>NC_084929.1:11200000-11800000 GCF_958298935.1 Phragmites australis
TGACCACTAGTCGCTTCAACCATCTACTCGGGTTTGATCGCTAGTCATTTCGACCACTCAATTGAGCTCTGAGCACTCCGACCACCCACTCGGGGTCCCGACCAGTCACTCTGACCACCCACTCGGGGTTTGACCAGTCACTCCAATGACCCACTCGGGGTCCCGACAAGTCACTCCGACCACACACTCGGGGTCCGACCAGGTACTACGACCACCCGCTTGGGTCTGAACCACCTAGTCGCTGTGACCACCTAGTTGGCGCCCACCTTATCAGATCCGACCACCTAGTCAAAATCGCCCACATTCTCAGATCTGACCAGAGAGAGAGAGAGGGAGGGAGAGTATCTTTTTATTACCTTTATACCCCTGCTCTCCGAAAAAAATTTGTGACCCACGTACCTCACTGATCTTAGAAAAGGTAGTAAAAGAGTTTTGAGTTTGTGTCACAATAGCCAAAAAAAAAAGCAAGCAAGAAGAAAAGAGGGCAAAAAAAGAGAGAATCAGTTTGCATTACGAATTTTATTCCATTGTGCTTGTGTCTGTTATAGTTTTCGGCTTGCTTGAGCTAGTTCTAGCAACGTATTCTGGCCAACAACTTTGACGAGTACTGTGAACTTTTATTCAGCTTTTGTTGAGCCCATGGTTCCTTTGGATACTATCAATACCACCAATAATCCTTAATTTATACAAGGTCCAATTATAATATCACGTGCACGACAATTAGACCACCAAGTGAACTCGTTCCTTGTTGTTTATGTTTGCTTGGATGGATTACTACTAAATTCTTGTGACGTTTTATTGCATAGGAACGTAGGAGAAACACCACAACCTTACTCGGACATCACTCCTCGAAGGCCAAGTCTACTCAGACTCAAGACTGAGCTCTAGTCATGGTCGTGGTCGAAGTCGTGGTCGTGCTCAAAGTCAAGTTCCAGGACCCGTCAGTAAAACGGGCATAACTCTCTCATACAAAGTCCGTTTTAGGCAATCTTGGAAATTCTGGAAAGCTTACGACGAGCCCTTTCCAATGGATATGAGATTGACCACATATTTCTTATAGTTTAGTCAGAGTAAAAGGAATAAGGTGATGTGTCACCATTTTGAACCCTCTCGGGTTTTGTAATCGTGTCGGATACAGAGTCCAAGTTGTGCACGCCTCTCTCCAAGGTTGCACAACCCTAGGTCGACCTTCTCACGCTCCCCTATATATACACAGTAGCCGTCGAAATTTAGTCTTGGGTTTAGCTTAGATTATTCTGTTTAATACAGTTTCACCGTTTATCGGTTTGTTAAACCCCAAACTCGAGTGCTTCATTGGTAATTAGCAATATTCATATTGCATTTACATGTCTTGCTTGTGTTCCCGATTCGCTTGCAGAAAAAGCCTTCTTGGTATCAAAGCCTCGGTTGCCCGTTAGGTAATCTCAGTTATCCCTTTTGTTTCATCGAGTTCCTTTACCCAGAGTCCAAAAAATTACCCCACAAAAAAAGAATTTAGATCTTAGTTTTTCACTGTCCAAACCACTTTGTGCCTTTCGCAATTTTGTTTTCAGTTTTTGCGTTGTTGAGTTTGAGTCCATTGACTGTGTCTTGTTGCTGGTAGAGTCATCGTGTTCTAGTTTCTAGCGTCGAATCTTTGCTAATTTAGTCGTCGAGTTACTTGACTTACCTAGTCTGCTATAGCCGAGTTTGTGTCCTACTCGGGGTCCCGACCAGTCACTCCGACCACCCCTCGGGTCCCGACCAATCACTCCGACCTGTCACTCCGACCACCCCTCAGGTCTCGACCACTCACTCCGACCACTGACTCGGGGTCCCAACCAGTCACTCCAACCACCCGCCAGTCACTCCGACCACCCACTCGGGGTCCGACCAGTCACTCCAACCAACCACTCGGGGTCCGACCAGTAACTCCGACCATCCACTCAATGTCCGACCAGTCACTCCGCTCACCATCTCGGATTCGACCACTTAGTCGAAGTCGTCAACCTTTTCGGATCCGACCACCATAGTCGAAACAGAGGTAGCCAGAATTTGGATCCACATACCTCACTGGTCTTAGAAAAGGTAGTAGAAGAGTTTTGAGTTTGTGTCACATTCGCAAAAAAAAAAAAAAAAAAAAAGAAAGCAAGAAGCAAAGAAAAAAAAGAGAGAAGAAGCAAAGAGTGCAAGAGAGAGAGAGAGAGAGAGAGAGAGAGAGAATTAAAAAAAAGGAATCAGTTTGCATTGCGAATTTTGTTCTATTGTGATGGCATCTGTTATAGTTTTCGGCTTGCTTGAGCTAGTTCTAGGAACATGTTCGGGCCAGCAAGTGTGACGAATACTGTGAACTTTTATGCAGCTTTGCTAATCTGAGTTCAATTATTGTTATTCCTTAGTACTAAATATTGCCTGTCCAAGCTACACCTTCTCTTGATCAGAACGGTTTCTCCCCTTGCAACTACCTTACTTGCACCCGATAAGGTATCACGAACCAGCCACCGGTTGTGCCAACTGTTTTCTATGGTAAGAACATTTGCAAGAGCGTGGTAAGACGCTTGAGAGTGTGTGACTCCACCTCCACCACCTAGTAATCGATAGGGATAATATCTTTTGTTATCTTCTATCTACTACTAACCATGGCAGGTGAAATATCGGATGCAAAAGAGTGTGTTTTGAGAGAAGAACTCACAATGGTGTAGAATGATCATTGACAACCAATTAGTAACGACATTGACAAGAAGCTTGCGGGAACCAATACTGCATTGTAATTACTCAATGAAAGCATTGCAATACTCAAAACACGCTTTGATCGATTGGTTAATTTGCCACCGAACAATGGTCGACTGGATCCTCATGTTGCAGCTCATGAACAAGAGGAGTCCGTCGCGGATGAAGAAATTTTGAGGTAAGAACATGACGCCTTTGATGCACGACAACAAAATCAACTGAACTTCAACCATCAAGGTATGAAAGGTAATGATTTTCAGCAACATAACCCACGTATTAATGATGATCCATTTGCTAAGGTTAAGTTTATTATACCATCTTTTGCGGGTGCTTATGATGCTAAAAAGTATTTAGATTGGGAGATGACGATCGAACAGAAGTTTAATGCTCATTTGGTTCCTAAAGTGCATAGAGTTAGGCAAGCCACTAGTGAATTTAAAGATTATTGATAGAGCAAGCTGCAACATTTTTTTAAGTTCAGATTTGATCACGAAGCTTTCCTTGCCGATAAGAACATATCCTCATCCATACCACATTCAGTGGTTCAACAATAGCGGGAGTTAAATGTCGGGCGTGGCTTCATATTTGTTTGTGGTGTCTCTCCGTCTTTAGGCGTTAAATGTCAGGCATGGCTTCATATTGGTTTGTGGGAAACCAAGCGTCAGACAGCTATCAATATCGTGTCTTTTTAGCTGACCAGCATGGAAAAATAGGCGGCCTCTCAGTGCATTCCATTACCCGTAATTTTTTTAAAGCATTCGGGGTAGTTGAGTGGATGGGATATTTCTTCATCGTGCTTGTGCAGATGTTTTTTACAGAGAACCTCTTCACCACCACATAAAATCTCCGCTGTGACAGTCCAACTTTTGAACCCGATCAGCAACAAACACTATCTTCCTTGTCCTTTCGCAAGAATGGGATGATATTTTTTCAGGCAAATCATAAATCCTGCTCAAAATTTCCCATTTAAAGCATTTCAATACTAATACTAATATAGTTGTAGAAAGAGTACCCCTTTGTGCCAGAATACCTTCTTGAGGACTCGCTTGAGAACTTGGAGGCATTCAGAACCTCGAATAGATGATATGAGGACACCAAGAACCTTGTTGGAGCATCATCCTAATCGGGCACCCGAGTCTACTTGATGATGTGGTTAGTCAAAATGCTTATCTTTACTGACCAAGTGTTTGACCCGTTGAAGCCTTATTTCGCGTACTGGTGGGGTGTTTGACGATGAGTATTACGTAACTACCATATCCAGATACCCTAGGGTTACTTGTTATTCTCGGGGCATATCTCTATCTCTGAGAAAGGAATCTCTAAATGAATGAAAACTTCCGTAGGCACCTAGGATGTCTCGTAAATAGGGAAGTTTATCTCTAAAAACAGTAAGAAAGACTTCAGAGGACATACGACCCCCCCTATATATACGGAGCCTGGGGACCCTACAGAGGACAAGAGATCACAAGTCATTAGAAGGCAAGACACAATCCATTACACACCTATAGAAGATCTGCATCCACCAAGCCTTTCGCAGCTTGATCTTCTTCGACTACATAGATGGAAGCCGTCCGACTAGGTTAGATCTATCAAAGCAAACCACACACCCCCTTGTAACAATCCCAAATATCAATATAAGACAAAAAAGATATAGGGTTATTATCCTAAGGGAGGCCTAAATCTATATAAAAATCTCTATGTGTGTTCATTTGATTCGTCTACTCAAAACATCCCCCATCTTTTCTAGAAGTACGTAAGATCAGCAATTCACCAATCACGATAGGAGCGCATGATTTGATATGCCTCACATAGATGTGTGAAGACGTTGAGCATGATGATGGAGTTAGGATTAAGGTGGACGAGCTCGATGCTGTAAAAGCTAAGTATGTAGAGGAAAAAGCTAGAAGGGGGAAATGAAAGCTACATCGGAAGAAATCAATGAACACCACGACCTAGTTTATCTAAGCTTGGGATCTCTTGACCCTCGGCTGGTGAGCAGGCGATCAAGATGCACATAGAGATGATCCTATCACACTCCAACATGAACAAGACCTCTTCCAAGATGTCCGATGCCGCCCATGGCAGAATTGTGGACTTAGCAGTAATTGTGGTGGAAAACTCCAGTTTCTCCACTCTCTTGCAACCCATGATACCCGGAAGGTGGGGAAAATAAGGTTAGGGTTTTGGTGGCAAATGTAGGCACGAAGCTAGAAGCGAAGGAGAAGATGACTTGTGGAAGATGATGACGGGGGAAGTAAACATCGCATGAGCCGCCTCAGTTTCCCTTTTATATAAGGGCAAAGAGGCACTTGACGATTCCGATTACAACTCGGGGCCACAATCACCTACACCAATGTCTCTTCACATTTAATGCCTGAAATCTCTTTCGACGCATGCAGGAGCAGTTGGAATAGAACCCCAGGGAAACTGGTGCACTACCCACTCGGATGCACATAGTTTTCAAACGTCATCATGATCCTTTACCAGGGAAAGATTCTTTTCACTACTATGCAAAAATTATGCTACAATGGTTCATATTTCAAACCCAATCAACAAAGAGTCTTCTCCCCCTTCCTTTCAAAAGGTTGGGATGATATTTCTTAGACAACTCAAAATCCCTACCCGGATGGAATACTTACTTAGGGGCTCACATGAGTACCTGGAGGTATTCAAAATCCTAAATAGATGACTCGAGGACTCCCAGATACCCAGCTAGATGTAAAATCCTACCGGGGGCCCAAGTTACCACTTGAAGATGCAGCCTATCAAAATGTGTTTCTTTGCTGGACTAAGTTTTTTATCCGCCGAAGCCTCATTTCTTGTACTGATCGGGGCTTGACGATAGGTAGTATAAAACTATCGTGTGTAAGTAACTTATACATATCCAGATCTCTTAGGGTTTTTTTATTGTTGGAGCATATGTTGGTGTCTTGGAAAAGAATCCCTAGATGTATGGAAACTACCCACATAAACCAGGATATCTTGTAAATATGGAAGTTTATCTCTAAAGATAACATGATCCTACTTGAAAGAAGTCCAGAGGCTACACGGTAGCCCCTATATATATACGGAGCCAGGGGACCATATGGAGGACAAGGCAGAAGCCCATTGCCCAAGCATACAAAAGTCTTAAGCCCCCGAGCCTCCCATACTCGCGATCTACATCAACATCTCTCCGAGACTACACGCAAGGAGACCTCGACTAGGTTTAGATCCATATAGGCTAGCCAAGACGCCCCTCTTTAATCTATCTCAAATATCAATACAAGATCACAGGACGTAGGGCTATTGTCATTCAGGAGGCCTGAACCTGTATAAATTTCTATATTTTGACGTATGATCTGGCTACAAGGAGTATCCCTTACTTCATTCACATATTCGTATTATCGGCGGTTCACAAAATCGTTGACAGATCCTTATGAACAAACACCTTCTTGTGCAGATATAGAAGACCACAAGAAACATCTTTGGTGATGCTCAAGGTTATTCATATCCTGTTCGGGTAGGGTGTGACAGAAGTGGAGTGACATGACAAACGGTCCTTTAGGGGTAGGGGCATATGCCACTAGTGAGTAAACTTAGTGAAACTATAAGGGCAGGGGGCAGCATTGCTCTTAGGGACTCTAGGCGGTTGTCCCTCTTACCCATGCTGAGGAACGACCTTGCATGTACTTTGCTACCCTAACTGAGCTTTCAAAAATATATCGCTACAATTTTCAAATTTTGGAACCTAGGACTTACTGATTTATCTTTTCATCTTTTAGGCCGGGGTTGAGAGCTTCCAAGTTTCAAATTAGTTAACTAATGCTTTTGGATCTTTCAAATAAATTCATTGATTAAAGTTTTTGATATTTCCAAAAACCTACTTTCAAGTGAGACCGGGGGAGAGCATTCAATCCAAGAAATTTTCAGAAAAGGAAAATTCAGTAAAGAAACTCTAGAAATAAAACTTTCACAAGATTTTTAAAAAAAATAGAAAAACTTTGAGGGTAACTAACCCTAGAAATAGTGACTGAGGGCTAGGTTGCGCACTAAGCCGGTGGGAAGGGGACGCGTGGCAGAGGTGCAGGCCTGCTGGGTGGCGCCGGAGGCTGCCGAATGACGAGCTTGTCGCGAGGGATGGCACACATGGATGCGAGCGGCAGTGGGTGCCTGCAGATAGCAATTCCCAAAACAAAATACCCTTACAAAGGAACAATATTCCTTTTATTTATTAGAACATATATGTAGCTACTGGCTAGTTTGATTTGCTCAGCAATTTGAACCACAGACGCTCCGCGATCAAATATTTTATTAGGTGCGAGGATGCAAAAGGTTGGAGAAAACAGATTCCTTATCTCAAAACACAGGCGGGCCATGCATATATCAAATAATACTCTTTCTTATCATAAATACATATTGTTTTGAAAAAAAATTATTCAAACTTTAAAGACTTTGACTATAATAACTTTTAAAATATTTAGTTTGAAAACCTTAAAATCATATATATAAATTTATCTTAAAAAATATTTTTATAACATTACAAATTCAATAGATTTATAAATATATTATAATAAAAAGTAGTGATCAAAACTGTATATTGAATATCGTGTTTTATCCAAAATAATATGTATTTATAACCAGATGACTACTAGCTAATCCTATTTTACTAATCACGATCTAATTTTAATACTATAGAAATTGATATCAACGACTGCATGCATGAAGACCAAGGACAAGTCTTGATGCATTTCGCTTGTTTTACAGCTAGCTAGCCGTATTCGCTACGACAGGAGTCCACAGATTCATCTAAGCTACGACGCATATTTCCATCTCTAGTAGACGTTGGTAACGACGGAGATTTAGCCATCATTGCCAAATCCAAATAGGCACTGCATGTGTTTGGACATGTTTGTTTGGACTTTTATTTTTGGGATTTTTTAAAAAACTATTTTTTTGGTTTTTTAAAAGCTATTTTTTATTTTAACTGTTATCTTTTACAATAAATTTTTAATTTCTCAGCACACTATTTTTCAAAAAAGTTACACTTAACTAGCTTCTCGACTTTTAATTTATTTCCTTCAAAACAGATTTTTTGACTTCTCCAAAAATTACTTTTCAATAATCCTATTGATTTCAACTTCTAACTTCTAGTTCTTGACAGCAGAAAAATCAAGAGAAGTCTAAACAAATAGACCTTTATTATTAGAACTCACAAGAGTTACTGGTCAACTACCTAACTCTTTCTTTTTAGAAGTAAATGGAAACCTCACTCCTTGTGACCATATGTGTGAAAAATGATGGGAAAATTATTACCAATTAAAAGATGGCAATATATATCATCGGTGATATACGAAAAACTATAGAGAAATGTCAGAAATGTAGCAGCGATGAATTAACATTATCATAATCATCCTAAGTCAGCACTATATATATTTACAGGTCATTCTATAAATAGCAAACCTAGATAAAAACATAAACATGCATGAGCTAAGTATGAGGGTACATATCTAGCATTAAAACAAACGAGTTAGATCATCTCTAATTATATTCTCTTTATTTCATTTCTTTCTCCATTCTCATTCCCTTTATTTTATCTCATCTCCAACAGCTTTCCTTGAGAGAAATCGCGAAGGGAAAGAAGAGAGAATCTCGTCCTGAAATAAATGACTTTGAAAATCCCTTTGTAACGAGAACCGTAAAGAGAAACCGTCGAATTGCTGGAGGGAACGAAAATCCCTTCACGACGAGATTTTCTTTCGCGATGGGAAACTGTTGGGTGTGGTCTTACAGCATGTTCACCCGTCTTCTCTTCTTGTACATTGACTGTGGCTGATGTCAGTGTTGTAGCAGAAGGTACGTATAATTAGCACCTCATAATCAATAGCTAATCAGACGATTAACTGGAAAGGTGACAGTTTTAAAAGGAGACAATAGGGTAGCCGCAAAAGTAAGTAAACAATTAGCACGACAACCCGAGTCAACTAACAAAAGAAAGCAGTAGGACTGGTAGTTAATTATAGCTCGATCGAAAGAATTTGGTGATGGGCCATAGGCACCAAAAGCAGGCGCGAATCCACGCTCCATGACCATGACTTTTGTCATCTGTTAGGTACCTGGCAATTGCCCTGAAAGACTACGGTGAAAGCTATTTTTGGATAACTTCAAGATGATCAGTGAGAAAAACATTTTAAAGATTGAACCAATAATCTTAAAAGGTGTGCGCCTAAATGAACTGAACATTTTAAAGATGTTGGTCGATTTCTTCCACGCATGTCCTATGCTTTTAAGTCTTTTCTTTTGTGAGTATGTGTATGCTTATTGTGGTTTCGTGTGTTGATATATTCTCATAGAGATTTCTGTTCGACTTATATTTGCATGGAGATTGAATATTTGAATTATTGTTACCAACTCAATATGTTATATGTTTATAGCTCAATTATATGTCTAAGAAACATATATGGTCGAAAATCTTAGATTGTTGCTTATGATATACTTCCTAGAGTCATAAATAAGAATTCTGCGGGAACTATATAGGAAACAATTCAGTTGCCATAGGAATTGGGAAGAATTAACTCCATTCCGAACAGCTTATTGTAATTATATTATTACAAAATACCATGGGAGCATTTTAAAAAATACAAATCTCCAATATCATTTGTGCATATCTGTAATAATCATGACGATATAGCAGATAAATTAAAAAATTGATGGCGTACTTGTTAAAGCATCAATTCTTTTTTTGTTGGTGGGAACAGTTTGTAAAATAAATTGAGCTTCCCAACTTAAAAATCATTCGCCTGTATATTAAAAATAAAAATTACTGCAAAATATATTTCATGGTACTAAATTAAATAAGTGGACATTGGAAGAGAATATATTAAGGTATAACTATATATTAAAGCTAGTAGTGTCGGTGGCCAACCGCGCGGTCCATGTCGGTAAAACAAAAATTAACCGTCCAATCCATGTCGTGTGGTTCTCTTTACTGAAGCAGCTAGTAGATGGCTCGGGAAAAAAATCTTTGCCTCACAAAAATTGGAGGTCGTCACTTGCAAAGGAAAAATTTATTGGCCATAGAATTCCGATATTTTCAATATTTCTGTTTTATCAGTTGGACTCAGTAAATTTCTTTTGTCGTCCAAATTTTTTTATTTTTTTAAATTCCTACCTAACGGCACACCAGTACACCACTACTCTTGTATCTTTGAATCTGTGACACTCTCTTATTTCTATATTATCATGTGTCATTTTTTATGTTAAATGCTTTGGAGATAACCGGTGTTATTTTTTAGAGAAATTGGGCTATTTTCTAAATTTTGACTGAAAAAATTTATCTACAGCCGATAGAATTTTGATAAATCCAAAAATCCTGTTTATTGATAACCGGCGATAAATTTCTGCTACCGGTAAATAAAACCGTGTCACTTACTGACTTCCCCCGATTCCCAATCCCTCACACCTTGTGCTTGCCTCCATCTCCCCGCAAAACTCTGCTGCCTCTGCCTCCACCGTCAGCGCCACGTGCAGCCTGGTCGCCTCCTCATCGCTCCACCATGAGTTGACGGCACCTTTGGCAATCTGCATCTGACAAGTGAGGCTTGTCCTTCTTTTGATATTCTTTCATTCTGTGCCATTTAGATTAATGCTATCATTCAAATCTAATATGAATTATAGAGACATTTTATTTATGTTTTGTGACAGCGGAGGTGGCCGCACCACTTATGCATGTCGGAACTTCATTGGTGGCCACGCCTCCTCTTGAGGCCACGCCATCCTTGGTTGCGCCGCCTAAGGAGAATGCTATGGCTCAAACAGTCGGTCTGGAATCCCCCATGCCTTTATGTGAGATGAAATCACCTCTGTCGATGAAGACCGGATCCTCAAGATCTCTGGGCATGGGTGTAGTGGGCAGAAGACAAGCAGCCCCTCATCATGCAGATGGCATCTCACAGGGAACACCAGAGGGCATCTATAGAAGCAGCCACTCCAATGCGATCTCCTCGCTTGATGGTTTCACTAAGGCGAACAAAGATACCATGTCACACCTAGTTTTAGAAAAGGACAAAACCATATGTAAACCACACGTATGCCACGATCAAGTTTCTTACATGCAGCGACTTCATCAGTATAACACACACAGTGTCATTATTACAACATTTAACTTAAACAGAAATGAAAAGACCTCAAAGTCTTAAACAAAAGCACACAAATTAAACAAAGCAAAGCTCCAACTTCCATAGGCAATTGACCGAGGGAACCATCAGCCTAGCAATCTTCATCTTCATCAACGTAGAAGTATGCTTCCCCTTCAATGTCTGAGCAGTGTTTGGTGGACATTTGGAAGGAAACAATAAGTATGAGTACATATCGTACTCCGCAAGTGTGGGAAATAAATATCATACAAGCTTAAATAAAGGAACAAGCTGTAACAGTTTAAATTTGCATAAAAGCCAACTATGCTAATGAAGAGTTATAAAAGCATCCTATTTGACTAGGTTAATCATCTCTGACTTCCAACTCTTAGAAACATCTCCACATGTTTTCCAACCACCTGAATCCTACATCATGTTCCCAAACCAACCGAACCAAACCAAACCCATCCGACTAATCATGTGAGGATCCAAGTCTCTCATATTCGTGAGCACGGCTGATATATCAGATTTTACACTCTGCAGAGGTTGTCCAGCTTTCCCCAAAAATCGTGAATTTTCTTGTTGCCGTGTCTGCGAAACACTTAACACACACCAGTGGTGTGCCACCCGGAAAGTCACTACAAAGTTGTTACAAAGTTTCATCCAGTATGTGCATGCCCGTTAGGTTTCATCACCGTCAAAGTGGCATTCACACCACCCAGAAGCCCCCTTTTGCGCCTTGTAGTCTCCAGAAAGTTTTCACTCTTTCCTTCCACTACCCATCTCATACCACTAACCAAATAGTTCTGGCCTTTGCCGTCCTCACACATCCACTCTTCTATTTGGCACACACAAAATTGAAATCCACTAATTAATAGGTCAGGCCTGTCCCATACTAGGTCTCGTGGTTGGTACAGTATTTCTTGGGTTGTCGCTCCACGAACCAGTCCTTACTTAGGTTGCTTGAGCAAACACTAAGCCAACATCATAACCATCATCATCAACAACACTATTTTGCTCAAGGTCTAAGGTTTCATATTGCTATACCATCTCTAGTATTCCCAACTCATAGTTGCATAGTTCGTTAGTCATATTTAACCATTAACCCTTTCATCCCCTTGTGCAAAGCTAAGCATAACTACCCATCATATCCATTGCTAACAACTAGATGACAAAGAAATATATGGAACAAAATACTATAAGTAAATAGGATTCAGAATTAACAGCATGCATGTTTGAAATAAAGAACGCATTTGAAAACTAGGATCAAAATATTCAAGGACACTTGCCTTTTCCAATTTGCTACTCAAACTCTTCAAATACTTGGTCTTGGAGATTCTCGAACTACTCCTCGTCTGCTCTCGAAACACACCAGAAAACACACAATAAAACTAACTAAGAACAGTACACCAACAATAGCTAACATCTGATAAAAAGGTACTAAACAATAGTACACGTTGCTACGAATGCGGGAGTGCAAAAATCGCCTAAATCGGAGCTAGAACGAGAAAGATATGCTAAAAACAAGTTTTAGGGTTATTCTGAAAAAGAAAACGACCTATTTTGAATAAAACAGAAAGGTTAGGGGCCTTTTGTAAAAATAGAGGACCTAATGTAATTTTGGAAAAGTTCAGGGTCTAAATTGTAAAAATATAGGGGCTTTTTAGTAATTTAGAAAAGTCCAGGGGCATTATTGCAAAATTGACCTTTTTCCCGAATTAGAACTAATAGGAATAATGACTGGATAATGGGCTTGATGACAGAGCTGACACGTCGGTGGTTTGGATGATATGGCTCTGGGCAGCTGACTGGATAAGGAGGCCACGTGGCAACACGCGATTGGCTCGCACGAAGGGGTATTCGGGTTCTAATGTAAAACGTAGAGATCGGATTCGACGATTGAGAGTTGAAATGGGAGTAATCGACTGGCGGCAGAGCGGACACAGCGGCGGGAACTCTGGTGCGGCGACGCTCTCGCTGGAGAGAGGCGGAGACCTTGTTGCCGTGCATGGATGACGACGGCGAGCGGTGTAAAAGACTCGGGAGAGTGAGGGCTTTCCGTTTGATGGCTTACCTAGCGCAGTGCAGTCTGGGAAGGTAGTCAACGGCGAGAGGGGCGGTGGCGTTGCACGGTTGCGTGTCGGGGACAAAGCTCCGGTGGTCGGGATGCGACGGGGAGCGACAGAATCGACACCTCGCAAGCACGCGGTCTCGAAGATGTGCTCGGATGTGGCAGAGAGGTGGTAGACGCAGCGGTGGGTGAGCTCGGTGCTTCGGCGGCAATGGCGGGCGGCGGCGGCACGATTTCTAGGTTTTTAGCACTCAGTTGCGAAGACATATGAACCAAGGAGGGGGGCATGCGCTTATATAGGCGAGAGAACGCGTCAAGCATTCGGATTTGGGCTGGGTTCGGTTGGGATACGGGCTCGGGAGAGGCGGCGCACAGCGTCGGGTTCAACTCGGACTCGGCCGGCATAGCGCGAGGAAGGAGACGGTGCACACGGGCGTTTCGCGAGGGAGTAAGCAGCTTCGGCCTGGGGCATCTTCGGCTGGCGCGGAAGGAGTGAAAATGGGCTGAGACATGCACGGCCCACGCAGACGGCGGGGAGAGGAAACGGGCTCAGCCCGAAGAGAGAAAAGGGAGATGGGCCGATGGGAAAAGAGGGAAAAAGAGAAAGGAGGAGAGATTCCGCCCATTAGGGAAATTGGATTTTTCTTTTAAAGAAATCTTTTCAAATCTTTTCCAAAATTAAATGACGCATCTCGAGGTTTTCAAAAATTCATTTCCACACATAAAATTCTAATGCATGTACTCCAACATGAAGGCAACAAAAAAAATATAACCTATGGCAAAATTTAATTTATTTTTAGAAAATAGGTTTTAACCTAATCTTTTGATTTAAACCCTAATAAAATTATAGCAAAGTTTTAGAGAATTAAAAAATTAAAAACCAGGGTGTTACATACCATGACCAAAGCCATGAGGCAGGCTGTTGCACGTAATCTGGACACGCCTAGGCTGGAAAGGATGACTTCGGTCTCCTGTGATGTTAATCCAGGTATGTCTCTTTCTATTACCGCTAATTCCATTGCTTCTTTACCTGATGATAAATTTACTTTAAATTTAGGTAAATTAGGAGTATCTTTAGGTAGTTGTAGGCATGAAATAAATTTATCTATTAATGTTTTGAAACATGTTCAGTTTGACAGAATGAAGGTGGCACCAAATTGCAAAACAACGAATAGGTGCCAAACTCTGGTTTGACAATTGAGATAAATCCCTTTGACAGAAGTGAGGATGAGGACACTGAATCTGATGGTGCCCTACTCGCACACTTAATTAAAGATGTGTCGGAGGTCGATTGAGATGAGGCGGAGCTAGGCACAAATTTTTGTGATCTTATAGCTACTATAAAAAATAATCATCCTCAAAGAAAAGGGCGAAAGGCCCCAAACAGTAACAAAAAATTCAATAAAAATGTTTCCCAATGAAAAACATCTTCTAAAATAGCAGAGGTTTCTCTGACTTGGCTAAATTTCTGTATATTGCTGATGGTATTAGAGATCATAATTTGGATTTTGTGGCTTTATTAGAAACGGGGAAGAGAGATATGTCAAAAATGAGTCAGGCTCTCATTTCTGGTGGTGCAGATTTTGTTTGGCATTGTCTCTCTTCTTGCGGTAGGTCTGGTGGCATCCTCTTTGGGATTAATGCGTCCACACTAGATTTGTCTCTAGTTGAGGAAGGGGATTTTTTTTTAAATTTCATCTAACCAATAAGATAGACAAATTTAAATGGATTCTTATGGCGGTCTATGGACCGGTGTAGGATGATTTTAAGTCTAGCTTCCTAGCGGAATTAGTCAGGTCTATTAGCAGAACCATCTCCCATTTCTGATTAGCGGGGATTTCAATATCCTGAGGAATATAAGTGAGAAGAATAACGACTGATATAATGACCTTGGCTTTTTTTTTCAATGCTGTCATTGATAGCTTTGATCTTAGGGAAATTGATTTAACAGGTCAACAAATTCACTTGGAAAAATTTCCTTCCTATTCTGACTTACGAAAAGTTAGAGTTCTTATGACTACGGAATGGGAATATAAGTATCCGTTGGTCTCTGTACACGCTCTGGATAGAGGTGTTTTGGACAACACGCCACTATTTCTTGACACAGGAGCGGTGACTTTCCTAGAGAACCGGAGGCAATTCAAATTAGAACTTTGCTGGTTCACTCGAGATGATTCCAACGATCGTATGGTGGAGATTTGGAATATGCCGGTAAAAGACTGTAACCATATCCAACGATGGAATAACAACTACCGCACCAGTCCACTTTGTTGCGAAGAGCACTAGGCAGTTATATAGCTTACGAGAGAAAAACTAGATTCAGATAAAAATATCGGTATTATATGACATCATAAATTTTCACTATACAAATATATCAAACATTACTAACCGTAGCATCTTCGCTCGTGTGCATCCAGCGCGCAAGCCATTAGTATAAATGAATACAATATGGGAAAAGAGTCGTGGTACATTATAGCCACCTAGCAGCAAAACGTGGGCCGGCGAGCGACGGCACGCGTGTCCTCCCAATGGCTAAAAGCTGGACAAATGATGGTGCAGCGTGGGGCCCACGACACTGGAGTTAAATCCCGTAGCCCGATCTTGTTTGGTTTCGCCACCTGAGCCCTTTTAGGTCTTGATGAAAGGTATTGGCTTTTCTCTAGTATGTTGCTATCTCTGATGTTACGTACCGACTACTCAGCTATTTCCCCAATAGAGCTAGAGTTATATTAAACGTAGAAGAAATACATCTAGAGAAATATAGAAATTATAAAGATAATATAATCAGATTCTTTTCTTTACCGCTGGTAACTTTTGTCGTAATTCACTTCTCCTGTAGTAGCTGAGAGGACATGCATTCTAATGTATGGCTCAACAGCAAAGCGAAATATATTTGATAAATAACATTTAATTGAAATGATTGAACAATTTTATCGGTTGTTATTTATGTGAATATGTTTGCACAGCGCCGGAGCAAGATATGATGCAAATTTATGGGATTTTCTATTTGTAAGGTGAATTCATCTTCTCTTTAGAATGCATATCTCCTCGACCTCTGCGTGACTCCTAATTACGGTTTGCAGTTTTCAGAAAGCGAAAGTTTGAAAAGCTAAATTAACCTCACTGGTTTAGCCTTAATAACCGAATGTCCACCCTATTATTGCCACCGGGCCTACCACCCTACGGCATATGCTACACTGGAAGGTGTAATCATTCACTCCTATGTCTATGATCTACACGTTGCAACAAGTTTAGTAGACGTGCCAACTAATAAACTGTACGTATAGGTTCTCTTAGCCCGTGTCGTGTTCCTCCTACGTCATGCTCCCGTCATCTGTGAATCAGTTGGTGCTTGCCGATATACGAATTATTCTGGCACTTTCAAGACCATGCTATATATTTTTTTTAAAATGATGAATCAGTATGAGAGCTGCCTATTATATATTTTAGATAGAAGTTGAGAGATTTTGAAGGAAACAAATTACGAGACTGTTTGTTAAGCAAATTTGTTAGCGCTTCTGTCTTGAATTTTGTTCTAAGGCAGTATGATCTTTGCAGAATGTGGCCAGTGTTTGCTACTAATCTGGTTTGGTCAGACTTAATCAAAAAGCAGGCCAAGCGCCGCCCAGAGTTAGTTCTAAGGCAGTATGATCTTTGCAGAATGTGGCCAGTGTTTGCTACTAATCTGGTTTGGTCAGACTTAATCAAAAAGCAGGCCAAGCGCCGCCCAGAGTTAGAAGGCCAAGCTGTCCGATGTGATACAATTGGGCTTTTGCTTGTTGGGTGGCCCAAGAACCACAGAATTTCAGCTCTTCCGAATGAAAGCCCGTGCATCTCAATTAAACACAAAAAGAATGAAAGCCCTTTAACTAAAATTACAAGTTCATCTAAAAAAACTGCAAAAACAAAACACCTGCAACTTTGGGGTTTTGTTTCAAAAACCCACCTACAACTTTTTTCTTAGTCTCCCACCCATAACTTCGGACATTTGTCAAAAATAAGAAAAACTATGACGGATGACTGGGTTGTGTGACCTTCTAGAGTTGCTAAGATGTTGTAATGATATCTAGCTTTCCGTCTGACATCTTGATGACCATTTAATTCGGCCTACCATTTCATTATTTAGACTCTATTCACATAATTTTGAATATACATACAAAACTGACTAGCGGATGGAATTTAATGGTTCAGGAAGCTAAAAACATCATTCTGGAAGTCATTGTTTCAATTTGGAAGTCATATAAGCACCATATAATATTATTAAACAATGATATGGTGTATTTGACACCAAATAACAGTTGCATGTAATTGACCGACAAAAAAAGTGATATGGGTGTTTTTGAAAAACTTCTAAAGTTGTAGGTGGGTTTTTACAAATTTCCTAAAAAAGAACTAAAATTACGAGACAGTAACCTGAAACTTGCAGAATACCTAACTTTTTGGTAATAGAAAATAAGCCCGCAAAAACTTGCACAAAATGTTTTAACTCTTTTAAAACAAAATTGTCACGTAAAATGATTGCTTACAACTTTCCTACATCTATGTATTGAAACCATATGATACATTTTTGAGCTAACATTTTAAACCATTCGATGTTGATTTGGACTTGAGTTGTAATTGCACCATACTCATGTGGACAGAGGGTGTGCGTGGGACTTGAGTAGTAATTACACTGCTCGGCCCAACTAGAGATGCACATGAGCTCACGAAGGTGATGTTGGAAAAATGCGACAAATTTGAAGTCTAGATTTTATTAGGATAAAAACTATACAAGACAAACTAGATACAAACACTATAATCAGGAGATCTATAATGTATTTAAGATCAAAATTATATTTCTTATGAGTAAAAATTACACACATAACTTACTTGTTGGACTGAAGAAGACAAGCTTCGAGGGCGATCCGGTCAAAGTCGTGGAAGTAGATCCTCATATATAGTTGAAGAAGAAGGCGAGGTAGGCTGCAGTCATCGTAGCATCACCGAGCGGCAACACTGAGCACTGCCCAAAAACCTGATTCTCACCCCATGCAGGACTCATGCGGCACTGGATTCGGAGATCCTATTCTTCTTTCTTCTCTGTGCACACCGATCAGAAAGGATGACAAGGCTAGGTAACATAACAAAATAGTGCAGTGTGTGAGAGGGAAGAAGTGGGAGAGTGAGGAGACCAAAAACGGGAAGGACAACAAGGACGTCTCCTGATTCTCAAATAGCCATAAAATGTAACAGTAACTGCGCATAAAAAATGGTAACTGACGCGATTATGGCTGGTTGAAAACAATAGCTTTAATCTGATTAAAATACCATTAATGCAAATGATTATTGCCATATTACTGCATGGTTCAAACGCATGTTTTATCACATTAAAAAGAATAAAAGGAAAAGATAAATGCATGATTGGCTACCATTTCTACACGCACGTGCCGTGCTCATTGCAAGTCACAGGTCAAGCGATTTTCATGCATAAAATGCACGAAATGCACGTGTTCATATGTGTATAACAAAAGTCCTCCCCCCTCTCTCTCTTCTTCTTCCTATGAGTTTCCATTTTAGACAAGGAAGAGAGCTTGCTATTTAAGAATGTACAACTCTCCTTGGACTAGCAGTGTGGGACTAAAGTGTGCATGCTTTAGAATTTCATGAATGGGGCCATAAATGGGCCAATGTACTGGTGTTTTAGTGTAAGTCCTTTACGGATTTGAGGAATATTAGTAGTATTGATCATATCTGAAGGAGCCATGGGCTCATCATGAGTGATTGACAAGGTTGTCAATTTAGTTTGTCGAGTTTTGGTTTGCTTGAGCTTGATTTGAGCATGAACTAACTGGAGTTGGAGTTGAAGAAATATGTTTGCTTGTATCATGGTGTGTAGGTGACGAACACAATTTGACGGTCGATGGCAGATGATCGAGGCTAAGTGGGTGCTTGATGCTAGACAATCAAGGAGGCCAGGAGGAGTCAAGGGTGATCCTAACTGTACACGTGGAGGTAAGCAAAACATGAAACGAATGATGAAGACGACGTGTTGATAATGTCAAGCAAAAGGGATATCGGTGCAAGTGACAAGATGGTCCGAGAGATCAGGAGCGGGAGAGACTTGCCGATAGTTAGGATCATAAGATTGAGTACACGTGTCAACATCAGAGTGCTTACTTAAGGTGTAAGAAAGTAGCGAGTCGTGCTTTAAAATCGTGCAGAGGGTTTCGTGGTTTGACCTTAAAACCGTAGAAGGACTAGAGGAGTACGTGGCACCATCGTGAAGCTTGCATCGAGGTGAAGCTAAGTCGTGAAGGCATCGTGGCTGTCCGATGAATGGAAAAGAAAATGGACCAAGATATCCATGGTGGTAGGTAGGAGTGTACTGCAATAGAGGGGTATTTTGGAAAAAAGCTAGGAATCTTAGGGGTCAAGTTTCTTAGGCCTATAAAAAAAGGGTAGGGCAATGAGAGAGTATGAACTAGCCACTTGAGCCTATTGTGCCACTCATTTAAGAGCCTAGTGTTAGGGTTTTAAAGGAAAGGGAGGATGAGTGTTTAGCTTATGTATTATGTGAGAGTTTATAGTGAAAAATATTTGTAGTTCGTCTAAAATAGGGCTGACCTCTTTAAGTAATGAAGTTTATGTTTCTGCGTATGCTTGAATTCCCCACCGTCTAGTTTCCCTCTATTGGTTCGCTTGTAAGTTTGCAAGTTTTTGTTGTTTCGTTGTGATTTTCGTTTTGGTTTTTGGGCAGAATTTTTAGCGTCTTGTGAAGTCATTCTTCTTGTTGCTAGAGGTATAAAAATCACATACGAGTATATACTTATGGGTCTTGTACTCCCTTGCCTCTAGATCACCAACTTGAAGAATTTCTTCAACCGGTGACCTTATTTTTGATTTTTGAATCTTTCTTCTTAAGTTTCAAACTTTGTGTGGGGATGAGTTATTGATTGATTTACTGTGGAACCTAGTGTTCGATTCCAACCATGAGACTCACCTTTGATTGGATCTTCAAGTTTGGTTTTTGAATTCTTTGAGTTTCTATTTTGTTCTATATGGATCTTCCGGGTTGAGCTCTATGTTTTGTCTGTGTTTTGTGTTGCGCTTTGTTCTTGAGGTACGTTGGGTGACAAAATAGGAGAAGATCATCTATTTCGAAATAAATTTGTTGAGACGCCTATTCACCCCTCCTCTAGTTATCATTCTCGATCCTACAATTAGTATCAGAGCCGGTTTGATCACTTATTGATCCTAACCGGCTTTGTGATCCGTAGGCGACATGGAGAGAAGTGGGAAGATTTCGCTGTTTCCTGGCCATGATTTTTCGTACTGAAAGGTACGCATGGAGTCTTATCTTCTAGGTCAAGGAAGTGCAATATGAGAAGTAGTTAATTCCAAGTACGAGATCCCTACTGCTCGCACGACTCAGGTTCAAATCGAACAGTATGAGACCAACAACAAGGCCAGAAATATTTTATTCACTAGCATGAGTCTGAATGTGTTTGATAGGGTCCAGCACCTCCGTACTGCCCGGGAGATATGGAATACTCTGAGTGTCTTTCATGAAGGCACTAATCAGATTAAGGCCAGACGTCAAAGCACATACAACCAAGAATACCAAATATTTGTGCAAGGCCCTAGAGAGTCTTTGGATGCGATATTTGCTCGCTTTGATGGGATTGTTAGTAATCTTTGATCAACTGGTGTTTTTCCCTATTCTAACCATGAGAGAGCGATCAAGCTTCTCTATGCTCTTGACCATAGCATATGAGAAGTCAATATATTGAGCATTGAAGAGTATCCAAGTTACGACATATTGACTTGTGATGAGCTCTTTAGTAAGCTCAAGTCCACCGAGATAGCCAAGGTAGCTCGGATCGGTCTCAAAAATCCTCTATCTCAGAACATGGCATTGGTTTTTGGACTTGGTGGTTGCAATCAGTCTGCAGCTAGCTTTTCTTGTGCTAACACTTCATCGAGTGGATTTGCTTTGTCTTCCTTTGTTTCTGTCACAAAGGAGTAGGTGAACGCACCAAAGGAGGGGTGGTTCTCGTGCCTTCTTTAAGTGTGGTGACACTACTCACTTCAAGGTGAACTACCCCAAGCTCAAGAGGAGGGAGGATGACCACCATGACTACAACAAGCACAATAAGAAGTACAAGAAGCCCTTCTTCATGATGGCCAAGAAGGTGTCCAAAGCGGCTTCTAGGGCATTTGTGACAGCTCTCAGCGACATCGACACCTCTTCCAGTGAGGGAGGAGAGCTCAAAAGAGGATGAACCACAAGCAAAGAACAAAAAGAAGGCCAATGACTTCACTGGCCTCTGCTTCATGGTGGGCAACAACAATGACGACAATGACCCTGAGCTAGGTCCTTCCGAAGTTTTGCCTTCCAATGACCAGCTTTCCATCTAAGTGAATACCTTGAATGATGCTCTTGTTAGCCATGATAGGTTACTTAAGAAAGTTATACGTGAGTTGAAAGATCTTAGGCCTAAGTATGAGTCTATCTCTACTGAACTTATATTGCTTAGGTCTAGGTCAGATGTTGAGAAGTGTGAGAGTTGTCTGATTGTCATGTCTGAACTTATCGAGCTTTGTAATGTGCATGCTCAAGTCGTCAGTCGGCTTAAGAATGCCGAGAAGAAGGTCCTTGAGGAGGAGTCTAGGTCTACTCTCTTATGTGATTGTAATAATTGCCCTTTACTTGCAAAGGATATTAAACTGAAAGACAAGCACCTGAAGGAGCTAGAGTCTAGATTGGATAGTGCTGAAAGTTCTAAGGATGTGCAGCCAAATTGTTCCACCTGCACCATCTTTTAGGACAAACTCAGTTGGGTTAGAGGGCAACTTCTTTTGACTGAGAATCAGTACCTCCTTTCTCTGGTGGAGAACTGCTCAGAGGATAAAGGGAAAATGAATTTGATCTTAGCCAAGACCAAGATGTGTGCTGACAAGGTGAGTTTGGCTCTTTGATTAGGTTTTGAAAGGGTGAATTACAGTGGAGAGAGTATGATGAGCCCATGGCTTCTTCAGATACAATCAATACTACTAATATTTCTTAAATCATACAAGGTCCAATTACAAGAGTAGATGCACAACAATTAGACTACCAGGTGAACTCGTTTCTCGCTATTCATGCATCATTGGATGGATTCCTACTAAATTATAGTGATTTTATTGCTTAGGAACGTGCGAGAAGCACCACAACCTTACCTGAATATCACCCCTAAAAGGCCAAGTCTACTCGAACTTGAGGCTGAGCTCTAGTCATGGTCGTGGTTGAGTCGTAGGACAGCACGATAGTAAAACGAGCATAACTCTCTCATACGAAATCCGTTTTAGGCAATCTTGGATATTCTAGAAAGCTTACGATGAGCCCTTTCCAATGGATATAAGGTCGACTAAATATTCCTTATAGTTTAGTCAGAGTCAAAGAAATAAGGTGTTACGTCACCATTTTTGACCATGTTGGGTCTTGTAATCATGTCGGGGTCGGACTCCAGGTTGTGTACGCCTCTTTCTATGAATGCACAACCCTATGTTGACCTCCTCACATCCCCTCTATAGATACACAGTGGCGTCGTAGTTTAGACTCAGCTTTTGCTTTAATTATTCTATTTTATACAGTTTCACCGCATGTTCGGTTTGTGGAACCCCAACTCGAGTACTTCATTGGTTATTAGCAATATTCAGATTGCATCTACCTATTCTTGATTGTGTTCTTGATTCACTTGCTGGAAAAGACTTCTTGGTGTAGTGATCGCGAGGGTTCTCGATCTGTTCTATTTGGAGCCTTTGGATCATCAACGTCAAAACTCCACCAATCGACTTATCATATTACCTTTCGAAAGATCTGGCAAACGCGCATCAGAGTAAGACTGTGTTCACCACACCTACTATCCTAGAAGTTGAGAAGTCCAAAATCAATGCTACACCACAACTCATCAAAAAACACATTCCTCAACCCACAAAGAAGAAACCTGCTCCACAACCCAAGAGAGCTCCACAACCTAACATGAGAGAGCCCTGAGTGACTAGCAGATGAGTTCCTGAGAGATGCTACCACTGCACCTACTACCAGAGAGAGGTTCACTTGGTTGGGTTTTACTTTCGCCGTATGAGAGATGAGCGGCGTGAACGGGAGTGGAGCACCCGGGACATGTACCACCCCTTTGTTGGTGTACATGAGTCTTTTCCTCACTTCTACTCATGAGTTCTTAGCATTTTTCAGTCTCTTCCTAGAAGTGTTGCTCGACGTAGATTTTTCCATGACTGATATGGTTTTGGTCCATGTGCAAGGGGCTTCGAGTCCTAGCGCTTTGGCGGACCATTTTTTCCTCATCGTGGTACTCACCCTCAGCGTACTAAACTTGTTTTACTTGCACCTGCTTTTACCACTTCAAAGCGCTTGACCCAGTACTGGATTCCCAAGTTATTTTTGACTAACCCTAGTATTGAGCCATCCATCTATTATTCTTCTCATATGTAGGTGGCAGGCAGAGGCCTAGAGAACAAGTGGCTCATTGACTTCGGTTGTTTGTGCCACATGACCGAAGATTCATCATGGTTCTCCACCCCCACCCCCATGAAGCGACATGAGTATATCACATTCGGGCATCATCAGAAAGGAAGGATGAAAGCCAAAGGTATGGTAAAAGTAAATGAAAGTTTCACTCTCAAGGATGTAGCTTTGGTAGAGCATCTGGGATATAACTTTCTCTCTATATCTCAATTGTTGGATGAGGACTTGGAAGTGCGGTTCAAATGAGATACTTCTCGAATTTTCAATTCTTCTGGCACTTTGATTTGCAAGATTTCTCGAGTTGGTAGAGTTTTTGGAGTTGATTTTTCTGAGTCTCTTGGTTGTTCTCATTGTTTGATTGCTTAACCTTCTTCTGAGCTTTGGATTTGGCATAGGAGATTAGGGCACATGAGTTTTGTTTGCTTACTCGTTTAAGTGCCCTAGGTTTGATTCAAGGATTTCCCAAGCTCAAGTTTGAGAAGGATCTTGTTTGTGCTCCTGGCGGCATGGCAAGATGGTCGATGCCTCCCACCCACCGGTCAATCTGGTGATGATTGAATGATCGGAAGAACTTCTCCATATGGACACTGTTGGTCCTTCTTGGGTTCGTTCGGTAGGCAGGAAAGTGGTATGTTCTTATCATTATTGATGACTTCTCTCGCTACTTTTGGGTCTTCTTTCTTGTGAGCAAGGATGAAGTATTTTCACACTTTCAGAGCTTGGCTTTGACATTGTTCAAAGTACTCCCTGGTACATTGAAAGCAATTCGTAGGATAATGGTACCGAGTTCGAGAACTATCTCTTTGATGCTTTCTGTCTTCATAATAGCATTGAGCATCAATTTTCTGCCCCACACATTCTTCAGCAAAATGGTGTGGTTGAGAGGAAAAATTGTACTTTGGTGGAGATGGCTAGGATGATGCTCAATGAGCATACGACTCCTAGGAAGTTTTGGACGGAGACCATTAGCATGGCGTGCTACATCTTCAATCGAATTTTCTTACGCTCGATCTTGAATTTGACTTCTTGTAAGTTGTGTTTTGGGAGAAAGCCGAAGGTTTCGCATTTGAGAGTTTTTGGGTGTGGGTGCTTCATCCTAAAGCATGACAATCTTTACAAGCTCGAGTCATGTTCTTTCGATGGCTTTTTCTTAGGGTATTCTCTTCATAGTCATACCTACAGGGTTTACAATCTTGACACTAACACAATCATGGAATCCTGTGATGTGACTTTTGATGAGTCAACCCCCTGTGCTAGTTCTGTCTTTGAGTGTGCAGGTGATCAGGAGATGAGCGATAGCATCTTTGTATATGGCGAGGATGATCCACTACTTTCCTCTACCACACATGCTCCAGAGCTGGCTCCTGCTTCTTCTACTCCAACAGAGGGTCTTGCAGCCTCTACTTCCACTTCAGTTGCTTTCGAGCCTACACTAGCAGTTTTTGAGGGGGAGGTACACTCACAGCATGAGGCCACTCAATACATTCAGCGGCAATACCCTCCACAGATGATGATCGGTGACATTAATGAGAGGGTAACAAGGTCCAAATCTGCTTTTCATGCTCATTTTATTGATTCTGCATTCGTTGCTTCTTTTGAGCTCCACGATGTTGGACATGCTTTATCTGATTCGAGTTGGGTAAATGCTAAGCATGAAGAACTTGAAAATTTTGAGAGAAACTAATTTTGGGTCCATGTAAAGCCACCCACTAATGTTCATACCATAGGCACAAAATGGGTTTTAAAAAAACAAACAGGGGGAGGATGGATCTATAGTGAGAAACAAGGCTAGACTAGTGGCTCAGGATTCCACTCAGATAGAGGGAATAGACTTTGGAGAGACCTTTGCACCGGTAGCTAGACTATAAGCCATTAGGATCCCTTTCATTTGTGGCATCCCGAGGTTTCAAGTTGTACCAAATAGATATCAACAGTGTTTTTCTTAATGGTTTCATTTAGAAAGAGGTCTATGTTAGGCAACCCCTAGGCTTTGAGCACTCCAAATACCCACATAGAGTTTACAAGCTTAGAAAGGCTTTGTATGGGCTTAAACAAGCACCGAGAGCTTGATATGATAGGCTTAGGTCTTTCTTGCTATAGCATGGGTATGTGATAGAATCAGCTGATAAAACTTTGTTCACTCTTAGGAATGGCAATAATTTCTTACTTGTTCAGATATATGTGGATGATATCATTTTTAGTGGCTCTTCTCATACACTTGTGGCCAAGTTTGCATAAACTATGAGCAGGGAGTTCGAGCTGTCGATGATGGGCGAGCTCAACTTTTTTCTTAGGCTGCAAATCAAGCAATGCAAGCAAGGTACATTCGTCAACTAGACGAAGTACACCAAGGATTTGCTGAAAAAGTTCAACATGAGTGGTGCGAAGCCCTTGGCCACACTGATGGCTACCTCGGCCGTGCTTGATCTAGATGAGGATGGTGAGGAGGTGGACCAATGGGAGTACATGAGTATGATCGAATCTCTCTTGTACTTGACGATGACAAAACCCAACATCCACTTTGTCGTTTGCTTATGTGCTCACATCCAAATTCACTGAGGATGTATCATTGCCAAGCGATGAAACGCATTCAGAGGTACCTCAAGCATACTCTCGAGTATGGGCTTTGGTTTTCTGCTTCCTTTTTGCTTTCTCTTCAAGGTTTTTCGGATGCAGATTTTGCTAGTCATAGAATTGACAGGAAAAATACATCTAGTACTTGTCACTTCTTGGGTACTTCTCTTGTGTGTTAGTCTTCTTGCAAATAGTCTAGCATTGTGCAGTCTATTATTGAAGCTGAATGTAGTTGCTGCTAGCTATTGCTCACAGATTTTGTGGATGGTTGCTATTTTGAGGGATTTTAGGTTGAATTTTAGGAGTGTGCCATTTTTGTGTGATAACCCCAGTGCCATAAGCTTAGCCAACAGCCCAGTTCAACACTTCAGAATCAAACACATAGATGTAAGATTTCACTTTCTAAAAGACCACAATGAGAAGGGAGTCATTGAGTTGAGCTACATAGATACCCAACACCAGCTAGCCGATATATTCACCAAGTCTCTAGATGCTACAAGATTTGCCTATTTGAGAGGAGAGCTTGGTGTGTGCCATCCCTATGGCATTGTATGTGGAGGAGTTATCTTTTGTACATACTCTATCTTACTTTTGTTGCATTTGCATTACATTTTATTATGTAAGATAATCATAGTATTTGACCTTTAGTTTATATGTCTTTAGCATTTTCGATTGCTAAACTTGAATTTAGACTAAGTTGAGTAGTTGTATGGAGCAATCTTTTAATCTTATGCTCTTCTTGATGCTTTGATATGATACATTTCAAGCAAGTTTGCTTTTCTTAAGATAAAATTTGGTAATTTTATGAATCATGTAGGCTATGAAATGCTACATTCTTGATCACTATGTTCGTAATTGCTTAGGCTTAGTCAACGCTTGTGTTAAGGCTAGTTTGATGAACATCTTGCTTTAGGTCTTCTTGGTTCAATACAGTGGATTGGAGAACATTGCAATATGCTTTGTCATTGTTAAATATTTAGCTCATGATAGAACCTTAGAGGAACATGTGTTCCTTGTGTCGCAGAGGAACATGTGTTCCTTGTATCGCAAAGGAACTACTTAACTTGATGTTGTAACCATCTTGATAACTTGTGCGAATCGAATAATCGTGAAAAATCAAGTCTCTTGTGCTAAAATATGATTCAATATGGTTGTCTTGAAGCCTCAAGGTGTTTGCCGTATTCTGTCGCGTGACACTTTGCTTAGATCAGAGGTAACTTGAGGATAAAATGAAATTCAAAGAAATGTGCCTAACTGTTTAATTCTCTATAATCATTTGATCAATCTAAGTCTTGGTTTCATATGTGAGCGTTTGCAAAGCCTACTATCATGAACATTTGTTTGCCTAGTTTAAATTTGAAATTGACTAGTTCTTAATGCTTGTATTGCCTCGGCACGAGTGGATGCTTATGTGGTGGTCACTTTGAAAATGATTTGGCTAGGTAAAATTAAATGTGCCAACCAATTCTTTGAGTTTAACTTGTCAAGCTTCATGTTCTTGTGTCACTGTCTCTTTTTGAGCTTCTATGCGATTGTGAGCTCCACGTTCTACTTTTTGGAGCCCTTTGATATTTCTAGCTCTCGCAAATGCTTTGTGGTATACTTGTAAAAGCTCATTTAGGATTGCATGTTCATAATACTTTATCATTGATGTTTGCATTGCCAAATGGGAAGAGCATATGCACAAAGATGAGAATATGTATAAATATGCTTCAAAGGAAGAGAAATAAGAATATTTGCAACAAACCTCAAAGAAAAATGAAAAATGCACATTCATCAAGGTGATGCATTTCTTTTTGAGTTTGTCTTGCTCTTTTGAGGTTTTAGCTTGCCTTTTCCTCTTTTCGGCCTTTTGCAATTCTTCTTATGCCAGGTGACATGTTTTGCTCTTTTTCGAGTTTTGGTCACTTGGATGTGCTTCATCTCTTCAAACCCAAATCTTTATGCCTCAAGGTGTTGTCAATCCACTCAACAAGGGGGAGATTGAGAAACCAAGTTGAAATGTGCTTTAGTTTATATGTGGTGAGTGATTGACAAGGTTGTCAATTTGGTTCGTCGAGTTTTGGATTGCTTGAGCTTGATTTGAGCATTTTGATTACGAACTAATTGGAGTTGGATTTGGACAAATGTGTTTGCTTGCTCATGGTGTGCAGGTGACGGATGCAACTTGGCGGTCTACGGTGGGTGATCGAGGCTAAGCGGGTGTTTAGTGCTGGACGATCAAGGAGGCCGAGCAGAGTCAAGGGTGACCCTATCTGTACACATGAAGGTCAAGTAAAGCATGAAATGAAGGATAATGACGTTGTGTTGATAAAGTCAAGCAAAAAGGATGCCAGTGCATGTGACAAGGCGGCACGAGAGATCAGTTGTGGGAGAGACTTGCCGGTGGTCAGGATCACAAGACAGAGTACACGTGTTGAAATCAGAGCGCTTGCTTAAGGTGTAAACAAGTGATGAGTAACGCTTTGAAAAGCATATAGAGGGTTTTGCGGTTTGGCCTTAAAACTATGAGAGGACTAGAGGAGTTCGTGGCACCATCTCAAAGCTTGTGTTAAGACGAAGCTAAGTCGTAAAGGTGTCGTGACCGTCTGATGAATGAAAAAGAAAATGGAGCAAAATACCCTAGGTTGTAGTAGGAGTGTACTACAAGAGAGGAGTATTTTGGAAGAAAAAAAGCTAATAAACTTTGAGGTCAAGTTTTCTAACCTGATAAATAGAGGGGTATGACTATGGGAGAGTGTGAACCAACCACTTGAGTCTACTGTGCCACTCATTTGAGAGCCTAGTGCTATGGTTTTAGAATAGAGGAATGATGAGTGTTTAGCATATGTATTAGGTGAGAGTTTTGAGTGAAAAATACTTATAATCTGCCTAAAATAGGACTGACCTCTTTGAGTAATAAAGTTTATATTTTTACATATATTTAAATTCCCCTCGTTCTAGTTTCCCTCTATTGGCTCCCTTGCAAATTTGCAAGTTTTCGGTGTTTCATTGTGGTTTCGTTTTGGTTTTTTGGGCTGAATTTTCAGCACCTTTTGAAGTCATTCTTCTTGTTTCTAGGGGCATAAAAATCACGTACGAGTGTATTTTCATGGGTCTTGAACTCCCTTGCCTCTAGATCATCAAATTGGATAATTTTTTCAACCGGTGACCTTATCTTTGATTTTTGAATCTTTCTTCTCAAGTTCCAAACTTTGTGTGGGGATGAGTTATGGATTGGTTTGATGTGGAACCTTGTGTTCGATTCTAACCATGAGACTCACCTTTGTTGGATCTTCAAGTTTGGTTTTTGAATTCTTTGAGTTTCTATTCTGTTCTAGACAAATCTTCTGAGTTGAGCTTTGTGTTTCTACTGTATTTTTAAGTTTCGTGTTACGCTTTGTTCTTGAGGTGCGTTGGGTTAAAAATTAGGAGAAGACCATCTATTTCGAAATAAATTTGTTGAGGCACTTATTCATCCCTCCTCTAGTCATCATTCTCAGTCCTACAAATATAATACAGCTAGAAGCCAACCTTCCATATATGATGTAACTAAATGGGCCACGGATCATGGATACAAATTAAAATAATTTGTACTCTCTTATTACAACAAAACCTTGTTTTCCCATTATCTAATTCACAAGTTACCTGATCAAAAGAAATTGATTACAATTATGATGTTACTAAATGGGCCTCCGATCCATTTCCATGGATGCAGTAGAAATTGCTTTCAGTGCAAGCCCCTTTGTAAAGGGATCTGCTAGATTTTTCTCGGTGCGAATATAATTTACAGCAATTACTCTAGAGTTTTTCAATTTTCTAATAGATTTAATCCTCCAATTCACATGTCTCGAGGATTTTATATTCTCCTTAGTATTCATAACCAGAGCTATAGTTCCCGGATGGCACCCGGTCATGGCCCTTGAGCCATATAGGCCTCAAGTAGTTTGAGCCACTAAGCCACCATGGCAAAGCCTCACTACAAGTCTCTCTTCCGGTCACTTGCCACCGTCTTCACTTCAGAGCTTAAGCCACCAAGGTATGGATCTCCGCATCCTCATACAAGCTTCTTACCGCCACTTCACACCAAGTGGGAGAGTCAACAAGCATGAGCCACCAAGGCTCAAGGTGTCGACAAGTCACTAAGACTCCAAAATACCGACATACCACTTGGTACAATGTAGGATTACTCCTTGATCCCCTCTCTAGGAAGCAACACCTAGCAACAACTCTCTCTAAGCCTATTAGCAATAATCACTCCCTAATGTTGTGCTTAATTGCCTTGGATGATCATTTTTAGCACTTTGGTGGCTTAGATATCTTCTTAAGTGTTTACAAACTTCCCTGGACTCTAGCACATTCAAATGGCCGAGTGAGGGGGTATTTATATCCTTAAACCCACAAACTAGCCATTGCTCTAATAGACTGTGATCACCGGATGATCTGGCGTTAACAGCAGTACAAACACCGAACCATCTAATGTATACAACAGTAGAAACTAGCTGTTGGACACATACTCAAACTCATTGTAAACACTGGATGTTCCGGTGTAATCTTGAACTCCATCACCGGACTATCCGGTGTGTATATTTGAGCCAACCGAGCCACTTCTTACTGTTATCTCCCCATCAAACCTTCGTTTATTAATCCCCAAAACCTTTGAACCATCGGCCATGGAGAGTGGCAGCAACAGGGAATCCAAGGCAACGTCAGGAGACGAGGCTGTGAGCTTGCCAGGGCTAGAGGCTGTGGCGGCAATAGCAAGGGTTGGATAAGGGCTTGAGACTGAGTCATGTTCTGGTTGTTGGAAAGAAATATAGGACCTTGCGGAGGAGCTGGAGTTGTCACACGGGAACGTGTGTTGCTTCCTTGTCCTTGAAATGACATCTTCCTCTTCTTCTCATCTAGCTAATGGCGCTTGTGTTCAACCACTAAAGCTTTGTTCACCATAGCTTGAAAATTAGCAAACTCCTGAGGAAGTAGGGCATACTCAATGGCATCATTCAGACCCTCTAGAAAACGTTCCTGCTTCTTCTCATCTGTATCCATTTCATTTGGAGCATACCTAGACAACTGAGTAAACTTGGTCACATACTCTCTTACAGTCATTGATCCTTACTTCAAGCTCATAAACTCCTTCTTCTTCAGACGAACATCTCCAGATGACAGGTGATGAGTGCGGAAACTGGATTTAAACTCCATCCAGGTGATAGATTCTGGATTTTCATGTGCAGCGCAGTATGCTTCCCACCAGTCCAAGGCTTGACCGGCGAGTTAGTGCGAAGCATAGAGAACCATCTCTCTGTCAGAGCACTGTGCAACTTGTAGTCAGCCAATCATCTGCATCCATAGGCTCCACTGCATAGTTGAAGACTGGGGGCTGAGTTCTCTTGAATTCTCTAAGTCTTGATGGTTGGTGTGATTGAGAAACATGAGTTGATTGTTGCTGCTGCATCTGCGCCATGGTTTGAACTAAGGCTTGCAAGATTTGAGTTTGTATAGCCATCTGTTGTTCCAAGGTCATGGGAGGTGGTGGGGGTGGATTCTGGTTGTTGTTGTTGTTGTCCTCATAGCTGTTACTGATGTTCCTTCTTGTGTTAACCATCTGATCGGAGTTGGAAAGAGATAAGAATAGGTAAGGGAGACTGGAAAGGATTCTAGATAAGGGAAACCCAACTATATTATATTATATAGATGTTAAAATGTGGCTGTGGATAAGGTGCCAAAGCATTCCACAACACACATTAACACTCAAACAAAAAGATCCAAATCACACACTTAGCACCGAAACAATTCTCACACTATCATTATTATCCTTAATGATTGAATCAAACGTTCTACTCTAACGTTTATGGAGAAAAAGGGAAAATCGTCCTATAACTCAAAAAACTAAAACTAACATAAGCGCGGGGAAAAAAAGATCTTCAAGTCTTCAGCGTTGTGGTAGACGATTCTTCCTTATAGCGGAGAGTCTTCAACTTCATCATCAGAATCTTCATACGAGGTAGAAGCTTCTAGTGAGATCTTCAAATGCACCCTTCTTGATCGGAGAAACCAGGAGAGAGAAACTGAGAGGTCAGAAAAGAATGGAATGGTAACTATGACCTTATGGCACGACCATTCTATCTAGGCTTGCGGTCCTACAGTCAGTACGTTTCTGATACCACCTCTGTCACACCCGGTTTTAACGGCCAAAACCAAGTGCAGCTTATGTGTGCCCAGGAAGTTTAACACACATAAGGACGTCATAGGTGAAGTAACAAAAGCAATACTTTTACTTACAATCGTCAAACTCTTACATAAAGTCTTCACCTAAACAACTCTACTAACCAATCTATAACTATTAAACAACGGCAGCGGAACGAAAGCATCGGCAACCAAGCACTCCACAGGCACCGACTGGAAGACACGCTCCTAGAACACCAGGTCGTCATCTTGAAAGTCTTGAAAGTCTTCCACTGAGCAGCATATGTATTGTGGGAGATAGCAAGGGTGATCACATGAAGTACTTAGCAAGTGTGGAAAAATAATTATATGCAGGCGTATATCAAGAATAGGCTAACACATGGTATTTTTGCGTAAATACGAGTAATGAAAACATATTTGGACTCAAAAAGCATTAAGCAATTATTAAGTGAATGTAACCCATACAGTCCAACACCCAGCATACAAGGCTCCCCACCTTGCACACCATAACCGTCTAGTACTCCATGTACTATAACCAAAACCATAACCATCCAGTACTCCCTGTACTAGAACTATAACCAAAACTCATAACCATTTAGTACTCCCTGTACCAGAACCATAACCAAACTCATAACCATTCCACTACCAACTAATCATGTGAGGATCCAAGTCTCTCATATCCGTGAGCACGGCTGTTATAACAGTTTTACACTCTACAGAGGTTATACAACTTTCCCACGAGTCGTGATTTCATCACCTGCAAGCAGATGACTAAAGTCTCCATGTTGCAATGCCGGCCAAGCACTATACACACGCCAGTGGTGTGTTGTCAGGAGATCACTACGAAGCCTTTACAAAGAATTCTCTCAGTATGTGTCACCAACACTCCAGGTTTCACCGCTAGGTGCTACCACCTAGAAGCCCCCTCTTGTGCTATGTAGTTTCTAAGAATTACCTTATCTCATTCACACCTCCCCTCTAGCCCACACAACACTGGAAGAACCCTAATTAATCGGCTAAACCTTCCCATATCAGTCTTGTGTTTGTACGAAACTTCTCGGGTTGTCGCTCCACGAACCGGTCCTTACTTAGGTTACTTGAACAAACACTAAACCAACATCATAACCATGACAACCATCAAAACTACTTTTCTCAAGGCCTAAGGTTCCATGTTGCTAGACCATTAACCAGTTAACCACTATTATTGCGTATGTTCATTAGTCAAGTATATGACACTTCCCAATATCCCAAAAGCATGGCTAAGCAATCTACCCATAAAAGACACCAAACCATAAACCATCTAGGTTCCAAGGGATGATAAGGGAAAATCTAAGGAAAACCCTAACATAGGTGACTACCCATCATATTGACAGACATTGCATGCAGTTTTGTAAAATAAAACATTTAAAAACATAGGTTCAATATGATCAAGGACACTTGCCTTCTCCTTGCTGCTGCTTAGTGTATTCTTGCTCTTGGTCTTGATATTCTTCAAACTGATCCGGGGCATTAACGACTAATCGTGCAATAACGGCAAAGCACAGAAATAAAACATACTAAGAACAGAGCACAAACCAGAGAAACAACAAGACAAAACCTATCTAGAAAGATAGAGCTCGGAGAAACGAATCTATCGGTGTAAGAATCGCTTAAATCGGAGCTACGACGGAAAAGATATGCTAAAAACAAGATTACGGTTTATTTTAATTAAGAAAAGGACTTAATTGTAATTATGGAAAAGTATAGGGACCTTTTTGTAAAAATAGAGGGACCTATTTGTAATTATGACAAAGTTCAGGGACTAAACTGTAAAAAGATAGGAGCTTTTAGGTAATTACAGAAAAGTTCAAGGGTCTTTTTGTAAAATTACCAATTAAAGGAATTATTAGATTTATTTTTATATTGAAAAACCCTATATACTACGTGGATGCAGACCGGATGGCTGACTGGCTGTTGACTGGGCTTGATTGGCTTGCGTGGCGCACATGTGGCACTGATGTGGCAGGGTGACGTGGCTAAGGCGTTGACTGTGTTTAAAGAGGCGACACGTGGCAACTTGCTACTGGCTACTGAAGAGGTATTCTAGTTTGTAATCGGGACCACACGCTATAGATCGGACGGCTCAGGACGTTTAGGGACAAATGGATACTGACGGGGAGGGAGTCCACGGCGGAGCCGAGCTCGGGCACGGCGGCGACACGCCAGAGTTGGCCGAAACGGCGCTCCGGTATGCGGATTGCGACGACGAGCGGCGGATAAGCTTCAGGAGAGAGAGAGAGAGAGAGAGAGTAACCCGTTTGAGGTCTTACCTCGCGTGGCGCGGCACAGGAGAGGCCCAACGGCGGTGAGGAAGGCGGCAGCGCACGAAAGCTCGTCGGGAAGGGGTCTCCGGCGGCCGGGAAGCGAAGAAGAAGGTACCGGCGAGTTCGGAGGTCGATGGAGGAGCTTCTGGGCGGCTAGTCGGCGGCAAAGCGCGACGAAATCGATGAGTTGGTGAGCTCGGTCATCTCTAATGGCGGCGGCGGCAGGCTCTCGGTGATTCGGCGAAAAAGAGCACGGGAGGCAACGGCTTTTGGCGAGATGGGACGGAGGGGCGTCGGGTGCTATATATAGGCGACGGGATCGTGGAGTCTGTGGCACGCACGCCAAGAAAGAGGGCGGCGACGCTGCGGTCTCGGACTCGACCGGGAGTCCAGGAAGAAGACGACGAAGGATCGGGCCCACATGGCGGCGACTCGGGCGATGGCGGGTTAGCGCGGGGCGTCTTCAGCGGCGGGCGGCAACACGGCGCTGGGCTGGCTCGGGAGCGCAGGCGCGGGGCGCTGGGCCGGAGCAGGGGCACGGCCCAAGCGGGAGGGAGGCGGGAGAGGCGGGCTGGGCAGGCCGGAAAAGGGAAATGGGCTGGAGGAAGCAGGCCGGCTGGGGCTGGGCCGAAGGGGTGAGAGGGAGAGAAGGGAGGCCTGGTAGACTTAGGTTTTTTTCTCTTTTTTTTTCTTTTTATTTCTTTCCCTTTTTCCAAAACTATTTTCTATTATATCTAAACTTTGCTAAATCTATTCTCAAGCAAACAATTCAAACAAGTCAACCAAAAACCTAAATGGCTAATTCCAGCATGAATGCATTCAAACAAATAATAATCCTAATTCAAATTTGAATTTAAATTTAGAAATTACGTTTTATCCTATGCTATTTGTTGAAACTCAATTTAAATCTAGGAAAATTTTAGAGAATTGCAAAAATTGAAAATCAAGGTGTGACAATAATGTGCCCCAGGGCCGCCATGAAGCCAGCGAGATGCTGGACCTCCTTGAGTCGAGCCAGGGGTCGCATCTGTTCGATGGCCCGGATCTTCTCTGGATTGGCCTCGATTCCTCAGCTGGAGACCAAGAAACCGAGGAGCTTGCCTGCGGGGTTGAGCTTTAGGCGGGTAGTGCGGAGACTATTGAAAGTCTCGGCTAAGTCCTCCAGCAGGGTGGCGCGGTCTCGGGATTAGACCATGATATCGTCGATGTAAGTTTCGACGTTGCGACCAACCTGCGAATCAAGGGTAATGTGCACGGCCCGCTAGAAAGACGACCCAGCGTTGCGGAAACCAAAAGGCATTGAGACATAACAATAGGTCCCCACTGGGGTAGTAAAAGAAGTTTTTTCCTCGTCCTGTCTGGCCATGCAGATTTGGTGATAACCCGAATTTGCATCTAAAAAATACAAAAGATCACATCCCGCAGTGGCATCTACAATTTGATCTATGCGGGGTAAAGGAAAAGGATCTTTCGGACAAGCCTTGTTTAAGTCGGTGTAGTCGACACACATAAGAAGCTTGCCGTTGGCCTTCGAGACGATGACTGGGTTTGCCAGCCACTCTGGGTGGAGGACCTCTCGGATGAAGCCGACAACAAGGAGCTTGCTGACTTGCTCCCGGATGAACTCCTGGAGCTCGGGCGATTGCCGCCGGACCTTCTGCCTCACCGGCCGTGCGTCGTGGCGCACAGCAAGGTGGTGCTCGATCACCTCCCTAGGGATCTCGGGCATATCGGACGGTTGCCAAGCAAACACGTCGATGTTAGCCCGGAGGAAGGCGACGAGCGCGCTTTCCTATTTGCCGCCCAGGTCACCGCCGATCCAGACGACCTGGGAGGAGTCTTCGCCCACCACGACCTCCTTCGTAGGGATGGAGGCGTCGGCGGCGAGTCGGGGTTTGGATGAAGAGGGTCCCGGGCCCCCTGGGTGACCTTCAACCTCGGTCCGAGCAGAGACCAAGGCCGAGTAGAGCTGCTCGGCACAGGAGGCGGCGCTGCCGGTCTCGACGGGCATGGAGATGGGGCCAGCAGGGCCTGGCATCTTAACCGTGAGGTAGGCATAGTGCGTGACCACCATGAACCGGGCGAGCGCCGAGCGTCCAAGTATGGCGTTGTAGGGGAGAGGGACTTCCGCGACATCGAAGATGATGTTCTCCGTCCGGAAATTGTCCCGGCTCCCGAATGTGATGGGCAACTCAACCTGCTCGAGGGGCAGAGTGTGCCCCGGTGTCACCCCGTAGAAGGGGAGCGACGGCTTTAGGTGCCGGCAAGGCACCTTCAGCTTCTTGAATGCCTCCTGGGACAGGAGGTTTAGGCCTACACCCCCATCGATTAGCACTCTGCTGACCCTTACATTGCAGATGGTGCGGGACACTACCAGAGGTAGTCGCCCCACCCCTGCAGTACTCGCAGGGTGATCCGCCAGACTGAAGGTGATCGGGGTGTCCGAACACTTAAGGGGCCTTGCGGCCGCTGTGCTCGGGGTGGCCGAGCACACCTCGCGCCGCATGGTCTTGACACAGCGACGAGAGGAGGGAGTGTACGCGCCCCTGTCGATGAAGGCAACGGTGTGCTCGGGCTCTTGGAACCCGAGCTCTTGGTTCTCGGGGGCGGCTCTATCGTCGCCGCCCCTTCGGTGCTCCTTGCGATCCTTCTGGCGCCGCTCGACAAGGCCTTTGACCAACCGGCACTCTGTGAGGTCGTGCCAGTCAGTCTGGTGGATCTCGCACCACTTTCCTGGCTCGAGCTTCGCGGGAGCGGGAGCCCTCGGAGGAGCAGGAGCCCTCGCGGGAGCCGGAGCCCTCGCGGGAGCGGGCCTTCTGTCAGCAGCCGCCCGACGCGCCGACCTGCGGTCAGGGCCCTCAGCCGGCCTGCGGGCAGGGCCCTCTGCCGGCATGATAGGAACAGCATCACGCCTTCTTCTCTTTTTCTTTTCCCGCCTGTCAAAGCAGGAAGAACCTAGTTGGTCGGCAGCGAGTTGCTCAGGGCGCGGGACATCCCACGCACGCCCGAGCCTCCGCCGCCTTTGCACACTTGTCAGCCAACGCGAAGAGCTCCGCGGTGGTTTCAACCTCATGCGTACCTAGCTTTTCGAGCATCCGCTCATCGCGGACGCCCTACCGAAATGCGACGATGATGGCATGGGGGGTTATCCGTGGGATGGTGTTGCAGACCTGGCTAAAGCGCTGTATGAAGCGCCTCAGCGTCTCCCCCTCCTGTTGCTTTATGGCATGGAGGTCGCACTCCAAGCCGGGGCGCGTGAAGGTGCCCTAAAAGTTGGCCACAAACTGGTGGCAGAGATCATCCCAAGAACTAATAGATCCTGGGGTAAGTTCATAAGCCAGGAACAGGCAGAGCCCCTCAAGGCTGCATGGAAGTAATTGGCCATAACCTTTTCACTGCCGCCCGCTGCTTGGACAGCGGTGGTATAGATCTGGAGGAACTCGACGGGGTCGATGAGCCCATCGTACTTCTCCAGTAGTTCTGGCCTAAACTTTGTGGGCTAGCTGACCCGACAGAGCTCGTTGGTGAAGGCGCAGCAGCCTGTGCCGTATCCCGCGGCGCGAGCAGCGCCCTTGGGGGGCGAACGCTGGTGTGCCGGGAACCCCGGCGGTCACGGGCTGGCATAGAGGAAGCCTGGTCCTCAGTCTCGGCCTCGTGCCGGGACTCCCGATGGGGGACGGCACTCCGAGGAAGCCTGGTCCTCAGTCTCCGCTTATGTAGGTGTAAGCGAAGGTCCTGAGCTCCGGTTGTGGCCAGGGGGCGGCACTCCGCCTGGAGGCCCCCTGGCCGGTTCTGCCGCCACCTGAGGATGGACCGGCCTTGGTTGCACCGCGGCGCGAGGTGGTACGAGAGCTTTTGGCCAGCACCTGCCGGTGAGCTGTGCCCACCAGGGCGGCCACCTCCTGAAGCCAACGCTGGCCTTCTGGGGTTTCCCCCGCTGCCTGGACAGGCGGGTTCCTGAGGAGTGCTTGCGTCGCAAGCAACGCACTCCCAGGGCTGGCGTCACGGAAGGCGAGCCTCCGCCGTAACGGTGCCCGGCGCTGTCCGGACGTAGATCTCGTGGCAGGGGTGTTTGCCGCTTGCTGAGGGTTAGGCGGCCCACCTGCGATGGCGGTAGCGACCCTGCTGGGCCCAGCGCCGTGGTCCCCATGGGAGGGGAGCGCCGTACAGGTGGACCGCTGCTGCTGCTGAGGAGCAGCAGAAATTGCGGCCTCCTGAGCAATGGGCTCCACTTCTTCGCTGGAGCTGGAACTGGTGCATTGGAGACGATGTCCACCTGCCATCTTTTCTGCAGGAAACAAAGCGGATTCAGGGATGCAACCCCCCTACCTGGAGCGCCAGCTGTCGGAGGATGATCTCCACAAGCGGGGATCCGGAGGGACCCCCTTTGATATTCGGCCGGGGGGATGATTCTGAATCTACCTCGTATGTGAAATAAATGAGAGTAAATGAGATGCAGGTGGGAAATAAATGCTCAGGGGATTTTAGACAGGTTCGGATCGCACAGAGCGTAACACCCTACTCCTGTATGTATGCTATAAATGCTGTGTAAATGCCTCTCTGAGGATCTCTTGTGTTACAAGGGTTTTTGTCTAAGTCTAGAGCTTTGTGCTTCTTGTTCTTCGTCCTGAAGAAGCCGTTGTCTTCTGTGCGGTTTGCAATGAGCTCGATCATACTACTCTCTTGGTCTCCTTCTTTTCTCCGAGGAGCCTGCCCTCCTTTTATACCTATCGGGGCGGTTAGCATGCTCAGAAAGGAGAGCGCGAGTTCCAAGGCGCCATAAATGGAAAGCAACCATCATGGGCTGCAGTTTGATGTGATGGGGGGGTTGAAAACGCGCCCCCGTCTGGTCCTGTCGTCATCATCCCGCTTTTCAGTGGGTGCCACGGGGAGAGCCCACCGAGCACCCTGCGTGCCCGCCCGGTCAGAGCGAACCTGACACAGCAGAGCGGCAGGCGATATGCCTCGAGCCTTGCTACGATATCCCGAGGCGCGCCAGATAACGCGCGATGGAACCTGCTGCATTAAATGTCCCCACGCCTCCCTGCCAGGCTGTGGCAGGGACTGACAGCAGGCGTGGGGGGAGTGGTTGGAAGTGACAGGCCACGCGCCCTCTTAAATGCAACAGCGGGCCTCTCACCAATTGACACCTCACCGCCGAGCCCCTGTGGGGACCACCGGCGAAGGACTTCTCAGATCCTCGGGGAAATGTGAGTGCTCGGGGACTACTGTTCATAGCTCCGAGCACTCTCTCCCTGATATGCCCTTTCTTGGTCCTCGGGGAACTCGGGTACTCGGGGACCACTGTTCATGGCCCCCGAGCATCCTCTCCCGGAACTTGGTCTTCTCGGGTCATCGGGGAACTCGGGTGCTCGGGGACCACTGTTCATGGCCCCGAGCACCTCTCCCGAAACTTGGTCTTCTCGGGTCATCGGGGAACTCGGGTGCTCAGGGGGCACTGTTCATGGGCCTGAGCACCCTGTCCCGGAACTTGGTCTTCTCGGACCTTAGGGAGATAATCCGGAGGGATGGCGCCACGTGGCACTCTGCTGTCCTGGCCTCGGGACTCAGGGGCCCCCGGTTCCCATGTCACCGATAATGGGGTACTACGCGAACGAGTGCAAGGCACCGAAGAAGAAGGAAGAGGAGACACATCTCACTCATGTTGATGACACCGAGCCGGCCTTTCTACTCGTGGTGTCAGAAGAGCTAGCACAAGAATGGCAGCACCAGCGGGGAGCCGTGCTGTTGAATAAGGAGAAGTTGAAGCTAGAACTGTGCGACACCATGGAGGGAGGCTCCAGCTCTGAGGTCTGGTACCTAGATAATGCAGCCAATAATCACATGACTAGTGACAAAGAGAAGTTCAGAAATCTGGACGAATGTGTCAGTGGCAAGGTGAAGTTCGAGGATGGCTCCACGGTACAGATCATGGGCTTAGGGTCTATCATGTTCAGCTGCAAGAACGGTGACCAGTGGCTATTGCAGGAAGTCTATTACATTCCAAGACTGTACAACAACATCATCAGCCTAGGATAACTTACCGAGGTTGCACACAAGGTGATTATGGATGCTGAACATCTACGCGTCTATGATAGCAGTCCTCTGCGATTGCTTATGAAGGTGAGGCAAACTCCAAATCACCTCTACAAGATCGAGCTGTATCAAGCGACGCTAGTATGTTTCTTAGCCAGCCTTGAAGACCCAGCATGGCTCTGGCATACGAGGCTCAGTCACGTCAACTTCACTGCTATGAAGCTACTCGTTGAAAAAGGGGATGGAGAGAGGAGTGCCACCGATCGCGTACCCAAACCAGCTATGTCAAGGGTGTTTGGTGGCGAAGTAGGCAAGACAGCCATTTTCGGTAGCGGCAAATTTCAGGGTGGAGAAGCCACTCGAGCTGCTACATGCTGACCTCTGCAGGCCGATCACACCTTCGACTCCTGCCGATAACAGTTACTTCATGTTCATTGTTGATGACTTTACTCGGTGGATGTGGGTGTATGTGATCAAGACGAAGGATCGGGCTTGCTCCGTGTTCAGAAGATTCAAGTTGCTGGTCGAGAACACGAGCGAGTGGCGCATTAAGACGTTGATGACTGATCGCAGTGGGGAGTTTCTCTCTGGCGAGTTCACTCGGCTATACGAGAAGGCCGAGATCAAATGGCACCTCACTGCGCCATACACGCCACAGCAAAACGGCGTGGTGGAGCGAATGAACATGACCGTGATGGCAATGGTGAGGTCCCTCCTCAAAAGCATGAATGTGCCTAGAAGGTTTTTGGGGGAGGCGATGCGGCACACGGTGTATCTGCTAAACTGCTTATCGACGAAAGCGCTGCATGATCGCACTTCGTTCAAGGCCTAGAACAGAAGGAAGCCACATTTGGCACACCTTCGTGTGTTCGGCTACATGGCGCACGCGAAGGTAACATCGCCATACTTGAAGAAGCTCGACGACCGAAGCTAGCCGATGGTGTCCCTTGGCGTCGAGGACGGTTACAAGGCGCATCATCCCTTTGATCCATGGCGCGGGAAAATTCATGTAAGTCGTGATGTTAAATTTGATGAAAGTGTGGAGTGGAGCTAGTGTACAGATGCAGGCGGTGGAGAGCCGTCTGATTTCGATGTCGAGGAGGCGATTAGCACTGAGCCAGCGGTGGGTGGTTTTGTGCTACTTGCAGGTGGTCTGGCAGGTGTGCCAACGCCCACGACACATGATGATCAAGCTCATTCATCGACTCCGCTGGCCGGCGAGGTGACGCCGGAAGCGCCAGCAACCAGGACAAGTGTTGCCGCATGCATGACAGCAACCTCCTCGGCATCTCCCTCCACTCCGCTGGTGACGCCGGCCCCTAAATCGCCTGTTGGCGATCTGGCCACACCACTGCCGAGCAGCGGCAGCAGTAGCATAGATGAGGGGCCTATGCGTTACAGGCACATCGACGACATCATGAGAAATGCTCCAAGAGTGGATCTCGATGGGGATGTGGAAGAAGAGGCCATGCTCGTGGAGACGGAGGAGTCATCTTGCTACCTTGAGGCTGCTGGGCAGCAGGTTAGGAGGACACCATGGCCAAGGAGATCGAGTCCACAGAGAAGAATAACACATGGACTCTCACAACGCTATCGGCTGATCACAAGCCGATTGGGCTCAAATGGGTTTACAAACTGAAGAAGAACACAGAAGGAGATGTGATCAAGCGTAAGGAAAGGTTGATCACGAAAGGATATGTGCAGTGGCAAGGAATCAATTTTGAAGAAGTGTTTGCGCCGATGGCTAGACTGGACACCGCACGCGTCATCCTTGCTGTTGCAGCCAACCGAGGTTGGCAAGTTCATCATCTGGATGTCAAATCGGCATTCTTAAATGGTGAGCTCGAAGAGGAAGTATATGTGACCCAACCGGAGGGATTTGTAGTGAAGAATAAAGAGCATCTTGTGCTCAAACTCAGCAAGGCATTCTATGGACTCCGGCAGGCGCCACAGGCATGGAACATTCAACTTGACATAAGCTTGAAATAGATTGGTTTCAGCAGGTGTTCTCAAGAGCAGGCCGTATACACAAGAGGATCAGGTCTTGCAGGTGTGATAGTTGGAGTATATGTTGATGACCTCATTGTGATAGGAGAAAGTCCAGAAGAGATCATGGGATTCAAGCAGCAGATGACAAGTGAGTTCGAGATGACTGATCTTGGATTGCTCAATTGCTATCTCGAGATTGAGGTAGCGTAAGAAGATGGGCGAATTACAATCAAGCAAATAGTGTATGCGAAGAAGATTCTTGATCAATTCGGTATGCTGGATTGCAATCCCACAAAATTCCCTATGGAACAAAGGGCGCAGCTGCATAAGGATCCAGATAGACAGTCGGTGCATGCAACCGAGTATCGACGCATCATTGGTTGTCTAAGGTATTTGGTCCATACAAGACCTGACCTTTCATTTTTTATTGGGGTGGCAAGCATATTTATGGAGAAGTCCACGGTGAAGGCAATGAAGCAAATTCTTTGTTATTTGAAGGGCACCGTTCATTATGGGCTTGTGTATACTAGAGGAGGAATAGAAGAAGTAATCACCGGGTATACTGATAGTGACCTGGCCGGTGACATGGATGATAGGAAGAGTACCGGTGGTATGGCTTCATATTGGCGATGAAGTGGACTCATTTACATTTTTATCTTATCTTTCAACTTTTTTTGTGATACAAAATGCCAATAAAAGTGTAATTATGTGCAATTATTGTTAAAAGTGTAGTTTGCGATACTTAGTGACAATGGAACTATAATTTTAAGAAAATTACTTTCAAAAGTAAAGTTTGTGATATATTTTTCAATTTTAGTGTAGTTATGTGAAATTTACCCTATATATTTTGGAAAATATGGAATAAAAGTTCAAGTATAAATTGCGCTCCAGTACAATCGTGCATGTATGAAGTTTTCTAAATATTTGGGATAATATACTACACTTTAAAAATTTATAAATTTTCATTTCATGTTTTTCAGCATCCTTGAAGAATTATTGCACAACATTGGAAGCTCGTAAAATCATAATAATTTAAATGTATGTTCCTAGAAAACACCAATTTTGTAGAATTTTTAGATTGTTTCAGTAAGTATAAATTGAGTGAACTTCAGTTACTGAACTAATTGGGGGAAAACCAAATTCAGTGTGTTTTTTTAGGGGCTCAAATGCAATTTTTGTTGAGAGGATCAAATTCAGTATGTTAAGTATAATAGTGGGTCGATCTGCTCAACTTTCAGTTACTATATCTTGTTATTATAGGGGAAAGGGAGTTTAGATATATAATCACCAAATGCTACAAACTAATGTGCCGGCACGTGTCACTTAACTACATATTTTGTGGTATTTACACTTGTTTCGTACAACCCTATCACTCTTTTTCTCCTATTTTGTTCGCTCCTATCGTAGATATTTTTAAAGTGCGACCTTCATCTTCCTATCTTTTTCTATTGCTACGTGCAGCTCATCCTCATCCACCGTTGAATAGATTGCCCGCTAATATAATGTGTTATCCCTATGGTATTGTTCGACCTAGCTATCTTTACTCAATTAACATGACACTACATGTGACACGATAGGTGGATGGTTTTTAGTACGTGACTAAGTGATATGGTTGGGTTTTTTTTTTCTACCGAGCAGTCTTGTGGTTGCCTATAGGAGAATTGCGATGAACCGATTGAAGTTTACACCAAAGCCAAACTTGCTTGATCCAAGTGTTGGCAACATCTAATACTTATGTCTGACGTGATGTCAATATGACAGATTTGAATGAAAAACTCAAGAACACCATATTATCCACATATAAACTATCAAAGTATAGAATCCACATGTTACATAACAATTCGTAAAGGAACATATTGTATGAAATAAGTAGATCATATAAATATAAGGATGAGGATGGGCCAAGAAAAAGTTTAGTGACACTTCGGTCGAACATGGGTTTTCTCAAATTTATTCTAGAAAATTATTTTCAAAATCATTTGTTCTGAAAATATTTTCTTATAAGCTTGGACCCGGAGATCTCCGGCACGAGCTGGCCGAGCCACCATGTGGCCCGATCCTCTGACACCGCTGCAAACAAAACTCCTCCCGAACTCCTCGATGACTCCCATCCCCGACCCCGAGTAGGAAACGACGCCACACATCCGCCGCCGTCAGATCGGACCTCGACTCCGAAGTCCGAACACCTTCCTCCGCGATGGCGGGGCCGCCGCGCCGCCCCCTCCTCATCCTCCTCGTTGGGATCCTCGCCGCCGCCTCCCTCGCCACCCTCGCCGCCGCCATCTACGAGGACCAAGTCAGCCTCGCGGACTGGTAGGGTACCTCGCGCGCCTCTAGGTCCGACCGGCGCTTACCTTAGATCTGATTCGGCCGGCGCGACGTGGTGGAGCTTCGCGCTTCCTGTTCAGATGGCGATTCGAATTGCGTTGTGCGAGGTTATACGACGTGCTAGTTCAGATTTGGGAGGTTTAGGCGAAACAAGGGAGTGAGCTTCCAAGTGAATTCTGTAGTAGCGGTGGGGTTTCTAGGTCGGACCTGTAGTTTTTGGGGGTAGGAAGCAAGTTCGTTTAGGACGTGTTTGGATGGCTGCACATGGACGTTGCATGCACGGAGCCTGGCTCCTGCCGGCCTGGCTCGCGAGAAACGCGGATTTCATCCGTATCCGCGGAGCCAGGCTGTACAGTGCTTTTGCATCTGCGGAAGCTATCTCGAGTGAGCGCGCGCAGCCAACCAACGCTCGTCAAACTGCATCAGCTGCATGCGGAGAGTCAGCTGGGCAACCAAACACATGTACGAGCCTGTTTAAGCTGCACGCGCCGAGCCAGGGAGCCGGGCAACCAAACATGCCCTTAGCTATCAAGTTAGTACTGTGGCTGTACTAAAAGAAAAAATCTTAGTAATCAGTAATCATTCTTGGATTAAAAGATTTTTCTTTGTCAGTAGGAGTTTCGTTTTAGCGCTAGAGGAAGGCGATGAGTCAGAAAGAAAGGAAGCCCCAAGTAAGAAATCACCACTTGGTCAGTAAGGCCTGATTCAAAAAAGATCAATCACCCCATTCCCTACTTCATTTTACCTTTGGGAGTTTTTGTTTGGGCTAGACTGATGAACACGCTTCAAGTGAATAAAGGCTGTCTGTGTGAGCCTTCGATTTACTTTGTATTTTCTGTGGATCAGATCAGATTGTTCTCTGTGTTAAATTTAGGTGCATAATTGTGTTATGCATAAATTTCATGTGGAGCTTTGTTGGTTTTTGTCTCTTGCTGTGTGAATGTTCGGGTTTGTTCTGAAGAATGTGAATGTTCGGGCTTGGATGCTTGATGTTTCCATAGCTCATGCTGTCTGTGGTAAACATTGAAGGTTAGGATTTTTGCCATCGATAGTGGTGAATTGCATCTCATTTATTAGCTGTGAATTCTTTTTCCCTGAATGTAGCTTCAGATTGGTCCAGTGTATCACAACATGGTGCGCCCTTATGTGCTTGCAAGCAACACAGACAATGGATAAGTCACGGTTGCTGTAGTGCATAAGGTAGTTAGGGTTAAATAAGGGATTAGGATTATTAATTACTGTATTATTTGTATTTATTTTCTTCTAGATATATTTCATATATTAGAGCTAAGTTTACTTAGTTTGGGGATACATTTCTTAATCACTAATCGTAAAGAAGAATGAATTCGTCTCTCCCTAAATGTTCTTCCACCCAGTTCATGGTCTCCCTCCTATTACTCCTTAAAGCTCTTATTATTTGCCCTGTGCTGTCCTGGCCCTCCTCATACAGTAGTTAACCCCCTGATATATTAGCTTAGATCACAGGTGTCGTTATCACTTTATCAGTGCAACTTAGTTGGTCTTGGCTTTGCTCAATTGCTTCAGTGCGCATGATTCCTCTTGTGTCATAACGAGGTTTATGGGTGCTTTTACGTTTTGTTCTCTACAACAATTGCTAACATGTCGTGCTAATCCATTGATAACTGAATGGTTATTTCATCATGTGTCCTGCGATGGTGTGTTAGGTCTATTTCTAAGAATTTACTCTTTGGTAATCCGCTGTAGATTTCACTATTTTTATATGCAATCAGTTATTGCTGGCTGCTGTACCTCTTAACACCACTTGATTTGTTGATAGAAATATGTAATCTTTTGGACTAATCCTGATATCACCATTTTAATATGTTGATGTTCTTCACAGGCATCAGACTTACATAGGCAAAGTAAAAGAAGCAGTTTACCATAGCCAGAAGAGTGGAAGGAGGCGTGTTGTGGTCTTAACAGAGGAAAATGTGATTGCTTCTCTTGATCTTCGTTCAGGAGATATATGTGAGTCTTCCTAGTCCCAGATTATCAAGTCAAAAGTGCAGTTTCTTAGGGATGCTGTAGCTGTGCAAATATTTTTATATCCTTCCCTTTATATCTGTGGATTTTATTTTATGCAGTTTGGCGACATGTCATTGACAAGAATGACCCCTTGGATCAACTTAGTCTATCACTTGGAAAATGTGAGCCTAATCTTTTCTTTCCCTTTAGAGACTTGCCCTTGAGAAGAATGCCCTACTACTGCTATTTGTTTCAGTTTCATTCTATTGGGTTTTTTCCACTCTTGATAGGATTCCATGTTTGCTTTTCATTTAGTGTTGCTAACCATATTCTCAGATAAACTTGTTTTTTGCATTCAAAACTACGTCTTTTGTACCCATCCCTTATCTGGCCAGTGGAAATAGTGGAAACCAGTTTTACTTTGGAAATGGATTTGATTTGACTAGGTTAATATTTTATTGCATGTGGGTATGGATCCAGTTTCTCTCTGTGCATTAGTGAGTGTGAATAAATATGTTTTCAGCTGAATGATGCTGCTTTTAAATAAAAAAGGTTTAGCTCGTTATTTTCTGAGCTCTTGGATCTCTATATCGTTTTAGTCGTCTCCCACTGTTACTTCTGGCTATTAGAAGTATCCTCATATCTGTTAGCACTAGTACGGTAGTATCATTGAAACTACTAGACATTCATAAATAAAAGAGCAACATCAAAGAGCCTGCTAAGTGCTAATGTTCCAGATAACATGTCTGAAAACCATAGGACGTCCAGCAGCATGTTAATGTTCTTCCAGAACTCAAATCTCAAGATTGCTGGAACTGCAACTAATTTGTTATGCAGTCGAAAAATGGATTATGAAGATTAAAAAAATTAGTCTTTAGATGTGTACGATGTCTCTTCTGATTAAATCTGTGGATATTTAGGCTTAATATATATAAATTCTTTAGACATTGGTAAACATTCCTGTGTTGAATGCCGAATCAAGATATTACAAGGCTGATTAGCTTTCTGGATGCATCAGTGTCAATTTCTCCTGGAATTAATCTCATACCTTGGTATTACCGAATAAACTGAGATATCACTAGTATCACACAGCAGCAATGATACTTACGGTTACAGTTACATACTGGATAAGAACATGAAGTGGCAAAAATTTGCAGTCCAGGTACTAATTATCCAAAAAGAGATGTGAAGGGGCACTTGCAAGTTTGATCTGTACAGCATATTACTCTAGTATCCATGATTACTAGCTAAGTATCCATACGTTGCAACGAAAACACAAACATTGAACGCACACAAACTCAAGGTATGGAGATGTGGATGCGCCATGGGAGCACTGTCGAACGAATACGTTGGGAGCGATGCCGTAGTTTGATTTCAGATAGGATCCGAAAAAGAGGAGATTATTCGCTAATTTCCTTCCTAATTTCTTTATTTATTTTCATTAGTAAAACGAGTCCTATATCCGTAGCCGGTAACGAGGTGGGGAAGCTGGAGGACGAGGGTGGATGGCAAAAGTGGGTAAATTATTTGAATTTTAGGGGCTTTTATTAGATGGGAGGAGAGTAGGGAGAAGAGGTGATGCGGGAACCAACTTGTTTTATATTCCATGATTATTAGTAAGTTTTATATTCCATGATTATTAGTAAGTTTTATATTCCATGATTATTAGTAAGTTTTATATTCCATGATTATTAGTAACTTACTAGTATCTTAGCAAAGGTGTGAGCAGCAGTTATCTACAATTTAGATTCAAGCGGTTCAAGGTTATTACATTTGGTTTTGTCTTTGAGAAGAACATTGATTTATGGTACATATATTTGGAAGACTTAATTGATATTAAGCAATGAGCTCTAAAACTTTAGCAAGTCATCCAACCTGTTGGTATTGGCTGATGATTAATGAATTGTAGAGTCAAGAGATGCCAGCCACATTAGGTTCTCAGGAAATTGTTTGTTTGATGCAAAGACATTTTCCCCTCCTGTTGGTATGAACAGTGCTTATGTCATCAACATATACTTGTGATTCTGTTACTAACTAACAACGCTGATTATGAAAGAAGTTATGATTTATAATATTTGTTTATGTGGATAATGGCACCCTTTTGTTTCTTTATTCATTTTTTATTTTTCTGCATATTTTTTCCCACTAATTCATCTGCACTGTGCTACATAAAGTGTTAATTGGAATTTGATTTTGAAAATGTCCTGTGTCAGATGTTCTAACTCTTTCTTCGGGAGGAACTATATTGAGGGCTTGGAATCTTCCTGATGGACAGATGATCTGGGAAACAAACCTTGAAACTTCCACGCCATCAAAACCACAATTGCATGTTTTGGTCTGTGTGGGCAGTGCGTTTTCCATTATCTAACAAATCATACTTGGATAAGACAATAAATTTTCCTTTAGCACTTCTCTTAGTGATATGTCTTTCTTTTTTTGCAGCCAAACAATAAAATGGCAAAAGATAATTTGGTTTTAGTTTCGGCTGGACGATGGATTTATGCTGTATCAAGCATTGATGGAGCAATTTCATGGGGAAAGGAGTTCTCTCTTGATGGGTATGTGTATCTCTGCCCCATTTTCATGTTCAGAGAATTATGGATACCATACCAACTTATACTTTAATCTCCTTGCAGCTTAGAAATCAAGCAGGTTCTCCAATCACCTGAAAAGGATACTGTATACGCTGTAGGAATTGCTGGTTCCTCAAAGCTAGCTTTGTATCACTTGAATGCTAAAACCGGAGAGATAGTAAAGGATATCCAAGAGTCACTACCTGATGGATTATGCGGTGAAACAGTACTTGGTTCTGATAATGTGTTGGTAGCATTGGATAATACCAGGTCAGGTCTGTTTCTTATTGAGTTCAAGGGTGAAAGAATTAGCTACAACAAGGTGCATGTTTCAGATCTTGTTCAAGAACTATCTGGAACATTCAAACTTCTATCTTTAATGTCCAATGGTGTCATAGCTTTGCAAGCATCTTCATCTGTTTCCCTCCTAAAACTCAGAGGTACTAATGGGTTGGAAGTAGTTCAGAGATTTGACCAACCAGCTGCAGTGAGTGATGCCTTGACAATCACAGAAAATGATGGAGCTATTGCCGTTGTCCAACATGTGGATTCCCAAATTGAATTTATTGTAAAATTTACAAGTGATGTAAACAGTGAAGTTATTAGAGAAAAAGTTAATATAGATCAACATAGGGGCAATGTTGAGAAGGTCTTCTTGAATAATTATGTCCGAACTGATAGATCTCATGGTTTTCGAGCTTTGGTTGTAATGGAGGATCATTCACTCTTGTTAATCCAACAAGGTGAGGTTGTTTGGAGCAGAGAGGATGGGCTTGCTTCAATTGTTGATGTAACAACGTCTGAATTGCCTGTTGAGAAGGATGGTGTCTCAGTTGCAGATGTGGAACACAATCTCTTTGAATGGCTTAAGGTAATGTTCAGAAACTGTTATTTGTTTCTTTTTTTAGAAAAAGTTTCAGATAAATGTCCTTTCCGAAAATCTGCTAATGAGCTTTAGGGATCATACTTTATGGTGGATTTAAGATCTTCTACAAATTCTCTAGAATTGACTTGCTTATATGTTTGGTGAACTAATTCCTTTAGCTAATGTTGGCTTTGTGTTAAGTAATAGGGTGTGTTGATCCATGAGTTTTTTTCTTATTGTGCTCCTTGGTGTTTCAACGCTACTCATGCATGTCATACTGTGGCACTTGGATGTGTTTTCAAATTAGCTTATGACACTTTTGCTCTTGGTTCTTACATAGGGACACTTGCTTAAACTCAAAGGAACTCTAATGCTTGCAAACGCTGATGAAATTGCTGCAATCCAAGCATTGAGACTCAAAAGCTCTGAGAAAAATAAGATGACAAGAGACCATAATGGATTTCGTAAACTCCTTATTGTACTAACAAAGGCTGGCAAAGTGATAGCTCTGCATACTGGAGATGGACGCATTATCTGGTCAAATTTGCTGCCGTCCCTTCGTGCCTCCAGATCTAGTGGAATGCCTTCTGCCTTAAGGATATACCAATGGCAGGTCCCGCATCACAGCGTGATGCGTGAGAACCCGTCCATACTTGTTGTTGGCAAATCTGGAGCAGAATCTTCTGCTCCTGGTGTCTTTTCTATTCTTGATTCGTATTCTGGAGAACTGAACTCTATGAAGCTTGACCATTCTGTTGTCCAAATTATGCCATTGGCACTGAAGGATTCATCTGAGCAGCGACTTCATCTGATTGTTGATTCCAATTCCCATGCTCATTTATATCCGAGATCTAGAGATGCCCTTACCGTATTTCATCATGAAATGTCAAACCTGTATTTATACTCTGTAGATATTCAGAGAAATGTTATCCAAGGGTATTCATTACAGAAGTCATGTGATCTTAATTTGGGTGATGAGTACTGCTTCAGCACGAAGGAGTTATGGTCTATCATTTTTCCTTCTGATGCCGAAAGGATTGCTATCTCTGAAACACGAAAGATGAATGAGGTCTGTTTATTTCCTCTGTTTTCTTTGTTTATGGAATATTTTCATAACATTTTTGTTTAAAACTAGTTATAATTAATCTTCTCTTTGTTTCTTTTTTTTATTTGAAGGTTGTTCATACGCAAGCAAAGATAATCGGTGATCATGATGTGATGTATAAGTATTTATCGAAGAATTTAGTTTTTGTTGCTACTGTGTCTCCCAAAGCTGCCGGTGAAATTGGATCTGCGCTACCTGAAGAAGCTTCACTTGTTGCATATCTTATTGATGCAGTCACCGGACGCATACTGCACCGTGTGACTCATCATGGTGCACAAGGCCCTGTACATGCAGTAAGTACAACTGTATCTTTTAATCTTTGCCACTCGCCCTTTCAGTCCCCATTTGTCTGTGATGGACCTTTCATATGCAGCAAACCAAAGTTGCTTAGTTGGCATGCTTGAGTTTTGAAACACGCACAATCATACAGTGTCTGTATCTGTTGGTTCACAATAAGTTATCACAACAAAGCTATGAATCCTGGAATGTTTTGTGCATTTCTTCACATTTTATTTTAAAAGTTCTCTTCATTATTAAGTCCTAACATGCTTTATGCTTCATTATTGCAAGGTTGTAAGCGAGAACTGGGTTGTCTATCATTATTTCAATCTCCGAGCTCACAGATTTGAAATGGCAGTGATTGAGATATATGATCAATCTAGAGCGGTATGATTTGTGCACAATCTTAATTATTTAAGCTGACTTAGTATTTGTTATGATGGTGGCAGTAGTATTAACTGCACTAAGTCTTCTACACAGGACAATAAAGATGTTATGAAGCTCATACTCGGGAAGCATAATCTTTCAGCACCAATTACTTCTTATGCGCGCCCAGAGGTTGTGGTAAAATCCCAGTCATACTTTTTTACCCATTCAGTAAAAGCAATGGCAGTTACACAAACAGCTAAGGGGATTACTTCCAAGCAGCTTTTGATTGGCACGATTGGTGACCAGGTCTGTTATGTTTTTTTTTTTTGGGTTTCTTATTTTCCCAGTGTGGACTAGAACTGTATAATGTGGTGCCACTACATCTATTTTTATTCACTGAGTCACTCTGTGTATCGTATGTTCTTTCTTTGTTTGAAATTTGTGAACGAAGATAAAATAAGAGCATTTTCAAAGGATAAACTAAGAACATTGAAGTTACCATTGCAACTGAATTCAAATATGTTTGATATTGCTTTATTAATCTTTTTGATCTGATACTTTTAATTGAACACAACTTAGGTTTTGTTAGGAGTACTGTAGGCTTAGTTGTAGTGTGTTGAATGCACAGGTTTTCCTAGTCTACTGCTCCATAGCGGTTCAATCAGCATTTTAACATTTCAATACAGCTTGTTCAGCGGCACTGGAATATAGTCCATTCTTGGCAGTTCCCATAAAGCACAGCCTTTTCCCATGCTGCAGCTTAGTTTTTAGCTGGCTTAGATTAACATGTCAGAATGCTAATATGGATGCATTAGTGAAATGAATCTAACTTGTCGTCAAGTCCTTGTGTTTGGTGATTATGTACTAAGTAGTCATTAGCGCTACTCTTCGATAATATGTAGTTTAGTCCCTTAACGGAGCTCATTGATTTAGCACTGACTTAAGAGATTAGGATTTGTTCCAATATAATCCCAATTCTTGGGTCAAGCTTAGTATTCAGTTGACCATATATTTTAAAGTGGAAGCAAGTCTATGCATTGTAAGTCATTCGATTTAACATTAATGGGATCTATTTGTTTGGTCAAAATTATTTTGACATAAATGGGTTCGAATGTTTATTAGTTTAATTAAAGTGGATGGTTGGTTAATAATGCTTGAGTGACATTCTTCTCAACATATTGCAGGTTTTGGCACTTGATAAGCGCTATCTTGATCCGCGCCGTTCAGTGAATCCCACGCAGCAAGAGAAAGAAGAGGGCATTATACCATTAACAGATTCTTTGCCTATTATTCCTCAGGTATTGTTCTGGACTCAATAATCCATACATATGCCTCCATTTAATTATGAACATGTTTGTAATAATTGCATTGATCTTCTGTTGCAAAAAAGATAAACCATCAATGGGTGTTACAATCTTAGCATGACCAAGTATGGGCTGTTATCGGTGTTTGTGTATCACCAGCCGGTGAGGGCTTAACGATACTAATATTCAGTTACATATTTGCTCAGAAAAATAAAATTTGCATTGTTTGTATGGTTAGGACATCAGTAATTTTATATTCCTATTTGGTAAATTATGATGTTTCTGTGTGTTTAGGATTGTGGTGTAATTTGTATTTGGTAAACATTGGTTCTTTTTGCCATCTTTCTAGAAAATGACAATAATGGGCAAGGCTAGACCACATTGTCGAGGCCACTATGGACCATATATACCTTTTGTTTAAAAAGAATGTGTTATTGTTTTAGATGTAGAATATGCCAATGGGACTTTTGTTCAAGAATAGGTCACTGAAAATTAGAAGCTTCAATATAACTTCTGGAATGCTTCCATGGAATTAGAAATAATTTTCCTATCTTGTGGTTATGGGATTCTTTTCATTGTGGTACGATCAAAGTGACAGAATATGTTTTTAACACACAAAGGACATGGACACAGGTTTCATATTTGACTTATGGTGCTTGTTTCAAGGACAGGAATAGATTGATGATGCATCCATAATTCTGCAGTGTTTTATTTTGTAATTTAGCAGTTGGGATACGATAACTAGATAACTAGCTTCTACAGAACCAATTTATTACTTGGCTGATGTATCGGTTCAAGTTGTTTGTACATTCATTTTTGGTTATGGAGATGGCTTTCATAAAAGTAAAAATATATCTTTTCTGGGAAATTTCCCTAACTTCTCTCCTTCCATATTTCCCTACTACTCCCCCATGTGGATGGTGTGAAAAATGCTTATAAATGCAGAAAATACAACACAAGTGTTTTTGTGATACTTAATTCAGAAGGGGATAACTATTGTATAAAGGCCAGGCAGCATGTCTTGAAGATAAGGGCATTGGAAAGGGAAGTAAGAAAAAGTTTGGGGTGAGATAATATCAGGGAGAGGATAGACTAATTCTTTGCATGATTGATAATGGATAGAAGGCTGTCCCTTTTATAGGGATGGCTCGACATGGCCCTTAAAGAAACAATTACTAAACTAAGTAAAAATTTCTCAAATACATGGATATACCTAAGTGAACTAACCGAACTAAGAAGGAAACTAAATGCTTCTATCTTTAATTCTCAACTAGTACTTCGACTCATGAAATGTATAAAGTGGAATAAGAAACAATTTCCTTTTAGTTCCATTTGTGAAGTGGTATGCTGATATCAGTTACATTCATGAGATGGATATATTCATTCAATTTATGTTTATACTTTTTTATTTACATTGTGCAAAGGGGTCATTATTCATTCCCATTTTTCTCTTGTTTTTTCCTTCAGTCCTTTGTGACACACTCTCATCAAGTGGAAGCCCTGCGAGGAATTGTTTCTATTCCTGCAAAGTTGGAGTCCACTACTCTTGTTTTCACCTACGGAGTTGATCTTTTCTATACCCAGCTTGCGCCGTCAAGGACCTATGATTCCCTCACAGACGAATTCAGTTATGCACTTCTTTTAATCACAATTGCAGTCTTGGTTGCTGCCATTATTGTTACTTGGATTTGGTCTGAGAAAAAGGAGTTGAGAGACAAGTGGAGGTGAGTGAGGCCTCAGCGTTCTGATGTGGATGAAATTTTGGGCCCTAGCCATCTTCCTTTTCCTCCCCCTTTTTCATTTCTAGTGCTAGGGTTCGTTTCACTTTTGACTAAGCCTTTATTTATGTAACCTTTTGACAACAAAACCTATGCTGAATTAACACACTGATGAAGTCCTGTAGGAAAGCCACTTAAGCAATTACAAACTCTCGACATGACATTAAAGAACTGTCAGAGCACGGATGGCACGAATGAATTGCTTATATTGCGTAAGATACCATTGTGACCAATCTTTTTGGCAGATTGTTAGTTATTGCTGTTACCTTGTAACTTAATGAGCTTGTCATGTTTCAATCATTATACCTTTCCTGATAGAAATCGGATTGCTTTTATTTTGTCTTGTCATTATTTCTGTTGTTAGCCTGTGATAGGCTGGGGCTGGAAGATGCTCCATGTGGTTCACGCCGCGCTCCATTCTGTGAGACATACCTTCTTTCTGAAGTGCTGTAACGACCACATTATAGGGCCAATGATCTTTTGCTACTTCATGGCCCATTCTTTCATACGGTTAACTAGTGAACAAGTCAGCTACTTTATGAAGATTTGTTGTCTTGGAAGCCCTAACGAGGTGATCTTTGTTATAATACCAAGAAGCTACACCGTTGCATATTGTTGGCTGCCATGCTCTGGATCTTTATTTTCTAAAGTGTTGGCATAGTTGTTTCTGCCCTTTTGTCTGTCAGTGTGCCACGTAAGCCGGTCTATCTTGCCTCAGGTCCCTGATGCACATCATCCTTTTGCAACCAACCAAAGTTGGTAGGAGGGCTTGCATCATCTTATGCTTCCGATGATGGAGGGCTCGCCGAGGAGCCCCAGCACATGGTGGCATGGGTCGGATGTGAGATGTCTGCCATGATCGGGTAAAGGGATGGCTTTTCTGGCCGAAGCAATTGCGGGTTGATGATGGAAGTCATAGTTCTCAGCTCATCCAGCATGAGGGGTCATGTCCATCCTTTGGGGCCTTGCTTTTTTCTGCTTTCTTGTTCTGGTGCTGCATTCTTTTGCTTCTGAACGATGCTGTGCCCTGGTCTTGTGGAAAGGCTGGATGGGGCTAGCCGCAAACCCTACTTCGCTTTCATCAGGTTATTGTTCTTGGTCTAGTCGATAATCGACCCCATAATCAACGGTTTTAACAGTAGATGTGAGGCTGGTAAATCTGTCGAATCGACGTCAAATCCTTGTATCTTTTGCTTTAGCTCAGCTATACCGTAGGGCCTCAAGTTTTCTGCATGCCGCTTTACTTTCAAAGCTTCAAGCGCCTCAGGTGCTGGGTGCACTAGCCAAAGTGCTGTACGATGTGAAGCCTCCTTTTTACCTGAAACGAAAGGGGACTGGACACGCACTGTGACTGCCTGAGCTCATCTTGCCTGTGTCAACCACCGGTACAAGGAGACGGTGCGTTGCATTGATCAGATCAGTGTACCCGGCTAACCAACCGTGACGAGAGACGCCTTTTCCTTTCTCGGGAATGCGTGCTCGTCTTGCCGTGTCGACACGGAGCACGAGGTTGGCCGCCGGTGAGCCCAGAGCCAAGCTCGAGTGCGCAGTCACGGAAATGAGTTTTGCCCGGGCACTGGTGCCGTGGCGAGGCGACGACGGCGACGGCGAAATCTTGCGTCGGGTGTTCGGATCTCGCAGTCGCGGCACCCGGAAACAGAAACAGATTTTCGTCGGAGGGTCCATGGCCTCGCTGTGTGCTTGTGTCGGTGGATCAGTGCCCGTCTGGTAGGAGTAGGGGGAGGATCTCCCCATGAGCGCATGCACTTGTTGTGACTAGTTTTGTTTCGGCCGGCGCACTCACCGAGTGCACAAGAAAGATTATGCTCTAACCGTTTCTGGTGCTCTGCTCTCCTTCGTTTTGAGCCACTTCTCTTACACACCACTACAAGTAGATGTACTGGCTATAAACGTCCCTAATAGTCACCTTCCCAATCTTTTTCCGTTATTTACATTATAGCATTTTTTTTCTGAAGGAACTCTATTATACCGGGTCAAATTTGACATCAATTACACATTAGTCTAACATACAACCACGAATTTCATATTGATTTGGTACCTGACCGCCGATTACATGTGACATGGGATTGACCAAACATGCATGCTAGATTGCTTGAAGTTGCGAGAAACCACAACAAAGCGGGAAAATGGCATCTACTTTTCGAAGTAACTGTGAACGAAATCGGGCTACGAGGGCAAACGGAAATAGCCGCAGATGACTCACCGTGGGTGCTTTTATGCATTTTCCTGATGGTTATTCGAGAGTTTAAGCTAGTATAAGGTTCTTTGCGTCATGCTAGGTGGAGATACTTCTATTGCAAGAAAAGGCATCTATAAACCTGGTGAATTAAACATTAATAGTGATGTGAAAGTTGTGTGGAAAAGTGAGACTCCTGCGTAAAACATGTGGCATATAATTGTTACACTGACACTTGGAACTGTAAGATTCCATTTGAGCCTTGTGTCTAACTAGCATTGGATCCACGCGGTGCTAGGGGAATATTACTATTTAAAAAAAATTACAGCTACATAGTACGTGATTTGGGCAAAACCTGAAAATGTTTTATTATTTTGATGGTTCACTTATGAGTGAAAACAATGCCCTTTTTACTGAACTATTTCGCTTTCAAATTCATGTGAAATTATGTAGTTCAACATATGCTCTTTAGATGTGTCATACATTTCGGAAATACCATGATTTTTGTTTATATTGATTGTGGGATTGACTGACACCATATTTAGATGGGAAAATTATGAAAATATCATCGCAAAAGAGCTCTAGTTACTAAGTAGCATCACAAAGTTGCTGAATTGCTAAATACCATCGCAAACGCGAAGAACTCCAGAAAATACCATCGCCATTGCATTTGCGACGTTAAAACGTTGTGAACAGTACTCAACAACTCTAATTTCCCTATATTCAAAATAGTGGTATTTTGTTGCTCCAAAATCTTAGACCTTTTTGTACATGTTCCATAATCCATGCAACTTATTTTAATTAGATTTACCAAAAAAACTGTGTAGAATTTAAACTAAAATTCTCTAAAAAAGGTTACTTTTATAACTTCTAATAATTATTAAATCCTCAAATAAATTCCCAAAAATCTAGAAACCTTCACTAATATTCTTATTATGTGATATAATAATTTCTAAAATTATTTTCAGACTTAGGTTATATGGTGAAAAAGTGAGATCATTTATAAGGCTCTATTTTTATGCATTTTTATCATTTCACATGATATTCTTCTTTTAATTCAATTTGATTTTCACCATATAACCTAAAGGTTGGAAATAATTTTACAAATTATTTCATCACATAATAAGAATATTAGTGAATTTTTCTAGATTTTTGGGAATTTATTTGAGGCTCTAATAATTGTTAGATTTATAAAAGTAGCTTTTTTGGGAGAATTTTAGTTTAAATTCTGCATAGGCTTTTTGGATGAATCTAATTAAAATGGGTTGCACATGGATTGTAGAATATGTAAAAAAGATCTAAGATTTTTGGAGCAACAGAAGGCTACTATTTTGAATAGAGGGAAATTGGAGATGTCAAGTCTGTTTACGGCGTTTTAACGTCACAAATGCAATAGAGATGGTATTATCCAGAGTTCTTCGCATTTGCGATGGTATTTTAGCAACTCAGCAACTTTGTGATGGCTAGCAATAAGAGCTCTTTTATGATGGTATTTTCATAATTTTCCCTATTTATTAGCTTTATATGAAATCTTGCTGTAAGTATCTTGCATATATATAAGTGCCCACTAAGACGATTAGCGATTCCTTGTAAATGAGTTAACGAAAGTTCTAGGTTTACTTACTCTGATGTCATGTTTCCACCGTCATCAGGATGATGTGGTGGGTTCGTAGAATTTGACCATTGTTTTTACTATTAGAAGTTAAAAATACTTATATAATCTTTTGACTGCAACTCTCAAATCTATATTTTTCACTCCCATCACATCAAAGAATTCTACTCTAGATTCTAGTCTATATAGTAGATAGATACCTCACCACTTGTTCATATTAAACGGTGACGACCCGGGCTTGTTGGAACCTAGGGTGGGGCACGCCATTGTGGTGCAAATTTTGTTGCTTGTCAATAAAAGTACACGTGCAATAAAATATTCTCTTTTTTTATGGTCGGTTGTTCTCAGTTGCTTCTTTTTGTTCAGTGCTTTCGTGGCTTTATCGAGAACTTACTACTTAAAAAAATAATTATCAGTGTTGACTCAAAAATATCATCAGAGGTAATTTTTAACTGGCACTGATAGTCACAACACTTAGTATCAATACCGGTTTGTACGGATCGTGGGCGTCCTAAGAGAGGAGAGTGGTGAATTAGGACACTTAAAACTAATCAACACTAAAAAATTCACAAGATAGATTTATATCAATTTTCTATCTAAATGTGTTCTAGGTTTATCTAGTGTGTCTATTCTACCGCTCAAAAGATTTACAACCTATAACCAATCCTAAAAAGCTACTCTAGAAAAGTAAACGCACAAATATAGATTGCAAGAATGTAAATGCGAAAGCGTAAAGATGGTAGAGAAAACAAACTTGGCATAAGGGATTTTTATCCCGTGGTATCGATGACATGAATGCCACGCCTAGTCCATATTGGAGCTCCACCAAAGATATGCTCCCGGTCGGCACCCGTTCATGGCTTTTGAGCCACCAAGTCACTAAGGAAAGGCCTCAAGTCGGATGAGCCACCAAGCCACTAAGGCAAGATCTCACAACTAGCCTCTCTTTCGGTTGCTTGCCGCCGTGATCACTTCTGAGCTTGAGCCACCAAGACAAGGGTCTCCGCGTACCCATACAAGCATCTTGCCACCGCTTCACACCAAGTCGAAGGGTCAACAAGCTTGACCAACTCTGGCTCAAGTTAGTGGCAAGTCACAAGACTACAAGGCACCATCATATCATTAGGTACAAGGTAGGATCAATTCTTGATCCACACTCTAGATGGCAACACCTAGCAACTCTTTTCTCTAGGCCTATTAGCACTAATCACTCACTAATCTTATGTTGAATTGCCTTAGATGATCACTTTAAACACTTTGGTGGCTTAGATGTCTTCTCAAGTGTATGAGAGTTTCTTTGTACTCCAGCACACTCCAGTAACCTTAGTTGGAGGTGTATTTGTATCCTCAATCCGGTGGATTAGCCGCTGCCCAACAGTCAAAATTTTTCCTTAACACTGGATAGTCCGGTGTGTTGCTTCCTCTAGACACCAGATAATCCAGTGTGGTCCCCACTTGTAGCTAGCCATTTGACAGGTGGCACTAGCCTTTGAAAATACTTCGGTGTAAGCATCTGGTGTGCATACTCTTCACACTAGAACATTCGGTGGGTTAAACTTCAATCTTCAACAGCTGAAACCTTCTTCGATAGAAATGCTCCGGTGATAATACTCCGGTGTACACAATACAAGCATCGGACCATCCAATCAACGATCTTCATTCTTTAGCATTTGGAATCGCCTCTGCAAGAAATGCTCTGATGCTTCTGCTGTACCTACACCGGACTATCCACTGAGTAGAAACTCTTCTGCCCAAAAGTACCTCTGCTGTAAAAATGCTCCGATGCTTCTCAGTGCAAATCGTTGAACTTCCAATGAGCTCTTCAGCTTTCACTTTGCTTCTGGTTAAAACACTCTAGTGTGTATTCGAATCTCAACACCGGACTATTTGGTGAGATTAGCAGCCTCTGGATATAATGCTATAGTGAGTGTAAACTTCTATGCATCGGACTATCCGGTGAGACAAATCTTTCTGGGACTTCTTCAATTCAACCAAACTTTGTTCCGGCTGCGGTGGCTTCTTTATGTATTGCATCCATGAGACCTACTAAAGCATATACTTGACAAACATGTTAGCCCCATTGAATATGTTGTTATTAATCACCAAAATCACATACATGCCATAAAGTAATTGCGACAATCACCTAAGGGCATGTTTCCCACAATCTCCCCCTTTATGATGATTGATGACAACACAACCAAAGCAAGAAGCAAATAAACAATAATACCAATTGTAAATGGTCGAAAGCCTTACCTTTTCGCTTGGATGCATATACTTACCACTGAGTCCCCCTTTTGTTGTTGCTCCTCCTTTATCCATTGCCATTTTCTCCCTTGGTCGACTCATGCAAGAGCTCCCTATTTGTCAACTTGGCATGATATTATGTATCTTGCTTTGGTCGTTAAAATTCTCTCCCTTTATCAACAATCTCAAATATTTTTTAAGCATAAAACCCTATTGCAACTATTGCAGCATGAGTGCATCAAACATAAATATAACCTATGGAAATTTAAATTTAGAAATTAATTTCCTTCTATTTGAAGAAAATTTGCAACTCCTATTTTAATTCTAGCAAAATTTTAAACTATTGAAAAAAATTTAAAGTTTAGGGTGTTACAACTCTTCACATGTGCTTGATGACGATGTTCATCCTCGCTTCCTATCTCGATCCTCTCTTGATCTTCTGGAAGCTTGATGAAGTTCACTTGATTTCTTCCCATTCACTAAGTATGGAAGACTTTTCTTTTCATACCATCTGCATCCAGTTCACCACCAAGGTATGAACCGCAAACATCAAGCACACAAGTTATCCATTAAGCTTGTCTTGATCTTACTCTTTCAACTCGGCACAATGAATATCTCAATTCAATATTTGCCTTCATATAGAACCTAACCCTAACTTACTCTCAAGCACATAGCAGATGGGTTAGTTCATAAAACTCAATTGATAATTCCATACCTTTAGTTACTTAATCTTCACAAATAACTTTGGTCTTCATGCTTATTATCAATATTTTTAAGACCATCCTCAAACTCTGATGTCTCTTTCTCTCTAGCTTCTTCTTCATCACATGAGCATAACTTAGAGCTCAATTGAACTCGATGCATATCTTTTGATCTCATGGCATTCCTCAATGAATTCATGCTTTATCACTTTATGCATCTCCTATGAAATAACCTATTAACAACTTTAACATAATTGTTAGTCCATAGGTATTATCACAACTTACCCGAGCATCATCTAGAGCTCATTCATCTTGATACATTTCTCTTGATCACATTACATTCCTCAATGAATCCATGCTCAATCTTCCATGCATCACCTATGAACAACCTACTAACAATTCTCACCATAATTGTTAGTCTATAGGTATTGTCAGTAATTACCGAAACCAGACTTAGGGGCTAGATGCACCTTCAGCATGTCCCTTAGTAGGTCCAGTAATGCTTCAAAACCCTTGTCAGTCCAACCATGGGTTGCCTTCAGCTGTAGAAGCTTTAGGTCCTAAATAGCCATGTGTACTTCTTCTTATAGTTAGGATAAAGGGGCGCCTTGGAATCTCACACAAATTCCTGGAATTTAGCGAACTCACCGTTATTATACTTTTCGTGCCGCTCGACATCCCGCACCATCTGGTTCACATTCTCCACAAAATCCACGAGATTATTATCATTAAAACCTAATATGTCCTCGTCCCTGAGATCATAATTGTTGGAGCAAGAGTTCGTCTTGCTCCAGCAAGTACGGTGAGAGTTTCTTCTAAGGAGGAGACTTAAGCTTAGAAATAAAGTTTAAGAGGAAGGAACACCACGAGTATATTGATGATAGAAAAATGTATCACTCTGGGAGGAGTATCACAACATTCGCCGTGATGTGTGTTCTTTCTCGCTGTGTCCCCCTTTTCTTTTCTCTTTCTTCCCAGAGGACCATGGCCTCCTATTTATAGGGCCATGCGTAGCTTGGCATACAAGTGAATATAATGTACAAATATCCGGGGTTCGGCTAAATTACTGAGCCTTATCCCGGATAACTACCTTCTATCCTGTCGGGAAATAAATACCCACCATGGTAATTATCGTAGTGCCTGCCCCCTGACGGGGGCGAGCTGGTCGCCAATTGTGGCCCAGTGCCGCACTGTCAGGGGTTTCAGGATAGCTCTTATCACGCTAGGGTGTTAGAGTGGTGCCTATTAGCCTAGGCCTTTAATGCCGGTCACTTCCTTGCAAGCATAGCACGACCTGCACTCCCCTTCTGGTAGATCTTCCCAGGGCCTGCTGACTCACCTCGCTGCCCTCGGGAAGGTGGCCCGATCATCCCGAGGTGGGAGCCTCGGGAGGCATAGAACAGGGAGGTGAAGGCATTGGGAAGCGGGACCCCGGAGAGCCAGGGCTTCAGGAGGCCGAAGCTTAGGAGGACCGAGGCTTCGGGAGGCCGTGTTTTGGAAGGCTTTGAGGGGTTGAACCGGCGGAGATAAGGGAAGGCTTTTTTCGTGCCACTGCCGCGTTCTAACTGGACAATGCGAGGGTTTGCTAGGGTCTTGTGCCCGCGATCCTGTCATGCGTCGAAAGGGGTTTGGGTCATTAATGTGACGGGACATCCACGCGAGAAAATGAGGCGTTTCATCGTGGACGAGGGAAATCGGATATGGCCACGGCCTTGTCCCCTAGGTGTTAAATGGGAGGACACGACGACGTTCGCCCCGCTTCATCTTTCGGACCTATGTGGCTGCGTGGCTCGGGTATAAAGCCGGGGTTACCCGGTTGGAGTCTCCGCAGCCCCATGAGCAGCAGTTAACCTTGACTTGAGTATGGCATCATCTTCCTCCTCATCCTCCTCGGATACATCGATGATCTCGATGGCTCCTTCGGGAGCCGGCTGTTTCGGTTATCGGCAGAGGCGCCGGAGGTGAAACTGCATCCACCTTTGCAGGGGAGGCGGTTGTCCGCTGCTCCGGCCTGACTTTTGGCTATGGAGGGAATGCCTGTCGAGATCATCAATATCTCTGATGACGACGAGGAGTTCGAATGGGATCTCCTGTGAAGGGAGAGTGAGCTGGTGTCTGTGGGCCCGGGATGACGTACTTGGTGATGCCATGATATATCCATGTCACGGCTGAACTTAGTCACCTTGTACTCTTTCTCGCCTTGTTTTGCTCCATAGGGATCTATCTTCTTTGTGGCAATTTCTATACGGTTGTTTTAGTTTGCATCCCCTAGATGTATTGGTTGTTTTTTTAATAATGTAACATGGATCTTCGGGAATGGTTGTGTCTCCTTCCGTATTGCAATGCGAGAGGACCTTCTGAACGGGTGGCCGCGTGCGTGCTTGCCTTCATGCCTGCAAACCGTACTTTCTCATCCCTAGTTACAGCGTACTCCTCGGGCCTGGGGCTGGTAGGGCCTCCTTTCTAATTTGTTCCAGATTTCTGACTCGGCGAAGTCCCTCTGGAACCTTTGGAGATGAACTTCGGAGGTGGTCCTTGACCCTTCGGGTTCTTTAGTGACTGTCCGGATTGACAGCGATGATGTGCCAGAGGCGCAGCCGAAGGTTAGATGAGAGAGGCGGTCCACGACCCCCTCCGCCCTTAGCCGCTGCCTGGCTTTGGAGGTATTCTATCCGGAGCCTAGCGAGGGCACATCGGAGGTGAAGCGAAAGGCTAGGCGGAAGAGAGGGTCCGCGACCCCCTCAGCCCTTAACTGCCGCCCAACTCCAGAGGTATTCCGTTTGGAGCCTGGTGGCGGCGCATCGGAGGTGAAGCCGAAGGCCAGGTAGAAGAGGCGGTCCGTGACCCCCTCGGCCCTTAGCCGCTGGCCGGCTCCGGGGGTATTTCATCCGGAACCTGGCGACGGTGTGTCGGAGGTGAAGCCGAAGGCCAGGCGAAAGAGGTGGTCTACGACCCCCTCAGCCCTTAGCCGCTGCCCAGCTCCAGAGGTATTCCGTCCGGAGCCTGGCAACGGCACATCAAAGGTGAAGTCGAAGGCCAGGCAGAAGAGGTGGTCCGCGACCCCCTCGGCCCTTAGCCGCTGCCCGGCTCTGGGGGTATTACATCTGGAGCCTAGCGACGGCGCACCAGAGGTGAAGCTGAAGGCCAGGCGGAAGAGAGGGTCCGCGACCCCCTCGACCCTTACCCGCTACCCGGCTCCGGAGGTATTTCGTCCGAAGCCTGGAGATGACGCGTCGGAGGTGAAGCCGAAGGCTAGGAGGAAGAGAGGGTATGTGACCCCCTTGGCCCTTAGCCGATGCCCGGCTCCGGAGGTATTCTGTCCGGCGCCTGGCGACTGCGCGTCGTAGGTGAAGCCGAAGGCCAGGCGAAAGAGGCGGTCTGGGACCCCCTCGGCCCTTAGCCGCTGCCCGGCTCTAGGGGTATTCCGTTAGGAGCCTGACGATGGCGCGTCCGAGGTGAGGCCAAAGGCCATGCGGAAGAGAGGGTCTGCGACCCCCTTGGCCCTTAGCCGCTACTTGGCTCTGGAGGTATTCCGTCCGGAGCCTGGTGACGGCGCGTCGGAGGTGAAGCTGAAGGCCAGGTGGGGGAGAGGGTCCGCGACCCCCTTGGCGCTTAGTCGCAACCCTGCTTCGGAGGTACTCCATCCGGAGTCTGGCGATGGTGCGTCAGAGGCAAAGCCAAAGGCCAGGCAGAAGAGAGGGTCCGCGACCCCCTCGGCCCTTAGCCGTTTCCCAGCTCCAAAGGTATTTCGTCCAGAGCCTGGCGACGACGCGTCAGAGGTGAAGTCGAAGGCAAGGCAGGAGAGAGGGTCTGTAACCCCCTCGGCCCTTAGCCACTGCCTGGCTCCGGAGGTATTCCGTTCGGAGCCTCACGATGGCGCGTCGAAGGCGAAACCAAAGGCTAGGCGGGAGAGGCGGTCCACGACACCCTGGGCCCTTAGCCACTGCGCGGCTCAAAAGGTATTTCATCCGGAGCTAGGCAACAGCGCGTCAAAGGTGAAGCCGAAGGCTAGCGGGAGAGAGGGTACGTGACCCCCTTTGCCCTTAGCCGCTACCCGGCTCCGGAGGTATTCCGTCTGGAGCCTGGCGATGGTGCATCGGAGGTGAAGCCAAAGGCTAGGTGGGAGAGAGGATCCGCGACCCCCTCGGCCCTTAGCTGCTGCCTAGCTCCGGAGGTATTTCGTCCGGAGCCTGGCGACGACGCGTCGGAGGCGAAGTTGAAGGCCAAGCGGAAGAGGGGGTCCGCGACCCCCTCGGCCCTTAGCCGCTGCTCGGCTCTGGAGGTATTTTGTCCGGAGCCTGGCGACGGCGCATCGGAGGTGAAGTCGAAGGCCAAGAGGAAGAGGCAGTCCGTGACCCCCTCAGCCCTTAGCCGCTACCCAGCTCTGGGGGTATCCTGTCCGGAGCCTGGCAACGATGCGTCAAAGGTGAAGTCAAAGGCCAGGCGGGAGAGAGAGTTCGCGACCCCCTCTGCCCTTAGCCGCTGCCCGGCTCCAGAGGTATTCCATCCGGAGCCTGACGACTGCGTGTCGGAGGTGAAGCCGAAGGCCAGGAGGAAGAGAGGGTTCGTGACCCCCTCGGCCCTTAACTGCTGCCCGGCTACGGAGGTATTCCGTCCAGAGCTTGGCGTCGGCGCGTCGGAGGTGAAGCCAAAGGCCGGGCAGGAGAGAGGGTCCGCGACCCCCTCGGCTCTTAGCTGCTACCTGGCTCTAGAGGTATTCCGTCCGGAACCTGGCGATGGCGCGTCAGAGGCGAAGCCAAAGGCCAGGCGGAAGAGAGGGTCCGCGACCCTGTTGGTCCTTAGCCGCTGCCCGGCTCCTGAGGTATTCCATCTGGAGCCTGGCGATGGTGCGTCGGAGGTGAAGCTGAAGGCCAAGCAGGAGAGAGGGTCTGCGACCCCTTTGGCCCTTAGCCGCCGCCCAGCTCCGGAGGTATTCCGTTCGGAGCCTCACGACAGCGCGTCGGAGGCGAAACTAAAGGACAGGTGGGAGAGGCGGTCTGCAACCCCCTCAGCCCTTAGCCGCTGCGTGGCTCCGAAGGTATTCCATCCAGAGCCTAGCGACGGTGCGTCAGAGGTGAAGCCAAAGGCTAGGCGGGAGAGAAGGTCCGCGACCCCCTCGGCCCTTAGCCGCTGCTCGACTTCGAAGGTATTCCGTCCAGAGCCTGGCGACGACGCGTCGGAGGCGAAGCTGAAGGCCAGGCAGGAGAGAGGATCCGTGACCCTCGGCCCTTAGTCACTGCCCAGCCCCGGAGGTATTCCGTCTGGAGCCTGGTGACGACGGATCGACGGCGAAACCGAATGCCAGGCGGAAGAGGCAGTCCGCGACCCCCTCGGCCCTTAGCCGCTACTCGTCTTTGCGGTCTTTGCAATGGATAGTCGGGGGTTCCAGCTTTTATTAAATGTTAGTATAACCCTTATAAAATAACATGTAAAAGGTGTTTTCAAAGGAGATGGTACGGTAATGTTGTTACCTTTTACCATACGTGTTTGAGTCACGTGATCATACCTTCCCCTGTAGGGAGGGGGATCTTTGTACCTCTTCATGGTGCGGAGGTTTTGTAAGGCTCTCCATGGTGCGGAGGTTTTGTAAGGCTCTCCGTTGTGCGGAGGTTTGGAAAAGCTCTCCGTTTTTACAAGAGGTTTGTTAAAGCTCTCCATTTTTACCAGAGGTTTGGTGAAGTTCTCCGTTCTTGCTGGAGATTTGGTAAAGCTCTCCGTTTTTACTGGAGGTTTTGGTAAAGTTGTCCGTTCTTACCGAAGGTTTGGTAAAGCTCTCCGTTCTTACCCAGGGGGTGGCTCGAAGGGATCCGCAGCCTCCGGGGGTCAGGCCTCCTGCTGAGAGTCCGAAACCCAAAGGCTCCGGAGGGGCTTGCTGTAGCTTCGAGTTTCGGGAAGGCTACATATGTACCGGAGAGGTGGCCCGAAGGGGCCCACAGCCTCCGGAAGTTGGGCCTCCTGTTCACATCAAAGCTGAGAACATCAAGCAACAGAAGAATGACATCTCAAGCAATAAACATGTTTCTTTTTCTATTTTTAATTCTTTTGATTCTCTTCATTTAGCTAGAGTAGCCAATTCTTACAAAATAAATGTGGGATCTGAGTAGGCTGAGATAGTACATAATATTTCTACTTTACAAGCAGAAGAAGTGGCTAGAGCAACTCTGGAAGTTGCCTGAGTCAGAGTAGAGGAATCTAAAAAATAACTGGTAAATGTTGATGACTCAACTGTTACAAAGAGTGAAGTTGTTTTAGATGACATGTCAAAGGGTTCTGAACCCCATTAGGAAGAAGATGTAGAGGAATTTTCCTCTCCTGATTCAAAATCATGTAGAGTCATGAAGAGTAGAAAGGCTGTGCACAAGAAAATGGTGGGGGTTAGGAAAAATGGTAAATCATAATAGTGGGTTTTTGGAATATTAGAGGCTTGGGGGACAAGGGGAGGAAGAGACAACTGAAAGATTTTTTTTCTCTTTAATAGAGTAGATATTATTTGTCTTAAGAAACCATTAAAGCTAACTTCACTATTAGAGATTTAAGAGTTAGTTAATGATCATCATTTCTCTTGGAGTTTGACTATAGCCCAGGGTCATTCTGTAGAACTCTGGTTGGTGTTAGACAGGGTGAGTTGGATGCCCTTGAAATGGACACTAGAGAATTTTTCTCTAGTGTCATTGTAACCAGTAGAATAAATAAATCACAATGGAAAGTTGTTAATGTTTATGGTCATATGCAATATGAGAGGAAATCTCACTTTTTATAGGAACTATACAATAAAATCATCAATTCTGACCATACTTTGTTGGTGGGTGGAGACTTTAACTTCATTAGATATGCTCATGAGAAATCCTCAGACAATATTACTTTTTCTTGGATGGACATGTTTAACAGCCTTATAGATTATGCTGCTCTTAGAGAAATGTATAGAGGTGGGAGTAGATTTACTTCGACTAATAAACAGAGTAATCCCGTTAGATGTAACATTGACGGAGTTTTTACTACAGATGGATGGGACCAGTTGCACCCTTTAGCTACTTGCAATGCTTTGACTAGAGTGGGATCAGATCATAGCCCTATCTTGGTGGATTCTAGGGACGATAAGAAAGGATAAACATCATATTGTTAGGTTTGAGAGTGCATGGTTGACACAGGAAGGTTTTAAGGAACAAATTATACAGAAGATTCCATATAGAGTGAGTTAAATGTCCGAGATTATTGGAAGTTGGTGAAAAACACTTTGAGAAAATTTTGTAGAGGTAACTTGAGGAAACAAAAAGAAGAGTTGCTCAGACAGATCAAAGATATTGATATGAAAGTTAATGCAAAGGACTTAAGTTCAGATGATTGGAATAAGAGATACCAATTAGAGGAAGAGTTAGATAAGATCTATCAATATGAAGAAATTTTATGGCAAGAAAGATGTGGGGAAAAGTGGGTTCTCAAAGGAGATGCTAATACTGGGTACTTTCATGGGGTGGCTAATGGTGGAAAGAAGAAATGTACAATTTTTTCGCTAGAAGATAGTGACAAAGAACTGACAGATCTTTAGAAGCTGAAGGAACATATAGAGAATTATTTTAAAAGCTTATTTGGCAGAGAAGAGAGGGGTGGCTTAACTTTATGGGAGGACATCTGGAGTGAAACTGGTGCACTGACAGATGAGGAGGAAGCTTCTCTCATACAACCTTTTACAAGTGAGGAAATTAGTAAAGCTTTGAAGGAAATGAAAACGAACACTACTCCTGGCCCTGATGGCTTCTTGGTCTCTTTTTACAAAGAATTATGGGAACCCTTGAGACCTCTATTTCTCGAAATATTTGAGCTCTTTGATGGAGTTGATCTTAACTTGAGCAAGCTTAACTATGGTTTAATCACTCTCATACCAAAACTCAATGAAGCAAATAATATTAATCCGTTTCGATCAATTTGCTTGTTGGGTGTGGATTACAAATTATTCACCAAAGCTATGACAAATAGCCTGACTCCTTTTGCTGATAAGTTGATCAGCATAGCTCAAACAGCTTTCATACATGGGAGACATATTCTATATGGAGTGGTGATTTTACATGAAATTCTACACGAACTTAGAGTGAAGAAACAGACTGAAGTGATCTTAAAATTATACGTTGAAAAGGGTTATGATAAAGTTCAGTGGAGTTTTTTAGAGGAGATCTTGAGAAGAAATTTTTTTCCTAAGAAATAGATTAGTTGGGTTAAACGGGCTATGGAAGGGGGTAGAGTGGGGATAAATATTAATGGCTCTTATGGTGATTTTTTTAGAACTTATAAGGGACTCAGACAGGGTGATCCTTTATCACCACTTTTGTTTAATTTGATTGGGGATACTTTAGATGCTTTACTCTGCAAAGAGAGAAGGATGGATCAAGGGCCTTGTCCCACATCTAATCCCTGGAGGAATCACTCACCTACAATATGCTAATGACACTATCATCTTCTTGGAGCTAGATGATCAATCCATTACATACACAAATTCATCCTTTACTGTTTTGAGAGTATGTCAGGATTGAAGATTAATTACCAAAAAAGTGATGTCATTGTTTTGGGAGCTTCTAAGATGGAACAAAACAGGGTAGCCAACATGTTCAATTGCAAAATGGGGTCTCTCCCATTAAGTATTTGGGGATTCTTGTTAGTGATAGTAAGCTATATACAAGAGATCTAATGTTTGTTGGTCACAAAGTGGAGAAGAAAATGGGTTCATGGCAGTGTACTCACTTATCTATTGCAGGAAAATCAATCTTGATAGAGGCCAGTTTGTTGCGTTCAATCCCTACTTATACATGGGGCTATACCTTTTATCGGAAGTTGTTCATCAAAAAATGGAATATGCAAGGTCTAATTTTTACTGGCATGAACAAGGTAACAAGAAAAAGTATCATATAATCAAATGGGAGACCTTAGCTAGGCCAAAGGAGTTTGATGGTCTAGGTTTCACAGAAACTAGAGTGATAAATGTCTTTTGTTATCCAAGTGGATTATAAAATTAGACAGAGGGGATATTGATCCTTGCTATGATTTACTTCAAAGAAAATACATTGGTGATGGAGGCTTTTATCTTAGTACAAGTGTTGGTGGGTCTCAATTCTGGAATGGTCTCCATTCCATCAAGGACTATGCTACTTTGGGCTTGGTGTATGTGTTGGGAGATGGGGAAAAAATTCGGTTATGGTTATATGTTTGGCTTGATCAATGCCCTCTGAAGATTAGATTTGAGCAAATCTACAAATTCTGCTGTAAATAGCAAGCAGCAGTTCACCAAGTTCTAGGGGGTAAAGATATCAATTTAACTTCTAGAAGATCTTTTGGATCACCAATGTTCCAGACACTGTTAAATGGGCTTTTGTAATAACAGCAATTTTTTCAACCTCTTCTTTGTATAGACACATCAATTTCTCTGGTGTTAGAGATACTAGAATCATGGAAATTTGGGATGCTAAAATACCTCTAAAAATCATAACCTTTTCTTGGTCCTTACATAAAAATAGAATCCCTTATGTTGATCAGTTAATTAAGAAGAAATGGAAAGGGAGTGAATAGTGTAAGTTGTGTGGTTTGAAAGAAATTACTGATCATATCATGTTTCTATGCCCTATAGCTAAATTTTCCTGGTGTGTGATTAGAGATGCTTTTCACTGGTGTCATGTTCCAAATTCTTTGAAAGATTTGTAGAGATGATTCTTATCCCAAATAGAGACAACAATATGATGATCATTTTAATGGGTGCTTTGTGTTGGTCCCTCTAGTTAACTAGAAACGATTACATTTTTCATGAAAATTTTGCTTTTCTCCTTATGCTGTTGTTTACAGGATGATCTCTTTCTTACGGCGATGGAAGCTACTTAGCACAACCAGGATATGAGAGGCAGTGGAGATGATGGCGCACAAGATCAAGGAAGCAATAGATGCTCACCAATCACATTTGTACAAGACTCCCTGCTGGGATTGGTTGATTTTGGGGTTCAAAGATGTTTGTTTATCGATTAGGTACCTATAGAGGCTTGGTGTCTAGAGAACGGTTGGTTTTTAGATAGACATGGTAATGGGGTTTAGATGTAAACACTCTTGTTTTGCCTAGTTGAAACTTTGACATGTTTTTGTAAGCTGGTAACCACAGCAAAATACTTTAGGTTGATTTCTATAAAAAAGCATGGCCAAGCCTTTGGTCTAATATTGGCTAAGTTTCTCTGGAAGTTTAATAGGTCATGAGTTCTATGAAAATATAGTCAAAGGTTTGGTCAAATGGGCTTTAATCTTTTGGAGGAACTGAAGCTTTTTGCCAGTTCTATTAATTCTAAGCTAGAGCTCGAACTAACCTTCTTGTTTAAACATGTGTCCATCGTGAACAATGAATTGAAAGAGATTTCTTATTAATAGATGCCCTCACCGACATTTCGCTGCTGTCTGCTGAATAGGATTAGACATGCTGCAAAGGCAGCTCTTTTCCTTTCAAACAGAGCAAAAGCTATTATTGAGTCCTTGCATTGCTGTGGCTGAGTGCAAATATTTATATTGAATTTTCTGTAAGATCGTTTTCCAGCGATCGTGACTGCACATCATATTATTTCACATTTGTATATTTTAGTAACAGTCAGATGCTATTCCATCATCTTATAATGGTATCGCGGCATTGTCCATTGCTTCTATCAAGCGTTGAATCGAAAAAGAATCCTACGTGTAAGATCAAGGTTAAAAGAGAGATATATAGTGGGTCTTATAATGCTGGGCAAGTTTGTTATCCGCCGGTGAACGAAAGACATAAATAGGAACATGTGATCTATCACTGAGGTTTTTCACTTGGCTGCTTTGTCAATGAACTCTGGTACATATATATACCGCTGAATTAGTGAACATGCCATTTATGCTTGTTCGTGCCTCTATGATTAAGTGGTAATATTTTCCATAATGATTATCCGTGAAAGAAAACCATCCTTATCCCAGTGATGGGTAGAGCATTGTACTTTCTAGCACCCTGTGTTTCATCCTAATTGAGATGTGTTTTCGCTCATGTATGCATATGCAAGTTGAATCATAGCAGGAAAAGCTCGTACCAGTACTTCAGATCTGGACCCCTGTCTTAGTGGGTGACGGCTGGCAATGCCGACTTTGGGACCAGAAGGGCATCGGTAAGCAGCCATCGTCAGGACGATGAAGTAACGTTGTCCATGACGATCCATGATGAGTTTTGGACAACTTTGCTATTTTTACATAATTATGATAGTGATTAGTAGTTAAAATATTATACTGGTGATCATATTGATATTTAAAATGACACTTTTTTAGGGGAGGGAGTATCATATTTGCCCCTAATCTTGCATGTTTTATAAGTGATTTTTTATATTAGTTGCTCAGTTTACTTTTGATTAATTGTCAAGTGCATAAGATTTGAGTTTTATTGTAAAGTCTACAGGATAGCAGGTAACTACGCAAATCCAAGAGCTAAACAGAAATATCTAGTCAAGAGGAAGGAATTCCAACTCGAATTGCCTCAATCCGCATCTCCGCCACAAAGAATGGTGTCTGATTGGTGAGAGCGATGGTATAACCCCTTCATAACACGGAAGAGATAGATTTTCTTCTATACATGACACGCGTCTTCCTCTTTTTTCATCTATGTTATGTCAGACTGTTGGATTGAAAAGAAACAGTACAAAAAAGATCTTTTTTGGATCTTTTTGTGAAGGTCTCACATAATTTCTTTTCTCATAACACTGCCTTATCAGATTGATTGACTCCTATCAAGGGTGTGAGGGGATACGTATTCTATCAACATATCGGATCTACGGAGGGAAGAGAGCTACCACCATAGTTTGCACTCACTGCCACCGCAATTTTGATCCGCAATATATGAGATCCACCGCAATTTTGATCATATTGCACAATCATTCATCCATTTTGGAGTCATAGTTTGCATCCACCCTGCTCGTATTTGTACATAATTTAGTTGAGAACATTGTCAACCTTTTGCAATGAATTTCTTTTTAACTTTAGAAGTTCTATTTATCTTTCTTCCTTATTTTGTGTTGTTAATGTTCATTGTGATGCGCAACTAATCGTTTAACTTCTGTAGGAATCAACTAGCGTTTAATACTAAGTCTGTGTTTGATTCAGTTTCTACTGACTTTTGCTACTTAACAATGGAAAGCTAAATCAAACAATCCACTTCTAGAAATAGCTTCGAGAAGTAAAAGTTAACAAAAGTTGTTATTATTACTAGAAGCCAGAAACTGATCCGGAGGAACTTTTATAGCTTCTGAAAAATATTCTAATTAGTAGCCACAGCCCAATCAAATAAGCTCTAAGGCTTAAATAGCCGCAAGTCAATAGCTTGCTACAAGGCGTAGGCGGCGACAGTGGCCAGTGACAAAACTATATTACAAAAAATATGTCATCACTGTCAATTTTTAACCGACAGTGACTAAGCGTTAATGCTACCGGTTTTAAAACCGATAATAATAGAGTTATCATCGTCGGTTTGTGTTACGATCTGACAGTAATAGTCAGTCCTAAATCTGATATTTTTTGGATCAATTTTTTTAAAAAAATATTTATTTTTGGCCCCAACTAGCCTATCAGATTACATATAGTCGCAACTCGCAAGTCACACAAGTTACAAGTTTTTTCGTACGAATTATGCATGTGTGTGGTTCGTGGTACTCGAACCTAGGATATTTCACCTTGCGCGTATCCTTCTTACAATCTCACATATCACTAATTGCTGAGATCAATGTGATATCTTTTCCTTTTGACCCTTCTTATTAAAATTTGTGATGATTATTTGGACATTAAAATTACTTAAAATAAAAAATTATCAACAGAAAGTTATAGATATTATCGAGAGCTACAACTTTTATATAAAGTTTGTCTCCACTGATGATTATTTGGGCATCAAAATGACTTTGTGTACTGCTTAGTAAAACAACCATAACGTTTGCATACAGAATCCGATTTCGACGTTCGACATCTACTTTTGAATCTATCGAGAAAGTGCATCTGAAAAAATACCTATGTTTACATTGGTACCTTTCTTTACCTAAAAAAAAAGCTCAGAAGATCATCGATAGTACCTCTGAAGTATTTAGTCGAAAGTTTACCTTCTCCAATTTGCCTAACTTTTTTTAGACATAGTGTTATATCTAAAAGTCAGTGCTACGTAGATATTTCATCAATCCGAGTTACCAAACTCAGGATAAAAATCTTTCAAATTGCAGTTTTCATCTTTGTGGCCTATGTGTGGCTTTTTTAATCATGTCTACTAGTGTTATACCAGATAAGTCAGTTTACTTTATGCACTAGTGGTTGTTTTTTCTGACTTTTTCTGTACAAAACTTTTGTCAATTATTTAGGAATTTATATTGTTTTAAATAAAAAAATTATCAACTATAAAGTTGTAGATCTCGTCGAGAGCTACAATTTTTATCTATAGTTTCTCTTCATTCGACTCCGTATGGAAAAGCTATGAATTTCTGAAGATAGACTACATTTTATTATTACTACTGGTTAATATAACGAATATGTGGTTTATAACTAGAACCGACAGTGATAATCAAATATCACTACTGATTTTTGCTAGATGGCTATTGCTACCAGTTTTTTTAATAAAAACTAGTAACTATATTTTATTACTACCAGTTATTTTTAAATTAATAGTAAAAGGAACGGCACCAATGATTTTTTTTTCCTATACTAGTGCTATGATCGAACGTTATCAGTAACACAAGAAGCCGCATCGGCTTGGCGAAGAAATCTCACAGGGGAGTAACGGCATAGCCAAAGTTCCTAAGGTGCTGGCATAGCCTATATCAAATGCAGGTGTATTAGAAGTAGCAAATCCTTATTGAGGGAAATAGCATGTATTGCTCTGTTTGTTACCTGATGTTCTTGACTTCTTGCTTTGGGGTCTTTGAGTCATAACTTTTTTCAATAGAGCATGTTTAAGTCAGAACTTGATCGTTGCTTTTGAAACATATATCAATATATACAGTAAAATTATACTTTTACTAAATAATAATCAGAGAGAAATATAGTGTGTTACAATTTTTATATAGCCAATATCGATAGTTTAATAAAGGCTAAAAGTTTGATGGCCTGGATTTTTTTTCCGAGAACGATGACCCATGGAGAGGTCCATTCACGAGATCCCAGAAATAAGAGTGCATGGTAGAATGGTCTCATATTGTTTGTCTATGTGGGTGTAGTATGGTCTCATATTCGTGTATTTTCCATGTAAACGATCGTGTGGCCAACAAATAAGTCATCGTAATATTTTGGCCGGCTGTGAATTCCTTTTGTTTCCGTTTGAAAGGCCACACTACTACAAAACTTCTCATTACTGCTAATTTAAAAACTACATTATTGTTGGTTTTCTAATCGATAGTGATTAAGCGGCAGTGATAATCATGGATTATCACCGCCGGTTTAAAAACAAGTGCTGATACTCACTATCACTATTGGTTCATGACTCCAACTGATAGTAATAGTTTGTATCGCTGTCAGTTTTTTGCTCCAATCTGTCGATTGATATCCTTTATCACTATTGGTTCTAGCTACGAACCGCAGTGATACACAATCTCAGCAAAAAAAAAACTATAATTAATTAAACTTTCTATACTAAACCAGAATCACTATTTTTCATCACACTACTAACGGAACTCTAATTACTATGAGCAGTCTCCACTGTACAACCCAAACGAACAACACGGTTGTGCACACAAAAGAACCCTAAAACTTTTGGGTCGTTGTCATCACAAAAGAACCACTACAGCCGCCGCGTGCCTATGCCTATCACGGCCAATTGGAATCGAACATGACGAAGAAGTAGTCATCAGTGTTGGTGTTGTCATCATCGTTGATGCTGTCGTCATCGTCATCGTCCTCATCCTCCTCCTCCTCCTCCTCCTCCTCGTCTTCGGTTCATCAATGAAGAAGCCCCAAACTTTGTCGATGGAGGGGGACCCCACCGATCTAGAGTCTGAAGATTGCGCCTCATCTGAGCTCACCAATGGCGTCGGAGTTTTATCGTCAGACGAAGCCGCGGGGATGGGTGGTGTGGTCGGAGATAGTGGTGCCGAATGGGGTGGTGGAGTAGCCAGAGGTGGAGATAGTGGTGCCAAAGGGGTTAGTGGAGTGGCAGAGGTGGAGATGGTGGTGGAGTTTCCATCACGGTGGTGGCGTCGAAGGGGAGAGGGTGGGAGAGAGAGAGAGAGAGAGAGAGAGAGAGAGAGAGAGAGAGAGAGAGAGAGAGAGAGAGAGAGAGAGAGAGAGAGCTAGGCTAGAAGCTGAGTGATCGGAGGTCGTGATTTATAAGGTTTTCGAGAAAAGCTAAATAGGTGAAAGTGCATCTAGGTCCCTAAATGGGTTTTGGTGATAATAACAAATAATTAAAGAGCTAGTGAGGGTTATGAAGTATGGACAGGTGTGATTCCATCAAGTGAAAATTCGACGTATGGTGACCCCTAAAGGAAAAAGGAAAGCGACACATGGATCTTATAGTTTTAAATTCTTTTATCATTTTGAAATTGAGTTTAGGATGTCGTACTATTAAGGGGATACGGAAATTACTTGTTTGCGTAGAAACAATGCACAAGAGAACTAACAAACCCATGAGAGACATCGAACACAAGTCTTGCGCCCTTGTTAGCCCTAATTCTTTTGAACTGAGAAAATATGGAGGGTCCGCATAACTGTGCGGAGGGTCCGCACTTTAGCTATTTTGGGTTAACTGCGGATGGTCCGCGCTTTTTGTGGTCACTTTTCAGGAGTAACGGCTAGTTTTTTAGAGTGGAGTATTTATACTCCACACCTTTTCAATCCAACTGGAACCAGGCATTCATTTTCGACCTAACCTAAGACAAGAAGCTCTAGTTCATTCAAAGCTCCTCTCTCCAATCCCCCTTGTAATTCTTGGTGAAATCTTTGGTAGGATTGAGTGAGAGAAAGGAGTAGTTTTAGTGAGATACAAATCCATCCTTTGAGCACTCATTTTCTTCATCAAGTCGGTGATTTCGTGTTTGTTACTCTTGGTGGTTCGTCCACCTAGATGGCTAGGCATTGTCCATCGAGCTCCCAATCTTATGGTGAGCCCCGGGAAGTTTGTATTACCCCTGCAATTGAATAAGTAACCCTAGCTTGATTTTTGTGGTTGCTTGGATGAGGAAAGGGTTGAAAGAGATCCAGCTCTTTGTAAGCTCCTCAATGGAGACATAGACACTTCTTAGTAGAGTGGCCGAACTTCGGTGTATAAATCCTTGTGTCTCATTTGTCAATTTATTGGGATTTATTCTAGGCCCTAGTTTCCATTGATTTTTAGGGTTTTAATCTGGTCTATCTCTTTGTAAGGTTTGAGCCGCAAGTACTTGGATATATAGGTTGAAAAACAACCTATGGTGCTTGGTAATTTGTGGATTTTATAGTCGTTATCTTTGCATAGGAATCATTTTAAGTTTTCTCCAGAAAGTCCGGAGTGTTGCAAAATTCTGTGGAACCTCCGCATATCTACAGAGGTTCCAGACAAATCTGCTGAGAGTCTATTTTTTTAATCCGTTGCATTTATATTGTTAAATTTTTCAGATTTTACCTATTCACCCCCCCCCCCCTCTAGGCGACATTTCAATTGGGCGGAGCATGGAACCTATACCAGCAGTGGGCTATCACTACTGGTTTGTAACTCCAACTGACAGTGATAGACACTATCACTGCTGGTAATTAATGGTCATTTATGTGCTAGTATCGTTACCGGTTCGTAACAAGCACCGACAGTAATAGCGATTAGCACTGTAATTAACGGTTCTCATTTTTATCTGCTAGTTTATCACGTCCGGTTGTGCTTATGAACTGACAATGATGGTTTATCACATTCGGTTATAATCGAACCGACAGTGACAATAAACAATGAATACTATTATCCCAAGTTAATTGGTAGTGTCATAGGGTTGATTAATACACAATAAATACTATTATCTCAAATTAATTGGTCGGTTATAGAATAACTGTCAATTAGTGGGTGTAATTATAGTGAAAATGGTTCTTGGAGGGCCGCCCTTTCCCCCTATAAAGGTATGGATACATCAAGTTGCAATAAGTGATAAATCCATGAAATACAACTCCATTCCTTTTTCTTTACTTTTCCATATGGTGAGTTGTGTTGTGTTGTTGTGCTGTTGGATCTCATAGCCCTTTCTCCTTGACATGCACTGAGGTGGAGGGTAAGCAGTATCTCCGAGCCATTGTCATCATGAAGCCTTCACGAGAGGCATCAATAAGGTTTGTGAGTAGAGCAAGGATCTACGCAACCGCTGCTTCACTGCTTCATCTTTGATCTGCACTGCTTCTGCAATGATCAACATTGCTGTGAGTCTGCACTGTGTTGAACCTACGTGGCTTCAACCGTCAATGGAGCATTGATCTATAAGTTCGTAGATGGATGATAGAAGCATCTCAGGTACCATTTACATGATGCCTAGATTAATTGGTTAATTACATTCGTGCTAGCTATATGCATGCAATGAATTTGCTACATCCATACATGTCTTAGGTTGCATCGTTGATTGTTAATGAAATATGCCTCATACTGAAATATAGTATTAGAATAATGTGCATATTTCTAACACTTATTAGTGTATAGTAGTACTTGATGATGAGTAGCAGTTGTTCCGTACACCCTGCACATACTCTGCACCACTATATTATTGGAGATAGGTCTTAAAGGTAATCATATAGATAATTATATTACTTTTATGCTTATGCATTTTTAAATAATAGGTTATTCTATTTTATAAATAATTATTATTTATATTGATAAACGAGTATGTGACTCGTTCATAAAGTGATTTGTTTATATTATGATGTTATTCTAAATGATAACTGGTCTTATATCATAGTGATGATTAAAGGACCAATACATGTATTGATTGTTAATTATATTTCACGTATCAAAGATATAAAGATATCAAATCAATAATGTGGACATATATTAGGGAATATAGTGTTGAATTTACCCACCTCAAGATACTACTAGAATGTTATGTGATGTGACATTAGTTGTGGTCTCGGATGGTGTACCTGCAGGATCCTTAGACCCAAAATCGGTATTGATCCCTAGAATTTGTACTAGCATACTTAGCGGCTAACAAATACTACTCCATAACTGAGTAGTTATAAAAGTAGTTTTCAGGTATACCATGAAACATGTTGTGGAGTGTGAACGATTAAGATGGAATTTTTCTCTCCTAAATAATAGGAGAGATATCTCTAGGGCTCCTCGATGCAGTTGGATTAAGAAAGTACACATCCACACCAATGTGATTAAAGAGTTAATTACAAGTTAGTAATCCACTACAAGATCGAATGAATAGTTGAACTATCATAAGGATGTCATACATATTGCCTTGAGCTTGATTGATATCATGAGGTAAAAAGATTGGTGCATGTGTATATCAAGGTTCAGCTGATATGACCTTTGTGTGTTCGGAATTCAATATGTATTGCTAAGTACCGCTATTGACTTGTAGTGTGAAAAGGGTTGCAACCGTTTACACATGAGCTTAACGGGTCACACACTTAACTGGTTAGAACAATAATTTGTATCGGATCCATACATGGGCTATACAGATAATGATTTGTGAGGGACTAAAGTCCTAATAGGCTTCCAACATGGTAGCCTATTAGCAGGCTCTATATAAGTGGAGGTGTAGGGATTTGGGTGAATCGATCATCCCACCTCAAAACCCTGATCGGACCTCTACCCGACCTCCCCACGAAAACCTAGCCGAGCATGCGGTGTTAGCACACCGGCTGTCGACGGTTAATCCCTGACAATGATTTCGGGGTGTATCGGACGACAGATGCATGATCTACGTTCTGGGTGTGCCTACAGAATGTGCGTGTGTGTATGTTGCTCAAAAACACCAGAGATATCCAGGTTCAAGCCCCCTATACGGTAATACCCCTACATCCTATGTATTCTTCTCCAGGAGTCTGTTCTCCTTTTCAAAAGATATCCCCCCTTTATATTTCAGAGGGGTAGGAGTCTTACATGTGGGCCCAACAAAAAGACTCATGTCTGCCAAGATGATCAATATAGGATATCATTACAGGATACGCATGCGTTGTGCCTGGCCTGGAGCACTGTGATGCCCATCCCATCCATCAGCCGCCTCCCCACTTGTTGCGCCCGGGTTGTCCAACTTGTCCTATCCCACCACCGATTTCCCACGCGTGCCTGCCACGCCCCCTGTTGCATCTGTGAGCCTGTCCCGCAACAATTAATGTTGTGAGACGGGACACGGTAACCCTGTGCCGGCCATGCTGCCTCGGTCGCAATGAACTACCTGGGGAAGGAAAAGTGGCATGAGTAGCGGCATTAAATGAGGTTTGACTGGCCAGATGAGTACCTGCCCCACGACCAGCAAGGGCTGGTCATGGGAAATCCCCCGAAGGTCGGGGTTGTGGTCGTGCTAGCGTCAACTGGTCGTGTGGTGGGCTCGGGCCAGAGAAATAAAGCTGATACTGGCAAAACTGGCCGTTGAGGGACATCCCGACAGGGGACCCCTATATTCTTTACATCGACAGTAGCTCCCGAGCTCCATCACGGATATGGTGATCTGAGGTGTTCTTCATAAGGACATAGTCGGACCTGGTCGTACCACTTTGGCCCAGGGTGAACAAGAGTTTTGCCTAGGGAGTGGTCGGCAACACGGTTCACCGTCGTGGCTGGCTCAGGAAACCACATCCCGAGAGGAGGTTAAACGTGCATAGAGAGATATCATGGGATAGAGAGAAAGGAGGGCATGCAAGAGGGAGAGAATCGTTGGAGAGAGAAACCTTGATGTCCATTGGACTTCGAGGGAATTCGGTTCCCCAAATGGCCCTCAGAATTTCAAGGTGGTGGGAATGACTCGATCGGCTTCAATCAAAGGATAGAAGCCCCCAGAAACCCCTTCACACTCCAAGCCCTTGCGCCAAAGCCCATAGCCTCTGACCTCCTCCCATCTCTCTTGCCAAAACCACCATCGTACTCCCATGGCGTTGCGCCCCGAAAAGGAGACTAAGTTCACCAAGTCCAAGTGCACCGCCGTGAAGCTGAAGCAGATCGTGATTTTTGCCTCGTTCTTCCTGGCGGATCTCGTCCCCTCCTTCTCCGAGTTCTTCACCACCGTCACCTCATTCTACGACATCTACCACCTCCATATAACCCCAACTCCATCATCATGTTGAGCATATTCGCTCACATATGCGAAAATTTCATTGGGATCGAGCCATGCCTAGATCTCTTCCAGTTTTTCTACACGGTCGGGCCACCGGGCTGAAACCTGGCCAACCACTAGGATCTATGGCTTTCGTCTTCATGATGGCATCACGAGCTCCTATCTGGAGATGAATCTCAAATCATCATGGTCGGGCTGGAGGGAAGAGTGGTTCTACCTCACAACCGATGACTCCTTGGACAACCTCTGGGTATCGGATGCGCTGGTGCATGTTGCGAAGAGCTAGGGAAACTCTCCCACGTCAACCACAGAACTGTTGTCCCTTGCCGGCCGGGTTAAGATGCTCATGGAAGGTGGCGATTTCATTAAACACCGGTTATGTCCTCTACGGCGGAGAGCACACCCAGCATACCTGTACACCGGGAATGATGATGACACCCAGGAGAGCTCCGCAGGTAACATCACAGTCGTCCCCCTGTCACTAGGTGTTGGTCGAGCGGTATCTTATTCCTTTTAATCAGATCTTCCCGATGAGTTCATCGACTTGTGGGCAGGTTGCTGATGGTGGCAGCCGCTAGGAAGAGTGGCCCTCCGTGTGTCCCCTTATGTGAGCTCCCCCCGTCGAAGAGGGCTCGGGTTAGACTGGTATGTTTAGCGTCTTTCTATATTTTCCTACTCTAAGCCTTTTCCTTGTTCTGGGTCTTATGGTTTGAGCTATTTTCAGCATCTTCTCAAGGTAGATGTCCTGCGATCAAAAGTTGATGAGGTCATTGAGGTCTTCCAGGAGATTGAACGCGGGGGCCGTCAGCCCTCCCCGTCACCCGCTGCTGCCCCGAACACCCACCGACCTAGTCGCGACACCAACCTATTAGGTCAGGGAGGCGGCCAGTCTACTCAGGGTTAATCATTGACAATGATTCCGGAGTGTATCGGACAACGAGTGTGTGATCTGTGTTTTGGGTGTGCCTACGGAATGTGCGTGTGTGTATGTTGCTCAAGAACATCAGAGATATCCAGGTTTAGGCCCCCGTAGGGTAATAGCCCTACATCATGTGTATTCTTCTCTAGGAGTCCATTCTCCTTTTCAAAAGATACCCCCTTTATATTCCAGAGGGATAGTAGTCTTACATGTGGGCCTAACAATAAGACCCATGCCTGTCTAGATGATCAATATAGGCTATCATTACAGGATATAAATGTGTTGTGCCTGTCCTGGAGTACTGTGATGCCCGTCCCATCCATCGGCCGTATCCCCGCTTGTCGCTCCCGGGTAATTCGGCCTATCCTGTCCTACCACCGGTTTCCCATATGCGCCTACCACACCCCCTGTTGCGTCTGGGAGCCCGTTCCGCAATAATTAATGCTGTGGGATGAGACACGGTAACCCTGCGCTGGCCATGCCGCCTCAGCCGTAGTGAACCGCCTAGGGAAAGAAAAACGGTATGAGTAGCGGCATTAAATGAGTTTTTGACTGGCGAGATGAGTACCTGCACCGCGATCAGCAATGGCTCATGCTAGAGAAAGAAAGCTGATACTGCCAAAACTGACCGTTACGGACCATCCCGGCGAGGAACTCCTATATTCTTTACATCGACATTGGTGCATGACGTTCCATCCCTGGACGCGTAGATACCGTAGACGTGTAGATACTCTGATCGCCAATGACGACGAGAGGTTGCTGCTGGGATGATCGTCTCCTTTCATGCTAGTACTTGATCGCACGAGGAGACATTCAGTTCGTGACAAGATCGACCATTTCTTCTACACCGACGCACGTGTCATTGGGTTAGTATGCTCTAACTCTTTTTCTACTGCTTTATGTGTCTAGTGGTAGTAATCCATAGCCCTCTACTAATATGATTTTCTGGTTCCATATGGTAGAAATTTTTTAATTTACATTATCGTAGCCTAGCCGTTCCCAAGACTTTGTACGTACACCGGTACGTGGTAGACACTAGAGACAGCAAGCAGCCAGGCAGGGGCAGGAGTAAAAGCGATGGGCTACTGTAACCGTGGGCTTGGGGGCGTGTCGCCATCCATCGGCGGATCCCAATGTCGGGGCCGTGTCGCTAGGGCGCCCTATACCCCACGCTTTAACGCCCCTCCGATCCTCCAATCGCGCTCGCCCGGTGGTAGACCGGCTGCTGCTACTACGCATCACCATCACCTCAACGCCGGCCGCGTGCGTGCTCACGAGTGGCACGCGTGCACGCTCGCACGCACGTCCTGACTTAGTGACTAGTGAGTGACTCCTGACATGGACTCGATCGAGTACTCTACGTAGGTACTACAGTACATGTGTCCCTGCTTTGTCTGTCTCCTTTTTTTCTCTTCATTGTCTTTTTTTCTCACTGATCAAGCCGACACGTTCAAAGACCGAACACAGGCAGCTCAGTGAAGATGCAAACCGGCCGAATATTCTGCAGTTCTAGACTTCCTCTTTTTTGTTTTCTTTTCCTTTTTGGCACGCACAACTGCAGTTCTTGACTGAACAACCTTCTCTCTTCGTTTCCAGCGAATCCTTCCATGCACGCAACATATTCTGGCCCTGGATCTTATGGCTTGCACCTGATGCACTAGCTGCCGTGCGTAGACCACCTAAAGAAAATATATATTGTGCATGTCGTCCCAAGTAATAGCATGGCATGCGCGCGCAGCAGAGAGATCGTCCCAAGTAATATTATTGTTGTAATTCACAAGTTATTTTACTAGAGAAAATAATAAGATGAGCATTTCTTCCTTTTTGCAACTTAGTAATGTTATTTCTTAGATGATAATGAACCTAATAATGTTATGTGAAACCATTTGCAGAACATGGTGCAACGCTACAAGCTACTAAGTGCAGTTGAGAACGTAGCTACCTAGGGTTTCGTTCTTGGCTTTATATAGTTTACTCGGCAGGCAGACACGCACGCGTGGGTATAGGAACCCAGCCGTGGAGTATATAGCTGGGCAAAAGTACTCGTTTTCATACAGCTAATACTAGTACTTTAACACAAACATTCTTAGGACCTATTTGTTCTAGGTTGTTTTTGGTTTTGCTTCTGTCAGAATTTTAAAAGCTAGAAACTCAAATAAATTGGTTTACTGAAAAGTGATTTCTGAAAAAAATCAGAAACCTGTTTTCGGTGAAATAAACTAGAAACTAAGAAACTAGCTGAGAGTAGTTTTTTTAGAAGTAGTATGCTGAGAAGCTAAAAAATTATTATAAAATCTAAAGGCAGATTTTCAGAAAACCAAAAACACAAATTTTCAGTAAAATCAGAAACAAAAGTGTAAACAAACAGACTCTTGCTCAGTCGCTGACACCTTAATGCTAGCTAGAATCCCGAATCCGTGCAATCAAGCTTACAACATTTGACCAGTACGTACTCGACGGAAGTATCTTGTGGCATGCATGGTCCATTTATCACCAAAACTACTTCTATATAATAACATTGTCAATATATTTTTTACTATATATTTTTAAATATAGTATTGGAAATCGTGTCAACATCCTGAAATAACATGTAAAACAAACCGCACTGAATAGGAAGTAAGTGCATGGCTTGATGGCAAAAGAAAAAAGATTAAACTCTTAAAACATGTCAAAAAGCCAAAAAAAAAATCTGAAAATGTCAGAAACTTCTAAAACAAAATTAAAATGACACACGGCCAAAGTACTAAAGAAATCCACGCTTTAAAGAAAATGAGCACCGAGTGGGAGGACGTCCCCTGGGATTTCACTAAGAGGATGCCAAGCTTCGAACCTGGGTGAGCTCAGTGAAATCGTGCTCGACTGGCCATTAGCACGGTGAGAGGTTTGGCAAAAATTGAACACCGAGGGGGAGGATGTCCCCCTATGATTTCATTAAGAGGATGCCACACCTTGAATCCGGGCCGACTCAGTGAGACCGTACTTGACTGACCGTTAGTACCGTAAGAGACTTGGTAAAAATTCCGCACTTTCATCCCTACAGTGTCCGCTTATATCATTATCCTCTCACTTTTTAGAACTGATGCCTACATTACGAATAAAAGCACTGTATTTTGCATGGAAGCCTGCAGATTGTTAGACTTGGTTTATTCGTTAACAATTTTGTTTCTGTTACATTTGTATCGAGGCAATAAGGCACTACCAGAGAACAACATCAAGATGAGATTATTCATTTCTGTTACATTTGTATCTATCCTAATTTGAACTTTGAAGAAAATAAGGCACTACCAGAGAATAACATCAAGGTGGGATAACTCTCTAAAGAAACAATTGCAGGGTCGAACATGTTACCATGGCCATGTCCACAGCCAAAACGAAGCGTGCAGTCTTAATATATGCGTGCTCGCGAAGAACCCCAAATGTCTTTTCTAATGATTTCAATATGTTTACCGTTGATTAACATGTTGTCTACAGTGACATTGTATTCATTCTTATATTGTTACAGCAGGTCGCTGCAAAACTGAACATTGATCGAACATTGATCTGCCACCTTCCCCCCTCCGCCATGCTCCACCTACTTCCTCACCCGCCTCTAGGCACAAATAAGTTGCGCATCTCGCTGCACAGTGTCGGCCACGAAGAAGCGTGACTCGCCATTCTTCTCTCAAATTGTGAGGTAGCACTTGGGAGATCCTGATTCGGTGGAGCGGACCTTGATCCGAGAAGGGATGAACTCATTTTCTTCCTCCCTCCGCTCAGAGAGCACGACTGATGTTATGGTGCTGAGATCACATAGGCTGTCCGTGCTAAGCACTCCTACCACCACCGAGCTCGACAAGGCCATCCGCTGGTGCTACTGAGGTAGTCAAGGCCCTCCTTGCTGGACACAATGGAGAGCTAGAAGGCAGGATGCATGAAGGCACCGCGAGCGGCAGTGGGGAGGCTCTTCAAGAAAGAAGGAGCTCATCAAGTGACATGACGAGGTTGGCCTCGAACATGAGCTCATCAAGTGACATGACGAGGTTGGCCTCAAACATGCCTAATTATAGTGTGGGAGGCTCGATCACGGTGGCCATGGCAAGTCTGCAGCGTCCAAGATTGTTACCATGCAGAGCACCCATTCAGGCAATGAAGGATGAGAGGAGGAAGAAGTTGGTAACATGGGGCCACAAGGGCAAAATGGTCTTTTTACACATATGTCATCCGAAATCTGGTACAAAAGTGGCCTTGAAGGGATAAGCTAGTTTTCAGTGACATATCCGAGATTAGGTGTAATACCCCCAATAATCATGACAAATAAGGCGTTGACCATGAGAGGAGTGTAAAAAATTGACTTTTAGATCTATTGCTCGGATGGACGATTGGAGATCACATATGTATAGATCTGGTTGAGATAATTTTGTTTGACTATCTAGATGTCCCATTTAGACACCTAGTAAATTTATAGCGAGACCAATAAATCTAGACTGTTGGATGGAAAATAAAATAAAATAAATAAATCGCTATGTATCGGGATGGGATTGGTCACCACCCCAACTCCATCAAGAATCACTCGCATGATGCCACCCCTGCCATGTGCCCCTAACCCCAGCCGCCGCCCCCTGTGCCACCTCCGTTGTCACCAGCCGCCATCACAAGTGCGCCACCAGCCGATGAAAGCCCAAGGGAGCAGATGCAAGGTCTATGCAGGAAGAGAAGAAGAAGAAGAAATGGAGAGAGTAAGGATAAAGAAGAAGAAGGGGAAATATTGGAATTTTGTGTTTTCATCGAATTCCTCATCAATTTGAATTGCTCGCTGCAAAGGTGATCTATAATTAGTCTCTAGATGCTTGTAGATGAGTGAGGATGGTAGACTTCATTGACGGAATGCGTGATTGGTTGATTCGTTTGCGTGCAGTAGCTTAATGTGAAATATGAGATTAATTGTCGCCAAATTTGTCCAAAAGATTAAACGAAAATTTTAGGTATTGTCAATGCCTTTCCAATGGCGTTGGACTCATTCACTTTGGTTAGGCGGTTTAGGAGTAATTGATAAAATGGTGTTGTTGTCCAAAAAGCTTCACTTCATGCAATTTTCTGTTCATCAATCTTCTACCTAGTTCAAGGAAGTTCTTGCCCAATGTCATACAAGTAAAGTGGTAGATAATTTTCCATAACCTTCAATAATGCCTTGTGTTAGGAATTTTTGGGCATAGGAGTGTGTGCCTTTTGCTTTTATGTTTTGGTGCTTATTATGTGCTTATACATGTGGTGCCCATTTGGGACGCAGCTAGTTCCTGCCTTCATCGTCGATGAAGACAAGTGAATGTAGTGATTGTGCTACGCTTTAACTAGTTATTTAGTTAGCTCCTTCCTTTTAATTGCAACACTTTCAAATAATCTAATAGACTGAATGTGAGTATGTTACCTTTCTGAAGATTATATGACGCTTGAATCATGAGTGAAGGAAAAGGGATATGTTATTTTCCAGTTGTTCATATTCTTCGTATGCAATTTCATGATATGTGTTGGAAGTTATGCTTTTCTTTTATGCATGAAGCATGTCACATGCATCTCATGCATTGGAAGTTATCTGTCACACGGCATTTGTGACCGTACCGATACAACACCAAGAAAGAATATGGTGCACACCCTTACGTTATCCAAGAAGGAGTAAGGTTAAGGAAGAGCATGACATGTGCATACATATGTACTCATATGGTCGTATTTAATTTAATTGCATCGATGTTTCTTTTCTTCATATTGCAAGGAAGTATTTAGTGTCGTGTTGGATGACAATTGTTATGATGAATCAAAGCTAGCAGGTGATGATGAGCATACGGAATGGGTAGCAACATGTCTTTTGCACATTCACCTCCATCTTTTGATTAGCTATGATGTGATGTCAGCTTGCCAATCTTTAATCGTTTTTGTTGTACGAGTGTAACATCATGGTGATTATATATGTGGAGGATGGGCATATCCTTCTTAGCTAATATGCTTGATACACTGATAGTATGAAGTTTCTTATTTATATATCTATTTGTGATGATATGCCAGTTAAACCTTAAAATATAGAGAATGTGCTGCTAAAATTTTCTTGTTCAGCAAGCTTATAGGTAAGTTTTGTAGCACTACAGGCTTATGGTGGTCTACAGGGTGTTACAGTGGCAACTTTTCAATGGCATATAAAAAATTGACCCTTCTTTTTAACACAACTATATATAAATAAAAGTTTACAACTGAAAATCATATGAATTATCATGTAATTAGAACAAAATATTTTTTATATAATAGTTCAACATTATAAAAATAAGAATGAAAAACATATAAATTTTAAACAGAAATAGCATTCATGTATTTTTGGAATATTTTAATTTTCGTTGATATAGTAGTTCAACATTATAAAAATAAGAATTTTAAAAACACAAAGTTCAATATTTTGAATCTTATACTTCAAATTTTGATTCTTATTTTCAAGATTTGAGTTTATGTTTCATATTCGAATGTTGAAATTTTATTTTTGAATATATTTTTCATTTTTCTTTGCTAATTCAATGCCACGTCATCGTTCACGTGATTGCCTTGGCAAAACCCACTTAGAGAACTACCAAAAGGATTATTTAGATAATATTGAATAGTTCAAGGGGGTTCAATACCTGATTTTATACTTAAGTGAGTTATCTAGATGAACCCTATGGCTTCAGTAGGTAAGTATAGGTATATAATAAAACAAAAAAGTTGATATTTGACCTGATGAGCAATGTTGGCCTGATCTTCCGATAGGTAGCGATAAGTCGGTGGATGGAGAACTCGACGTTGATGATCCAAAGACTTCGACCCGAACAGATCGTCTCTCTTACAATCACTACACACAGCTCCGATGGTTATCAACCGTGTCGCGCAGTTGACCTCGCCAAGAAGGCTCAATCCCTGCAAGTGTACCGAGAACACAAGCAAGAACGTAGAAGATGCAATCTAAAATATTGCGAATAGAATTCAAGCACTCGAAGTTGGGGTTCCACAAACACTTGCGGCGGCCTAGTCGGTCCGGAACAAGAGCAAAAATCTCACAATCTGTGTGTAGATCAATATCTAAGCAAAACCCAACCATAATTAGGGCGGCGGCTACTGTATATAAAAGACTAGGGTCAGCCAAGGACCCCTGGATGCGTACCTAATGGACTCCAACACGTTACACGGCCCAACGGCCCAAAAGATGGTGGCGCAGCACCCTAACAAATTCTGGGAGTCCACTTGTTTCGACGATTCCTGTTGACTTAGAAAGAATTTGGAATGGGACCAGTCCCGTTGGAAAGCTATCTCCTTAGCTTTCCAACCATGTGTAGAACGTCGAAAACGGAGTCCGTATGCGTCCTGGGCGACGATTTTAGTGCGGGCTGTTCCTGGACTCCGAAACGGACTCGAACTTGATTGGACCTCCACCTTGGCTTGGGCGCCCTTGCTGTTCTTCTCCCGTGTTCCTAAGTAACAATACATCATAATTATTCAGTAGCATCCCATCCTTATCAAAATATAAAGGAACACTAAGGAACGAGCTCACCTCATGATTTAGTTGACGTGCACGAGCTCGTGTCAATGGACCTATTGTTGGAGGAATACTCGGTGTGTGTGTATCCGAAAGAGTGATGTCCTCATCATGACCCCTCAACTATAACTATATTACTAAAGGAAAAATTACAAAACCCCACTTGCATGTCAAGGGGTTTTCGTAAATCCATGTTTTTTATGTTTTTAAAATTCCCTTTAACTATGTTGATCATCTACGTGGTACTTGCATAGATCTCCTATGTGGCACACTAGCTCCACCGTATCTTCCGTGCTTGCACCTTTGCAGATTCCTATTGTCACACATAACCTTGAACCCTTCATATCCATACATACTAACATTTGAAGAGGAAGAATCACATGACATGTTATGGGTTCAATGCACTACCATGGGGACATGGAAGATCCATGCAAGTGCCACATAGATGGTCAATGCAGCTAGTAGGGAATCTAAAAGTAAATAAAACTTGTAAGGTTTGAGATTGTAATAAATGACTTGCATATGGGTTTATGAAACACCATAATTTATAAGTGAGTTTTTTACAATTTTCTACCACCTAAGTTTTCACCAACAATTTGGAGGTGATAAGCCCAATTCATTTCTTCCTACATGCCTCGCCACCCATTTCCCCCTCTGTATCCCTATCTCGGGCCTGCAACATAGCAGCGCTATCGACGTACTCCTACATCACGATGCTGCGCCGGGGGATTTTCTTATTGCAGCGGAAAGATTTGCCTCGGATGCAAATGAATCTTGATACTAGTTAATCATAGCACAACTGCAACAACTACTAAAAAACAACATAAATACTGAATAGTAGCAAAAGAACATGTACATGCTTTGCGTCGATCCGTTTTAGGGATGGGTGTGGAGAAATCCATAAACCTATTTTAATTTAATTTAAAATGACTAATTAATTAAATTATACTAACATGGATCTACAGCTATACATCGATGCTCCACGACTATCCTAGTTCTTAGTTGAGATGCGCGAGGAGGGGTTCAATAGGGGAACTGCGTACAAAAATTAAAAGCAGAGCATTAATTCAGGGTATATAGTTCGAGAGAGTTTTTATTGTGCTTGCAGATAATGTGAACTATTCCTCGGTTAAAATATACCCTCCACGATCAAAGGTACAAACTCTAAAGTACTTAACTACTAGCTAAGTGCTTATACGTTATAACAAAAATATAAATATTGGATATGGTAACTGTTAGGAAAATATCTTAGCCCATAGACATTACTAAAAGATTGCCACCAGAAGCTTCTCTAGGCTCTAGATCCAAAGAAGGAGGCCTGGCTTCCAGAGGCCATAGGCCCCACTGGCTATTGTCCCTTAAGACAGGAGAAGAAGCCATCCTCCGGGGGAGGTTGAAGGTCATCTATGTGGACCCCCGATGCCCCGGTCTCACTGGCCTTCCGAAGCCCTAGTCTCCTGGAGCCACAGCCTTTTGTAGCCCTAGCCTCCCGGAGCCCCGGTCTTCGAGAGCCACAGCCTCCCGTAGCCGCAGCGTCCCAAAGCCTCAGACTCCTGGAGCCTGGGTAGGCTCTCCGGAGCCCACAGGAAGGGGCCACCAGACCTTAGAAAAAGATCAACTAGAGCGGGCCCACCAGTCGTCCTCCACCTGTAAAGAGGTGACATACATTTAATGTGGCGCAAGTGGAGGCCATCCTGACATCTTGGCAGTGCGGTGTCGCAACAGGCGACTCAAATAATATCACTCCTTTAGGGCCACTTGCATTGTATCACCATATAGATAATATCTTTTAAGTTAGGGGCAAAGGTATCCCACCTAGACCCGTGTTGTGTGATTCAACCGGCTCTAGGACCATGACGTATTGCAATATTTGTATCGCTGTAAGGGCATACCCGTATATCTATACCTTGGATAGCCCTATAAATACAGACTCTTGACCATCAGGCCAAGGGACAAATCCTTTTTACCATCAACATATTTGGTGTTCCTCCCTCTCTTCTTCTTCTCCAAGCTTGAGCCATTCTTGTGAGCGAGCACTCGCCACACTTGTTTGTGCAAGATATCTTCTTGCACCAATAGTGCGCCGTCTGTGAGGATCTGAACAAAGAAGTACAATGGGAGGTAGGATGCCACCAAGGACCACCAAGGCACTGGCGCAAGCAATTGCTTCCGACGGTGACATCCCTAGCACCTCCGTCGAGCCAATGTCCTCTGAGAGCTTGGTCCCCGGGCAACCTCCTCGCCCCCTGGGTGGAAGGAAGTTCTGGGGGCCACAAGCTTCGATACATGCAGATCACGCCGACACCGGGGGTGCCGACCACAGGCTCTGACACTACCAGAAGAATATCATTGCATCTTGCACAAGGCCAGACGTGGCCACAGTATCGATCACTGACGGACCCTCATAACCTCCTGGGAGGAATACCTCAGGAGGAGGACGGAACGCCTGGCAGGAGGAAAAGCTGGCAATAGGCAACCAAGTGGTTGTGAGGTTGCAGTGGGCCATCGGGCAAGATGCCAGTTCTTATCAAGCCCCACTCGACCCGCAGGGTCACCTCTGGCTCCACTACCAATGGTGCAATTCCCTAGTGACGGGGACTGAGATGCATAAGCAGCCCCACTAGGGCCTCCAAAGGGGTGGGACCTCCACTGGCCTCCCGAAACGGGTTCGACATTTGAGAGGTTGGCTATACCAAAGGAGTATCAGGCTCCAACAATGGGACTCAAGATACTTCAGACTCTCGTGTAGCCTGGACCTTTTAGCTGACAACCTCGGCCAGGGAAGCCAACCCTTTCAGCGCCTTTAGGCTGCGAAGGCAACCTGGCCCTGGCCTTATGGCAGAGGCTCCATTTTTGCAAAGGTACACCCGTCTACTGCCACCTAGTAATAGCTTATCTAGCTAGTTTATATTTATATAGAAAAGTTGGCATACCTAGGAAATAGCTAGCCTAGCTATTAGGAAGTCTCTGCAACAGATAACTAATAGGCAGCAGCAGGGTACTATAAAACCTAGGTCGTGCCTCTACCCAACAATAGGTAGCTTTACTTAATCTCTATTACTATTCAACGGTAAATTATGAAACTTAGCTTAAAAGTTGTACCCTTTCCCAAAAATACCATCCAGCATGCGGTAGGCAAGACCCCACCGGCAGGTCGATGGTGTACACCTCGATGTCGTAGGTACAAAAAACTTAAGTGTAAGGTTATATCTCGGCCCGGCAGTAGGTAGTAGAACTTAAGCCATGCCTTAGTCCGGCATGTGCTAAAGAATAGTCATTCGACCTAGTCACGACTTATACTGCCAATTAGCTAGTTGCCGACAAACGGTAAAGTATCAGACCTAGTTTAGGTTACACCTCTATTCAAACAGTAGATGGTAGAATTTAAAATATATCTCTAGACCTGAAGGCATTGCTACATGTTGGAGTGGTTTGGATCCCACCAGCATATTTTTATGCCGAGATGACATGGCCCCTCCGCATTGCTACATGCCCGGAGAGGAGCAGAACCCTTACGGCATTGCTACATGCCGAAATGGTGTGGACCCCCTTTGGTATATTTTTATGCTGGGGTGACATGGCCTCTCCGACATTGCTATATGCCCGAAAATAAGCAAACAACTTCCGGTATTGCTACATGCCGGAGTGGTGTGGACCCTCTCAGACATATCTTTATGCCAGGGTGACACAGTCTCTCTAGCATTGCTGCATGCCCAGAGAGGAACGTACCCTTTCCGTCATTGCTATATGCCAGAATGGTGTGGATCCCCTCCAGTGTATTTTTACGTCGGGGTGACACTGTCTCTTCGGCATTGCTGCATGCCCAGAGAAGAGCGGGCCCCTTCTGGCATTTCTACATTCCTGAGTGGTGTGGACCCCCTCCATCATATTTTTATACCAGGGTGACACAGCCTCTCCGGCATTGCTACATGCCCAGCGAGGCGTGGTCCCCTTCTAGCGTTACTACATGCCAGAGTGGTGTGGACCACCTCCAGTATATTTTTATGCCGGGGTGACACGGTCTCTCTAGCATTGCTACATGCCCGAAGAGGAGCGGATCCCTTCCGGCATTGCTACATGCCGGAGTGGTGTGGACCCCCTCTTGTATATTTTTATGTTGGGCTTCGGTAAACTGAAGTGGGACTCTGGATGAACTTTCCTCCGGAGACTCGCCATGGCTAGAGGCCTAGGGGGTCGCAGATCACCTCCCTCTACCCCATTGTCGGCTTCACCTCTGGCAAGCGCCGCGGGACTCTCAGCTGCCTTGCCTCTGGAGCCTCGTCGCGGATAAAGGCCAAGTAGATCACGGACCACCTCCCTCGGCCCCATCATCAGCTCCACCTCCGGCAAACACCATGGGACTCCGAGTGGCTTTGCCTCCGGAGCCTCGCCGTGGCTAGAGGGCCAGAGGGTCGTGAACCGCCTCTCTCGACCAGATTTCGGGTGACCTTACCTCGGAGCCTCACCATGACCAGAGGCCCATGGGGTCACGGACCGTCTCTCTCGGCCCCATCGTTGGATTCACCTCCGACAACCGCTACGGAACTCTGGATAGCCTTGTCTCTAAAGCCTCACCGCGGCTAAAGGCCAAGGGGGTCGTGAACCCCTCCCTCGGCCCCATAGTCGGCTTCACCTTTGGCAACCGCCGCAGGACTCCGGGTGGCCTTGCCTCTGGAGCCTCGCTGTTGCTAAAGGTCAATGGGGTCATGAACTACCTCCCTTAACCCGATCGTTGGCTTCACCTTCGGCAACCGCAATGGGATTTCGGGTGGTCTTGCCTCCGGAGCCCCACCACGGCTAAAGGCCAAGGGGGTCATGAACCGCCTCCCTTGGCCCGATTGTTGACTCTACCTCCGGCAACCGTCGTGGGATTCCCGGTGGCCTTGCCTCCGGAGCCTCGCCATGACTAAAGGCTAAGAGGGTCGCCACGACTAAAGGCTAAGGATTCGGGGTGGCCTTGCCTCCGAAGTCTTACCACGACCAGATGCCCAGCAGGTCGCAGACCACCTCCCTCGGCCCCATCGTCAACTTCACCTCTGACAACCATCGTAGGATTCCAGATGGCCTTGCCTCCGAAGCCTCGTCACGGCTAAAGGTCAAGGGGGTCGCAAACCACATCCCTCGGCCCCATCATTGGGTGCACCGCAGGCTACCACCGTGGGACTTCAGGTGGCCTTGCCTTTGGAGCCCCGTCGCACCGAAAGACCAAGGGGGTCGTGACCGCCTCCCTCGGCCCGATCGTTGACTCCACCTCCGACAACTGCCACAGGATTCTGGGTGACCTTGCCTCTAGAGCATCACCATAGCTAAAGGCCAATGGGGTCGCGGACCGTCTCCCTCGGCTCCATCCTCAGCTGCACCACCGACAGCCAACGTGGAACTCTGGGTGGCCTTGTCTCCAGAGCCTCGCTGCTGCTAAAGGTGGTCGCAATGCTTGCCAGCATTCTTCAATCCTTTGTAAGGTTATGGGGCTCGAGACTAACTTCGCTAAGACATCGGTTACTCCTATCCAATGTGATGACATTGATTTGCCTATGATCCTCTCAGATCGATCGGTGGTCCTCTCCAAGTTTCTGATCACTTACCTCGGGTTGCCGCTTACTACTGGTCAACAAAAAGCATTCATCCTTCAACCGATGGTGGATAAGGTTATTAGAAAGATGTCTTCTTGGAAGGGGAAGAACCTGGCGCCCTTGGGCTGCTTGGCCCTTGTGAAAGCTGTGATGATCTCCCAACCCATTCACTTTGTGTTGGCCATCAAAACCCCTATCTCAATATTGCGGCAAGTCGACAAAGCCAGGAGGTAATTCCTTTGGACGGGTTGCAAACCAATTACGGACAGCAAATGCAAGGTGAGCTAGAGAAGGGTTTGTAGGCCAAAAAGGCTTGGTGGCCTCGGTGTCCTCCATCTCGATTTCTTCAGTCGTGCACTCAGGCAACGATGGCTCTGGCAAGAGTGGGCAGCGACCCAGAAAGCCTAGGTTAGTACGCAGACCTTGTGCGACAACACGGATCCTGTGCCACATCAATCTACATTGGGTGTGGCGAGAAAATCTCCTTCTGGCATCCATCTTGGGCTAAGGGGCTCAGGCTAAAAGACTGAGCATCACTATTTTTGCTATCTCCAGAGCTAAGCAATGCTCCCTTCAGGAGGCGATTCTTCAAAGAACATGGATTACTGAAATGGTCACCCTTCAGCACACTTCACAGGACCATATTACGCAATTCATATGGCTTTGGAGCGTCACTAGAGAGGTAAACCTTGAGCTAGGCGTCTCTGATTCCATAACATGGAAATACTCCAACCAGGGGACCTACTCTGCTAGGTCAGCAAACGCCATGATATTCAAGGGATCCATATCTTCAAACTTCACCTAGTTGATCTAGAAGGTGTGGGTGTCGCCCAAGTGCAAATTCTTTGCTTGGTTGTCCGTCCAAAATAAGCTCTAGAATGCGGATCGCCTCACACGTAGGGGATGGCCCTGCAACCCCGTTTGCAGCTTTGAAAGCACTCTAATGAAACTTGACTCCACCTCGTCACGAAGTGCTCCTTCACTAACAAAGTTTGGCAAAGCCTAGGATGAAAACTAAAGCAGTCATGCATCCTCCCTAAACACATAGCCCAGAGCTCCTCGATTCTCTATTGGTGGACTTCTCTAGCTCTCGTTATCCCTTCATCAAGGAAAGCAATAAAATCGCTCATCATGCTAGTCACATGGGAAAGTTGGAAATAACAAAATAGAAGCACCTTGGACCAAAGGGAGAAGCCGCTTTCCAAAATTGTGAAACACATCTCCGACAAGACCGAGATTTGAGCCTTCGCGAGGGCGCACCATTTAGGGTGCTTTCTGACGCGAGATTAGGCCTTTTTTGCTTTATTTTGGTGGTTATTTTGGGCTTGGGTGCTTCCCCGGCTGCATGTACTTGTACTTCTAGTCCATCAGGATCTTTCTCTTTTAATATATAACAGGTAGTTCTCCTATCGGTTAGGTTTAAACAAAGGTTTGTGGAACACTACTAGATTCTAGAATTTTCCAAGGGTTTAAAACCGCCACCAAAATGACAAAACCCACTCAGTAAATGATCCGTGTCAGCCAACCGTCAATCAAAAACCACTCAAACTGATAAGCATTTTTGTGATGGCATTTCCTGGCGGCTACCATAACAAAAATTAGAGTATCGTCAGGTTTACACAGGAATTTTGTCGGTAGTCAGCCTACGGTAGAATACATTTCATTAGCAGTTCCGTGCATTTTCCCGATGGTTCAAAGCTAGCCCGTAATACATATTTCTGTGTTGGTTTAGTGGTACTACCAGGAAAATCCTTTTTCCCCCAACAAATATCAACCCCAAGGAAATGAGTTTAACCGACAGGAAAAGGTTGCAAACAACATTGTTCCAGCTGCATCACCCAAAATTAGGACCTAAATTCTCCCAAAAACGCTTCAGCTCCAATTTCTCCCTAAAAAACGTTTTTATAGTGAATCAGAATCACTTTGTGTTTGACTAATTTGATAAATTCTGATTCTTGAGAAAGGATGGCTGTTGTAAATAAAAAAGAAGTAATTCAAAAACAAAACAACCCTAATTTTGTCTGTTTCTCCCTTGCAATGTAAAAAAAAAAACATTTTTCCCATTTCAAATTCAAGCCACTTACCAAAAGCACCGTTTGATAGAAATTCCACCAATTTTGGCTAGAATCTAAAACGTTCCTCGCATCCAAACGGGGCCTTAATTGCACCATTTGCACATGCATATCAAAATAAAACACACATTCATCACACAATTTGCACCATTCACACATGCATACACCATTCTCACAATTATAGTACAACAATGCATCTCAACATTAGTAAGTTCATTGCATCTCACAAGCCCCGATGTCATGCCATCTCGACTAAGCTGCTGCTAAAATAGTGAAATGGCATTGCTGAATGAGAAGCCATGCTTCCGGGATACAAGAGTCAAATTCATCCTCCTGATGAGCTCGTTGGTGGTGTTCTCACTGTTTCTGGCATCACCAACCTCCATGCAGTGGTTCCTCTTCTTCAGGCCACCAAGCAGCACCTTCAGCTTGAAAGGCTAGTGAATGTTGTTGGCTTCCTTGAATTGCGGCGCTACAGTCATGATCCCCAATGGACAGTACAGAAACAGTTAGGATTCACATTGAAATGATAAATATGTCATCACAATCAAGTTCTAGATGGCAAACCTTTACAATGACATTATTGTTGCTCAAAGGAATCCTTCGCTTGTTGAGTTTCCTTCAAACCCTTCTGTAGATCAGTTCCAACACTCTTCAGATTTGGATGCCTGAAGATATCAAGAATTATTGATCAGAATTATATCATGTGCACAACAAAATAACTTGAATCAACCAAAATCACTTGTACAGCTAGTTCAATTTTTCTCAACATTTGCTTAGGACAAAGCAAATAAATCTTAGTTGCGCATACTTTACCGAACAAATCATGATAGCACAAGGATGTAGAGACCATACCAATATTGTATTACTGATACTATATAAGGATGGCAATCCTGCTCGTGGGTTCAGGTACATGTGGGTATCACGCCCGATGGGCCCAGGTGTGAGTATGTTTTTACCCAGGGGCATGGTGGGTTTAGTACCGACGGGAGGGTCAGAGGTGGGTCTGTAATTCCGCCGGCGGGTACCCACATGTAGACTCGAATTAGAAGTAAACGCATGCTACGGCCCAATTTTGCATTCCTAGTCTAATAGACCAACATCCCTAACCCACATAAACTGTGAAAGCCCTAAGTCATTTAGGTCCAACTTCACTCTCCAATTGCCTATCCATTCCTGTAATCTTGTGGCAGCCACCGCATCCACCAGGTGCAACCGCACGAGGATGAGTCGGCTTGCAGCGAAGGCATAACCGCACGAGGCCGAGGGGCGAGGTGGTTACTAGCGAGGCCGTGACCAAGCAAGGCCGAGGCAGCTTGTGGCTACCGGTGCGAGCAAACGGCGAGACAGCAACCCAGGGCGTGGGGATGAGGCCTGTGAGGTGAGGCCTCGAACAATGTGGCCGACAACCAACCAAGACATGTGACGCCAGTTTCTCTTCTCAAGTCTCCACTGTTCTGTTCCTTCTCTGTTAGCTACTGACGTGCCAATCTATGTCTAGGAAGAGGGGATGCCATCATGCTGATCTGTGACTAGCTTAGCTATTGATTGGTGATGAATTAGTGATTGTAGCTAATGAGTAGTGATAGGAGGGATCATCACAAACATCTCAATCATTATATGTGCATACTGATTTTGTAATTCATTTCTAATCTATCACTACTCATTAGCTACAAATCTACAATCACTAATTCATCACCAATCAATAGCTAAGATAGTCACAGATCAAAAGGGATTTTTTTCTGCATGGAAAAAACCTTCTGGCAATGCACTTACTTTGATTTAATAAAAAATGGCGCACAAAGCAGAAAAGAGACTGCAGAAATAGACAGATCATACATGTGCATAAGTGTTGTCAACTTCTCATTCCTGGTGCCTGCAGAACTATTAGGGCATATATTTGCCTCGTTGTTTTTACCCAAAACATCAATTCTTCACTAATTTCACATGATAATCCCAAAACCAAACAGCAATAATTTATAACAGGGCCTAAACCAGAATTGTTTGACACAATAATTGGGAGATCAATTGTGCTTGCATGTAGTTTTTGTAGAGCGTGCAGGGGAACACCCCCACTGATTTCCATTAATATAAACCAGCTACAAGTTCTAGATTCAATCTTGGTATAGTAAAGAGAGAACAATATGGTTAATGGCTATACAGTAGTGCATACCTTATCCAAATTTGGACCCAGCTAGTACCATCAGAAGTAGATCCATTGTTAAACATACGCACTAGTTGAGCAAAAACACACAAAAGTACTAGTTCAATCGAGATGCATAGTTCCACCGATACTTGGTGAACACAAATCACGGGTATGTAACCCACGAATGTTACCAAAGCAAACCTCTAAATTCTGAAATAATCCACTGTGAAGTGGCAAAAAATGGGAAGTCCAAATCTTACCACAAGAGTATCGGAGATGGGGGCAGACGGAGATGTGCGCATCTCGTCGTAGAGGGAGGCAGACGGGCTATGCGTTGGACGAGAGGCTCAGTGGTTGGGGTGGAGGCGAGCCGCGTTGAAGGTCACCGATGTATGGAGCGGTGCGTCCTCGGCCCTCGAATCCGATCTTTCTTGCTGCACAGACGAATGGATGCTCGACTCTTCAGATACGGGCGGACGTATGATAGGGGCGGAGGAGATGGTGGCGCGGCGGGGATTTGGAGCGGAAGGTGGAGGCGGGGGTTGGGGGCGGGCGAGTGCGCGGACGGACGGAGGGTGGACCGGTGGGTGAGGGCGTGAGGCGACCGGGTCGCCCAGAGAAGAACGAAAGCTTGGGTTCCCGTCGTTTTTTTATTTTTTTTATTTTGGAGAGGGGGCTCGCGGCCTCGCGGCTCGTGGGGTGAGGTGACTTACTCCACCGTGAGACGTTGGATCTCAGACGGACGGACATGATTCTATGCTACGATGTGGGCTGGCGCTTGCGGGAAATTGTGTGGTCGTGTCTCCGCTCGTGGAGACGAGCGAGGCTCACGTGGGTAATTAATTTTCATGGGAATGCGGACTCCAAGTCTAACAAAAATCATAGTTTCTATATGCATATTAACGGTTTGAGTAGGGAGATTAGTATGCTGATTAGTTATTGCTATCGGAGACTAAGTTTATCTCCAGTAACTACTTAAATTTTTATTCTAAAAACATTATTACAGTATCCGCTATCATTATTACAGTATCTCTTATTTTTTCATCTCTAACGGCTACCTATTTCCTACCTTCTACTATTTTTCCCTCCTCCGAACCCACTCACAGCCCTGTAGCACCGGTAGGGATCTATAAATTTCAGTGCTACTGTACTTTTGTGGGTACTGTAGTAATGGATACCTCTACTCCACTGCTGGAGCTGATCTAAAACTCTTATATGAATACTTCATAAATCTCTTTAATTAAGGGTCTATTTAAGTATCATTGAACTGTACATGCCCCTTAGGGACACCACCACTAAAATTATATATTTTTTCTTGGCGGTTTGCATTTGCGAAAAAAAAATTCTAGAATCTGGTAGTGAACCAGTGGGGCTGAATTGGATTTTTATTTTTGACCCTGTCTTTTTAGCTCCAGCATGAATTTGGAAAGTGAAAATTCAGTTGTTTCTAAAGCTCAAATAGAGGATTGCTTCATATTTTAGACTGAAAAAAGAAAAAGACAATTCGTCCAACTCCTCATTGAACCCTCTTGTCCCCAACTTGTCTATGATTCTCCTCCATCGTCGAACACTCCCCATCACAACCGAGCACTCCCCTCCGTCGCTAAATGCCCCCTGCCAATATCGAGCATTTTCATGCCACCACATATGCCTTCTCTTTCTCCTCCCCTATCGCACATGGTCATTCTAAGCTTCTGTTTGCCTTGCCACCTCACCATTGGCCTCCTCCACGAACAGTCACAATTAGACTTCATGCACACGTTGTCGGACCTCCATTCTGACTGATCCACATGTCGCATGTGCTCGGTATCTCGCTAGGGTTCTATGGTTCAATTTCATTTGTATTTCCTCCATATGCACTTTTGATTCAAGCTTTTTAGACATAGATGATTCCTAAGTGCTACGGTTCACGAGATTTTCATTGCAATGTTAGATGTTTCTATTGTGTACTATTGGTAGGTGTTTCTCCATAAGATAAAGTTCTTTGTTGTGATCGAGCAACAATTAGGCAATTTTTGCATTAGAACGATGCGCAGGATTAGCCTCCGACTTGCGACATGTGAAGGTGGAGGAGGACTAGCCATGCTCATATGTTGCACGCTCTTGATCCGACGTGAAGACTAATTGGTTCAGTAGTAGCTGGTCTCTAATATGGTAGGCTAGGTTGTGTAGTTCTGTAGTAGTTGGTTCGTATTTTTAGCAGTAATTGATTTATGGGAAAATCTAAAATTAGATAAAAATAGACAATATGTTATTGTATTTACAATTTTAACATTCGTATTCGGCACATCATTTACCGAAAACAGAATTTCGGTACACCGTATGTCGGAAAACCGCGAACCCGGTCATATTCGGCACACAGTGTGCCGAATATGGGCTTTGCACGCCATCGGAGACCACACGGTAGGCAAAGTCCATATTCGACGCACCATGTGCCGAATATAACACTGTAGCCTATATCAGCACACTACAATGCCGTATTCGGCACACAGTGTGCTGAATATGGGTTTTCAATCCATTTTCGGTAAATGATGCGTCGAATACTAATGCTAAATTTGTAATACGATAATATATTATCTATTTCGATAAATACATATATATATATATATATATATATATTATCTAATTTTGGATTTTTACCCTGATTCAGTGGTTCAGTAGTAGCAGCAGCTTAGTAGTTGGTTCAATAATTGATTAATAGCTTAGTGAAGGACTGAAGGTCCCATACCCAAAGCTTGGTGTGATGTGCAGGCTAGCTGTGCCATGACCCATTTAGTTTAGCTTCTCATACACGACACTGTTGTGACAAAAAGGAAGAGAAGGTTATGACTGTGTTGTTGTTCTTTTTTTTCTGAGGAGTGTTATTGCTGTTTGTAAAGCTATATTTCAGATTAATGCTATTCTAATTTCGCATCATGTAGACCCCTTTTTATTTTAAAAAATGGTACAAGAAATTGTTGTCAGTTTAACATCAACCTTGGTACCTTTCATTGCTAAATTCGGGGTTACATTGAATTTTTTTTTTATGTTGAGTTGACCTTTCTTTGTTGTCAGAATAAAGCTCATATATGTCAAGTTGGATTTCAAGTGTGCTGCTTTCTGAAATCTAAGATTTCCGATGCTGGCTGAATGAATGATGCTTCTCTTCGTGCAACAACTTTGACCAATTTTAGTGACGCACAGGTATTCCATGTTTATACTGAATTGTAACAGAATTTTCTGGCTTTGTTTCTAGTAATGCATCATGCATATCTCACATTTCAAATTGCCTTGTTTGTTTCAGTTGGAAACCCATGCATAGAGTCAATTATAGAGTGTAGACAGCTACAGGCGATGGATCTGACACCCAATAATGGTTACTCTTTTTCAACTCCTACTGTGGTTATGATTTATTACCTCCAAACTTTGAGTAGACATGCTTCTACTACCACCTTGTACAACTATACGTTTTTTTGCTGCTTTTGTTGCTTATATTCTTGTGATAATGTGACCACCTTGTTCCATTATTCTCGTTCTTCTTCACCCATTATTTTGAGTAAATTCTGTTGATTCTACCATCATGTAAGCTCGAATTCGGTAAAATAAAGTAGATAATATTCACAGCTTTGAAATTCATTATGATACGTCTTCACTTGCATACAAAATACTATTTATTTTGTGCTGATTTATAATTATTGTGTTTACCCAGGGAAAGGCTTGCTATTGTAACTGAAAAGAGGCTTGAATGCAGTTTTATTCAATGGAAGGTGGAGAACTTAAGGAGTGCTCTTGGATGTTTTTGCAATACTAAAGATGGCATTAGCGGTGATAAAGTTATGAGGTCAGCTGAAGAGCAATTAGATGAGAAATTAGTGTTGCATCATCCGCAAGCAAGCAGAACATTACTGGTGTATCTGTGTATGACAGAGATAACAATATTTTGTTTAATTCAGCTCTGGAAGCTCATGTATATATTGCATTGATGGTGTGATTCCGTATTTAATCATCCAAACATCATTTTAATCTGATTCCAGGAAAGAGATTCAATTTGTATCCAAACAAGAAAATTAGAATTGAATCGGATTTTGTCTAATTCAATTCCTTTAGGAATTAGAATTAGAATCTAATTACTAGATTCAAATTCATTTCCTTGGATCCAAACGAGGCCTTAAATAACTTTTTTAGAAAGTTATGCTTTTTTAAGGAAAAAAGGTTGCAAAATATACAGATACGAAAATAAAATTTCCTTTGGAACTTAAAAAAACGAAGACTTCATTTCGGTAACTTATATGTTGAAATGGGCATAATCATACTGACTCTTATTGGTCTTAAGTTATTCTAGAACCGTCTGTATAAAAAGGAAAAGTACAAACGGTTCTAAACTAGAATCATATGTACTGTTAGTATAGATGGTTGTAATTTGTAACTATATGTCGTGTAGTGTCCCGCTTTGTTGCAACTGCTCATTGCTATTTTCTCAGATAATTCTGGTTTAGAGCCATCTGTAATACCTTTTGTACAGACGGCTTTATAAATCCATTTGTATAGGAGCGTCCTACTAAATAGATTTTATAGTAGTATTCTCAACTCTTCTATAAATAAGTATCATGGTAGAATTTAATGCAATTTTTTATCTTTTCTTCCACCTGAATGGATGCTAACGCTCTGATGTATAAATGATACATATGTTATATATGGTGATCACTGGAGGGGCATGACTTCCTCGGTCACAAAATTATTGAAACTATTTAGGGCTTCTTTGGAACGCGAGATTTTTGAAATGCAAGAACAGGAAAAACCGTTGGATTGAAGTGCCTAGTCACTTAGAATCCTGCTGGAATTTCAGAATGTGGGAAAGTCTGAAAAGTAATGTTTAGATGCAACACTGAAAAATTGCAGGAAACCTAAGGCACTGAAAGAAAACCATAAGATTGGACCTTATGGTTAGTTTCCTCCAAAATTCCTTAGGCACATTCGATAGGAATTTTAAAGGATTTGTTGGATAGCATTCCTTTATTCCAAAAACCCTTGTATGAAATTTTCATATAGATATTGAATCCTTCAAAATTCCTACATCATTTCTTCATTCCGAAGGGCCCTTATGTTTGTAATCGTGGAGATTATCTTAAAACTTGAATGGAAAATTGATCATTTGCCACTTCAAATAACCTTACTTTTTTTTTCTTATTTACTTTTGTCTCCTGGCCTCCCTTCTTCTCTCCTTTTTCTTCTTTTTTCTCCTCATCTTGTTCATGCACTATAGATGACCACTATCTTTAGCTGTTGCCTCACGCGGAACACTTCTTTTGCTATTGTCGTCTACTCTCGCACACTACCATTATATATCTAGTAACAGTGAAATGACTCTACAGGTCTAAAGTATACGTAGCCATGGTTGCCATCACGAGGCAGCCGAAAAATGGAAAACCTATCTAGGGGGTGGTTTCATGTCATTTGTCATTTTGTGGGTAGGGGAAGCCAACATGCTGCCAGAGTGGAGCAACCAATGCTGATGGTTGGAACAAAGGAATAGGAAGAGGAGGAAGAAGATATATATCGGTACTGGATGCAAATTTTTTCAAAGGGTTTGTAAATGACATTCTTCGCAGCAACATCCAGAGAAAATTATATTTCATGATGTATAAATATCACTTTGTCCAATGAAATGGAGAGTAGGGCCAAGATGGAATACGTTATTCTCGGAGATAAAATCATAGAACTTGTATCTTTGTAAAATATCGATATAATTTTCCTTCATTATTATTGTAATCAGAAAAAAAAACTTCCATTTTTTCTCGAAGGTAGAATTATAAAACTAGTAGTTTTTTAAATGTCAATAGACATTATCGTCACTATCCCTTTCACCAGAAAAAATCTATTTTTTAGGTTTTCTTTCACTACTACTCTACTGTTTAGTAGTAGTAGTACTAGTACTGTATTACACTAACCAAAGTGGAGGCGTGGAGCAATCCAACTCGACCCAGGGAAGCTTCACCTCAAAACACTCTGCCACTCCCACTCTCTCCCCCAACATAAACAGCCACTCCTCACCTCAGTCCTCACCTCTCCCCACCCTCCGGTTCATGTCCTGCTGCTCCACATGTCGCTCCCACTCGAGCTCGACTACATAGGCCTCTCGCCGCCGCCGGCAGCCGCCGCCGCCGGTGCCACCGAAGACCTGAAGGGCACCGAGCTCCGTCTCGGTCTACCGGGGTCCGAGTCGCCGGATCGCCGCGTCCCGGCCGCCGCCGCCGCTGCGACCATCCTGGACCTGCTCCCAGCCAAGGGCGCCAAGCGCGGCTTCTCCGACGAGGCGCCTCCGCCGCCGCCGGCTGCCGCTGCCGAGAAGGGCAAGAAGGTGCCGGAGGAGGAAGATGACGACAAGAAGGTGGCAGCGGCCCCGCAGCCGGCCGCAAAGTAGGTGGATTGTGGAAGTGGATCTTAGGATTTTGCTGCCTCAAGAATAAAGAGGAAATCTTGGGCTTTGCGAGGGCGTTCTTCTGACGGTTTTCCTTTGTTCTTGGAACTCGGGCTGTTAGTGGTTTGCAAATTGTATTTTTTTTTGTTTCGGAGAATTTTGCAAGTTATTGGGGATTTGGGGGTAATCTTGCTGGGTTTTGGAGTTTCTAGGACATTTTCCGGTTCTGTAACAATTTTTTTCCTTGGGATGTCAATTTCTGTGGAAATTTTGTGTTTTATATGGAAATAAAAGGGTAGAGATTGAGAAAAGACGAGCGGAATTATATGTCATGGGGTTCTCTCTTGGCTTCATAGTTTCAATTTATTCTGCGCCTTCTTTTGGTGAGAATTCGGCGTGTCTTGGGTTGTAGAGGAGGGAAAATAAAGTTGCAGCTTTGTGATGCTCTTTTAAATTTCCACTTTTCCCCAAAATTTCTACTTTACAAAATGCCCCTTTTGTATTTCCTACTTTTCTTGTCTGCTCAAGTTATTCCCATCCTTTGTCTGCTTTTCTTGTTTTGTTTTTGCTGTATTTTCTTCACAACATTTCGATCTGGCATTACCTTGCTCAAATTCTTTTTGTTGCTCTTCAAATTTGTTCCTTTATTCGCACGCTAGTAGAGCACCTCGTGATCTACCTCTTCCTTGCGTGGTTGTAAAATTATTGAGCATCCGGTGTGCTGTGCAGGGCTCAGGTGGTGGGATGGCCACCAATCCGCAGCTACCGCAAGAACACGATGGCGACCAACCAGCTGAAGGGCGGCAAGGAGGATGCTGAGGCCAAGCAGGGCCAGGGGTTCCTCTACGTCAAGGTCAGAATGGATGGCGCGCCGTACCTGAGGAAGGTTGACCTCACGACTTACAAGAATTACAAGGACCTCTCGACTGCACTTGAGAAAATGTTCAGTGGCTTCAGTATTGGTGAGATATCTCGGGCTACTCTCTGCTTTTATGAGGGCGTGTTCAGTATGTAATTTTATTTCATTTTGATGTGGATGGTGTTAGAAGTACATCATGGAAGCATTTGAAAAACATCATACTTGATTCGAAGGCAAAGCAATAACTTCAGCTTACTGTCGTTTTGAGTAGTTTTAGGATTACAAACAATTCAGTGCGCCTTCTTTTGTTTTGTGTATTTTGGTGAATTTTTTATTCCTTGCTAAAAATTACATTTCTGATTGTCTGATTATTGCATCTGTATTAAGTCTTTCTTAGAAAGGTATTATTTCTTGTAAGGCAGAATAAAATTTGGCTCCATTTATTTGTATATTCTAGAATATCTTCTAGTACCAAGTATTGGTCCACAAAGCTACTGATATGAGATTGATATCTCTTCTATATTTCTGAAATTGGGAGATCATATGATCTAGTATGTGTGTATATATATATATATATATATATCGTTGGTGTTAATCAGTTTTGTAGAATGATGAAGTGAGAATAAGGTCCAAGTCTTTTAAGTAGAAACCTTAGTACAAGAAGAGGTTCTTCTGTTCTTTTATTTGGTCTTACAGGTTAGTGGTGTAATGCCATATCAGGCAAGGATGGCTTTTCTGAGGACCGCAAGGACGGTGAATATGTTCTGACTTATGAAGACAAGGATGGAGATTGGATGCTTGTGGGCGACGTGCCATGGGAGTAAGTACACCGATCTTACCAAGCTAGAATAAGGGCAACACAAATGTGAAAAAAAACACTGATCTGATTTTGTGACTCATGTTTCTCGATGGAATATAAATTTAGCATCACATTTTCTTCAACTACAATTGCAGGATGTTCGCTGAATCTTGTCGTAGGCTCAGGATCATGAAAGGTTCAGATGCAATTGGACTTTGTAAGTTCGTACTCCTATTCTGTTTAGTGTAGTGCTTGGCTAATCCCAAATTGTCTTGGGCTAATCTCACAGTCTTAAGGTAGTATTTGGTTGGGTGGAGTGGGATGGTCCTGGATGTGATGATTCAAGTAGGTTATTTGGTTGGTTGAACAGGATGATACATGATTTTGTTAGAGTAGAGCCAGTCTTCCGTTTTTAGTATAGGTGTTTTCATGGTTAAGTAATTTTACCCTATAAAGTGCCTCTTAAATTGCACTAGTAGAATAAGGCATTTTAGTGTAGCACTTACATTTGTCATGATACAATATTAGTTTTCATGAGTTCCTTCCAAAGGCGACATTATAAAACTGAAGTATTCATGGTCCAGCTGTGATAGTTTTCTTGGGTAATCCATATGCAATTTCTTGTACCTAAAATATAGGTTAATAAAATAAGCAGCATGGGATAAAACCAACATGATTGTTGAATTTAACAAGAAAAATATAATTATAGTTGAAATCACGTGAATGTAAATAACTACTACAAAACAGTTAAATAGAAATTTTAAGATTCTCAAAGAAAATTTTAAAATATGCTCCTGCAACAATGAAAGATGGTTAGCTTCCAGATTAGTCCCGCATCAGCATTGCAACCCGGTATGTCATTTTCAGTGTGGAACTGTGGATTGCACATGATGGTTGGGAAATGCATCTGTAGAGTATAATCTAGCCATTAAATTAATTGTTAAATGACAAAATTTGAAATTTTGAGTCATAGTTGGTACTTGTTAGTTATTAAAAGATGCTCTAATTTGATAGCTTCTCCCTTTTTGTTTCTCCCCAGAGTTAAACTTACGTTTGCATTTTTATTTTGACTTACCTTAGTAATTTGTGTCTCTTGCTATCCTTATTTTTTTGCAGCTCCAAGGGCAGCTGATAAGTCCAAGAACCGCAACTAGTATGGTTGCTTCCTACAGTCCAAATCAAGAGGGAAATCCAATGACTGTAGGGCTCTTTCTGAAAACCAAAATGTCTTAACAGTTTTAAGACAAATTCTGCCTTATGGTCTGTACTACGCGGTTTCCTGTTACGCAAGTAAAGAGCTTTGTGTCTCATTATGTTAGCTTTGCAAAATCTTCTACGGAAACTCTATTCAATTATGGTCAAGTCTTTGTACGTGTGTTATTCCTATTCGTGTAAATGGTTTCGTACACTGTGTGCTACTATGATTGAGCACTTCTATCCACTTTGCATAACTGTGCCCATGAACTGTTTGTTCCTATATATAAATGTTCAATGAAGCTTGCAAATGTATTGTCCATCAGTGTTCATGTTGCGTTTCATTCATCTTAATTATTTTTAAGTCTGATGAAGCAGCTTGTTCTGAAACACTGATACTCTACAGTAATTTCTTTAAGTTCCACGTCCGTTCCTTTCATGTCGAAATTATGCTGGTGGGGGCATGCAGTTATGTATCTGCTGAAGCCTGAAGGCCATGATGGTTGTCTATACTCTTACTCCAAAGTGTCATTTAAAAGGCTTTCCATCTGAACCATCATTCAGGTAGCATATAATATTTATCATTTCTAGAGAGATGGCAATGGCTTATTGTCACGTGCAGATCATAGGTGGGTTACCCGAGCCCTGTAGCATCTGAGGCTAATCTTTTTCGTTTAGTTAGTTATTTGGAAAGATTAGATATTATTTAGAGATAATATTAAATTAGATTTGTTAGAGGTTATTTAGAAGGTAAGATTAGATTTGTTATCAATTAGAGATAGAATTTGATTGAGGTTGTTAGAGCCGTGACCCGCCTATATAAAGGGGCAGTCAACACATCTATGGAATTAAGCAAATAAAAATTAATCTAACTCAACCCAATAGTCTAATCATTTTTCTAGCAGCCGATATCGCCCAATTGTCCTCTCGACTGTATTTGTCCCCCTAACGATCCTAGGGTCATAACATCTGGTATTAGAGACTTCGGTCTTGGGCACTAGGGTGGACAAAGATTGAAGAGTAACTTGCGGTCATCATGGAGCAACTTGCTCAACTGACGGCAACATCCATGAACATAGACCATGCCATCACGTCTTTCAAGGAGCAACTCATTAGGATGCGTGAGTGTGGTGAACTAGGAGAAGCAACCAGGAGAAGGAATGTTGTCCCTACCAGTAAAACGTGTTGCAGCATTGCCTCAACATGCTATGGTTGTGGCAAAGGCACTCGTGGCACGATGATGTCATTGCTACTGTTGCACCTTTGTCTAGCACGAACAATGTTGCCTCTTCAAGCGACGCCGGCATGGTAGCTTTGAAGATTGACGTCCTGCGACGGCAGCACTGCTGCATGGAGAAGCTGACGCGTCCACTCTACTTCCGGTGGTCGTGGTGTTGCATCGAGTGATAACATCCACAAAGTGCGATAGGCAGGTTGGGGTGGTGTGCTCCTCCTTGAACCGTGCCACTGTGGTGCTATCCCGATCTGCAGTGGAGCTACTGGTGGGTGCCATGGCGATGCCTAATGTGGCTGCAACACCACCCCACTCTGTTCTGGTAAGTCCAAAGGTTGTAGCGATAGGTATAACATGACTATAGTTTGCTGGTACAATAAATGGGATTACAAGGGCCACTACACTATTGGGGCTGCCATGGTGTTGTGGGGATCACCTCAATGGTCCATGCTGTCATATAAACTGTCGCACCACCAATTCTCGTCAACGTGGGTTTGCCAAAGGTCACCGCCATGGCTACCACTACAACTCAAGAACGAGTTGTGTTCGAAGAGGGAGGAAAAGGAGGGACATGTGCAGCAGTTGCCCTATCCCTTCTTCCTACAGCGGGGGCGACACTTCTTGTCTCGTGGGAGGCGGTATGAGCAATGGTGACATTGGGGGCTACACAAGCAGCAACATCTATGTCCCTTTCTGAATCAAGGGAGGAGGCAGTGCTCCTCTTCTAGGTGGTGGAGCTGCTGTCCCTTCCTTAAGACAGGGTCGAGGCACTGTTCATTTTGGAGGATCAAGCACATACATCGTCGAGGGACCGAGGTGTTGTCTTCGAGCTCTTTCATAAACATGGGGCCTCTTTGGACTTCAGCCATAGCTTTCACCTTAGCTTGAGGATGAGATGTGTCGAAGGAGGGGTGGGGCTGTCATGTGAAAGGCATAGGCCGGTTACTGTTCACATAAACAGTACCTGGTCCTGTAGCACGTGAGGCTCGTATTTATCTTTTAGTTAGTTATTTAGAAAGATTAGATAACATTAGAGATAAGATTATATAAGATTTATTAGGAGTTATTTAGAAGGTAATATTAGATTTGTTATCAATTAAAGATATGATTTGATTTGGATTGTTAGTCGTGACCTGCCTATATAAAGGAGCGACCGGTACATCCTTGGAATTAAGTAAAAAAGAATTAATCTAATTCTTCCACATAGTCTAATCCCTCCTTTAACAGCTGATTTCGCTTGGTTATTCTCTCGACGGTGTTTATTCTCCTAATGATCCTAGGGTCATAACACTTATGATCCCTTAGAATCAGGCTTTCTTTGCCTTGTATATATCTGCCTCCTTAGCAATTATGCTCCACTCTGCTCCTTTTGCGCTACTTTTTTCTCCTACTAGTCTGTTAGTTGCTGTGCATGTGGAGCACTGTCTATTTGTTCCAAGGAACACACAAAAATTCTGATTCTGTTATTGTTTCAACCCAAAAGGCATCTTTCAGTAACCCAAATGAGCCTTCATCGGCATTTGTTTATCTCTTATAGCTTGCAGGTTGTCGCGTCTCAAGTGCTGAATTTATTCGATAATGCTGCGGTGCACATCGGCTGAAAGCGACTGATAGGGCTCACAATTCTTGCAGATTGGCAGCGTCTGGAGCAATTCTGGATCATATGGTTTGGTTGTCTTACATTTGATCCTTTTGTTATGATATCCTGTTCTTTTCTAACCCTAAACTTGTCTATATAACTAATACAGCAGCATCCAGTACCTAGTAGGCCTCTGGATTCCTTTGTTCCCTCCCTGGTGGGGTCCTGCCATGCCACCGTGTCGGTATTGTTATCCTAAACATTTTCTTGATCCTTTTTCTTAACCGATAAAGCCGCACATTATGGTGTAGTTTAATGGCTTGCCCTTCTTTTATGCTCCTGTCTGCGGCGGTTTGTTCATTTCGCATGTTTCGTTGTCTCCAGATTACTGCTGCAGTGGTGCAGACTTGACTACTGCACTGCTTTCACTTTCATCTTTCTGGGAACATGGCTATGCGTATTTTTATCGCCTAATTACCGTGGTTACTAACTTTTTCTTGTGTTGGGGTACCCTGTTCGTTGATATAAACTTAGTCAAAATGTCTACACAAGTTCTGTCTCAAAAAAAAAAAAAAAAAAAATTATGTCTGCGCAAGTTCAATCTTGTAGGTCTATATCATTTCTTTTCTGTGATACTGCTCTCATGCACATTGCATATCAAGGAAAGTGAGGGCCTTTTTTCAAATGCATCCTCTGTGAATGAAATCAACATTCTGTTCTGCTGACTGACGGCATGAATTTTTTTTTTACCAGGCCGTTTGCGGTTTTAGGGTTCCTCCCTGTATTTCCTAAAACTGCTCGCAACAATTTCGCAAAATGGCATTTATCCAAATATCCCCTACAAAATGCCATATGGTTGAGCAGGCCTGAAACTTTTGAGACTGTCTGGTCCTGTTATTCAGCGGCAACGCAAAAATTCTGTAGCCAATGCTGAGACCCACAATGAAGCTGCCTGCCTGCTTATGTGGCAGCTGCAAATGGACAGCATTGATCTTTGTCTCTTCTACCACATGTAAATCATCTGTTTGTTACCATGGAGAAACAAGTTGATGAATTTTGATTGGTGTGGTTATGGATGTTAGAAAACCTTGTCTCCCTTGAAATATTAGCCTGCAGAATCATTTTATTGAAGCAAATGTTCCAAATCCATTAAAAATGAACTTCCTCAATTATATGATACCTCAATTTTGTGCAACTTCATAAACTCGTCGTTTTTCTTTTTGCAGTCCAAAGAAAGGGGAAGGGAAATACGTGAAGAAAAAGGGAGTGCAAATTATTATCGTGGGCCCCTCCGGTGTCTTAGGACATCATGATGGAGAATGGATGCAACGCACCGCACCCCCGCAGACCAGAGGCCCCACTCGGTCCCCACGCGAAAGGGACCCCACATGATTAGAGCGCTACACGGCACGCTACTCATCTTAGGTTCATTCACTGACGGTGGGCCAACATAGGACGCGGGGCCAGCTCATCAGTGTTGGTGCACGAGTCCGCCGTCAAGGAAGGCGAAGCCGGAGTGAGGGAATGGGGCCCACGGTGAAGTTGAGCGTGGCTGCAGGTGGGGAGACACACCCCACACCCATCCCTAAGTCTGCGGGGCCCACCGCTTATAAATAATGCGCCGCGTGAAGTCCTGGGACACGCGCTTCTTCTCCTACCCTCCTCCTCGCAATCCCCATGACGGGTGGGCCCTGATATCCGGGGGACCACATGTCATTGGAGACAGTAATTTTTCCGAGGGGAAAGCGAGTGGGCGGAGCCAACATGCCTGGCTGTGCGGATGGCGACGCGGTCGGGGAGCAGCGGCAGTGCGGGTGATGGCAACCGGGGAACTCCCCCGGAATTGGAGCTCTCGCTGTCACTGGGCCCCACCCTGTCCCGCCTCGCAGCGCCTGACCATGAACGAGTTTGTAGAACAACCCCAAGTGAGTCTCCATCAGCTGGCCATCGCTACATCTAGCGATTCGGCCGGAAAATCGGCTCTCCATCCTACTCTCTATCTTCTAATTCTCCGATCGGCTTGCTACTTCCGTCAACAGCAAAACATGCTCGCCATCCGGTTCGCTAAGAAAGGAGACGATGACGAGAGGATCCGCTGTAAATAGTACTCGACAATTCTAATTTTTTTTCATCTTTTTATTCAAAACAACAGTCTTCTGTTATTTTAAAAATCCTAATTTTTTTTATATATTTCTAATTCATGCGTAACATTTTTTAATTAGATTCATAAAAAACTAGTATAAAATTTAAACTAATTTTTTAAAAAACTACTTTATAACTTCTAACAATTGTTAGGATCTTAAATAAAATTTTAAAATCTAAGAAGATTTAATAATATTCTTCTTATGTGATGGCTAATTTTTAAAATTATTTTTAGCCCTAGGTTATATGGTGATAAAGTGAGTTTATTTGTAATGCTCTATTTATATGTATTTTTATCGTTTTATGTGATATTTTTCTTTTAATTTAATTTGAATTAAAAAAATTTAAATATATACAAAATTTAGCCGTTAGACATATAATCATTGCAAATATTTTTATTTATAGAATACTACTAAAATATAGGTAAATGAAATTTAAAAGTCGGTTAGAACGTGTAAAAAAAATAGACAGAATTTTTTAAAGAGGTTTTCTATATAAAGATGTAAGAAATAAAATTTAGAGAATTAGTTGGAAATGCTCTTATGAGCTCGCTCCCTCCCCGTTGGAGCGTCTGGCTTACTTCAGGCCATTATCACGAGAATCTGGACAAATGTTTCGGAGGAAACAGTTTAATTTCTTCAAAAGTAAGCAAATTCATCGCAGTTTCCAATGGTGCCTTGAAGTAGCCTTTAGGCATGTCTTGAAATATATTATATAATATGGCGCATCCAACCAACTATAGTTACAAGTCTAAATCTCCTTAGACTATCCTAAACATTTTCCCTTCATTTCGTTCCCTTCTCGATTCCCTTTCCCGTTCCTATTCCCTTTATTTCCTCTCATCTCCAACAGCTTCCCTTCGAGGGAAATCGCGAAGGGAATGGAGAGAGAATCCCGTTCTGAAGGGAATGACCCTGAAAATCCCGTCGTGAAGGGAACCGTGAAGGGAAACCTTTGGGAGCGCTGAAGGGAACGGGAATCCCTTCACGACGGGAGTCTGCCCGTGAAGGGACTCCCTTGGGCTTGATCTTACTACGGAAATGCATTTTACTGTCAGTTTTAAAACCACTTTTACTATTGATTTTAAATTGATAGTGGGTAATGGACAGCGAAAGGATTATCACTACTGGTTGAAGGCTTCAGCCGATAGTGATAGCTGATTATCACTCTCGACTGAAAGCTTCAGCCGTCAGTGATTGTTCATCCCTGAATCAATATTTTTTGCCCAGAAAAAGTGATTTTTTTGCACACGAGGAACCTTGCATCCGCATCAGCGCAAGTTACGAGATTTTTCACACAAAATACACACATGTGCGGTTTGTGGGACTTGAATTCGAAACCTCTCAGCTCGCACAATTCGTTCTTACTATTTCAACACAGAAGTAATAGTGATAGTAATAACATACGTAATCCACTTCAAATGATTATTGGATAATAATGACTTCAAATGCAAAAATTTTCAACTACAAAGTTATAGATCTAGTCGAGAGATATAATTTTTATATAAAGTTTATTTTCATCCGACTTTGTATGAAAAATTTATGAATTCTTTAAGATAAACTGTCATTCATTACGAACCGGCAATGATAGTCAAGTTTTACTGTCTGTTCATAACATGAATCGATAGTGATATTTGATGAACTATCACTGTCGGTGCCCATGAAGGTGATATACCCCAGAGGCAATCATAAAGATGATTACATCACACGTCTATGTTAATGTACTTTTGAATAATATGTTATTCCAAGAATGACTACCTTTTACATTGATCGACAAATATGTGACTTGTTCATGAAACTCTTTGATTATATCATAATGTTATTCTTAGTTGATCTCTGATCGCATATCATTATGATGATATATAAGACCAGCACATGGATTGATTGATGATCATGTTTCATGGATTATAGGTATAGAGATACCAAGTCAATAGTGTGAATATTTATGTTAGAGAACATGATGTTGGATAGACCCACCTTGAGATACTGCTAGGATTGTTATTTATGATATGCCATCAGTTGTTATCTCAAATAGTGTACCTGCAGGATCCTTAGACCTGAGATCATCATTGATTCCCACAATGTGTAGTGGCATACTTTGAGGCTGCCAAACGCTATTCCATAACTGAGCAATCATAAATGTAGTTTTTGGGTTTGTCATGAAACATGTCGTAGGGTGTGAGCAATCAAGATGGAATTTGCCCCTCCATGATAATGAGAGAGATATCTCTGGGTTCCTTGAGGTAGTTCGATCGAGAAAGTGCATGGCCATACCAATATAATTAAAGAGTTAGTCATGATGAATCCACTACTTGATCGAGTTAATGGTCGAGCTATCATAAGGGTGTCACGTATCTCGCCTTGAGCTTGGTTGGTATCGTGAGATGAATGGATCGGTGCATGTGTATATCAAGGTTCAACCGATATGATATTTTGTGTATACTCGGGAGTCAACATGTCCTGCTAGGATCCACTATTGATTTAGGTTTGGAAAGGGTTTTCGAGTCGTACCCGTTTGTACGTGAAGCTAACGGATCGCACACTTAAAGAGTTGGAGCAAAAAAAGCAAATTGGATTCGTATATGGGTTTTGATTGGATTATGATACATGAGAAGTTAGAGTCCTCAAGGGTTTCCAATGTAGGAGCCCATTAGCGAGCTCTATATAAGGAGAGACGTGGGTAGGGCGTACTAAGGTTGAGCCACTCTGAAACCCTAGCCGCAGCCTTCTACATGATCTCCCAAAACCCTAGCCACATGTGCGGTGCTAACACATCGGCACTCAGCGTTTCTGCCCAGTATGTGTGGATACCGTAGAGGCGCTGCTGCTAATGCGGCGCTGATCTTCTTGGCGAGTTGATCGCGGCGTGTTCGGGACTGGTCACCGGCCATGACAAACTGGTCGATGTATCTGCTCATCTGATCACAGTGCACAACACGAAGACACTCGGATCTGGTCCGACAGTACAACACGACCACTCAAACTGGTCGAGGACGCGACAGACCTGATCGGGAACTGGTCGAGGAACTGGTCGAGGAGCATGACCACCTGCTCGGAGTTGTTCGAGGAGTGTGACCACCTGCGCGTGGTTGGTCACGGATCTGATCGAGAAGCTGCTTGAGGAGTTTGACGCGCACGACATTAGATTGGTCTACTCTAACTCTTCTTTCACTGCACTGCGTGTCGAGAAGTAACGATCTATGATCTCCTACTAGCATGGTTTCCTGGGTGAATACGGTAGAAATTTTTTATTTTAAGCTAGCGTATCCTACCCGTTACCCAACAGTGGTATCAGAGCCATCTTGCGTAGTTTTTGGTCTGGATCGATCATATATATGTGATGTGGTAGTAATAGATTGGATCTATTATTTTAGTGATCGGTTCATGTGATGGATCGGTCGCTGCACGGTTTGGTGTAATTGGGATCGGATGAGGTGCGAGTCGATGGAACCATACGACTAAAAAGATTAGCCCGATCTCCCACTTGGCCGCGCGTGCGACTTTCCCCTACCGGCTGGAATCACTATCGGGGCTGACAACGAGTGCCGCTTAGTGGATGCGAGAACAGCAGATCAAGGTTGTATATGTTGTCGTCGTTTCCAGAAAACCTCACACGATGATCAATATGATTGATTAAATGAATATTGAGGCATTGTGAATGACTCGGAATCGACTTGATATGATCAATCCGATGAGATTTTCATAGATATTTCATAGATACAATCTATGAATTTCTGAGAGGTTTTCAGGGCACTGCCCTGAAACCCGCAGGGGGCTGCTTCCACCTCAACCCCCACCTGCTAACCGGCTAGCGGGATCGCCGTGCTGTCCGATCCTAGGGCGTTTATGGACAACATGTTTTCATCATCCCGTTAGAATTCGATTATGCGCTTAACTTGTTTTTGCAGGGAATGATGTGAATAGTAAGGCCTTTATGAGTATATGTTGCATGCATGTAATTTTCATGGCCTGCGCGTCATGATTAATTGCAGCCGAAGGCTGTCATGTTATTGTATAATGGCCTGTGTGCCGACTTATGATGCTTCTATTTCCCATGTAATTTGTCTAATGGTATTATGTGTAATAGACTAATATATGATCATGGAGACTTGAAGCGTGATGGTCCGGAGGACAGGGACCATGGCGATGGAGATCACCATGTGAAAGGGTCATACTATGTCACAGTGAATATGATTGCCTGTGATGTTTATCTATGTTCCTATCATGTTATTTTATTCATGTTTTCTATGAGATGGATATGTTTACATGATAGAGTATCTTCCCTTAGAAAAATTAAGAATAATTGGTTGCCCTTCCAATAGCTACACCTACTTAGGTTTTGATCATTGTTTCGTAGGTTTACCAAAGCAGGGTGCCATTTTTTATCTTAACTAGTTAGGGTGGATATCGGATATCCACACGTATATTGTTGGTTTACTTAACAAAGCTATCAAAACGGTTCTGGACTTTGGGGCATAATGTTGGGCGACGGGGTATTCGATGCCACCCAACAAATAAGAGTCACATAGGGATGTGATTAGCAAGATATTGCTTACCTATGTCACCTAAGTTTCTAGCAGTGATGCCAAAGCTCACTAGAACCTAGTTGAATATGGATCTTATTCCACTATATGTTGTTAGAGGGAAACAATTTCAAAACATATAGTGGGAGTATCTTTTGTGAAATTATTTGATGAAAGGTTTACATGAACATAGTGCTAAACTTTGCATATTTATTTTTGTTGTAGATCATGGCACCTACTGTTAACGCCAATTCTAGTTTTAATTTACATTCGATTCTTGAAAAAGAAAAGCTATCTGGAACAAACTTTATTGATTAGTATAGAAATCTGAGAATTGTTTTCAAACAAGAGAAAAAGAATTATGTTCTAGAGGTTCCCTATCCTGATGAACTAGCTGATAATGCATCTGTCGCTGATTGAAGGGCTTACGAGAAGCATACTAATGATTCACTCGATGTTAGCTGTCTCATGCTTGCCACTATGTCCTCTGAGCTTCAGAAGCAATATGAGAACGCGAATGCTCACGATATGATTGTGGGACTCCGAGGCATGTTTGAGAACCAAGCTAGGGCTGAGAGGTTCAACACCTCCAAGTCCTTGTTTGTGTGTAGGTTGACAGAAGGCAGTCCAGCTAGTTCTCATGTGATTAAGATGATTGGTTACATTGAGAGCCAAAAAAACTTGGTTTTTCCCTTAGTCCTAAGTTGGCTAGAGATGTGATTCTCCAGTCGCTCCCTGTGAGCTTCGAGCTGTTCATTTTGAATTTTCATATGAATAGCATGGAGAAGAGCATGGCCGAATTGCATGGGATGCTTAAGACTGTTGAGAAAAGTATTAAGAAAGGCTCTAGTCATGTGATGATGGTTCATAAAGATAGCAAGAAGAGAAAGCGCAAGGCTAGAGCTAAAGCATCAGATGAGATCTCGTTCTCAAAGCCTAAACCTTTTGGAAAGTTCAAGGCTGGCCCTGCTGCTTCTGATGCTTGCCATCGTTGCCATATGCTTGGCTATTGGCAGAGGAACTGCAAGCTATACTTAGAAGAACTCAAAAAGAAGAAGGGAAGTAAGACTTCCACTTCAGGTATAAATGTTATTGAAATTAATTTTGCTACGCGTCCTAATGATTCATGTGTATTTGATACCGGATCAATGATTTATACTTGCAAATCGTTGCAGGGACTGAAAATGATTAGAAAGTATGCGAAAGGTGAGATGGATGCTCATGTCGACAATGGTGCAAAAGTTGCTGTGTTGGCCATCGGTGTTTATTCCTTACCACTACCCTCAGGATTAGTTTTAAAATTAAATAATTGTTATTACATTCCTGCCTTGGGCAAAAATATTATCTCTTCTTCATATTTGGAAGAAGATGGATATGATTTCATAATAAAGAACAAGCGTTGTTCGATTTATTTAAATGGTATGCTCTATAGTAATTTTCTATTGGTGAATGGATTATATATTCTAGATCTTGAGGATGTCTTTGTCTATAACATTAATACAAAGAAGCCTCGACATAATGATTTGAATTCCACTTTTATTTGGCATTGTCGCTTAGGTCATATAAACAAGAAACACATGCAGAGGGTCAATAAAGATGGTCTTCTTGATTCATTTGATTTTGAATCATTTGATACATACGAATTTTGTTTACTTGGCAAGATAATTAAGGCGCCTTTCACCCGTCAAGGAGAGAGGTCGAGTGAGTTGTTGGCCCTTGTACACACTGATGCATGTAGACCAATGAGCTCTATCGTTAGAGGTGGTTTTCAGTACTTTATTACTTTTACCGATGACTTTAGTAAATATCGTTACATCTACCTAATGAGGCACAAGTCTGAGTCTTTTGAAAAGTTCAAGGAGTTTCAGAATGAAGCACAAAATCAACTTGGCAAAACAATTAAATTTTTGTGATCTGATCGTGGAGGTGAATATTTGAGCCATGAGTTTGGTGATCATCTAAAGCAATATGGAAATGGTCCACAGTTGACTCCACCAGGGACACCTCAATGGAATGGAGTGTCCGAACGAAGGAACCAAACTTTGTTGGACATGGTCCGGTCCATGATGAGCCAATCTGATCTTCCATTATCCTTCTGGGGATACGCTCTAGAAACTGCTACATTCACTTTAAATAGGGTTCCATCTAAAGCTGTAGAGAAGACACCATATGAGATATGGACCGGAAAGCATCCCGAGTTGTCTTTCCTTAAGATCTGGGGTTGTGAGGCCTATGTAAAATGTTTGACGTTAGATAAGCTCACTTGCAAATCAAATAAATTCTTTTTTGTGGGGTATCCTAGGGAAACCAAAGGATATTACTTTTATAACCGGGAAGAAGGTAAAGTTTTTGTCGCCCGGAATGATGCTTTTCTGGAGAAAGAATTTATCTCAAGGAACATCAGTGGGAGCACGATGCAACTCGAAGAGATTCGGGAACCATCAGAAAGTGTTTCAGCTCCTACTGAACCACAATTGGATGTTGCAGAACATGTTGTAGAGATACCAGCCTCACGACGGTCGGAAAATATCAGTCGCACACTCGAGAGGTTTATGTTCCTAACCGCGAAGCAGCACGATGTATTATTGTTAGACAATGATGAACCTAAGACCTACGATGGTGGGACTTGTGAGATCATGTGATGAAAATTTGGTTTGATTGATGAAATTGGCAAAGTAAAGTGATTTAGCATAATGACATTTGGTTGATATTCATGAGTTGTTAAGATATGATTATGTTAGCGTGTCGGTTTTGCTTGGAGTTTGCGTGGTGTTGCATGAACTGATCTTGAGGTAAGTCTAGAAAGACTTGTGCTCGTACTTGATTGTTGTTTGATTCATGTGCAGGTGTTGCTTGAAGGCGAACATGGTCGATGACGGATCGACGAACTAAGTTCAGAAAGGAATTGAGGTTCGGCGACTAGGTTCAGGAGGAACTGAGGTCGTGATGATCAAGGATGTCATGTGGGATGTTCGAGCTAAGAAAATAATGCATATGGAGACAAGGCTTCACGATGGACGCAGGAGGCGATCTGATCATGAGAGGATATGAAGACTAATTCACGTTCAAGTTTGAGTAGGCACGAGGGAGTCGAGTGGTGGCTGGACTTGAGACAAGAGTTAGTGTCGGAGACGGATTCTGAGTTGGTTACGTATATGCATGTATGCATAGGAGATGTGCATGCATGGTTACGTAACAGTTGTTGGCTAATTAGCTTAATTAGTGGAAGTTGTTTGTCCTTTTGTGATTAGAGGAGGATAGACACCAGATTGAATACGACAATGAGTTGTAGTTTGATTTGGTCACGTTTGTGCGTGTGACTACCCTATAAATAGAGAGGTCTATTGTATTTGATAGTATAGCGTAGAACAGGGCATCACAACGCAACAGAGAAATAGAGAAACTCGAGAGAGAGCTGTTTTAGGATTTCGTGGAAATCTTTGTTGGATGCTTTGGAGATGCATCTTTTAAACTCATCTATGCAATGAAAATCAAGTTTCGTAAGTTGATGAGTTACTGATTCGAAATTTTCTTTCTGTTCTATATTCTGCATGCTCGGTTTTGGTTTTCAATTAATTTCATGTTTCTATGAAGTTTCATCTTGGTTTAATCCATCCAAAACCTTTCTAGAATATCTAGTGTTTGATTTGAGAAAATGTCGAGTGGATTTGGTTTGATCTCAAGTAGCTTTTTGTTAACTCGACTAGATTTTGATCTACTCGATTCTGGTTGACACAGTCTGCTTCGACCAGGAATAATTCTTGACCCACATATACGATTTACTCGATTCTTGTGGGATTAGTTTCATACTTGAATCTAGTTTTTCCTGACCAAAACTGAGAGCAATCCGACCAGTAGATCTTTCTTTACATCGTTTTTACTAGAGCTTGTGGAATCTTTTTTGAGTGGAATATCGAGTTTAAATCGAGTTTTGATTTGGGTGAGTTAATCTTTGAATTTGGTTTCTGCAATCATTCATCCCATCTGATTGGGTATTTTGCGCATATTCGATCAAAGAGGACTGGACTCTGAGACATGGCTTGGAGCTATGAGATCCGAGATAGAATCCATGCACGATAATCAAGTTTGAAACTTGGTTGATCCACCTGATGGTGTCAAAGCAGTTGAATGCAGATGGGTTTTTAAGAAAAAGATAGATATTGATGGAAATGTTCACATCTATAAGGTATGATTGGTGGAAAAAGGTTTTAGGCAGATTCAAAGTGTTGATTATGATGAAACATTTTCTTCAGTCACAATGCTAAATTCTATCCGGATCATCCTAGCAATTTCCGCATATTATGACTATGAGATACGACAGATGGATGTCAAAATAGCTTTCCCTAATGGAAACCTAAGTGAGGATGTGTACATGACACAACCTGAAGGTTTTGTCGATCCGTAAAATGCTAGGAAGATATGAAAGCTGCAAAAGTCCATCTATGGGCTGAAGCAAGTTTCTCGAAGTTAGAATCTTCATTTTGATGAGGTTGTCAAAGGGTTTGTTTTCATCAAGAATGAAGAAGAGCCTTGTGTTTACAAAAAAGGCTAGTGGGAGCGCACTTGTGTTTCTGGTCTTGTATGTAGATGACATATTATTGATCAGGAATGATATTAAGATTCTTCATGCTGTCAAATCTTTGTTGCAAAAGAGTTTTTCAATAAAAGATCTAGGAGAGACAACATACATATTGGGCATCAAGATCTATAGAGATAGGTCGACAAGGCTGATCACATTAAGCCAAAGTATATACATCGACAAGGTATTGAAAATGTTCAATATGCAGGATTCCAAAAAGGGTTTCTTACCGATGTCACATGGCATCACTCTCAGCAAGAGTCAATGTCCTTCGACCACTAATGAGCTTGAGAAAATGAGTGCGATCCCGTTTGCTTTTTCTATCGGATCCATCATGTATGCCATGCTTTGTATATGCCCAGATGTCTCCTATGCTCTAAGTGTTACGAGTAGATACCAATCAAATCTGGGTGAAGCTCACTGGGTAACAGTAAAGAATATCCTCAAGTACTTGAGAAGAACTACGGATATGTTCCTAGTCTATGGAGATGAGGAGGAGCTCGTTGTAAGTTACACCGATGCTAGCTTCTAAACCGACAAGGACAATTCGAGATTGCAATTTGGTTTTGTGTTTTGCCGCAATGGAGGAGTAGTGAGTTAGAAGAGTTTCAATCAAGAAACTGTGGCCGATTCCACAATAGAGGCTGAGTATATCGTAGCTTTTGAAGCTGCAAAGGAAGCTTTTTGGATCAAAAAGTTTGTTTCTGAGTTAGGTCTGGTGCCTAGTGCTTCTAGTCTAATGGATCTCTATTGTGATAATAGTGGAGCCATTTTGTAAGCCAAAGAACCTAAGTCGCATCAGAATTAAAAGCACATACTGCGGCGCTATCACCTTATTCGAGAGATTTTAGATTGGGGTGACGTGAAGATATGTAAGGTGCACACGTATTTGAATATTTTTGATCCGTTGACAAAGCCACTCCCACAGCCAAAGCATGAGGCACACATGAGAGCTATGTGTATTAGATACTTACATGATTGACTCTAGTGCAAGTGGGAGATTGAAGGTGATATGCCCCAGAGGCAATTATAAAGATAATTATATTACAAGTCTATGTTAATGTACTTTTGAATAATATGTTATTCCAAGAATGACTACCTTTTACATTGATCAGCAAGTATGTGACTTGTTCATGAAACTCTCTGTTTATATCATGATGTTATTCTTAGTCGATCCCTGGTCGCATATTATTGCGATGATACATAAGACCATCATATGTATTAATTGATGATCACATTTCATGGATCATATGTATAGAGATACCAAGTCAATAATGTGGACATTTATGTTAGAGAACATGATTTTAGATAGACCCACCTTGAGATACTGCTGGGATTGTTATTTATGATGTGCCATCAGTTGTTATCTCAAATGGTGTACCTGGAGGATCCTTAGACCTAAGATCGCCATTGATTCCCAAAATGTGTAGTGACATACGTTGAGGCTGCCAAACGCTATTCCGTAACTGGGTAGTCATCAAGGTAGTTTTCGAGCTTGTCATGAAACATGTCGTGGGGTGTGAGCGATCAAGATGGAATTTACCACTCCTTGATAATGAGAGAGATATCTCTGGGTCCCTCGAGTAGTTGGATCGAGAAAGTACATGGCCATACCAATATGATTAAAGAGTTAGTCAGGATGAATCCACTACTTAATCGAGTGAATGGTCAAGCTATCATAAGGGTGTCACGTATCTCGCCTTGAGCTTGACTGGTATCGTGAGGCGAAGGGATCGGTGCATGTGTATATCAAGGTTCAGCCGATATGATCTTTTGTGTATACTCGGGAGTCAACATGTCCTGCTAGGATCCGCTATTGATTTAGGTTTGGAAAGGGTTTCCAAATTGTAGCCGTTTGTACATGAACCTAACGGATCACACACTTAAAGGGTTGGAGCAAAACAAGTGAATTGGATTTGTATATGGGTTTTGATTGGATTGCGATTCATGATAAGTTAGAGTCCTAATGGGCTTCCAACGTGGGAGCCCATTGGAGAGCTCTATATAAGGAGAGGCGTGGGTAGGACATGCTAAGGTTGAGCCACTCTGAAACCCTAGCCGCAGCCTTCTACACGATCTCCTAAAACCCTAGCCACGTGTGCGGTGCTAGCACATCAACGCTCGACATTTCTGCCTAATACGTGTGGATACCGTAGAGGCGCTGTTGTTATTGCGGCGCTGGTCTTCTCGGCGAGTTGATCGTGACGTGTTCAGAACTGGTCACTGGCCGTGACGAACTGGTCGACATACCTGCTCGTCTGATCGCGGAGCACAACGTGACCACTCGGATTTGGTCGAATAGCACGACACGACCACTCAAAACTGGTCAAGGACACGACAGACCTGATCGGGATCTGGTCGAGGAATTGGTCGAGGAGCACGACCACCTGCTCAAAGTTGGTCGGGGAGCGTAACCACCTGCGTAGGATTGGTTGCGGATCTGAACAAGAAGCTGCTCGAAGAGTTTGACACGCACGTCGTTTGATTGGTCTACTCCAACTCTTCTTCCACTATACTGCGTGTCGAGCGGTAACGATATATAATTTTTTTTAAGCTAGCGTAGCCTGCCATTACCCAACAGCCCTCACCCGACAGTGAAGCAACAACAGGGCATCATTGCCGGCTCAAGACATCGGCCGACTATGATGTCCTTCACCACTGTCGATTTATAAACCACATTAGCTGATTCTTCCCGCGTGACTTATGAACCGACAGTGATGCCTCATCACTGTCGGTCTATTAGGTACCGACAATGATAGACCGACATGTATAATTGATTTTGTAGTAGTGTCTCTCTCCTCAACAAACCACTTAACATATATATTCTTACTCTCTGTTAGTCCATTGTGACAGAATATGCTATATTTTATTGCCCTTATGAAAGGGAGTTCGAAAATAAAAGCCTTATGGACGGACCTCTGACCCTGTCTCCTTTTTTAACCCTTAAACAAAATTTCATTGTCATTATAATTTCTGATTTTTTTATGTCAGCAATAGGTCTTAAGACCGAGAGGAATCTTTTTTTAGTGGAATCTAAGGAGAATAAACAGATAGAGGCCTGATATGGGAAGGGATCAAAGAGGAATAGCTTTTTTATCCAATTATAAAGGGCACTATATATGCTTCTTTATCTGTTATGATGATGTGTACTTTACGACGTTGTTCATCAAGTATAGTTGTCTTGGTGCAAGATATCGTGTATACCCTTGATGTTGGTTGTCATGCTGCTACTGACTCTGTACGGAACTTAACACCATGTTTCTGGCCTTGATCTCATGTGCTACTTTCGATATATGGGTTAACTAAATCACTGCGGCTGATGTATCTTTGGTTGTTTCAGATCATTGTTACTAAATGGAATGCACCTGAACATTAGCTGCATGCTCAGTTCTTTTGGTTATTCCTTATTTACAATCACGGCATTTCCACATCTTACCCCTACACGTCCAACAATACAACATACTAGCCCAAAAACACTCTACCGCATTAATATTCCTTCATTGAACCATCATACGCATGAAAGGAACTGAGAGTCCCGTAGCAATGCCCGTGAACGAACCTAGTTATCAACTTATCATAATAGAGTATCACAAATAGAATTTCAACATACGATGTCGTTTAAGGATCTGCGTGGTCAAATTTTAGACCAATAATGTATACAAAAGTATTAAAAATTGCTCATGAAAAATAGTATGCCTAGATTTGTCATGGAAAATACAAATAATTATATTTTCAATAACTTTGGATCAATGCTTAGAAGAAACAAAAGTCAAAGACATTCATTGGAGACCGTGTATGACCAAAACGACAAGGAAAGAAGAATGAAGGTAATATATTTTTAACCTGTCAGGCTACCTCTAAGCACATTTATCTTGAAAGGTAATCTTGGAAGGTTGGAGCATATGTGGAATTCCTTGGACAATTTCAGACGGAATTAGTGCCAATAACTTGGATATTATATTATGTGATAATAATATTCAATCCCTAAATACTTAACATCTTGTTCCCCTAAAGAAGTTGTGAATTAGATATATGCCACTGTAAATTTACTGGCTTTAAGATATACTACTATCACTCCTAGAGTTCAAAATATGCCATTGCGATTTGCTTTTTCTTAGATATATTGCCATTATGTGAATTTTTTGAACCTGCCAACCCCGTCTTCCATCTCTAGCCCTCCCACCCCACCTCCTTCCCCTCCTCCATGGTCGTTGGCGATGTCACCATACCCAATCTAGCTTCAACCTTGTCAGGGTAAAACTTATGAGCGCATCCAGCCTGGGGTTTCTCTCCCACCACCACCTCCTCTCTAGTTTCCTCTCCCGCCTCCTCGTCTCCGGTTTCCTCTCCCACCTCACCTAGTGGAACTCGCCGACCTAGATTCGGTGCTGAAGAAACTTGGCAGTAGCGGCAACAGACTTTGGAGGAGCTTTGCCAGAGGAGGGAGGAGGAGGAGCGGCGGTCACCGCCAATGCTGAGCAAGAGTCTTATAGAATGGGAGCCACATGCAGGCTCAACATAAATCACGAAAGACGTGACGACTGGACGATGTGAGCTAGCTACCGGTGCCACTGTAGCACACAACGGTGGCTCGGCGTGAGGCTTAAGAACAAGAGAGATGACACATATGAGGAAGGAGAGAGACATAACCATTCCTAAGCATAGGCAAGAGTTGTGACTACCTAGGGTCCCTAAGAGCAATGACCCCCCAATCCTTATAAGTTTACTTGCTACTCATTACCTTGTTAACAGATTAATACTACTAACGAGAATCATTGATTAAAGATTGATTGTTGGAACAATGAACTAAAAATAACAAAGATTAAAGGTTGTGATCAGAATGAAAGAATGAGCTCTCCTTCTGGTTTGTGATTCACTTGCATGCTTAGGATAAATCTAAGCTATCATGGTTATCTATTTGGTTGTCACATTATTAATAGGTACCTTTCCCAATCCCTTCCTGTCACAAGGCTAGGTACCATCGTGCACCTATCTCTAGCATACTATGATGATATTATTGGCAAGAATATATCCAAGCACCATGCAAACATCTATCTCACTTGAAAGTGGCAGTGTCCCACTACTGCAGAAAAAGCTCATCATTGCTGGTTCAAAAACTACATGACTACCGGTTTTTTAACCGACAATGATTGTACATATCGGTGCCAGTTCATGTAATGGACCAGCAGTGATAATCCAACTATCACTACCAGTTTATTACAAACTGGCAGTGCTCAACCCCCCCCCCCCCCAAAAAAAAAAATCTAGCTAATGTCAACAACATCATATACAGAAAACCACACATATACACAAGCACATATACATACACAATTCATCACAAATCTTTGTAGCTCAACACATTTCATTCACAAATCACAAATATACATACACAATTAACATATCATTCATAAATGTTTCTTGGTTGGTTGGTATAGAGCTTAAACTCTCTAACTCACAATTTATTTCTGAAATCTCAGGGTTCACTTGAAATATGCATGCAAGGGGAACAACTAATCTATTCAATCTCTCTTGCTATCCGAAGTTATCAAACACGGTAAGTCCCGAGTCCTCAGTGAAGGAAGCAATTTATATGCCGGCTCATAAAATTCGCCTTTTGGACTTATCACTTCATCATTGATGAACCCGATAATTTATTCTTGAATGGCGTTGAGGTGATGTTGCAGGAGTTTACTTGTGTTCAACTTGATTAGCTATCATTAGAAGAATTGAAGAAATAATCAATCCTACAAAACACGTATAGAAACTGAGAAGCACGCATAAATATGTATTTACATATATACATCTGTATCATCTTGTAGCATCCTATCTCCGGTGAATATGTGCATGAACTCACATACATAGAAGCCATATAAATTGTTGTCCTATTCCTGCAACATAAGGTTTGTCTAGTGCTTGGTTTGTGCACACCGGATTATAGCACCAGAGTATTTCTTGCAGAGGCGACTGCAATTATTGAAGAATGAAGAACAACCCACCAGAAGGTTCGGTATTCTGAGGATGAATGCACTGGAGCATTTTACATAGAGAGACTGCAAAGACTCGAATGATTCAAGATAACTCACCGGAAGGTCTGCTGATAGATTTGAAGGTACATCGAAATATCCAATGTTCACATAGGCATTGAGTGGAGTTCCAACGGCTAGTTTCTGAGGTTGTACTCACTGGATGATCCGATGTTAGTACTACTATTCTCACCAGATCATCCGGTGTTAACTGCTTTTCTGAGTCATTGGGAAGATGGCTAGTTGGCGGGTTTGAGGCTATAAACACCCCTCCACCCAGTCATTTGAAGGTGTTGCATGCTGCTGGAGTCCAGAGAAGTCTATATACATCTGAGAAGATATCCAAGACACTAAAGTACTTAAAGTGATCATACAAGGCTATTAAGCACAAGATTAGAGAGTGTTTAGTTCTTATAGGCCTAGAGTGAGTTGTAGCTAGGTGCTGCAGCTTGAAGAAGGGATCAATGAGTGATCCTAACTTGTACCGAGAGGTACACCAATATCTTAGAGTCTTGGTGACTCACCAGCATCTTGGGCCTTGGTGGCTTAAGCTTGTTGACTCTCCGACTTGGTGTGGAGTGGCGGCAAGACACATGTATGAGAACGCGGAGACCTTTGCCTTGGTGGTGCAAGCTCCGAAGTGATCACAGTGGCAAGTGATTGGAAGAGAGGCTAGTAATGAGACATTGCTTTGGTGGCTTGGTAGCTCATCTGGCTTAAGGACTTGCCTTAGTGGCTTGGTGGCTCAAGAGTGATGACCAGGTGCTGACCGGGAGCATATCCTTGGTGGAGCTCCAACGTGGACTAGGAGTGGTATTCGTGCCATCGATAGCACAAGATAAAAATCCCTTGTGCCGAGTTTGTCTCTCTACCTTATTTACGTTTTCACATTTACATACTTGCAATTTACCTTGCTAGAGTATGTTACAATGCTCTTGAGCGGTAGAGTAGATATACTAGATAAACCTAGAGCCCATTTAGATAGAAATTGAGATATGTTTATCTTGTGATGTTTTTAGTTTAAGTTTCTAAGTGTACTAATTCACCCCCTCTTAGGACGTTACCATTCCTCACACCTGCCCATTGTATCTTTCAAGCACTGGACGCATCAATTGTATCCTTGAACTAACTATCCTGATATGTTATCAAGAGCAGGTCAATCTTGGATTTTTACGAATAACATTGCACGTATGGTGAAGTTCTCACATTTGTACTCATCCCATACTCGTACACCATCATTCCACATTATAAAAAGATCTTCAACCAATGGTTTCAGGTACACATCGATATTGTTTTCAGGCTGACTTGGCCCTTCAATCAACAATAGTATCATAAGGCACTTCTGCTTCATACACATATAAGATGGAAGGTTGCTGAAAGGATTCATCTCATATGTACTCAATCCGAACCCTATATTTCTCACACCATATGCAAATGTCTTCTTTTATTTTCTATCGATATTTCTCTATTGCATGCCAATAACAAGGTGTCTAAGCATTCCATCTTTCTTGCGCTCTTCTGCATGCCATCGCATCAACTGGGCATATCTTTTGTTCGCAAACAATTGCTTCAAAAAGAGGATCATAGAGAAATACCACACCACCTTAGCGGGGGTCTTTTCTTCTTACGATTCACCCCACATCATCATCATTGTTGCATCGCTTGTACAGTGATGCTCTGCACACCGGACATCTAATATATGTCATCTTCATTGTCGTGGACTAAAGTATCTTCGAACGCTAGCATATCGTTGTCTTCATCAACCATCATATCGTTGTCTTTGTCTTCTTCGACATTGAGTTGTCCTTCATGTTCAAACTCCTCATCTTCATCGTATTTGGTCCAATGGGTATAGCCAGGCTTGAAATCCATCCGAAGCAAGTGTGCACTGATTTGCTTTATGCTTGAAAATTTCTTCCCATTCTTACGATCAATGCATGAACAACATGTATAGTCATCACAATTAATTGAATTGTATGTCGCGGCAACGCTAAAAAAACTTTCATGCTGTTAAAAAACTCTGGGCCGCTATGGTCAACATCATACATCCATATTCAGTCCATCTATAATTTTATCAATTATTATAAATCCATTTCATTAATATGAAACAACAATCAATTTAATTAATTATTATCAACAAAATAGTATATAATGGTAATAAATTCATATCTAGAATATGAAAACCTAAAATATATTATATTAAATTCACTAAGTCAATTGGAGCTCTAGCTACTTTTAAATTCATCATCATGAAACAAGCATATATTTTCAAAATCTAGAGCAATCTTACAAGTAAATCTATGCACAAATAAAATATAGATAAACTTACTAACCTAGATAATGTATATTTAAAATTAATTATCTTAAATTCACTAAGTCAATTGGAGCTCTAGCTTCTTCAAAATTCATCATCATGGAACAAGCACAAAATTTCAAAATCTAGAGCAATCTAATAAGTAAATATAAGTACAAATAGAATATAGATGAACTTATTAATCTTGGAGCACCTAGGTCACGTGGATTCCACCAAATTTTGAAGCCTCACCGTGCAAGCTCGCCACAAAGAGCCGCCACTCCGAGTAGAATAGAGCTCCACTTAGGGGCAAAAAAATGACTATATATTGTGACACATCACTGCCAGTTTTAGGAATCAAATGGCAGTGATACTTCTTTATCACTAACGATCCATTACACCAACTGATTCATTACACTAACTAGCAGTGTTGTATCATTGCCGGTTTGTAATAAAAACCGTTACTGATAATGCGTATCACTGTCGGTTCTCAATATTGTTTTTCTTCTGAATGCCTAGAAGATTCCTTTCTAAAGTGGGAATTGTTTTCCTATAGAACATGATGAACTGTCTGAAATATTGGTACATGTCTTATTTACCCCATAATAGTTGTAAAACATACAGTATCGGATTAAGTACACATGTACGGTGGATAACAATTTTTTACATCTCTAAACGCTATGCTAGTCATTTGATCATAGGTCAAATGGCTAACCTACTAGTTTTAACAAAAAAAAAACTAACATAATTTTGAAACATACCGTAATGACGGTGCATTAGAAACCCCTTCCCTCTCCTTCCCTCTTTTCTCCTCTCCTCCATCTCTCTCTTTTTTTAGAATTAAAATGACATTTCCAGCCGTTTTTCAGCCTTATATAGGCAAGCACCAGTCACCCCAACATCGGGTGACAAGGGGGCGTGCTAATTCTATCACCCATTGGCCCTTCATTTGGTCGACAGGGTCCACTACCGCGTGTTTGGCCATTGTCATCTAACAGTCGGGACATTTACTTAACTCTCGCCTGATGTCTAGGCGACAAGCCCCGCAGCTAGCCATGTCAATATTTGTTACTTGCACGTTGGGCAATTAAAAATCTCACTCCAACACGTCCCGCTGCTAGCCATGTCAATATTTGTTGCCTGCATTCTGGGCAATTAAAAATCTCACTCGAACAAAGGGTGTTTTGTACTTGTCGCCCTACTAGATGGCTACTTCTTTATTAATGTTGGAGCCACCTTTAAATGTGGTCCGAACATTGGGTGAAAGACACTAAATTTCAGAAACGGACCCTGTTCTTGTCTTTTTTAATAGAAAGATAATATATTTAATCAGTGGAAACCAGGCTATTCTTTCGGTTGGGCTTGCTCCACCGAGGGAGGACTGGGCTGTGCAGCTTAAATATTGGTGCGTTTGGTTGTTGCCTCTGTTGTGCTGGGCCAAATTTGTCCGTGTTCTGAAAAAAGTGCCGGCTTAAATTTTTTATGGCAAATTGAGCAAAAAAATTAAAAAAAAAACAGGCAAGCTTGCCAAAACAGCCGCGGCTTCACAAACCAAATGTTCTTGTGCTCCTCACTCGTGACATTCCTTACCAATGCTTATTAGGCCACCTTGAAACGAAAGATTTTTTTTTTTCATGAACCATTTCTGTCGAAACTTCTGCGTCCAAAACAAGCCCTAGTACATAACACTCGCAACAGATAATCACAAAAATGCACGTTATTGAGAAAAGGAATAATTAATGACAATATTTCTATCTTCTGTGGAAAATTGTATATACGATTTTACTGACAAAAACGGGTTGTACATCTACATCACTCTGGAAGGTAAATCTAGTACTCTTTGTGACGCGGTAGAATGAGCGACCTATCTACAAAGCTCAGTTGGAGGTGGTGGGTTTTACAAGATTTTGAGGGCCATGCATGCATGCAACTCGGGGAAAAGCCCTCTGACACCTGTACCAAGATGAGATATTCAGCAAAAGTCACTCTTCCAACTCCTTGAGAAAATCTATGTTATCGACAAATACCTGCAAGATGGAAATGAATTTAGTAAATGGACAGAAATCACTGGTTCTCAGTAAAACAAAAAGAAATAGAACAAAAATGTGTTTATTTAATATACATATTTTTTTGGATCTGACAGACCTATGTTCATTATGTATTCTGGGTTACATCAATTTGAACAAGTAACCACAGAATAACATGTTTCTAGTATTCGATTAACTTATTTTAAGGTGGAGAAATCAGCAATTAAAAATAATCCATATATTACACTGAAGTTGCATAACTTTGAACCAAATTCAACCAATAACATGGAAACACATTAGTTCTATCATAATGCAGTGTACATAATTGATGAGTTAACCAAAACAAACAATCCTTAAATACTTGAATATCTGGTACCACTCTAGATGTTATGGCTGGTGGATTGTAGCAGATTGTGGAGGTTGTAGATATGATCAACAGGAGGGCGAGATCAATCTCGCCACAGCCTCCCCATTGTGATATTGTCGGACAGCAGCAAGCCAAAAGAGAGAGTCGGCTGAGGGAGAAAGAGAGGAAATAGAGGGAGAAAATAGAATTCTAATTGCTTGCTTTATTATGAGGATCACCTCTCTTTATATAGGGAGAACCTTACAACCCTAAATCAACTCCAGATCTTACTTTCCTAACTTGATTCCTGCTGAATTGGAAACTAACTCAATTGGAAACTAACTCATTCTTATCTCTAACCAAATCAAATCTATTTTCTACCAAACTTAACCTTTAAACAAAAGGAAAACTTAGCTCCTAATCCGATTCTTTCCCTGCTGCTGCCGCCGCCCCTTTCCTTTCCTTGGGGTGGCTATATTGCCTTCCGCACATAACACTAGTATTCACAGCATAACATTAATATCATGTTTTATATGCAATAAATTACCAATCCATGTAAAACAAACTATTTACAGTAACAAGCTTCATAGGTTTGTAAGTCGCTTTGTGACAGTAAAGTAGTTAGCATAGTCAAGTAGTCAACTAATGGTTAAATACTGCTTATCCAAGTCTCTGGTAATCCTAGGTTACTTGCTGGGGTCGAATTTTGAAGCTCAGTTTGGAGACAACTGAAAAAGTTAATTTGGTCAAATTTATGATAATTCCACTTGATTGTAAGCAACTTTCACATTTTTTTGACATTACACAATATTATTTAATTTATGTTATCAAATGCCATGAAGAATGGGTGTTCATCCAGTTTTGTTTATCCTGTTTTTACAGATATTTTGGGGGAAACCCCACAATTTATTTTTTCACTGGATCATCAGGAATTGGCTGGAAATTAGCACCCACACCACTCAGTCGAAACTAGCTAGGAACAAATGATCTTTTATAACAAATACTATTTCCTCAGTCCCTACCAATCCCATAAAAGAGAAGAAAACAAAGATAGTTATGACACTAAAACAAGAAGAATAGCACGTACTGTTTTCCAACCATCTGGATCTGTGCATGCGGTTATCTTAGTGTTAATGCCAGGTAACGGACCAGGTTCACGAGTAATTTGTCCACCATTTAGTCTAACTACTTCCGCAGTCTTGTAGACATCATCAGTACTAATAGCAATCTGAAAGGAAAATAATCAAACTCCTAGTGAGAGGCACATGCCAATGGAACAATTCTTGTATTATTGCACGGCACAGCGCGGTTCAAATCTGAATGGAAGAAAACATACCTGTGCATAAGCATTTCCCTTGTCATATTCCGTGACCCCATAGTTGTAGGTCAACTCCAGTACAGCATTTTTGTCTTCTGGACCATAACCCATCATTGCAATCGTATACTAAAGAAAAGATAACAATAGTTACTTTTTACAGTGTCGTGAATTCCATAAACAAATAGTTGCCATGGATGCCATGGCAAATGGCCGAGTGGATGAAGACTGCAAAGTTTGGTTTCTAAATATTAAGAACAGAGATGGAAGCTTCTAGACATAACCATCGTGGTATATCTCATGAAGACTGTGAATGAATGAAACTTTCATGCTGAAAATCAATATGCAACATCATAAGTCCTTTGTTGCTATTAGGCTTTATTACTATGAGGGTGGTATACAGCCGGGTTTACACAGATTGGGCTGGTTTTGGCCCAGACCACAGGTGAAGCAGGATGGGTGGATCGGGGTAGTTTCCAACAGGTTGGGGAGGGGAGGTATTAGCAGGCAGGTTATGTTAGGCTGGGTGGCTTTGAAGGGTTGCATGGTTTCTAGTAAAAGGCCCATCAACGACTTTAGAAGCCTAGCTTTGACCAGTGACGTCCAAAAATAATACTACGAGGAAAGGCTCAATAAACAAGAGTCGGCTCCATCAAGCCTCAAGTTATCGTCCAAAGACTCCAAACAATCAATCCCATCAATGGCAGCCTGTAGCTTCACGATAGCTTCACTAGTGACATGTTCTAGGGTAGTCACACGAATGCCAGAGAAGCCCCACCGCACATTGCTTGAGTCCACCTCCAAGAGGAACGAAAACATGAACGTCAACGCAAGTAATTGCAGAAGCACAGCCGACAAAGGAATTAAGAACAGTGCCGTCATTGGCTCGCTGCCAAAAGAACAGTGTGTGGCACCTCAATTCATTGCATTCCAAGTTTCAGCAATGGTTTGTTGGGTCCATCCATGACCCACCAGAACCTCACAGAAAATAGCTCGGTTAGACGGAGACCCAACCCATGTAAAATTCATGGCTACTCAATATAAATTCTGAGATGAATTGTTGAAACTTACAAGCAGAGACACTACATTCGTAGTGACAGATTGTTGGACTGGACATTGTAAATCATTTAACAGTTATCAAGATGACCACTCTAACCTAGAAAAGAAGAAAATCTGAAAACTTCTCCTGTCACTCGAAAAACAAGAACATACTACTGGACGCACAAGTAAACAAGTATGTGAACTCTAATAGTATCAAGCTCAAAAAAATTCTAATAGTATAGATCACAGCATTTTCCTTCCATCCAAGCTGGGCTAAATATAACTGGGATATCAATTGTGTCAAAGATGTTCATTTAGCTTCCATGTTAAAAACTTTAAAGTTATGTAAGGAATGCAAACAGTGGGACAAAAACAGCATAAGGCAACATTGATAGTCCCTACAATGTAAAGCTTGAGAAAGAACACCATATGCGCATGCAACATAAAATATACCACATGTTTGAAAATAGGGAGTGCTAAAACAATCAAAGGGTTGCTTATACCAGAAGAATGAAGTAGAGAAAAAAATAGCCCCAAGCATCAAACTTACAATAGTTTATAGTATTAGTCATCATCAACCATTCCTTGTACAATAGTTAAACAATACAGATTTGTAATCTTAATTTATCACAATCATGCTTATAGTGCAAGCCTAAACCTAGTGCAGAAACCACAACTTAACTTTTGAAATATATAACAGTAAGAAATGGTACTGTGCAAAAATAAGCATAAAATACAAGGAATTCATCTAAATATAGGATGTTTTCTGGTACTTTTGAAGAAGTATGCATGTTTGTATTCCTCTTTCAAATCAGCACACATCGCATAAGAACCTTATCAACAAAAATTGGTGAGCTGCATTCACAGGGTGGTTATGAAAGGTGCCAACCTTGTACTGAGGATTGTCTCGCTTGCGAAGAAGTTCCATGCCAAATGCCTTAGTAAATATTACAGGATGGGTTGATGACTCATTAGAAAAATTAGGAAAGTAGCAAACTTCAATATCAGTTCGAGTTCATGTCGATCAGTTACCTTCTCATAGAAATTGATAGCACGATCAAGATCTCCCACTCGAAGCATTACCTGGCACAAAGGCTCAGGGGTAGGACCTCTTTCTATAAGCTCAAACTTGTAACCGTCAGGATCTTCGATAAAGGCAATTACTGATTTCCCACCTTTTACAGGACCTGGCTCCCTTGTTACTGTTCCTCCCTTGGCTTTAATAAGATCCACTGTTTTTGCAACCTGCAATTTTCTAGCATTGAAACTCAAGTTGCCAAACCAGTTCATATTCATGTATGAAACGGTAAAACAAATAATGAAATATATTGCCAACGAATAACATGTTCAATTTTTAGTACTAATTTGGTGTGTACATCATGACTAGCTTTAAGTAAAGGATATGAGTATATTATACAGAGGTTTCATGTTGTATAAACTGCATAGAAGATTTTACATTTAGACGTGTGGACTTTGTCCTCTGTATGAACTGTCAAGGATATATCTAGGAGGTCCATGTATCTAGGCCCATATGTTGTATATATATTGACATCAAGACTAAAATAAATTGCTTATCTTCCCATATCCCCAAGGCTCGTAGTATGGCATCAGAGCCTAGGGTTAGCGGTTAGCTAATCCCGACCAATTTTTTTCATTGCCCATCCGCCGTCCACATCCAGTGCCATCCCATGCTCTCCATCCGCCGTCGTGGTTCCGCCCTTCGTTGCCCTTTGTCACAGTCCGCACGTTGCGGATCCTGCCGCCATCGCGCCTCCATCGTAGCGGCCACCCTTGTCGTGGCTGTCGTGCATTGTGGCTCCTAGTCGCCATCAACATCCAGCGTCGTCATGTGCTCTCCGCCCGACGTCGCAATTCCGCCCTTCGTTGCCCCCGTCACGGTCCGCACGTCGCGGATCTTGCCGCCATCGCGGCTATCGTGCATTGTGGCTGCCAGTCATGACTGTCCCTGTCGGCGCACATCCGACAGCCATTGCAGCTGTCCTTCGTCCGCCCGTCGCTGCCCGCCCATTGCGGATACCAGAGCTACCCAACGTAGCTCTGTCATCTCTGTCGCGGCCTGCTGTTGCCTCGTCTCTGCACCGCAGCGCCATCAATCCGTCGTCATCCTGCCTTCGACCGTCATGCAGGCAGCCATCCTTGACGCTGATCCACCCATCGTGGATTTTCCCTCCACTGCATCAGCTCGTTGCAAATCACCGTCGAGTAGATCGACCTGCTTGTCGCCTGTATGGATTGTCTCCACCTGCTGACCCACCATCCTCTCCTTTGCACCAATTGTTCTGTAGCTGCTCAGTTGCTACACACTTGTGCTTGCAGAGACTGCTGCTCCTGGGTTTTGTCATGCAGTTGCTGGTGTTTTCTCTGCTACGAGTGGTGATTCTGCTGCTGTTGTAGCTGTTCTGTTGATCTGTTGCACAAGAAGTGTTCTGTTGCTGCAACTCTTTTTTTTGGTGCTGTTTTTCTGCTATTCATATTGTCTGGTGTTGGTGACTCCTCTACCATTGTACTGCTAAGGTAAACCGTCTTTGCATTCAACATGTCACAGCCAACCAATGTCATTGCTATTGATCTCAAGCTTGATGGTGAGATTCGTACTAGTGGATCCGTGCCAGTAGCTGCCGCCTCACATGACATTGCTCATCAGTCTTGGATTTTAGATTCAGGGGCTTCTTTCCATGTGATGTCTGACAAGTCTCAGTTGGTTGCCTGTAAGCCAGTCGCTGATGATACTTCTATTCACACGGCTAATGGTACATCTTGTCATATTACTCATCAAAGTGCCCTTCATTCTTCTCAATTTTATGTACTTAATGTTTTGTGTGTACCTTAGCTATCTACGAATCTTCTATTAGTGGGTCAAATAGCTGATCTGAACTGTTTTGTTGGATTTGATGATTCATCTTGCTTTATTCAGGATCGTCAAAGTGGGAGTGTGATTGAGACTGTCCATCGCCGTAGAGATTCTTCTAACCTCTACGTTTTGGACACTTTGCGCCTTTATTCTTCTATTGGCACTGCTCGCATGTCATCAGCTATGTCTCATCAGCTTCATCTTTCGCCAAGTAGCATCATCATCTTGACCATATGTGTGGATCTCGTTTATCCACCTTGATTCATTAGGGACATCTTGATCATTTTGGCTTTCATTGTAAGGGCAACAAACTTGACAAGCAGGTACAACTTTAGTTTTTGGTTGCACATGCTATGTCTTGGTCACACCTCGTGAGAGGATCAAGTTAACTGTCCAGTCAGTTGAGTGTGTTTTTCTGAGGTATAGTCCTGAGCATGAGGGTTATCGTTGTTGTTATGATCCTTCCTCTCGTCGCATGTGTATTTCTCGTGATGTGACTTTTGTTGACGACCATCCTTTCTTTTATAGTCCTTCCACTCAATCCTCATCTTCTTTCACAGAGGCAACTTCCTTTTTTATGCCTTCCTCCACTTTCATCTGGTAATGATACCCCTATTCCATCTCTTACCCCTACACCTACTCCTCCCATTACACCCACTTTTGATCTGGCTTTTGCTCCTTGACCTCATATCTCCCCTTCCATCACGCCCACTTCTGATACAACTTTAGCTCCTCCATCTTCTGATCTCTCTCCTTCCATCACACCCACTTCTTACACGACTTTAGCTCATCTATCATATATTCCACCTATCACACATATCTATACTCGTAGCACCATAGTTCATTCTGATCATCCTCTGTCTAATCTTACTTCTCCGACCAGTCCTGACGCTCCTATGTCTGATGATTCTGATGTTATTAATGAGTCATTTGCTAGTCACCGATATAATCTACATGATCGTACTACAATTGAGGTTCCTGACAGGTGGGGTTTTCCACGTGCAAGTGATGTTGTTGTAAGGAGCCATCCACTTATCAGGAGGCATCTAGTGTTCCTAAATGACAATCTGCTATGTTTGAGAAGCTTACTGCACTTGATCATACATGCACTTGTGATCTCGTTCCCTTAGGGTGTGTTTGGTTCGCCAGATGAGATTATCTAGAGTTGTATCGTATATGCAGACTAAGGGGAAGCAGACTGAGTGGAGTCATATTTGTTTAAAAAGAAAAGTGTTTAGTTGGTTGTATCTATTTTGACAGGCTGAGCTGAGTTTTTGTTTGGTTAACCGAATCTGAGACTGTATGAGAGGTTGAATGGGCTAAAGTTATGATTGGTTGCACGACGATAGCATGGCGGTCGCCCGAAGCACGCACACTCGCACAGCCACGGCGCAAGCGCCGGTCGGAGCTCAATCTAATCAGCAAAACAAAACAACCGCGGCAAACACGAGAGTTCATGGCGGCATGCAAGTCAGACGAAGTAGCGCCATCGTCGTCCCCTTCGTCTCTGGCAGAAACCGCCGCCGCCGCGCACGTCCGATCTCAAAGTTCGGTGAGCAACTCGTTGCACCCTTTCGCCATGAGCATCTACAGTACCTCACTCGCCCTCCGCTATGCTCAATCGTAGCAGGCTGCCATCCATCTCCTCTGGCACCGCCACCACCCCTCTCTGTCGACCCGTCTCTCTAGTGAACCTCCGATCGATACATCCCGGCCTCACCATCTCCAAGACACAACGGAGCCACCCGAGCATTGGTTTCTGCTCCGATGCACAGAGAAAAGCTAGCGCCATTGCACCTTCTCCTCCGGCGCCGCATGTCATCGCTCTGCCGCTAGAGGACACCATCCGGGAGGTCACAAGAGTCCGCTCGAACCATCGGCTGCCCCTGCAACGCACCGTGGAGTCGCTTCGATCTATCTGCCGCCTTCCTGAGCTTCATGATGACCCACTGATGCTGACGCTATCGCCCTCTTCTCGTGCGCCTGCCCCCAGCGAACTCGCGCTGTGAAGACAAAGCTCGATTCAAGCTTCGCTCTCTAGCTAGGATGCTGGCATATTTTTGCACCTGTGGACACAAGCACCAACAGGAAATGCAGCTAACCAAACAACCTGTTTTTCGAGATTGCACGCATGGGTGTTCAAAATTAAAACCAAGTCAGATGGTTTAGTTGAGAGATGCAAAGCTCGTCTTGTTGCCAGAGGTTTTCAGTAGACTCAAGGATGAGATTATGATAAGACGTTTGCTCCTGTTGCTCACATGACCACAGTTTGTACTCTGATTGCAATGGCTACTACTCGTTCCTGGATTATCTCTCAAATGGATGTTAAGAATGCACATCTGTTACAACAAAAATACGGAAGATTATACTCCCTCTATGCTTAATCTAATTTATAAGCTTATTTCGATTTATGCACTGAACTACAAGCATTCCAGTAGCCAATTAAAACCTTTTATTTGTGAAAGCATCGCATGTTGTCCTATTCAACTTTTATAAAGTCCTTTGATGCAGAAGGAATTAAAATCCATTTTGTGGGTACTGAGATAAGGACTGGTCCTGCCAAAATCCAGTTGGCACTAAAAAAGCTGTATAGGGGTGTACAAGCATCTCCAACCAAGCCTATGTTATGTGTCAGATACGAGTAAAAACAAAGCTAGTTAAGTAAACAATATTGGGAGAACTCTTTGATTATGTCTAGATGGGTTTGAGTCTACAATGAGAATGCGAGCTAGCTAGATACTCCTTAACCAAATGGAGCTTTACTATTTTCTTACAAGGCAACAAATATAAATCTTGCATTTGGTGCATGAGCTTGTGGCAGCTATGAACTTGAGATCAATCCCTTTCCAGTTTCCAACCAAGCATTATATGAACCGTCCATAATCCCATATGCAACATGCCCGACTTAAGAAAGCAGAAATAATAACATTACACTACATCATCACAGTGCAGAATATCGGCAACTACAACAAAGAATGTCGATACATATAGAAAGCTTACATCCTCCACTGCAATCCCAAAATGGCCAAAACCAATCCCAATGTTATAGCTTTCCACACCATAATCTGCCAACAAAAGTAGCCCAGGATTTTGGCATGTTAATCACAACAGATAGAATACAATATCTGAAGGATAGAGATATGACAAAGGCATTTTGAGCCAAGAAGCTTACTGTAAGTGAGCTCCACAACAAAATGCGAGTCCTCAGGCCCGTATCCCAAAAAAGCATTGGTGTACCTCTCCTCCGGTATGTCCCGCTTCCGCAGCAGCTTCATCCCCAGGCATTCCGTGTAAAATCTGCAGAGAGATAATCCCATTCAAGATTGAGAACAGCAGTGAGCCCCGTGACAGACAAGGGGGTTGTACTTGATCGTCTTGTCTAGGTCGCCAACGCGGTAGACGACATGAAGAAGGCGCCTGCGGTCCTTCTTGACCCACTCCATGGCCTCCCCCGGCCCGACCACCGCGCCCACCTGCGCCGCCGAGCCGCCGCCGGCCTCCGCGCCGGCGCTCAGCTCCCTCCTCGCCAGACTCGCGGGAGCCCTCACTCCTCCTTCCACCCTTCCCCCGAAGAGTCCCTCGCGCCGCGCGACTGGAACAACGTGGAACAGGAACCAAGAAACGTCACAACGGAAGCCTCACTACCCAAGACGGAGAGGGACGAGTCGCGTACCGGAGACGGCGGGGATGCGCAGGCGGGAGGCGGCGAGGTGGAGCGAGGAGGCGGAGGCGGTGGCGGCGGCGAAGGGGAGGGGGAGGAGGAGGCGGGCCATCGTCGCGACAGGGTCAGGATTTGGGGAGGTCGAGGAGGGCAGGAGGGTAGGCCGCTCGCTCTGGCTCTAACCTGCGTTGCGCTCCCGCCCGGGCTCAAGGTGTCTACTGGGCCGGCCCGTCCGAGGCACGACACGGTTTAGGTACGGCTAAGGTACCGTAAGGACGGGTTGGACTGACACGGTAGGGTTAGTTGGGTCGTGTTTGAACTGATATCTCGATACAGTGGGTCGGTACAGTATAGTCGGGTTTAGATCGGACGGCACGAGCACTGCCCACCTTGCTTCGCACCAGTTATTCGCCCCTCGCCTCCCGCCCTACCTCGCTCGTCGACCTCGCCCCGTCACCCGGTCACATCCAACCTACCCGGTCGCGTCGCCCCACCCTCGGCCCTACCGCTCAGCGGCCCGGCAAGGCCCGTCGTGTCACAACCGTGTTCGAGCTGGTCCGGTACAGTACTGTGCTTCACAGTTCGTGCCGTAGGCCAAAGACGCGGCACGCAGGCCGGCACGGCACAGCCCGTTACAGTATCCAGGCCTACCGGGCCGGGCCGTGTCGAGCCGGGCCGATCTGACTAGCCTATTTGGCCATCTCTGGTCCGGGCCGCAGGTTGCATCACATGAGGGGCACTGAGGTGGGGCCAGCGTGGCGAGAGGTGAGGCTGTTGCTTTTGGGTTATGCGGGTTTTTAGAAGCAAATCCTATAAAAGCCGATTCTACAAAAGATTTTCTCTTTTATGATGATACGTGTTTATTTTCTTTCTCCTCTTTAGTCATCACAGGATGGATAACATGGATAAGCTGTTACGAGAATCTTTCTGAACATGATCCTATAAAATTTACTTTTAAATTTTTGGTCTGTCCGATGGCTGATGTTTGATTTTTTTTATTCTTTTATAAGGATATAAACGTCGAGTGCTAAGTTTTTTTAATTGCATGAGATTTTCTAAGAGTAGCTCTAATAGTTAGAGCTAGCTTTAATTATTAGAGTATATTTTTTAAAATTTATATGAGTTTTATAATTTATAATTTTTTATATTTATAGAGGAGAAATATTAAGATAGTATCGCTTCATGCTTAGAGCTAAAGATTATTGTTTACGGACGTACATCTGCTGGAGTCGTACACAACTAAGTTCTCTGTCCGAGGCCTTGGACCCCGAGCTATCAACCTGTCGCCTCCTTGTTTCAAAAGGTGTGTTATATTTAATACCTCATCTCTAAAATTCTCTTAAAGTCCAATACCCACGTGTAGCGAGCCCGCAGATGCATGCAGAGAATATCTCATATATTTTTTTCTCGTTTCGTGTAAAAGAGTTAACACGGATACTATGTTTAGAATAAGTTTATAAAGTGACTTGAACCTATTTAAATTATCAAGATAAAATTAAGCACACCACACCAGAACATTTATGCCACACGGGCTGAAACTAAAAATACTAATAATGGGCATGTCGAGACCGGACAAGAAACCGATCAATCTCATCTATGTGCTCAGTCCAAAAATCAATTTCAATACATAGTGACTTCATAGATGATAGTTATTACAATATCCAATTTAATTGTATTTATTCGTCTTACAAAGGTGACCATCGAGGGCTAAGATCTAAATAAAACCGCAGCGAAACTACATCGACTTTATCCTTCACGACGACTCCACACGCAATCCGACGTAGAAAACAACTTAGAATGATCCATCCTCCTTAAACTCTCTAGCATCTTCTCCAACTGAGTTAGTTTGATTATAGTAAGTGTGAGCATATATCGTACTCAGTAACTTGTGAGAAAATAATATGTATATGAAGGTTTGAATATGTCGAAGATTAGTGTTGGAGCAAGAGTTCGTCTTGCCCTAGCAAGTACGGCGAGAGTTTCTTCTAAGGAGGAGACTCAAGCTTGGAGACGAAGTTTAAGAGGAAGGAACACTACGAATGTATTGATGGTAGAAAAATGGATCGATCTGGGGGGAGTATCATAGCATGACTTGGTGCTTTTCCATCTCTGTGTCTTGCTGTCGTCTCACCCTCCTCTTGCCTAGGCGACCAAGGCTCCTATTTATAGGGTCATGCGTAGCTTGGCGTATAAGTTGTCACAATGTACAAATATCTAGGATCTGATCGAATCACTGGGTCTTATTTCGGATAACTACTTTCTACCTTTTTTGGGAGATAAATATCCAACGTAGTAACTATCGTGGTGCCTGTCCCCTGAAGGGGGCGAGCCGGTCGTCAATTGCGGCTCAGCCCCGCACCGCCAGGGGTGTCAGGATAGGTACCATCGTGCTGGGGTGTCAGAGCGGTGTCCACTAGCCTAGGCATTTAATGCCAGTCACTTCCTCGCAGGCAAAGTATGACTAGTTCTTCCCTTTTGGCAAATTTTTTCTGAGGCCTGATGACTCACCCAGTAACCTCCGGGAAACCAGCTCGGGCAGTGGGAGGCTGAAGCCTCAAGGACCAGGCCTTTGGGAGGCTGAGCTCCGAAAGGCCGGGGCTTCGGAAGGGGGAGGCTTCGGGAGGCCGAAGCCTCAGAGACTGAACCTTCGGGAGGCTGGGCTCCGGAAGGCCGGGGCTTTGGAAGGCGGAGACAAGCTCAGCCATTGGGAGGCTGAGCTAATTAAGTCAAGGGGCAGTCGGGAGTCCTTAATAACGACCCCCAACAGTAGCCCCTTGCGGGGGCGGCCAACGGAGCGGTCGGGCCTACGGTTTCTTCAGATCAGGGCCCCCAGCGGTCCCTGGCTTGTGGTTGATGGCTCGTGGTTCGAGAATCGCTTGGTTTGCCCAGGACGATTTGACCCAGGTGATGGAACGACATGTTGGATGACGTTGGCGACAGGGGGCATTGAATGCGCCCTGAGGAGAGGTGTAGTCCTGCCCTATCTGACGGAGCGTGGGACGCGTGTCGTCTTGTCGTTAGGGGGGCAAGGGAGTCAGTTTCGCTCCCCCATGATTTCGGCCTGGCAGGCGAAAGGATGGCGCGTGCGCTCGCCACCTAGAGGGGGAAGTTGCTCCCTATGTGTAGCAGGAGGGGGATTGCCCAGAGCAACCCTTTTCTAAAGGGCACCCGGACGTAGCAGTATACTCCAAAGGGGGTAATAAAGTTGGTCTTGTTCTCATCCTCCGTTGCCATCCACACCTGGTGGTATCCGGAGTAGGCGTCCAGAAAGCTTAGCATTTCGCAACCGGTAGTAGAATCCACCAGCTGGTCGATGCGGGGGAGAGGATACGGATCCCGGGGGCATACTTTGTTTAATGATGTGAAATCGATGCACATACGTTATTTTCCGCTATGTTTTTTGACCAGGACGGTGTTGGAGAGCCAATCAGAGTGGATAACCTCTCGGATAACACCGGCTTTCAGCAGCTTCTGGACTTCTTCTTTCGCGACTTCTACCCGCTCCGGGGAGAGCTTGCGAAGCCCCTGACATACGGGCCTTGCCTTCGGGTTGACCTGGAGCGAGTGCTCGATGATGCTGCGGTTGACTCTTGGGATGTCCTATGAGGACCATGCGAAGATGTCGAGGTTACTCTGTAAGACAGCCAGAAGTTGGGTTTCTTGCCCGGAGGTGAGGTCTGCCCCTATTTGGAAGGTCCGATCGGGTTGGTCTTGGTGTATAGGGACTAGCTTTATGTCCCCTTCTGGCTGTGGCCTCGGAGGGCAGCGGTGCTCGGGATGCGCTGACGGAGGATCTTTCGAGTCCTCCCATGTCAGTGTGGATATGGAGACTAGGGAGCGGAGCAGGGTATCCATACTCGATGCGTCTAGCTAGGTCTTGGTCGCCGTGGATGGTTATTAGTCCTTGGGGTCCGGGTATTTTCAGGCAGAGGTAATTGTGATGGGGTACAGCTCCGAATCTGTTCAGGGTCCCCCGTCCTAGGATGGTATTGTAGGCGTATGGTACGTCCACGACGTCAAAGGTGATAACCTCGGATCGTGATTTAGAGCCCTAGCTAAAGATGACCGGGAGTTCTCTCTGTCCTAGGGCGTTGAGGGGGGCTCCATTGAATCCCTGGAGGGGTCTGCTGCTTGGTGAGAGCCGACTTCGCGGAATTCGGAGCTGGTCGAAGGCATGCATGAATAGGAGGTCCACTAAGCTACCTCTGTTGACCAGTATTCTTTGGACCTCGACTTTGGCGATATTGGCTGAGAGGACCAGGGCATCAGAGTGGGGAAATTTTACCCCTTTGGAGTCGTTGATGGTGAATATTACAGGGGCGTCGACCCAGTTGGGGGCTTATCGGTGGATGCTAGTTGCTCCGATGTGGTGCACCCTGCGGGCGTAGTCTCGCCGCTGTCGTTTTGAAGTGCCTCTGAAGCTCCCTCCGCCAGTAATGGCGAGGATGATCTGTTTGCCCTACGCTCTTTCGTCACCATGCGATTCTATGGATGACTGGGGTGGTGAAGGTAGGGCCAGTTGCGGAGGATTTTGTGGGGCTAGGTGGTCTACCCGTCAGTTGGCCGGTAGCTTGCGATCTTTGGACTGCCCCTTGGGGGCCCCACCGTTGGAGGCGAGGGCCGCCTGCCTCCCGAGGTACTCCTCTCGGAAGGTGGTGAGGGTTCGACAGTTATCAGGATTGTGCTCTCGTCCCGCGCCGTGTAGAGTGCACTAGGATTCTTCCTCGGAATGCTAGTTTGGGCCGTGGCTTTGCTCTAGGAGGCCTCCGGAGCGTTCTCGGCCGCGTCCCCTAGGGTGGTTTTGGTTCGGAGCCCCGCGACTTGGGCTGATATTGCTGATGTTTCGGTGTTGCTGTTGCCGCCCCCTTTGGGACCCGACGGTAAGGGCCTCCTCGAAGCTCCTTTTTGTTAGGGGAGCTGGGGCATGTGACGATCTGGCCTGCGAGTGTGGTCTCTCGGTACTGGCATGGGAAGCTTCGCCAGCTTATGAGCGCCTCCGAGGGAGCTTTTCCTTCTCTGCCGCGCATATTCCTCAAACTTGCTCATGAGGACTTCTACCGTGCGTATTGGGCACCGGTTTAGTCGATCATACAGGGGGCCTTCGACCAGGCCCTGGGTTGTGGCATAGATGACCGAAGAGTCTGATATGCCCCTAATCTGGGCTCTGGTCTGGGAGAACCTTCGAAAGTAGTCCTGGAGGGTTTCATCTGGCCCTTGCCTAATAGTGAACAGGCTACCAGAGGTTACTGGTTCGATGAAGGTGCCCTGGAAGTTGCTGTGGAAGAGATCTCGGAGTTGGGACCAGGTGTGAATGGTGCCAGGGTCCAGCGCCCAGAACCAGCGTATGGCCACCCCTTCTAGGGCGAGGGGGAAGCATTTAGCCATGGTGGTCGGTCCGCCCCCACTGGCCTCTATGGCTAGGGCGTAGGATCGGGTGAACTCGTCGGGGTCTGAATCACCTTTAAATTTAGGCAAATTTGGGGTCTGAAAACCCTCTGGGAAGGGCGTAGCCTGTAGGTCGGCCCGCAAGGGGAGAGTCATGGTCCTGCAAGGGGTCCTCATGACGCCGGCCCTAGGGCTCCGGGGACCGAACGGGTCATGTCCTTGCGCCGAGGGGCTTACCTGTTCGTAGAGCTTGGGTCAAAAACATGTCGGCCATCCCGCGAGCGACTGCGAAGGTGTGGGCACCTTCCTGCTCGACCCGTAGGGCCGTCCATAGCTCCTCCATCTGCGCCAGGAGTGCTGCCAAGTGTGATTGCCGCTCGGGCAGAGTAGTGTTTCCGACGGCAGCACCGGCCGCAACCCCTAGGGGCGCAGCGGGGGCCTCGTCTTGCTGCTGCTGGGTTTCTGGGGTAGAGAACTCATCGGTGTTGCATGCGGCTGTAGTTATGGCTGGGTCGGTGGTGGCCGTAAGGTTCCCGTTCCCCCTGGTTGGGGGGTCGTTGTTGGTGCCGGCCATGTATAGCCGGCTGGACTGCCGCGAAGGCGTGACTGGGGGGTCGGCTACTGCCGATGCAGCCTTGGTGATCTTTTTCTTAGGTGAAATCCTACCTCTCTTAGCACTTCGGTGTTCGAGTCCCCATGGACGATACGCTATTGGAGCAAGAGTTCGTCTTGCTCCAGCAAGTACGGCGAGAGTTTCTTTTAAGGAGGAGACTCAAGCTTGGAGATGAAGTTTAAGAGGAAGGAACACCATAAATTTATTGATGATAGAAAAAATGGATCGACATGGGGGAGTATCACAGCGTGACTTGGTGTTTTTTCACCTTTCTATCTTTCTGTCATCTCACCCTCCTCTTGCCCAGGCGACCAGGGCTCCTATTTATAGGGCCATGCGTAGCTTGGCGTACAAGTTATCACAATGTACAAATATCTAGGATTTGATCGAATCACTGGGCCTTATCCCGGATAACTACTGTCTACTCTTCTTGGGAGATAAATATCCACTGTAGTAACTATCGTGGTGCCTGCCCCCTGAAGGGGGCGAGCCAATCACCAATTACGGCCCGACGCCACACCGTTAGGGGTGTCAGGATAGGTACCATCGTGTTGGGGTGTTAGAGCAGCATCCACTAGCCTAGGCATTTAATACCAGTCACTTCATTGTAGGCAAAGTACGACTGGTTCTTCCCTTTTGGTAAATTTTTCCTGAGGCCTGATGACTCTCTCAGTAACCTTTGGGAAGCCGGCTCGGGCAGCGGGAGGCCGAAGCCTCAGGGACCGGCCCTTCGGGAGGTTGAGCTCCAGAAGGCTAGGGCTTCGAAAGGGGGAGGCTTCGGGAGGCCGAATCCTCGGAGACCGAACCTACGGGAGGCTGGGCTCCGAAAGGCCAGGGCTTCGGAAGGCAGAGACAGGCTCAGCCTTTGGGAGGCTGAGCTAATTAAGCCAAGGGGCCGTCGGGGGTCCCTAATAACGACCCCCAACAATTAGTTCTCGATAATATGTCCGTAAATTGACTGGGTACCTTCGAGAGTAGGGATTAATCATGAAGCGAGACAAAACGATGTATACAGGTTTGAGCCTCCGATTGGAGTAATACCCTACGTCCTGCGGGGGTGTTGCTGCCTTGTATTGATAATCTCGAGTACAAGAAATGTGGCTAAGACTATTACAAGGAGTTGATTGGATCTAATCTATCATAGGGCTAAAGTCGTCGAGTAACTCCTCTGTTGTTGCCTTTCGTGTTGCTCGTTGTTCTTTGTTCTCCCCCCAGCCTTTTCACCTTATATAGGGGTGAGGTACCAACTTCTATCCAGCCGTAGTTGATAGGGAGTTATCTTGCATGACATCCAATAGATAGATCTATTTTGAATACAAGTCGTATTGGTTTGGGTAACCAATCTAAACCTTCTCGGTATGTACTTCCTTGATTCCAGGTGTATCAGGTACCGCTGATTCGGTTCCGTGATATCTGGAGCTGCCGAATATATGTTGTATATACCCTGTCTGTATATAATGTACTCCTTATGTGCACATACCTCATAATTAGATATTCGACAGTAGCCCCCTAACTCTACTCCGGAGGAGAGGTTTCTATAAGCACCCACTCGAGTACTGTCAAGTTTAAGCTTGGTCGAGTAAAGTAGACCAGGCTCATAGTCGAAAAGATTGAGTATGGACGGATCCTTTCTCGTGTATCAAGTGGAAGCTCAGTCGGGTCGAGCGCCCTGTGGCTAACCACACTCGAGACTTGAAGAAACAGATTTAAAGAACTCAACTGATCAACACCCAACTCCGAGTAGAGTTAAAAAACCTTTTAAAATTTGAAACAGTGGGTATATGCGCATTTAATGTGGGCAGAAGGGTGTGCAAAGATTTCTTGGTGTGCGCTCCACGGAGACCTAGAGCCTCCGCTTATAAAAGGATGCCTTGGTCGTGTCGCATCTTTTTCCCTGCAAGTCATCGCCTCCCGATGCTTGGATTTGTCTAGTCATCTAAAAACCTAGAGCCCCCGCCTGCCACCGCACCATGGTTGATCTCACCGATTTGTCGTCCTAGCACCGCGTTGACACCACCAATCCAGCCAATCTCTTCGTCGTCGCCCACTGAAGCTCGTCTGCCATCGATTTGGTTCCCCGACCACCGGAGCTACCTCTCTGATGGGCCCCCAAGCGCCTCTACCACCCCAATCATCGCCAACCCTTTTTTTGAACCACACTGCTAGTGGTAAGCATCTAAACGAGTTCTTTGTGCTCTCCTATAGTTGTTCTGCCGCTCGCCATCATGTCCCGAGGCCGGTGATGAGGTCTGCGCCGACCTATGGAGAGTGCGCCGATGTGTCTCGCTCGGCTCCATCGCGCCTGATCCCCACGTGCCGCCCCTTCTCCCTAGAGTCGTTAGATACAAAACCGACGGCCTATATTAGATCTGGAACATACCCCTTTGTTGGCCAATAGAGAACTGCCACGTGTCCATCTTTATTCCAGACAACACATGTGCTCTGTCAGCCGTCGCATCATCATCCACATCAACACTCTTGCTGACGTGTCAACCCATGTGTATACCATGTCAGCCCAGTCATGCCCAGTCAGCAATTCAATCTATTCCAGTACAAAAATATTTCTAGAAATTCTAGGAAATTGGCAATTTTTCACTTAAGCCCCTAAACTTTCCTATTCAAAAATCCCTATCTTTTTACACTTTAGTCCCTAAAGTTTTCTACATTTACAAATAGCTCCCTCTATTTTTACAAGAAAGCCCCTGACCTTTCTATTTTATTCAAAATAGGTCCTTTTCTTTTTAGATTTAATCCAAAACTTGTTTTTAGCGTATCTTCTTCGTTTTAGCTCCGATTTGAGTGATTCTTGCACTCAAATCTTTCTAAAAACAAGGCTAGCCAACCATCATGGTTTCAAATAGTAATTCTCATATCTCTATAGTAGTTTTCCCTTATTAACATCTAGATCCCTACAACATGAAGATATAGTAGTTTTCCCTTATTAACATCTAGATCTATACATTGACATATAGGTCCTAATCAAATCTACATGTCATTGTATGACAAACATAGGTTTATGATATTAAAATAATATATTAATTTGTAGAACACACATGTTAATGCTTCAGTTAATCTTTCCTATCATTTCATGTGAAACCTTAACCCTAGTTCCTATATCTTTATCTTTTTTTTGAAAGAAGTCCAATCGATTCTATTCTTGTTTTCCAGCCCAATCCAAGATCCTAGTCTATCGTTCTATTTCTATTATTTTTATTTCGAGTTTATTTGGTGTTTATTCGATGTTGATTTTGTTTGTCGATAGAATCTGTGATTAGTCGATAACGCTTCAGATCTGTTCGAGGGACTTCAAGATCAAGATTTTGACACATTGAGCAGCATTGGGTAAAAGACAAGTGTACTCCTTAATCATTATGAACCTATGTTCTAAACGGTTTTGTTTTATAAAATTGCATGTATTGTCAACTTGATGGGTAGTCACCTATGTTAGGGTTTACCTAGATATTTTTCTTATATTACCTTGAAGCCTAAGTGGTTATGGTTAGGCGTCTTTCGTGGGTAGAAGTGCTTAGCAATACTGTTAGGATGTTGGCAAGTGTCACTTACAGGATTAGTGAACATATGCAGTGTTGGTGGTAAACTTGATATAGTAACGTGGAACCCTAGGACTTAGGCAAGGAGATAATTTGATAATTGTGGTTCTTGTGGTGGGCTTGTGGATATGTTCCAAGTAAAGGTGTTAGGTTTTGTTGGTAATTTCCATGTTGGATAGTCTTTGCCTAAGTGTCACATGTATGGACCGGTTCGTGGAGCGATAACCAAAAAATACTATACCAACAAGGAGGCTGATATTAGTAAGGCTTAGCATATTAATTAGACACCTGGCTCGCATCCGTTGTGTTACTAGGACCTAATTGATGGACCATGTTTCGTAGTGATCTCCTAGCGGCATAACGTTGGCGTGTGTGAAACGTCTTGCAAACACAACAATACGGAAATCACGACTCGTAGGGAAAGCTAGACAACCTCTGCAGAGTGTAAATTCTGATATATCAGCTATGCTCACAGTCATGAGACTTGGACCCTCACAAGTTTAGTTTGCTGGGTTATGGTTATGATTAATTGGTTGTGGTTATGGTTTTGGGTATGGTACTAAAGGTACTAGATGGTTATGGTTTGCAAGGTGGTTAGTCTCCGTTGTTAGTTGTTGGGTCGTTTGGGTTACATTCACTTAATAACTGCTTAATGATTTTCAATTACATTATTGTTTTTTTATTCGCATTTACGCAAATATACCATGTGTTAGCTTATCCTTGATATAAGCCTGTATATCATTATTGTTCTGTACACTTGTTGAGCGTGTCATGTGCTCACATTTGCTAATATTCCCTATATGCCATGTGACATGTGCGATGCTACTTAGTGAGTAAAGATGTTGAAGACTATCAAGTTGAGGATGTGACGTTTTAGGCGCGTGTCTCCCGGTCGGTTGTCTGCGATGTTGTTGGGCACCAGTGCTTCTGTTCTACTGCAGATATCTTCTTAGAAGACAATATATGTCAATTTGCTATAAGAGTTAATGTTTATTCTATAAAAGTATTTCCTTTGTTACTTCACCTGTGACACCCTTATGTGTGTTGAACATCCTGTACACACATAAGCCACATCTGATTTTGTTCATTAAAATCGGATGTGACAGAGGTAGTATCAGAGCCATACTGACCGTAGGACACAATCCTAGATAGAATGGTCTGCCATAAGGTCATATTTTGAAAGCCTATTTGGAAAAACCCATTCCCATGATTTTCTACTCTCTCTAACTTTCCCTTCTCTACTTACCTACTCCAATCTTTTGAGTAAAATGAATTTTCAACACTTCCCCTTTTAAAACTTTTAGTTGTTGAACCATCTCAGTTATTTCACTTGAGAAGGATGCACTTGAAGATCTCACTTGACGCTTCTTCGTATGGAGATTTCGATGATGAAGTTGAAGGCTCTCTATTACAAGGAAGAATCCCCTACCACAACACTGAAGACGTGAATATCTACCTCTCCGCTTCTTCTAGTTTTAGTTTTTTTTTGAGCCACGAGAGGATTTTCCCCTATTCTTCGAAAACGTTAGAACGATGTTGGTAGTGTGTAGTTGTGTTGTATGCCTAGTGTGATTTGGTTTTTCTGTTTGAGTGTTGGAATGTGTTGTGGGATGGTTTAGCATCTTCTAACAACAATGTTCCTTATATATCTCTATAGCTAATAGTATAGTCAGATTTTCTCCTTCTGGTCTTTTTCTCTTCTTGCCCCAACCTTCCTCCACAATCCTTATTAGATGGTGAGCTCGAAGGAAGGCCAGCCTGGTCAAGGTACCAACAACAATAATGACAACAACCAACAGGTGCCACCGCAGTTCAACAAGGAACAACTCTTGATGACATTGATTCAGATCTTTCAAAGCATGGCTCAGAATATGGAAAGTCTGCTAGAGATCACTAGAGCTATGAGTGTAGGAGACGAACATAGTTAGCAGGACAACAGGAAGAAGAGGAATATGTCATTCGAAGGGCAAGGAAGCAACACATGTCCCCGTGTGCCAACTCAAGCTTCTTAGCAAGGATCTATGTTTTGTTCTAACAATCAGCATAGGTCTCAACCACAAGCATCTGTTTAGTGCTCAGATTATCAAACACCCTGTTCTACTCCACCAACCACTCCTCAAGGCAAGAACAGCCTAGCTACTCCCACCTCAGGCAAAGGATGTTTCTGTTGCGGAAAGGAAGGACATTATGTGAATCGGTGTCCTACGAGGTATCCAAATCAGGTCAACATCAACACTTCGATGACTACCCAGTCTTAAGCATGTAATGGAAGTAAGATGCCCGCTCAGAAACCTCAGAGATCTCAGGAACTCAACATTAGTGATTGGGTAATTACCTACAGCAAATTTCAACCGAATAGGGCCAAATGTTTCAAGAAGTACAAAAATCAAGTTGGACCAGTGCAATAAGGCACTTCTATCAATCAAGAAGAGGATGATACAACAGAAAAGCTCTCCTCCCATGTCCCAACATTCAAGTTCCCCATCCTATAAATCTTGGCGGAAACAAACCCCAAGATGCTCCTACAAGGAAGGCGTGTTTTTGTTGTGGGGAAGAAAGACATTATGCCAATCAATGTCCCCTGAGGATTCTTGTTCCTGATGCTAAGTGTGTTTACAATATGGAGATGAAGGATATTTCATCAACGAGTGTGCTAAGAGGTACTGTGCTCTGTCCAACAAGAAAGTATGTTTCCACCGTGGAGACCCAACTCACAAGGTCAAAAGATGTCCCAAGAAGTTTCCTAGCCAGAATTGGATCCACCCCGAGCCCCAGATGAAGACCTCAGTTCAGCATTCAGGTTGTCGCGACGTTCAAGCAATAACTCAAGATAGTCAAGCTCAATAGGATAATGTCTAGCCCAAAGAAGCTCAGTCGAGATCCAAAAGTTGAGAGTGATAAGTCACATGAGAAATGCAACCTTGTAATAATGAGGATCTGATGCCATCACTCGTATCATAAAACCATGTTTCTTAAGTACAACATGTGTTAAGACATGAATAAAAGTTTTGTTTCCCCTTATTCCACCTAAGAATTGCTAATGTTTCACCACTCTATCTCTAGTCTACGTTCACTGCAAGAACTGGAAATGCATGTCAAAGAAGTACACTCCTTTTTCAGGGGGGTAGACTCTCTAGCTAATCTCTTGGTTCTGGAATCCAAAGATAGATATTGGGAACGGCTAGTCAGCAAGTGATGGAGTAGTAAGATGTGCCAAAGAAAGGACCATGCTCAGAAGCTACACTTCGATTCTAGAAGTAGCTAACAAGAACAAGTACCCTTTCCTTGGAATTAAGATAAGCCTCAGTAAATCTCCAAGGATAAGAAGGTCTGCCAAGGTCAACTAACAGATGAGAAAGCCAGCAAAAGTGATCAGAACATACCACACAAAAGATCACCATCCAAAAGAAAAAGCAATTTGGAAAGTGAGAACAAAATTTGAAGACCAAGTTCCCTTATCTCTTTCTTTGATCTGTCCAAATCTCGAGGGCGAGATTCCTTTAAGGGGGTAGATTTGTCACACCTTGATTTTTAATTTTCAGAAATTTCTAAAATTTTCTAAGATTAGATTATAGGCTGAATATTATAATAGGGAAAAGCTCTATTTTCTAAATTCAAATTCAATTTTGAATGAGGTTATTAATTGTTTGAATGCATTCATGTTGGAAATAGGCATTTAGGTTTTATTTTGAGTTGTTGAGTTTCTCTGGATTTCCTTGGATTTTATTGAGCTCATTTGGATTTTATTTGAGTTATATTTTATCACCAAAATCTTAAAAATGTTTTCACAAGTTCAAAATATTTTATTTGGCTTCTAAATGTTTTCAAAATCTTGTCAGATTTTTTTCTAGATTTTTTAGGCTTCATTTGGTATCTTATTTGGATTTTATTTTCTCTCCTTCTTTTTTTGGAAATTCCCAAAACCAAAGAAAAACGTAAACCTATTTTGGTCCGGTCCATCCCCCTCTCTCTTCGGCCCGTTGTTTTCCCCTAGCCCTACCCGCCAATAGGCCTACTGACCTTTGGCCTAACTGGCTCGCTTTCTCCTGGTCTTCCTCTTCCCTCTCCCCACCTGGGCCTGGCCATCCCGGCCTATTTCGGCGCTCCACCCCGCCTCCTCTCTTTGGGCCACATGCGTGCGCTCCAACCCAGCAACTGTCCGTGCTCCGCATGTAGCTGACGTGTGGGCCCCGTGCCCTTCATCGTCTCCAACCCTAACTCCCAGCCAAGCCTGAGCCAACCGCGTCGCCCCCCTCTTTCTTGGCGTGCGCCCCACGGAAACCTAGAGTCATCGCTTATAAAAGAAGCCCTAGTTGTGTCGCATCTTTTTCCCAGTAAGCCACCTCCCCATGCCCGGATTCACCGAGTCGCCTAAAACCCTGGTGCCATCGCCCGCCATTGCTGCACCTTGGTCAATCTTGCCGATTCGTCGTTCTAGCGCCGCGTTGCCACTACCAATCCACCCAACTGCTTCGCCATCGCCCATCAGAGCTCGTCCCACCATCAATTTGGTTCCTTGGTTGCCGGAGTTGCCTCTCTGATGGGCTATCGAGTGCCTCCGTCACCCTAATCGCCATCGACCCTTTTTCCGAGCCACACTGCTACTAGTAAGTTCCCCGTGCTCTCCTAGCTGTTTCGCCACTCATCGTCACATCCCGAGGCCGGCGACGAGGTTCGCGTTGACCTCTAGCGAGTGCGCCATTGTGTCCCGCTTGGCTCCACCGCGCCCGATCCTCTCCGTTCGCCCCTTCTCCCCTGAGCCGTTAGATCAAAAATCGAAGGCCTAGATTAGATCTGGAAGATACCCATTCGTTGGCCAATAGAGAGCTGCCATGTGTGCATCTTTATTCTAGTCAGCACATGTGCTCCGTCAGTCGCCACATCATCATTAGAGTCAGCACCCTTGCTACCATGCCAGCAATTCAATCTATTCCAATATAAAAACACTTCCGAAAATTCCAGGAAATTGGCAATTTTGCACTTAAGCCTCTAAACTTTCATGCATTTACCAAAATGCCCTATATTTTTACAATTTAGTCTCTAAAGTTTTCTATATTTACAAATAGGTCCCTCTATTTTTACATGAAATCCCCTAACCTTTTTGTTTTATTCAAAATAGGTCCTTTTTCAAATTTAATCCAAAACTTGTTTTTAGCGTATCTTCTTTGTTTTAGCTCGTTTTGAGTGATTCTTGCGCTCAAATCTTTCTAGAAACAAGGTCTACCAAACCATTATAGTTTCAAATAGTAATTCTCATATCTATGTAGTAGTTTTCCCTTATTAACATATAGATCTCTACAACATGAATATATTATTTTGATTAGTAAATTTATGGTTGTCACAGTGACATATAGGCCCTATTCAAATCTACATGTCCTTGTATCACAAACATATGTTTATGATATTATATTAGTATTAAGTTTTTGATCACACATGTTAATGCTTCAACCAATCTTTCCTACCATTTCATGTGAAACCTTAACCCTCGTTCCTATATCTTTATCTTTCTTCGAAAGAAGTCCATTCGATTATGTTATTCTTATCCAGCCCAATCCAAGATCCCAGTCTATCGTTCTATTCCTATTATTTTTGTAATTTGGAGTTTATCTGGTGTTTATTCGATGTTGCTTTTATTTGTCGATAGAATACACGATTAGTCGCTAATGCTTCGGATCTATTCGAGGAACTTCAAGACCAAGGTTTCAACAACATTGAGCAGCATTGGTTAAAAGGCAAGTGCATTTCTTGATCATATTGCTCCTATGTTTTAAAATATTTTATTTTATAAAATTTGCATACAGTGTCAATTTGATGGGAAGTCACATATGTTAGAGTTTACCTAGATATTCCCTTATCATCCCTTCGGATCTATTCGAAGGACTTTAAGACCAAGATTTCGACACACTAAGCAGCATTGAGTAAAAGGCAAGTGTACTCCTTAATCATTATGAACCTATATTTTAAATTGTTTTATTTTATAAAATTGCATGCATTGTCAACTTAATACGTAGTCACCTATGTTAGGTTTACCGAGATATTCCCTTATCATCCCTTGAAGCATAAGTGGTTTATAATTAAGTGTTTTTTGTGGGTACAAGTGCTTAGAAATGCTGTTAGGATGTTGGGAAGTGTTATTTATAGGATTAGTGGACATATGCAGTGTTGATGGTAAACTTGATATAGTAACATGGAACCCTAGGATTTGTGCAAGAAAATGGTTTGGTAATGGTGGTTCATGTGGTGGGCTTGTGGATATGTTCCAAGCAAAGCTGTTAGGTTTTATTGGTAATTTCTCTATCGGATAATCTTTGCCTAAGTGTCACATATAAATGTTGTTCATGGAACGACAACCTAAGAAATACCGTATCAGCCACGAGAACGATATGGCTAAGACTTAGCATATTGATTAGACACTTGACTCACATCTATTAGGGTAGCCTGATCTAATTGATGGACCATGCTTCATAGTGATCTCCTAGCGGCACACCACTTGCGTGTGTGAAGTGTCTTGCAAACACGAAATATGGAATCATGACTCATGGTGAAAGCTAGATAACCTCTGCAGAGTGTAAAATCTGATATATCAACCATGCTCGCGGTTACGAGAGACTTGGATCCTTACATGATTAGTTTTCTTAGGTTATTGTTATGATTAGTTAGTTGCAGTTATGGTTTTGGGTATGGTACTGTTGGTACTAGATAGTTGTGGTTTGCAAGGTGGTTAGCCTCAGTTGTTAGTTGTTGAGTCGTTTGTGTTACATTCACTTAACAACTGCTTAATGCTTTTCAATTACATTACTGTTTTCTTTACTCGTATTTATACAAATATACCATGTATTAGCTTGTCTTTCATATAAGTCTGCATATCATTACTCTCTTGTACACTTGTTGAGCATGTCATGTGCTTACACTTGCTATTTTTTCTTATGCCATCCGACATGTGTGGTGCTGCGTAGGGAATGAAGATGTTGAAGACTATCAAGTTGAGGATGTGATGTTCTAGCCACGTGTCTCTCAGTCGGTTACCTACGATGTTGTTAGGCACTAGTGCTTCTGTTCCGCTGTTGATATCTTCTTAAAAGATAATATATGCTAATTTATTGTAAGAGTTAACGTTTATTCTATAAAAATATTGCTTTTTTTACTTCACCCGTGACGTCCTTATGTGTGTTGAAATTCTTGGGTATACATAAGTCGCATATGGTTTTATCCGTTAAAACTGGGTGTGACATCATGTTCCTCCACATGAGGTGCCTTTCCCTTCGCTATTGTCGAAGCTTCGAAACGAGAGCGAAGCTCGGTTTCTATCCTTCGCATAGAAGCACTAGCATTCTCCTGGTGAGTTGGCTCTTCGCGAACTCGACCATCCCCATTGGCCAGCATGACCACATAATTTTCTTCTTCTTGAACTTCTTCAACTGCCTCAAATGATGTGTTGTTTGGATCCACCATGGCCAAAGGGGCAGCTGTGACCTCACCCCTTGTGGAAGCTGTGTCTGTTGTGCCACTGATGCATCAGTAGTTGAACAAAGTGGCATGGCTTCGTAATAGTTCGATTCCTACAGACGGCGCCAACTGTTGGTGACTTGCGTAACTGAATAAAGTGGAGGGCCTTTGGCTCATCGGAGAGATCCTAAGGCCTAGTGGGAAGCACCATAATTTAGGGGACTACGCATTACTATTAATGTCATCCGTCTTTTCGGTTATAGTGTCGTTCTATTTATAGGTAGTACTCGACTGCTCTTTATTATAATGTACAAAATTACCCCTTTAACTACCACATTCTAGCATATTTGTGGGTAATTTGGTACTATCCTAAGTACTACCATCTTGTTTACAATCGCGCCCTTCGTCATCCTCGATTTCTAATCCTAGTCCTTCTTTCGCTTGAGCTCTCGGATGTCTGCGTCCTAAGGTACGTTTGGCATCCCCTTCGACTAACTCCTTTGTGATGTCGATCAAAGGCCTTTGGTTAGCCTCCGAAGGCTCGACATAAGCTTCGCCTATCCCATATGTAAGAAACGCTCCCCCGACGTCGAGCGACCGAAGGATACCTTCAGATTATCGAAGGATTCCTTTAACATGATCAATCTCCAACAATGGTAATTTTTATAAATAAATAGTAACCCAACATCCAATGAAGACCTGAAAGACCATTCTCCTAAACCTTATCCATACCTTGTGTGTCGGATAGAGTTGCTAGCCCACAAGGTGTCCGTGGGCAGAGGAAAAAAAAAAGACTAAGGGATTAAACAGTATTGGCCTAATCCAGGCACGTCGGCGTGCACATAGATTAGCGCTCGAGGCTCAAGCCACCATTGTGTCGGCGGCGCAGAATATAATGTACGCGACCCAACCCAAGCACGTGCGCGGACGGGCACCGTCACGGGCCAATTTCCAAATGAGACGATCCCGCCGCGTGCCACCTTGTTCCTTCTTTCATTCCCCACCGCCCAACTCGTCTCCCTCCTCGCCGGCGCGGGAACACCGCCAAGCCCTAGATCCATCCACTCATCCTTCTGCCCCCTTCCCCCTCCGCCGCTACACCGCCGCCGCTACGAGCACGGGAACGGCGCGCAGCTGAGATCCATCCAGGATTCGGATTGACTCCTCTCTTCGTTGGTAAGTGTAAACCCTAGACTGCTTTGACGGGTTTTTGGTTTCGAGTCTTATTTGCCGTGACTGCGCGCCCAAACCATTCTTTCCGGGATGGATGGCTGCTCCAGTCCGTCAATTTTGCCGCGGATTGGCTGGCTTCGCCGCGGCGGCAGATTCCTAGTTGCACTTTTGTTTTCCGAACCTTTTGGGGGTTTTAGCTGAAACCCAATGTCCCACGTTCGCTCCGCTGTGCCAGAGTATTTGCAGCTAGAATTTTGGGGGTTTAGCTGAATCCGCAATGTACCTGTAGCATGGCTGCATATGAAATATGTCTATCCCTATGTTTGGAGGATTCCGAGTTTAGGCTAGCCAATGGGTTTTGCTTTTTGCTTGGACCAGAACTCCTGTGATTTCGTTTCATGTTAATGGAACGCGGGTATGTTTCAAAAAAAAAAAAAAAAAAACAAAAGAATAAGTGACCGTATGCACATCGAGATCGTAAAGGAAATAATACATAGAGTTAATTGTTTTGTTTTTTGATATCAAGATGCGAATTGGATGTTTCTTTATAAACTATATGCTTTTCCACTAGTTTTATAATTGTTAATCGGTATCTATTTACAAAAGTTTATGGACAACAAAAGGAATAAGGCATTCCTGTATCTATAGTTGAACTTGAGTGATGGGTTTCTTTATTTTCTTTTGGAGGCTCAAGGGGTTGCACCCCTATCACAAGAGTTTTATAAGTGTGAAAAGAAAACCTCAATTATTCCAGAGGACGTTACGATTTCATTGAACTTTTACAAAGAGCTTTTAACAAGGTAGCTGCTTCTGGTATATGTACTGGTTCATGTGTGATCTATTTCTGTGCGTGTTGTTTTTAATAACAGGTTACCTCTTGGTTCAAAAAAACAAAAAAAAGGGTTACCTGGGTAGCAATAGAGTATTATCGAAATCACTTCTTGTTTGCCTTTGTTTACAATATCATACGGTTAATGCTTATTGTTGAGTGTGAAACATGTATTTTGTAACATAATAACTAGTATACATAGGATCCTTTTGCACTCATACATCTTTGTCATGCAGTGATTTTCTTTTGTTGGTACCCTGAATTGTCTATGGCATTTAGTTTGATATTGTCCATTTTTTTGCAGGTTGTAGTATCATGGGGTTCGAATCCACAGTACCCCTAACTGATCATGTAGTAGATAAGAGTGAGATTAAAACCTCACAAGTTGTGAGCTGTGATTCAACAGTTGTAGAAGAGGTAAAAAATAGTCTGAGTGACGAACCTTTTCTGCAAGTTCCATTGGAAAATGAGGAAGACACAGAATCCCTTGGTACAATATGTGATCTTGAAAATAATAAAGGCGATGTTGCTGAGGCCATCATTCCAAGGGGAGATATACCTGAATTATCGATCTCTAGCAAGGTTTCAGATGACATTCTTTCATTGGGTTGTGAGACACCACGTGAAAGCATCTTTGATCCCTTTGCCCCAGGACCAGAGGAGGCTGCCTGTGCACCAAAGAAGAAAGTCATTAGAGGTGCAGAAGTTCTTTCTCGTAGGCAGCTAAATTTTGATTCAGGTGACTACCCGGCTAAAAGGTTAAGTTTTGATCGGAGTGATTCTGAAGAGGCAGATCAATATCTTCAAGTGATTCACAAGATGATTCTTGATCTCTTTATTTCTGATGGTTCTCTTGATCGAGAGGAAGAAATTGAAAAGAATCTGATAGATTCAAGTCCACATGAAAGCTGTAAGACACCTGTTTCAAAGCCTCTACTTATTGGCATTGCAACCACATGCCCAGATGCTCCTTTGAGGCCATCTCTCAAAGTGTTGAAACTCAGCCCAAGCATTTGTCGAAAGATCGACTTTGATTCAGTTAGTCCAAGGTCTTCAGTTGCTAAAGATAATAATTGATGAGCCAGTTCCTCTTGTTTGACAAGTAATGAGGTGATTGAATAGTGGATCTGCCCTGGGAACAGCATTTGGTACAGTTTTTGACTGCCTATCTCCCAACCTTATGTCTGAGTACTTTATGCCATCGTGGTAACTTAGCTAACCCTGAACCTGTAGGGACTATTGCTGATGTTAAAGAAGTAGCAAGCAGTTTAAGTTATACATGTAAACTATGTTTTGTTTTCCTTTTCAACTGGGTTAGTGTTACCTCCCTGATTTATATCAGTACATGTGGTCGTTGATCATGTGTTTTTGTAAATCTTAAGTGACTAGTTCTGTCAGATTGAAGTAATGCAGCTAGTGCAGTGTATGTTGAACTTTGCGATGTTTGTCTATATATTTTTCTTTCACCTATTGTTTAGCTTGTAATATGCATATAATTTGCTCCTAATAATCGCATGAACCGGGCAAAAGACAAAGTCAGGTGCCGCCATGATGCGTTGGAAATAAATTGATGGTTATTCTCATAACCGTGTATTGTTTGCCATTGTCATCTAAAATATCTGCATCGCTGTGGTATCAGACGCTCTTGTTTAGTCATAGACTCAATAGTGAATGCTGCATGGATGCGGCTCTTGCCATCCCAACATAACAGAACAGAAGCAGTACGTAAATTTCTTGTAGCAGCTGCGAATCCCATTTCCGTGCAAACTGCTAGCTGGGGTACTTTTAGACGATAACAATACTGCCAGTGTCACGAACATAGGTCGCATATGGGTTATTGTTTTGCAAAATAAAAAAATAAAAAAAATAAAAATCACTCTGCTCGGCGTCGATCCTGTTGCCATCCCACGTATCAGCTACCCCATAGTAATACTTAACTATAGCAAATAATATCTAATTGTAACTAATGTATAGCTAATTATTCTTAATTCTCACTAATACTCATTAGGGATGGCAATCGAGTATGGTGGATATAGGTAGTGCTCACCTATACCCATACCTGTCGGTTTTTTACCCGTTCGTGGGTATACCCACGAATGCCTGCGGGCAAAGGGCCAGCACCAAACCCATTACCCACGGGTATACATGTTTACCTGTGGGCGGTGGGACGGGGCGGGGTGGCGACGATCGAGAGGAGGAGCGCCGGCAGTAGCAGCAGAGCGGCCAGAAGCGGCTGCACAGAGATCGCCATCCTTCCGCCTCGTTGCACGCTGGAGCAAATGCGCTGCATTGGGCTCTTGGGGATTTGGGAGCTTGTGCTTGTGCGTGTATGCCACGAGAGCTTGGCTTGGGGTGGGGAGGCAGAAGTGCAGGGTGGCAGAGCAGTAGCGCGCGCTACTGTGGGCGGGGGGGGGGGGGAAGCAAGAGGTACTCATGTGATGTGAATATGTGATGTGAAATGTTAGGGTTTGGAGGAATGGGTCCACTTGTCATAGATTTATACGGGTAAATGGGTGTCATGGATATGGGTATACCTTACCCATACCCGTATATCCATTAGGTAGTATTTTTCGCTCATGAATGTACCTATGGGTACAAAATGCTACACATACTTATTAGGGTATTTACACGTGGGTAATTGGTTAAATTGATATCCCTAATCATCACTAAGTGCATGTAATTATAGGAGTTGACATAGCTTGTACGAAGTTGTTCATCCAAATTTCCTGTATGAGATAGTTCAACATCTTGATAGAATATTTCTAGAATCTATATTACCCTGTCCTTGACAAGTTTTTACCGTTCATCCAACCAAACATAGGCATGACAGCATATCCAACATCATCCCATACATGTACCGTCCTGTATAGGGAACCAAACACTAGTGAAGTCGGTTACTCCTGTTCCTGTTCTTCCCCTACCATAGTCATCAGCATTGCGTCTGCCCGTCATACCACGGCCTATCCTTCCACAACATCCACCGCCACCTCTTGCTCAACCTCACCTAACCTCGTCGACCTCCTTGTTTTCTTGTCTGGTGTCGTCTTCTCTGGTGGGGGTGGCACATTGCACACGCATAGGGTCGGAAGTTGGACTTGTTGTAAAGAAAAAAAGAGGAAAAATAATATATATGCTATTATAAATGTTGCGGTTTCGAAATTTGTCATTCAAACTTGGTATTTGGAAACATGGCATTTTAAATCTCCAAAAATTGGATCCATGCCATTACAAATCTACTAACATTGGATCCATACAATTTCGAATATCTTGAAATTGGATCTATGTCATTACAAATCTCCTAAAATTGGATCCATGCCATTATGAAATCTGCTTGGAGACGTAGGGAATGGCATGTTTACAAATACTGAATTTATAATGGCATATTTCGAAACTGTGACATTTATAATGGTATATATCTAATTTTCTCAAGAAAAAATGTCATCCGAGAAATACACACGTTTTGGATAAAGTCCTAACAATGAATGGTTAGTTTGTGCTCAGACAATGGCTTCACGCCACTGGGTTAATCAGATGAAGATGATCATCTCCCTCGGCCCCCATCCGCCGCCACCCACCTCTACGCCACTATGTCTACCCGACCACCGACGCTTCACGCATGCCAGTCAGCCGGTCCTCTCGTAGCGCTACTGAGTTTCCAGGAAAAGTTTTCTCTTCCTTTATTAAAGATTTTATCTTTTGATAGAGAATCTTAAACTGGCGTCTAGGAAGACGATGTGTTCTTCTTGGAGCAAAATTTCTCAAAAATAGTATCTTTTTTCTTGATACCATCTAGGATATGAATTTGTTCATGCAAAGGTTGAACTTTCGCAAGCAAGAACCACTACTTGACAACATTAATAGCCAGAACAAATGGAAGATTGATTTCAGATGGTGCCCAAATGTCACCACGCCGACATTGGTGTCGGAGTGTGGCTGTAACATTCTAAATTCTCAGCAATTTTGAAATCAACAAATCATTTCAAGAAAGTCAAATCCAAACAAAATTTCAAAACCTTTCCTCTCTCCTTTATTTCTCTCTTTCCCTCCGGCTTTCCAGTCGCTGGCCCCGTTGCCAAGTCACGACAATACCACCACATAACTCTGCCACCGCCTAACTCTGCCAACTGCTGTTGGACCCCACAGCCGGCAGCTGTAGCCCTCGCCTGGATATAAAGGCCCGGCCGCTCGCTTCTCTGCACCTCACCGCCGCTCGCCGAGGCAAGCTCCCCCCACTCTCTCTCACTCTCTCTCCCCCCTCTCACTGTTATTCCCCTCTGACAGCAGCTGCCATCGATCCATCACCAGAGACCGCCTTCGGCCAATTAAGCCATGCAGCGAGCTTCACCTGACTACATGTCAGGGGATGATCCTTGACAATGAGTTCGGGATATATCAGATGATGGACGCGTTGATCTATGTTTCGATTGGATGTATATCGAATTGGACCTAAGAACACATGATTTATCTAGGTTCAGGTCACCTATGGGATAATAGCTCTACGTCTTATGTATTGTCTTATGAGTTGGGTGAACTTGTTACAAAGTATGTTCCCTTGTCCCTACAAGCAGGTTCTTGACCCCTTTATATACTAGAGAAAAAGATATTCATACAAACGGACCGTACCAAAATAGGTGACAAACCTACGCCTGACAAAGTCTAGCTATTCCTAACTCATCATGATGGTGGGTACGCATTCCCACCCTGCTTTGGTCATCCTGCATGCCTTGTACTATCATCGAATGCCATCATGCTCAACCATCAAACCACCCCGTGGCATTAAATGCTATGGGATAGGTCTGAGGGAATTTCTATTTCCCATGTGCAGCTGTTCAAATTTTGCGTGGATCAGACCCCACGACAGTTGAGATACCATAGCGGCCCTTTAAATTGGAGTAACCACTGTTCCCCACGAATCATTTTGTCATCTCTCTTAGCCGCTAAGCCTTTGCACTTAGAGCCCTTCGTCTCTGTCTCTATTCTTGCCCTCACCGCATCTTCCATTTCGTCCAATGGCTTGCACTAGCAGCAAGCCCGCCTTCCCTCGATCCAAGTGTGATGGGGCGAGGTTGAAAAGGATGCACAATGCTGATCTACTCACCTTCTTCCTTTCCTCACGGTACCGCGCTGCGGATAGCACGCCCGCTCCTCGCTTGAGAGAGATAGTGCTACTCATCTCATTCTACTTGGTGGGCCTCGTGCCACCTTTCTCTGAGTTCTTTACCACCGTCATCTCCTTCTATGACATCTGCCACCTCCATCTCAACCCCAACTCCATTCTCATATTGAGTATCTTTGCTCACCTGTGTGAGAACTTTGTCGGGGTCGAGCCATGTCTTGACCTCTTTCGGTTTTTTTACACTTGCCGATCAATGATCGGGTCGCCCACCGGAAGCTATGGGTTCCACCATCTTTATGGCATTGCGGACTTCTATATTGAGGTGGGCCTTAAGTCATCATGGTCAAGCTAGAGGGAGGATTGGTTCTACCTCACAGTTGATAGTTCCTTGGACAACCTCCACGTGCCGAGCACGCCGATGCAGTTTACATACAACTAGGGTAATTCGCTCGCGAGTACCCAGTGCTACTAACCCTAGCCCAGTGGGTTGGCCATCTTCAAGAAGCCGGACTAACAGGGTCGGATGTCATCCATGACTTCATTAAGCGCCGATGTGCCCCCTATGTAGGCGAGCACATCTGGTGTTTCTGTACTCCGGTTCGAGCGATGCCACGCGGGAGAGCAGCACATGTAACCCCGCCACCATTTACTTGGTGTCGCCTTTTTATATGGGTGTGCGAACTCTCATGTCTCTTATGTTATTCAAATATCATTGATGATGTTGTTGACTCGCGGATCCAGATCCTAATGTCAGCCTCCCCGAGGAAAGATGGTCCCCCGGCTGGCACACTCCCGTTGTGTGATCTCACCCCGTCAGAGAGAGCACAATGCAGGAGGGTAAGTTTGGTATTTCCAAAATTCCCGCCCCCGAGCCTTTTTAGGAGTTAGATTTTCATGATTGGCGCCATTGCAGGGCCTCCTTAAGGTCGACTTTTTGCACCCAATCATTGATGAGGTTCTAGAATCCTCTGATCTAGCCGCCTAAGGGAGGGGAATTCACCGTGACCTCCATCCCAGCGCCCAGCAGAGCACAACCCCACCTTCTCCTAATCCATCTGGTCGAGCCTTCAAACTGTCTGGTCATGGAGATGGACAGCCTGCCCCGAGCCAAACGTCGACCATGGGCGGAGGTCCTACGAGCACTGCTAGTCAGCAGAGAAGCAACCAGCCTCGTCCTGAGTCAGCTGGGGGTGACCAGACTACTCGTGGTCTATCGTCGACCCTAGGCGGAGGTCTTGTGAGTGGCGCTAGCCCACAGGGGAGCAACCAGTCTCGCCTTGAGACAGCCAGGGATGACCAGACCGCACGCCCCTCTGTGTAAGGGGAGAAGAGATCGGTGGAAGATTTGGCTTCCGTAGAGGCCTCCAAGTGCACCCGTGGGACATCGACTGCTCCCGGCTCGATGGCAGACATGACCTCCTCATTGCCCGGTCAACTCAGTGGCTTCACGAGGTCGAGAGTTGTGCTTACCCCTTCTCCGATCACGCGGTAATCCTTCCTGCTAGGTGTAGATACTCCAAGTCTTTTCTTGATTCCGCAATTTGTTGTCACTGTAGGTCTTCTACCCTTGTCGTGACCCCTCCCCCGGCTCCTCGGCTAGATATTCCAACCTCCGAACCTACAATGGCCTCAACCCTAGAAGTATCGGTCGTGACTCTCACATCTGTAGAGCCTTTTGTAGGGCCCACTCCTACCTCTGACCTGCTTTCCTTAGTCGTTAGCCTCCCCGCTTCTATCAACAAGTTGATCTTTGAGAAGGAGGTGGTGGACCACATATGTGCCGATCTGGAAAGGCTGGGGGCCAAAGAAAAAGAGGCGAGGCACTCGTTTCAGTGGGAGAATGCCATGTTTCAGAGGGAGAAGGGTGTACTTCAAGAGGAGAAGGCTGCGCTCATCGCTCGACATTCCAAACTGATAGAGGATGAGCAGACAACGTGTGGCTTTCTATGGGATGCCTTCATGGTGATACGGAGGCCTCTGAGAAGCATCGGGTTGGAAGCCAACGAGTCGAAGGAGGAGTCCATGCAGGGCTGGGCCTATGCCATCCATATCCTGGTGAAGAAGTTCACCCATCTCCTGGCATCCTGGTGGTGTGGGCAGCGGAGGATGTGGAGAAGGTGGTGAAATACATGAAGGGATACATGCTCTAGTGCTACTATAGCTATAACCCCAACTTCAATCTCAAGGTCATCGGGGAGGGGGTCACGACCGTCAGTCCCGAAGCTGAAGCAAAACTGCAGGTGGAGTGCCAGGGGTGGTGGAGTACGTAGGGTCTCTGTTTCGGGTGGAGACCATCGAAGAGTAATTATCAGATTGTAACTTAGGCTTGTATCATACATTGAATGAAGTTTTTTGTTTCCTTGATGGGCTAGTATCATTGCTGTTGTCGTAGAGTCTCTGGCTTGATCGAACCACCTACTCGCTCTGAGCCTGTGACCACGACCATTGCGTACACCAATGACCAGCGTAGTTAGGAATCGGTGGCCGAGTGTGAACTCGGGTTCGTGGTCGAGCGAGAGAACTTGTAGAGCGATCTTCAAGGTGCGCTAGTCTCGCCACATACTAAGACACTTGTAGTCTTAGGCTAGCTGAGTAATACCCGACCAGCTGACTCTTACGTGCTCTACGATCTATTTCTGACCAGCTTGTCAGGAGGAACTTCTCGTGGTGCAAAGGGACTTGGAGTAGATGACAAGAAAAAATGTCCAGCGATGGGTGTCTTTCTACGATTGACTTAGTCGGGCGTTCACCCCCTTCGACTCCCTGCTCCGGGCCACCAACGTTCATGTCCACCAACCCCTAGGGATATCGTGACCAGTCATATTGACTGGTTTTTGATAACCTTCGAGGAGGCTGGTGACCTCAAGCAGAGGCTTTGCGATCACTTCCCTGACATCGACCATGCTTCGGTGTCTCTCCAGGCTTTGGTGGTGTTCAGCAGACCATGGTGGAGCTCGGTGACCATGCAAACTCATTTTTTGTACGTAGCTCATTCCCTCTTTTGGACCGTCTGGTTCGACCCACTGAGGGGCATCTTTGGATCCTAGGGACACTGAATAAATCGTTAGAACTAGCCCTTAGGTTTTACCTGAGTAGTCACCTTGTAACAAAAGGACCTACTGCTCACTAGCTAGGTTTATGGTGTCCATGACAACCCTTAGCACGACAAGCCCTTCGGTGGCAACCATTGCTCGACCTAAGTTAGAACTTGCAGCCTCGTGGTCGTTATCCCTCAGCAGCCCTATTCTGATAATGCACGAGTGACTATTTCCATCATTCGCTCGATTTGGTACTCACCACAATAGCGACCAGGCAAAAAAGGCTAGCAACAAGAAAAGGAATCCAAGATTGTTCTAGCCCCCACCCGTCTAGTCGTCAGCAAGCTACCGGCCAGGTGGTCAAACTTCTGAATTGGAAAACTTACAAACCGACAGGGAGACCTTTCTTGTCCGGGAGATCCTGCAAAACATATATTTTGGTATTTGAATCGAAAAAACTTACAAGCTGAGGGCAGTTTGATCTTGTCTAGGAGATCCTGCAAGTATAAAAATAGACTCATGCTCAAGCAGCCTTACACATAGAACTTGCGTAACTGGTTTATGTTCCAAGAATTGTGCAGTTTAGGGCCGTCCTCCATGGCTAGTTTGACTACACCAGGTCGGGTAATCTCGACCACTTTGTAAGGCCCCTCCAACTTGGGGGAATGCTTGTTCTGACTTGCCTTATTCTGGATTTTTCTTAAGATGAAGCCGCCTACGACCAGGGTATGCTCCCGCACCTTACAGTTGTGGTAGCACCTGAGACTATGTTGGTACTGGGCTAATTGAATTAGAGCGCGATTGCAGAACTATTCAATCAGGTTTATGTCATCCTCCCGTCAAGCCACCTGGTCATCGTTCGAGTACCCGGTTACTCGAGGAGATTGGAGGGCAATCTCGGAGGGAAGCATCTCTTCAATGACAAAGATTAGGAAGAATGGAGTTTCAATCGTGGTTCTGTTGGGGGTCATTTGCATCGACTAGAGTATTGTGGGGACTTCGTCCACCCAACGTCTCTAGTAGCTCTGAAGCCGATCAAAGACTCAGGTTTTGACCCCTTACAGTACCATCTCGTTTGCCTCTTGCTCTGGGGGTGTAGCATATTTTGGTCTTGATCTCTTCACAGTAGTCTCTAAAAGTGCTATTGATGAACTGAGTCTCTTTGTCCATGATTATACGGTTTGGACTGGCAAACCACACTACCAGCCCTCGTATGACCTTGATCGTTGATACTATGGTGATCTTCCTGACTAGCTTGGATTCAATCCACTTAGTGAATTTATCAACTGCCATGAACAGGAATTTGAACTCGCTAGGGGCCTTGGGGAACGGTCCTATAATGTCAAGCCCCAGACAGTGAAAGGACGAGAGAGTGGTACAGTTTGCAGTGCTTGGGCTGGTTGGTTGGTCTGTCGGCCATGGTACTGACACGGCTCACATCGTTTCACTAGCTTACAAGCATCCTGGAGGGATGTAGACCAATAGAATCCTTGCCAGAACATTTTTCAACCAGAGTGCGGTATAAAGCATGGCTACCACATATACCTTCATGGATATCAGATAGTAGCTGACTCCCCTTTTCCTGAGTGATGCACTTCAGTAAAAGGCTGTTGCTCCCTCTACGGTAAAGGCGTCCCTCTGTCATAAAGTATCTGTGGGGTTGCCGCGTGACCTTTTCTGCTTACGCATCATCATTAGGGATTGCTCGATTATGAAGGTATGCCAATATCTGATCCATTCAGGTCATATTTGAATCAAGCTAGATGATCACAAGATAGCCACCCAAGTACTGCACCACAATATCCGTTTTCGTTTTTTCCAGATTTAAATTTTGGAAGCCCATTTCTCCTCCGTTTTAGATCTGATTTTGACGATTCTTTCATCGATATTCATCTAAATTCAATCCCTATCCCTTCTCATCAATTTCATGATTTTTGAAGTTTATTTGTTTTTGTGTGTATTTATTTTGTTTGTTCTGTGCCACGCTTTAGAGACTTGAGCATTCGAAGAAGAGGAGGAGGAGCCAGGAGCACAAGACTTTGACCAGGACCCTCTCGAGGTTGTTAGCAGAGGCAAGTCTCAATCTGTTTTCCCCTATTGATCATATTGTACCCAATTTTTATCACCACAACCCATAGCAGCCATTTTCCACTAAATAATTGTATAAAATGTTATTTGTCAGCATAATTTGAAATGTTGATCTAGTTATTCCCTAATTGTAGATTAGCCAGCCTGATTGCTACCAACCTAAATATTACCTTGATAACCCTAGAATTATCGTCTCGACAATATTAACTATGCTAAGACGAATCCCTAGTTACTTGTATGCTTTTGACCATGTATTACTATGTTATTTCATGCTTAATCATAATTACTTTTGCGAAATGTGTGAAACTTGGTGCTTAGTGTTTTGTCGGTTATCAGGAGGGAAAACCTCACCAGCGAGCTATTAACAAAAGAGAATGTGTTAGAGCTGTGGCAAATCAGGATTCCTACCGGGAATGCATTGGGAGTCTAAGTGTTATCTATGACAGGCTTAATGTAGAGATATTTGTCTAATCGAACCGAGTTGATATGACATCTTACCTAGTCTTTACATTACAACCACACGGCTCTGTATGTGACAGAGTTTAGTCTAAATCCTGTTAGCTAATCTACTAGTTGTCTAGAGTGGGGAGACCATGGACCAGGTGCAAATAGGTGCATGCTTGTCGACCCAGTTGGAGGCCTAGCTTTAGGCCACGAACCCTTGAGGCTGTAGGCAATTAGTGGGATAATGCTATGGTGGGTAATAACTTTGTTAAGTCGCACTGCCACAACAGTAGTATGGTGAAAAACTCAGCTTGTGGGTAAAGTATACCACTCTACAGATATAAAACTATTCGAATAGTTGTGTCCACAGTCACAGATGAGTTACGGTTTGGTCACAATAACTAGCATGAGTTTTGTGCATTTCCTTGGGGTGTGAGTGGACAAGGTGTGCCCTTTTTTGGGAAATATGTCTGGCAGTATGCCGTGGGTTGTTGTGGACGAAGTGTTCAACAACATTAAAACTTGCATCCTAGTGACATTCCACCACAGCCGAACTCTACTTCATTTAATAATAATGTTAATTTTTTCACAAAATCCGCTTTATGGAAATAAACCCTTGCATGTGTAAACTCGGCATTTCCGCAAAATTCAACTTATAGCCATATCCTTATCAATATTGTATGCATATATTTTTTCACTTCTTGATATAGGGCTAGAGTTAGAACTTGCTGAGTACGTTTGTACTCACCCTTGCTTATGATTTCAAAGGAAGATCTGGACTTTACCAATACTGACAGTGAAGCTAACGAATAAGTCTTAGTCACATTCACAACCAAGTTGCTTATGGAGTGGCATGTTCCCATGCTGATCCTGCTTGCCTTCTAGTGTTGTTGACTATGTTACTCACGAGCCTTTGCAGAATCCTTTACTTATTGTTTAGTTTGGTAGATTTATTTTACCACTCTCTTATTGTATGACTATAATATCATCTATTATAAAATTTGTATTTACTAGTGACTAATTTAGAGATTGGTATAAAAAAGTTTTAAGCACCAAGACCGACCCAAAATGCTTCAGTAGTGGCTGGCATCGACGAGGATAGAATACCACAAGCGGATGATATAAGACCCGCCCGTGGTATGTATTTCATTCCAAATTCATCATATACATATATTTTATTCCATCTAGATTCCAACACAGATTTTCAAGATAGATTATTAACATCACAGATTTTAACAGCATTTGAACACATATTTGAACACAGTAGATTTCAATACAATATTTACATCAAAAATAATATTTACATAAGATAATATTTAACGCAAGTATAATAATAACTCAACTAATATTACTGAAAGTCCTTTCTCTCTCACTCACAAAGCCTTGGATAGCTACCCAATTCACCTCCGTGGTCAAAGAACCTACCACTCTTGTGGATGATTCGTGCATGATGAACTAGCAGATGTCACGTTGGACATTCTAGATATCTTCATCTTTGAGCGAGGTGTGAGTACATTCAATCCTCTCTGCCTAAGATAAAAACACAACTAAAAGAGTTAAAATACTACTGACAAAGGAAATATGACCAAATAAAAATATGCAAGCGCAATGATAGCTTACATCCTCGGGGTTCGTTGTGTACCTCCCGTTTACCATAAGAAACCGGCAAACATAGTATCCATAAAAAACGATGTCAAAACCTTACTTGTGACACTTCAAATAAAAATGCAACATATTCATTAGTTCAGTAAGACTTTTTATCATATATAGTGAGATACAAGCATTAAAGGTGTGTTATTACCAGAAAGTGTGTATGGACTACCATCTCATCCAGCTCGGTCATATCGTGTATCCCACATTTCATTACGTACCACTTGTAGGCCCTATTCGAATGTCAAGAAGTAATTATTAATTCATAAATGATTTATAAGGATTTTATGTATGGAGATTTTCTTTACCTCTATATAACGTCGATGAAATCTTGATAGGATGATTGGGAGACATTGGCTGAGTTAAGGACCACGGGTCTGCTGCACTTCGACATCAGCATTATATGAATAAAGTGGTCGCTACATGAATACTTATGTTAGGTTCTTGATCGACCAATTAAGCTATATGCAAAATAAACTTATAGGACTAATTGACATATCAAACTTACTTAAAGTTGCAGGGTGCCATGATGTAGTCCTTGTCTTGCATTTCTAGCATAACCCTTCCTATGTAGGTTGATATATGAAGCCTGCATGATTTGATCATTTCTTTTATGAACCTTGTTTTCTCCTTGTTACTCTTCCCCTTAACCTCGGGGGCATCAGTCCTCAACTTCGCGACCATGTTGGGCTGAAAATTTATTGCGGATCAATGAATCTGACCAGTAACTTCAACTTTTCCGCATCATTAAATTGCATTCTACAGAATAAGTCACTGATCATTAGCTTCTATAGCATACATTGGTAGATATATGAACATAGCGATAGATTGTAGGCACTTACAAGCACCATATGCTTATAAGATTGATGTCGAGTTTGTCACAGTGGAACAAAGCGTGCACATCCTTAAAAATGTACCATGAGATAGGAGTCTCTACTTAGAAAAATGTTAGCAGAGACAGTAGCAGTGATTATCGAGAATCCCGCATGACATGCCCTCATGTACTTTTCGTGAGATTTCCTTATATCTCAGGGACCATCTTGGAGTTGAAACAATTGTAGAAATAGCTTTCCATTCTCATATTTCTCAGGAACATTTGGTGTAGGCAAGAAATCCAACAGAGTGGTACTTAATGTTTTGCTGGTCTCTTTTGCAAGATCGCCCTTCGCTGGAGATTCTTGAGTGGATGATACCTCTTCATCGGATATGTTAGAGTTTTTTTGTATGGGAAACCATGATAGGGACTCTCCGATGCTTAGGTGAAGGTGCCGGAGGTGCAGACGTTAGAGGCGGAGATGCCAGAGTCGCAGATGCTAGAGGCGAAGGTGCCAGAGTCGTAGATGGTGAAGCACGATGCAAAGATTCCTGAGCAAACAAATGTATTGGATGCTCAAGCAAAGGTGCCATATGCGGAGATGATATTGGGCATGAGGACGAAGGTGCCAAAGGCAAAAAGACTGGGTGTGAGGGCGAAAGTGCCTGAGGCGGAGAGGTTTGGCATGGGGCTGAAGGTGCCTGAGGCAGAGATGCTAGATCCGGGGGCAGTCGTGACACTGGCGATTGTGATTGCTGACGGCTAAAGATGAGATTTTGTTTGGGCCACAGAATGAAGTTGCCAACAACCGAATTGATAATCTTGATACCCTCAGGTGTGCTGATGTATGGATACATGACATCAAACTTTCACCATTTCCTAGCATCAACGAGGTGTTAAAGCATAGTTCCATCCTTTTTGCGCTTATCAAAGTACCAACACATCAGTTCAGAGTCCCTAGGGTTCGAGGATGGGAGATCACTGGCAGGTACCACATCACCATGGCTAGACTTCTTCTCTTCTTCTCCACGTCGGAAGAAGTGTCTTCTTCGTCACGACTAGCATTACTCTTCTCCTTCTTCGCGTTGACAGAAGCATCATCGTCCTCACAATCATCATTCCTCTTGTACCGACTTGCATTGCACACTAGTCATCTATCCAAGGCTTCATACTCTTTACGATAGAGGATACAGTGGTTCGAACACTTGTGTATTTTTTGCACATCCAATGACAATAGGTAGATAAGTTTCTTTGCCTGATAAGTGGTGGTGGGCAAGGAGTTAGGCTTCAGAAGCATGTTTACCAAGAGACTCAACAGATCTGAGAAACTCTTGTCGGATCATCTAGTGCTGGCCTTCAACCTTAGAAGTTTAAGCACCGAATGCGACACTATAAACTCCTTATCACAGCACTTTGATTCCTCATACAAAAGTTTCTTCGATGCCTTTTGTAACGTCTCGAAATTATCTAAACCTCTCATATCCTTTAAAACATGCAGTTCTATGTTGCGCAATATTTCCTCTATATTGAAATCAACATCATCATCCATCATAACATCAATGTCGCCTTCGAATCCCTCAACATCACCATCCACTTAATCAGTAGCGATGTCATTGTTTGATCCGCATATACGTTATTCGCCGTGTTTGGACCAACATGTGTAATCCTCGACAAAATCTCTCAAGATCAAGTGCAATTTGATTATGCTTGATTTATCCCACAATTTCTGGTTCTTGCAGTCAGAACATGGACAATGTATTTGCTTTGTCTTCTTAGTCAAAGCGTCCATCTCGGCGGCTTCAATAAAAGTAGAGAGTCCTTTGATATATATTCATACATATCTTGGCGCATCGTACATCCATATTATGTCCATCTTTAACTTCAACCACAAAATTAAATTCATAAATTAATAAATAAGAAAATCATAATTAAAAAGATTTTTTTGACAAAAGGGCAAAATTAGGCTTTTTATGATTATAATATGTCCACACAATTGAATCTATATTGGTGCAAATTCATTACTCTCTTCCTCTACATCTGATCTAGATCTAGATCTAGATCTAGATATATCCAAAAAATCCTCATTCATGATAAAAACATCCTAGAGGCTAAAAATATCAAATTCTAGCTACATTTTCGAAATATAATGCTGGAATCATGTGAATCTACACAATTGAATCAACATTAGCTACAAATTTTAGCTAATTCAAGGATCTAAATAGCTAGAACAATGAGCATCTCTAGATCACATCCAAACCCTAATTAAGCCTTAAATCTAAATCTAGACTTCAAAAAGATACTAGCTAGGGATGAGATACTCTTACCTTCGATGGCTCCTCCAAGAAATTCAAAAACAAAACATCCCCCCCTTTGTTTTCAAATCTCACTGCCGCATCCGAGCTACTATTTTCAGACTCTACGAGCTCTGTCTGAATGAAGCTCCCTGCGGATAGGTACTATTTATGGAGAGATTATCACTAGCGGTTCACATAAGGAACTGCATATATAAATCTCCCATTATCACAGACGGTTAACATATAAAACTGCCTATTAAAATTAGTACTTTTATAGGCGGTTCCTTGTGTTAACCGTCTGTGAGAATAGCTGTCATTATCAAAGGCGGTTCACATAAAGAACTGTTTGTGGAAATACATAATTTCCACAGGCGGTTCCTTGTATTAATCGTCTGCGGTTATGGAGCTATTTCTATAGACGGTTAACATAAGGAACCGCCTGTGAAAATTAAAATTAATTTTCACAAAGCGGTTTGAAACCGCATAGGGCCTCAACTTACTACTCAGACGGTTTGTCATATGAACCTCTGGTAGGAAAAAACTCTAGGTGTCTTGAAAAATAGTTTTTGCAGTAGTGTCGCTTGGATTTGGGGGAAGATTTCTTCAGCTATGTAAGCATATTGCTAGGTTTGTTTTGAAGATGATAACAAGGCAATACGAGATGTGGTTCAATATTTATATCTGAAAGATTTTGTTGCTTTTCTTCTATTATCATTGTGCGTGATGCTGGTAAGGATTTGCTTTTGTATAGAGCGAATTGCTAAATCTAGTAATTTATTTAAATAATGAGAAGTACTTTAACTAGGTGTCACTGCAAACTATGTGATTTGATTAGGTTTAATTGTTCAAATTTCAAAATTGTCAGAATTCTAAATTTAATTTGTTTGACACTTAAGCAACTGATGTGGAACAGCTCATATGATGCTGCAGTTGCGTTCATTTCTCTGTTTCATTAAGCTGCATTCTGTTTCAACTCTATCTAGTCTGAGTACTTTCCTGAACTCTACTAGGACTGCTATGAGGGTATGTTAATCGATGCCGCTAGAATGTATACATTTTCAAAATCCTACTATGTGTTTATTTGAATACATGTGTTTTTATGATATGTGCATGTTAGGTCCCATTCTTTTTTTGATTGGACTTTGGTGACCTAGGTAAGATGGATCATGGATAAATTTGGTATACTAGGTGTCCGTAATGCAATCGTAACGGGGATAAACATCCGCTGGGACAATAGCCAAACGGCGTCAGTTGCTAGATGAGAGATTTAGAATATTAGGGAAGATTAGATTAATTCTTCTTACTTGCTTAGTCCCTAAAGGGGTGCGATGGCTCTTTATATCTAGAGTTTGGCCGACTCTAAACCTACTAGGACTCAAATCCTAAATAGACTCCATCTGAAATCCTCTCTGATTACAACTTATCTCTTTCCATCTACTCACTCTACTTCTTCTAGTCGAGTTCAATTATGCTAACATATCTAACTCTATCTACTCAGCCGAACTAACTCTACTAACCTTTCCTAATCCGACTGACCTTCTAATTCTAATCTTAAACTGCCTTATTTATTGGAATCCAACTATGCTAACTTATCCGATACTTGGCCGCAACTTCTGTTGTTGTCCTCTTTGACCCTTCTCCTGCTATATGTATTGCCGTACATAACATGCATGGTATGACCGAAACAAAGTAACTGATCATATCACACAAGGGTACACGAAGGTGAGATTTCTGTGCTTGAATTAAGAAATTTCTGCGCTACAATTCAGAAAACTCACCAATTATCAAATACTCACTCATACGATAATATGTACAAAACTCTGCTTGTCTTGTCAGCCGCTAAAATCCAAGGGTTGGGAGATGGCTCTCTTGGAGCACACGATATCCATGATCACAGATTCTGCATCCACGTCAAGAGTACCAATCACAAAAAGGCTTTGTCTCAAGGATTTTTTTGGATGATTTTTATATGAAGGTTTGGAGTCACGTGGAGTTTCTATATGAAGGTTTGTGACTGATAAACAATGTATTCTCTGAGTTCTGAATCGAGCTGTCTTAACATTGCAGTGCTAGTAGTGACTGGTGACACCGACCGCATTGTTCCTGCTTGGAATGCTGAGCGCGTACCTGGAGCAAGGTTTGAGGTGATCCAGAGTTGTGGTCACTTGCCCCAGGAGGAAAACCCTGAAGAATTCCTGTCACTCGTTGAGAGGTTCCTACGGACAGTGTTCGGAACTCCGAATGAACAAGTGTTCCAAGCTGCTGTATGATGAACTATGTATGATCTGTAATTGCAAATACATAGGCGGCAAGGATGGATCTAGATTCGCGGAGGGGGGATAAGAGGAGAAATAACAGTTAAGAAGAGAGCAACTAAAGATCGATCAATTCTTATAGCCAGAAATTCAGGGGTCAATTTCATCGCATTGGATGTTTTGTGTGCGCGCGCGGGCGCATTGGAAGGTTTTTAGAGTAACAGAGTATATAGTTGGGAACCTACATTACATCTCCCTTAATTAAGCAATCATATTGGTTCATCGTTCTACTATTCAGTACGAAGCAGCAAAATATTTATACTAAGGAAATTGCAGCATAGTGGTCCTGATCCAAATCCTCCCGAAAATGCCTAAGTAAACCCCCCTCATCCAAACACCTACTAACTTTACACAAGCCAGGAGCATATGAAAGCTCAAGCTTCCTTTCCTATGGTCCACTCTCTGTTCAAGTATATTTGCAAACAACTGTGATAAAATTGTGAAAAAAGGAGAGTGCTGGAATCTTATAAACACTCATTTCATATACACGGATCTCTCTAATAACAATGAGTTCTACACTCAGCTGTTGCTTTTACAGATGTTGATCTGAATTCTGAAAATGACTAGACAATGCTATCTTGCACACAAACTAATATGGTATACATGGCTTCTCCGAAATCTTCTTGTGGTTATTCCCTCCAATAAGTGGGCGAATTGAGATCACTGCCACAATCCACATCTCATAATTTTCCTTTACTGGCAGTAGTATTTTCACATAGTTCCAGCAAACATCAACAGGAAAGCTATCATATCAACTAGGCTATTGGGCCAATTGGTGAGCTTCTGCATGAATTCTATTTGTGCACTTTTCTAGTATACAACATTGTTGTTGACCCCATTGCATCATCACCGAAACCACAAGCTTCAAAAAAGGGCCTGCAACAGGTACCATAAAATAAATAAACATCAACATACATTGGTGAAAATTAAGCGATTCATATTTTTTACATTTACTGATAATGATAAGGGGAAAAACTCATATTCTGTACATAATGCCATACCTCTCGTTTTCTGTACAGAACGCGGAAATGTCATATATTCCTCTGCTATGGAGTACCCTGCAGATATTTTTCAGGCAACAGAATATTAGGCGAAGCTCTAACTTTGGACAAACAATCAATATATTGACGGTTACAAGTATTTGCACAGATTACCGAAGTACTTCATATTGCATAAATTCGTCTGTTGTTTTAAGATTAGTCAATTAGAGATCAATTGATAATTGGAGTCGAACTCTTAATATGCTTAGAGAAAACGCTCCGTATCTGTAGGCCAACTGTGCTTACTATCTACGAGCTCCTGAACTAATGTGCAATAGCTAATATATTTATAAGAAAAATATCTATGTTTTGTTTATTTCCTTTTTATCATTTTGGTTGTTTGTTTAAAGTGCGCGGAAGACTTCATGTTCTAGAGCTACGGCTTTTTTTCCTTTTTTATCTAATAGGAACATAAAGCATTGATCATTTGGTTTTGCTAATTTGCATACTTTACACAAATGGTTGTATATTAGCATTCTTGCAATAAATTTGAGCAAGGATGCCATGCCAACACCAATCCTAAAAGCATCACCTCAAACACCCCTTCAAAATTACTCCCTCTGTTAAAAAATACAAGGCATGCTTTATTTTGGAAAAAAACGTTGTATATTTTGATTAACATTTAGTCAAATTATAAGCATGTTTAGTGTACAAATATTATACAATTAGATTCATATTTCAAAATGCTTTTACCCACTATATAGAAATTGTTTTCACAGTAGGTTCACAACTGTTGTCACAGTCGGTTATCGAATCGACTGCAAGAAAGAGACTGTAAAAATCGACAACTATTATAGTTAGTTCTGAAAACTTATTGCAATAATACTTATTACCATCAGTTCGCACTAGGAACGTACTGTAATAGTGCACTTTTTTAAAAAAAAGGCTAGGTAAGTTTACATCAATTATTACCACATAAATGATCATATCAATTAAACAAAGCTATATGTACAAAACTGTATACATGTACATGTAGACCAAAAGATGCCTTTACTAGAATTATATGTACACAAGTGCATAATCGTTGCAAAAGAAACTAATCAAATACGAGTACCATCTCCCAAGAATTCAGTCAAACATCTTGCCTACTTGTCATTTAGGAATAAGCTGTCGGCGATGGTGGGCGGAGCGGAGCCACATGCCTGATGGTAGATCTGCCTCTTGATTGTCGCACAGAGTCACCACACACATGGTATTACCTGCTCCCTTTGTTTCACCTTCATGCAAGGCTCTGCTTGTTCACTCTGATCTGTATAAAAAAATGAATCCAATCTAAGAACCAGCCATGCTGTGAGATATGGATGAGGGAGAGGTACCCTAAGATAAGCGATTATGATACACCATCCATAAGATAAGCGATTATGATGTCATCAAATCATCAGGTGAATGTGCGTACCCTGAAAGTTAGCTTGGAATACGATGCAGAGTTGCTCCCACGAGTATATTGTCCCTGACGATAAGTTGGTCAGCCAGATTCTAGCTACCTCTTCAAGGGATGTGGGGAGATAATTTGCCATTACCTTATCGTCTCCACCAGCTGCTTGAATTGCCATGGTGTAGATTTGGAGGAACTCAACAAAGTTTGTGCTTCTGTTGTACTTCTCATTTGACCCAGAGCAGAACTGTGCCAGCCAATTCACATTCCGTAGATCTAGAGAGAAAGCCTGGTACCTGTTGATGGCACCTTGCTAGGTCCGGGTGGCCATGGACGTTCTACCCACAAGGGTCAGAGATTGGCCCTGGATTGAGTTGTGTTAGGACGTCCTCCGATCAGGCCATCAAGGCGCAGTTGATGCCTACTCAAGGGTCTTGAAGTGCCTCCGCTGGTTGATAACCTCGTGCATATCATTGATGGGATGATCTCTGACCAATGAGGTCCTTTCACGATTAGGTGCTTGGTTATCTTCCCAGGTTGTCTTGTTCCAGGTATTTCGCCAAATCTAATCCATTATGAGAAGGAGTGGTCGGAGACTTCCTTCGATTCTAGCTATTCCCAGTGATAGCTAGATGTGAGTCCTCAGCCTGAATGATAGCCTCCTGCATCATTCCGGTCATGGAGTAGATCCAACCCTTACTGGCAAGGGTCATTAGATCTACAATCGGAGGGCGCATGAGAGCCTCCTGTAAAAGGAGGAGCGTCTGCGCCATTGCAAATTTATAGCAATGAGCCCCATGCTGATGGTCATGAGACGTCAGATCCCGTGCTCTGTTCAAATTTTTGATCTGGGAGGCAGTGGCCAGCGGAAGCTAACCGTTGCCCGAGATCAGAGCAGCGGGGACTTGTGTGTTTGCGGGATTATCATCATGATTATCCATACTATCATTCCCGTCTCCAATGGCGAAGGCTTCTTGAGGGTAATCTCCACTAGATGAGGAGTCTAGATCCATCATAGATTTGTCATCGAAGTGCTTTGGGTAGGTATTTCAACAATCCATGTTGTCGAAAGCTGTAGTGGAGGATCTCGACTTGTGGTGAACATTGCTTTCACGATTGTCTTGGTAATTGAGTGGTTCGAACTTGATGCTGTAGTCCTTGGTGCATTGATACATAAAACGACTAGCCTCATCGCTAGAATCATTGTCAGCTAGATCTTTGTCAAGGTCCGCCTGATCGATCGTCGGCTCATTGTTGGTCAACAGGGTGAAGTTGTCATAGAACCCCTAATCCAAGAAGCCAATGCTCGGGTGCAGGCTTAGGTGAAGCCGACGACATGTTGTGTGTAGTTGTTTCAATGCCTTCTGTCATGATTTCCACAGTCGGTGCCAACTTGCGACGATTGGTGAACCGCCAATCTTACAAACTTGTAAAAATAGTAGGGGATGCTTCAAGTAAATGAATCACAGAACACACAAAAGGGGTTTTTATACAAGTTTAGGCATCCCTTAGGATAAAAGTCGTACATCCTGTTTGTCTTGTACTATTCTCTGAGATTGTTACAAAGGGTGCGCTACTAGCCTAGATGGATCTAAACCTAGGCGGATGGCTCCCTTGTGACTAGTCATGGGAATATGCTAATATAGATCTAAACTGCAGAAGGCTTGGAGGGTCAACGCTCCTAAAAGCTTCAATTGTGTATGATGGCTTGTCTCGAATTGTTAGCGCTTGTCTTCTGCAGGGTCCCCTAGGTCTGTATATATGGGGGTCATTGTATGGCCTCTAGAGTCCTTCCTTCTCATTCTTGTAGATAAACTTCCATGTTTATGAGTATCCTGGGTATCTATGGGTAGCATACATCCAAGGATTCCCTTCCCAGAGATGAAGATATACCCGAGAATAATTGTAACAGCCCAAATGGCTTAAGCATGTCATTAAGCATCATAAACATCATTGACATCATGATTAATTATTTTGGTGAATTATGAACATGCTTTTTCAATTAAACATAAATTGTAAAAATTAATGTTAATTGGTGCATTGTTAATAAACTCACAATATTTGTATACAATATAGAGTTGTAAGCAATTTTAGAAATTATTCCATGAAATATGAAGAATATAAATGAATTTTCCCAATTTTTGGAGATTGTTTTGAAGGCATAAAAATTACCACAAGTTATAAAAGATTGCATGTTTGGGGAATTTTAGTTTGGAATTGGCTTAGGTATTATCGGTAAAACTAGTTAAAATGGGTTACACATGAATTTTAGTTTCACAAAAAAATTGTCCCATGATTTTTGGACCACGGGAAGGTATTCTTTTGAATAGAAGAAGTGGAGATGATATTTTTCTTTAGTCCCTCACTGTTGATCGGCACCACCTGTCATCCCTCTCTCTGCCTCTCACCTCCTCTCACTCGCCGAGCTTTGCTCAGGGGCGATCGCCATTTTCCTTAACTTTGGAGGCTAGCCACGTCGCTGGACGAGTCGAGCATAGCAACGTGCTCCTTCCCGAGGTGCTGGGCGTCGCCCTTATCCCCTCCCCACTTGGCCTCTTTCTCTCTCCCTCCTTTCTCCCTCTCTCTCGGCTGGCTATTCTCCAGAGCAGAGCACACATGGCACAACACGGTCACTGGCCAAATCCACGCCGATGAGCCCACCTCCGCCTCGGCCAAGCTCCCCGAAGCGTTGAAGGAGGACGTTAGGCCCTCCTCCGAGCTCTCATCGGCCGATTCGCCCTCTTCCCCGCCGAATTGAAGCCTCCCGCACCGACCTTCTTCCTCCACTCCAGCCGAGCTCCACCCCTCTTTGAAGAGCCCATGTGTTTCCGCCCCTCCGGTTGAATACAACCCACGGTGAGCTCCCTTGTGCCCCCATGGGTCATGTGCGCGCACCGTTTTTGGCTTGGCCGGCCGCCGGCGTGCCTCTCCATGGCCACCGAGCGTCGCCGCCTGTAGCCGCCAGCTGCCAACCCTGTTCCGACTGGGCTCACCGACCGTGTGTATCCCCACCAAGTTCCCCATGTCTCGCTGGTGCCGCCGGTGCCCTCTGCTGGCCACATCGCGCCACCAATCACCTCCGGCGAGGCTACCCGAGCCGCCGGCGCACTGTGCTTTGGGCATGGCCTGGTTTTGACTGGAGTCAAGGTAGCCTGGGCCTGCGACCAGTGACTACAGCTAGTTAGGCACTAGCGTAAAAAGGAGTCAGTCCATTTAACTATTCGGTTTAAATCAGAAAATAGGAAATGGGTTATTCGTTGCATTGTTAAAACGGCTGGTAATTGTAAAATTCATAGAAAATCGAATATAGGTCTAAAAATTATGAAACCAATTTTGTTGGCCTTGTATTATCATACTCTACACATGAAAAATACTAGGAGTTATGAATTATATAATTAAAATTATTTAATTAATGAAATGTGTTTAATCATCAATAATTCATAAACAATTATTGGCGAGTCCAAAATTGGTAAATCCAATTTTGTTAATCTTATTAAATTATGCCCTGTTCATTAAAATATACTCACACTCATGTTAAATGAAGTTAACTTTCTAAGTTGTTTTAAGCTTGGATTTAAGCGTACTTAATCCATAGGAAATCATTAAATGTTTAACGATAATTTATTTAAGGAAAGTTTTGATGCTTTAAAACCCATATCCTGATGCATTGCATCTCCACTGTCATCACACGCTGTGGAGGATCTGTCATTGCACGTCATTCATGCTTGTCATTGCATGCGTTCTTCAGTAGTGAACGAAGGTCCGGAGCGTGACGCGAGTGTGATCGAGGGTGGCACCAAGGCACACCACTTCTGCGAGTTCTGTTCAGGAAGTATCGGGCAAACCCCAGAGCAGAAAGGCAAGCATCTAAGCATACTGCGTCCTTTGTTCAAATTAAATGGAGTCTAAAATTGATAAATTATGCTTTATATATGTTTGCATGTATTGAGTCCAGTGTCAGGCTGATATGGGTAGAACCTATGTTGATGCATTATCTCTACCTTGATTTATTGATGAATCCTTATCCATATAGTCTTGATGATATAGTTGGTGTCTAGCTTCAAGGGTTATTCGAAATGCTTAGCAATGCTTAGGTCCTCAGTAGAAGTCGAGTGACGGTGCTACCGTTGTTCGCGAGCCTAGGAATTAATCACTGTTCATAGATACAAAGATGAGGTTGAGATAGATGGTTGAGGTATGAGATTGAGGCGAGATGTGGGCGGTGTTAGGGGTATCTTTTGCCCTGGAGGTATCCTCTGGGTAGTTTGGGAGAGGAGCCCGGGTGCCATAGACCACTTGCATCGTTTAAGGCCATCCGTCAGTATAGTTGGCTCTAGCATTTACAGTACTCACCACATGCTAATCTAATGGTAAGGTAAGCCGATTATCTTATGCCGTGGCAACACTTGCCTTGTGGCTCTATGACGCGTAAGAGAAAAGAAAAGGAGAAGCAAGGTGGCGGGGAGCCGGAGGTGTCCGAGACATGCTCGCGGTAACCCCGGTCCCATAGGGGTATTGCAAGTGGGTGGTTCTGGGTACGAGAAAGGTTGACTCGAGTACCTCCTTGTATGTACTTTCGTAAGTAGCACAAGCCGAATGGTCTGCGAGTCATGTGGGTAAAGTTGTACCCCCTTACAGAGTGTAACAACAATTCGAATTGTCGTGCTCTCGATTATGAGCATACTAATGATTAATTAGAATACTATTTGTATCATACTTTGTCATGTCAGTGAACTGAGATGAGAAAAGAAACACGTGCCGGGACTACTAGGATGGTATTCTGGTTAATCATTGAGGTTGTGATTATGAATAATGATCCTCCTGATGATTAATTAAAAGATTGTTTGGACGGTTCCTCACAATAATGAAAAATAGTGGGGTATCCAGATATGATAGTTCTATACTACTCATCATCAAGTACCCCTCGTGGAATCAGGAAGAAAGACATCATGTACATTGGGAGGCTACTAAGAACTGTGTTAAGAAGGAAAAGCCTAACACCTGTAGATAGATACATGCCCATCTAACTTCTCAACCTCTTTTTAAACCGTCCTTCTACATCTGTATTCCTGAGCTTTAGAAAGTGAATCAGAACTCCCAGGAAGCGCAGGGGTAGGTCACCCATGGCACGTCCAAAAAATTTAGCATACTGGTCGGCATTATCCTAGGCTGCACAAAAAAAAGCAGTTTGCTTTTGCGGGAGTTGATCTTCAGACAAAAAAGTTGCTCAAAGGTGCAGAGAAATATCTTCATTTTTTGGCCTTTTTCAGATCATGCTCCATGAAGAGGATTATGTCATTGGCATATTGGAGAATATATGGGCCATCTCTACATGGTGGAGCACTACTCCGCCAATTTGCCTATTACTTTTGTCTCTCTTAATGAGGATTGCTAACATGTCAACAATGATATTAAACATAATTGAAGAGAGTGGATCCTCTAGATGTAAGTCCTTTTTTTGTTTGGAGTATAGACCAATATTATCATTAGTTTTAATCGCTAAGCTTCTTCAAAAAATGAAGGTCTCTACCCATGAACACCATCTAGACGAGAAACCTTTGATCACTACGTGAAAAAAATCATGGGTGATGGGTAATAACCCTTATGGGTGACTGGTCCCGCACCTGTCACCCCAAACGTGTCACTAATGACTAGTCATTAGTGACGGGTAAGAACTCATCACCAATGAGGTCATCAGTGACGGGTCATACCGTTACCCGTCACCTATAAGCTTCTCCCATTACATGGGTGACAGACATAAGTGACGGGTGATACTCTTCACCCATCACTTATATCCTAACATAAGCGACGGGTAATATATTCACCCGTCCCTTATGTCATAACATAAGTGATGGGTAACCTCTTCACCAGTCACTTATGTCTATTAGCCATGTAATGGGAGGAATACATAAGTGACGGGTAAGCCAGTTACCCATCACTTATATTTAATACAAGTGACAGGTAACCATGTTACTCGACACTTATGTGTATGTTACCCTATGGGAATGTCCTGTTTCCAAACTGCATCCTAGAGTGTACCCAGGATTTAGCAGCCATCTTCTCCCTGCGAACAATAGCAACACATCCAAATCTATATTGAAAAACACACATATAAGAACTCGTTCATCACATAATCGCAAAGGTTATAAAGTTCCAATCTAATTCATGATAGAACCACAAATGTTATAAAGTTTTGATCAACTCATATTACACATATAAGACCGGGATTCTATAGTGGAACTCACTGTGTGGGCTGATGACTTCAACCACCAAGAACTCTGTGATCCGTAGTTGAATCTCTGGGAGTGCACTAACTTCGAAAAAATGAGCGTAAAATTCCTGAATAATTTGACATGTAATCAATAATCTCGTATTGAACTAATTACTAAAATTAGTTACAAATAATCTCTTATTGAACTTACATCGAAGGATTTGATATCCGTCATGCGGAGCGTGAGGAGCATGTTCCACGCAACATAGAATCCGCAGGTGTTGCCCGTGGTTGTTGGTGGCACTGCTGGTAGAAAATTTAGTTTTAGATCAAAAGGAAAAAAGCAGCAACAAAGAGCATTTGGTATTCTGTTAGGTAGCATTTACCATGAACCCGGTCTTGTCTGTTAATCTATGGCTGGCTTTTGCATCGTAGTCAGGTTGAGCTCGGATGTACTTGTCAAAAGCCCTGCATAAGGATGGATCGATTAGGGAGCATTTGAATGTTAGAAAAGTTAAATGTGTAAACTAAGTCAGGCAGAACTTATGCGTCAAGGAGTCCTTTTACAGCACTGTAATCATGCTTTCCAGGTTTGCCTTTTCATCCTACTGGTCTTGACGAGTCGAGGTAGAACACCAAGTCCCACTTGAGGCAAATGACAATCAAGATCCAATGGCCACCGGTGTTGGGGACGCCCATCGGGTTCTGCATTTTGGAATATTATTGCATTGACCTGGCCACATAGTCCACAACGTAGTTGGGGTGAAGTTGAATGACCAATATTGTACTGAACTTAGGGTCAAGACATGCGATGGAATCCTTGTTCTTCTTTGTTTCTTTCATCAAGTGTCTACAGATAAGAACATAGTTAGATTCAAGAATTAATGGTATTAATTTATGAATATTCAGTTTTAAGGGACTTACAATGTGAAGATCCATAATAACGAAACATCTAGGCCATCATGGTTGAAGAGGTCAGATAAGTCAATGAAACCCACAATAAAGTAGTTGTCATCATTACTTAAGAGATGTCGTCGCTTGTACTTTACGACTATGGATGTGGCATTGCTGTCGATAGAAGCCTGCATGTAGTAATTATGCAGGTCGACACATGCTTTTCCACCCTTGTTAGGCCATCTACTGTTATCATGGGCTTCCCATATTTGAATTTCGTGTTGGCATTAGTCCATGCTGCTCCAATGTCCTTAGACTTCTTTGCTGGTACAATAGCCTTCGACATCTTTGGCAGGTTCTTTTTAGAGCCTTTCTTCTTGGTCTCCTTTTCCTTCTTCTTTGGACTCTCTAGGGGACACAGAATTGGATTTGGAAGTGAGGTTGCCAGATACGGAGGAGAAGGCAGTGAAGTTGCCTTCTCTAGAAGTGGGGGGCGCGACGGTGGTGCACTTGGAGCTCGTTCAGACTGGGATGCACTGGAGACCGCGATGTCACCCCTCTTCCACTGGATTCTTTGACGAAGAGCTTCACCCAGAGTTGTGACTTCATCATTAGGGGGGGGGGGGGAGCTCCAACACGTGATCGATGGCATTTCTATGTACCATTTCCACCGTAACCATGACATAGCCTATATGTATTGAGACTGTATGTAAGATGCGGACGCTTGGAAGCACCTGACCCCTTGCAACCTCGATGTGATACCCGCAAGGCCTAATTACAAGACAGTAGGGCATGGGCCCTTCTAGCAGGTCAATCGTGTCTAGCTTAGTCATGACAGCAACTTGTTGTTTGACCTCCTTGGAGGCGCAGCTACTCTTCCCTGCAGCTCTGAGGCTAGCTTCCACTGGGATGGAAATATCTATTCCCTTTGCTGCAAGCTGCTCTATGATTTTTGTGTAAACATTCTGGGTGATGTCCTGTGTCAATGTTTGTGTCAATGCATCCATGACCACTGTAGGCCTCTTGCTCTTCTTGTACATCCTGAGGTCTTCGGGAAAGACGTATTTCTAGCCCTGAACTTGATACACCTTGCACTCAACCTGGGTGCTCTGGGTTTCCCAGCGCCGCTGAGAGAACATCATGTTCCCTGGCCCCAGTGAAAGAACCTTGGCTGGCTTCAACTGCCTTTTCTTTTACTTTTTCTACGACTACTTGGGTTTTAGTGTTTATGAATGTGATTTCCCCGCTTTCAGATAGCTCATCCCTTGCACGCAAATATGATTGTGATTGTCCCAGAAATTGGAGCTAATGATTCTCATGGCCTTCTCTGGATAACTTTTCATCCTCTATAGGCCATTTGGCCCTTTTTCTAGCGTACCCGGTTGCGTCGGTCCTATGGCTATGCTTGTTCCTAGCCCAAAGCTGCTTCTTCTCCTCAATTTCCTTTTTGAACTACTCTGAGTTCTTCATCTGCGCAAAAGCATCCCAATTCTTCCTCTTTCAAGTGCTTGTAGATCTCGAAGGGCGCCATCCCTTTAGCCAAGTACTGATTCACAAGCTTACTCTTAAAGCTTCGGTGAAGTTTTGCGATCACTTTCATTACTACATTGAGCGCAACGATCGTTTGACGCTCGCTCATGTTTCCAGGGTACTCTAGATACTCCTTGATGACATTATCGAACAAGTCCCTCTTAGCTTCGTCATTGAGGTCATCGAACTTAATCGTTATCGCACCCTCTCCCGAGTAATGAGCCGTGCGACCCTTCGGAATCTATTCAGGGCCTTTTCATCCATAAGCATCCCGTCAGCATCAATTCCGGTGATGGTAACCTTGTCCGTCAGCCACTGTGTTTGTGACCTTACTTTTCGGGCTAGTGCACCGCTACTAGCTGTCTGGCTTGGAAACTGTGCTTCCGCCATCTAGAGAGAAAACAAGGGGAGGTGACATAAACAAAAAAATACTTTGCATTGACTCATATTAATACCTCTTTGGCAGGATTGTATTCTTTGTCACTTGCCTGACGTCGGCTCTCCCACATGGGTGACAGGTCAGGGCGCGGGCTGTGATACTAGCTTTTGTTGCTGTCAGAGGAGGACGTCAGGTGCGGACTTGGGCTCCTATCCGCCCCATCTTGTGGCGGGGTGGCCTCTAGTGCTAGCATCCTCTGTGCTTTTGGTTTCTCAGGGCTGATAGTCCTCTTCTTCCCCATGGTTTCTTAGAGGAAAGAAAAGGAATCAATGTTAAGGATTTTCTTAAATCTACTTATCAAACTATCACTAAGATATCTATATGCATTTTCAACAGATATTGCAAGCTTAATTATTTAAATCAATAGAAGCTAATATGTATTATGTTCTTTGGGTGAAGAGAGCTGAGCAAATAGATGTCAGCAAGTAATAAATGACCGCTCCAGTCCAGACAACACAATGGAAAACTTAACTTTTAAACTTAGAATATGTAAATTGGGTCCTCAAAGTACTATAATCCAAAACTAAAATCATTTAACAAGTTATCAAACTAACTAAAGAAATTGGATTATTGTATAATATGAGATACAATGTGCATGAATATCAATATTCCAGAAATAAGAATACAAGAGCAGAGTAGTACATATCTATTAAACATGATCTTCAAATAGTGTTTTGCTCCCAAACTATACTTTAAACATATCACAAATTGTTGTCAGATAAAACAAGTTGCTCTCTAATGGTTCTCTATAGTTGGCCCCAGAACAAATAGTGTTCTGCTCCCTAACTGTACTCTAAACATATCACAAATTGGACAAGATTTTAAGTTCACACCTAGATGTGGATTTAGAAAAGGAGTTCTCTGAGTTCGGTTCAACTTCCTGCATAGAACTGCTATACAAGCGATTAAGCACTGAGAACAAAAACTAGCTCCTGTATAACTTGAAACAAGCAGCACTATAGACCAGCAAGCAATGGATCTTAGTTACTGAACTAACCAAACTAGCTTTCATTCTTCTACCAAGCAAACAAGACAAGCTAGAATAAAAAATTACAATAGCTCATGTCCAGGAATTAGAGCAAAAGGTAGTAAACTAAGCATTACAAAGTCCAAAATTGAAATACTTGAACTGATAAGAGAGAATCAATACAAAATAATCAGCTACTGGCCATGCTAATCAATAATCAGAGAACTAAACAAAACCACTTCTATTGTACTCAACTATCTAGCCCAATGTCATTTCATATCATCATCACCGAGCAAACATCCAAAGGCAACCTTGCTGTCCAGAGGAAGGGAGAGGAAAAACTTACAAAGAGACACATTCAAAAACATGGAGAAGAGAGGTTAGGAAGAGAACTGGGTGCTATGCTTTCTTTGGGACAAACAAAAGCAAAAATGGAGTGACCCAAGACTAGAATCCTGACAAGGCCACCATGCACATGGAAAATGCTTCTTCTGGTGATCTGTTCATGAAAAACATTGGCATTTTCACACACCTTAGTGACAGTGTAAAACAAAATAGTATAGTGATCATATCATACTTGACTACACTAGAGAGTAACACCAGTTTCTTTTGTTGGGTCAATCCACACCTTATCATTTTTTCCACCAAGAACCACACTACAATCTAACTTCATGTGTAGTTATTTTCCAGTTATTGCCCATGCATTCATGGTGCACCTACCAAGCAACAAAATTCACCCCTTGTCCGCATTTGGAATCGTTCCTTGCTTTCCCATAGTTCCCCCTGAGCAATTGAGCATTATGTTATGTTATGTAATTTTCTTGCTTATCAAACAGCACCTGAAACTTGTAACAGGTAACACCCACAAACTCTCTAAAAAATCTAGCACAGAATCAACCCATGCACAGACATCAAACCTCAAGAGGGAGAAGGAGAAGGGGGAAGGAGGGATAAGTACTTGGAGTGACGATGACGGGCGACAGGCTCGGGGTTCTCGGCGTGGTGGTGACGGCGACGACGGGCGACGAGCGATGGGCTCGGGGTTCTCTACAATGGTGGTGACAGCAACGACAACGACGGACGATGAGCTTAGGGGCGATGGTGGCGACAGAGATGGGCTCACGATGCAACGGCAACGGGCTCAGAGGTAGTGACGGTGGTAGCCTCGGGATTCTCGATGATGGCGGTGACGGCGACGGGCGATGAGCTCGGGGGCAACGGCGGTGACGGAGTTGGGTTTGCGAGGCGACGACGATGAGCTCGTGAGGCAACGGTGATGGGCTCGGAGGCAGTGATGGCGGCGGGCTCGGGGGCTCTGGGAGTTAGGGCACGGGGGCTTGGGACTTAGAAAAAAAAATGGGATGCAGCCTATATATAGTTACACGGTCATAGGTGACGGATCAACACTATCACTCGTCACCTATTCTATTGACCCGTCACTTATTATACCTCATAGGTGACGGGTGAAGAGTATCACCCGTCACCTATGAGGTATAATAAGTGATAGGTGAATAGTATCACCCGTCACCTATCACTTTGACAGAAATTCCAGATTCAAATTCATAACTTGTTGTGTGCAATTTAATGTTACAAACTTGACATTAATATTACAAATTTGACATTAATATTGCAAATTCAATATATACAAATTTAAATATGATCTTAATATTATGAATTTGATATTAATATTACAAATTCAATATGATCTTAATATTACAAATTCAAGTCATAAGTGATGGGTGAAAATATCACCTATCACTTATGACATGTACTCAGTGACCGGTGAAAAAAGTCATAGGTGACGGGTGAAGAGCTTCACCCGTCACCTATGAGGTATTATAAGTGACGGATAAATAGTATCACACTTTGACAGAAATTGTAGATTCAAATTCATAACTTTTTGTGTGCAATTTAATGTTACAAATTTGATATTAATATTACAAAATTGACATTAATATTGCAAATTTAATATATACAAATTTAAATATGATATTAATATTACAAATTCAAATATAATCTTAATATTACAAATTTGACAATAATATTAAAAATTAAAATAACTTGAAACCTAAAATTCAAATTTGACATTAATATTACAAAATTGACATTAAAATTACAAATTTGTCTTTTTCGTGCTTTCTTGACATGGATCCCTTCATTATGATCGGAGCATAGGTAAGGAGTTTCCTCGGGGGCGAATGGCATGCCACGATTGCAGTAGCAAAAGGGGGGATTTTATCGAATTGATTGAACTCCTCATCAATGACGTTTGAAACTTCGATGATACGTCTTTTCTCAGCAAGAACCACATGGCGTTTCTTTTTTATTGTGTCGGTCACATAAAAGACTTAGCAAACATCTTTAGTGAGTACGAAGGGTTTAGACTTGTATCCGACATGTTTGAGATCAATGCTAGTGAACCCATACTTGTCATTAGTGATGCTCTTTGCCCCATGTACCCAATGACACTGAAACAGGGCTACCTTGAATCCTAAGTAATTCAGCTCCTAGATCTCCTATATTTTACCTTAGTATGTGCCCCTCTGCGTGTCATTGTCATAAGTATCTATACGGACACTACTGTTCTGGTATATACTTTTCTCATCTTGGGCAACCGTGTAAAATGTTTATTCGTTTATATTACCCTTGATATGTCATAATTGTGTATATAGGGCCCGATGACAGTTTTTTTTATCAAACCACTTGTAGGAGTACTCGATATCTGATTCCATCTCAGAACCAAATCGTGAACCTTCGCATATGTTGCCTCGCAACCCAAGCTTCGGTCTACCCCAGATTCTATTCAAGTAGCATCTACTTGTGCTCATTGACATATGAGCACACTTTGCTCATTTGTTATAGCATGAGGAAATGAGCTTGGTCATATGCCTTCAGATCAGGAGTAATTGCCATCTTCCCCAGAACCCCCACACCTGCGAGCCTCCCCTCATGGCGAGACTTAGGCACGTCGATTGGGTTATTTGGGTCAATATAATTAACATACTACTCAATTCCTCCTTTGTCGTGTAACCTTGCACGACGCATCCCTTAGGAAAGGCTCGATTCCTTACGTACAACTTGAGAACACCCATATCCCTCGTATGGAAATATGTGATGTAGGAACATGGGGCCAAGGTAGTGTATCTCCTTCACAAGGTGAGCAGTGAGATGTACCATGATGTTGAAAAAGGATGGTGGGAAATACACCTCAAGAAGACATAGAATCTCAAAGTGTCTTCTTCTAGCTCCTCTAGCGAGTCTGGATCAAGCACCTTTTATTCAATTGCATTGAAGAAAATGTACAGGCTCAAGATAGCCTCGCGAACCTTTATCGGGAGGATGTTCCTAATAGCTACCGCAAGCAGTGACATCATCATCACATGGCAATCATGGGACTTTATCATGGCAAATTCATTTTTAGCTCTTTCACCGAAACAAGTCTTGCGATGTTGGACGAGTAACCTGTCACACCCGGTTTTAGAAAGGGACAAAACCAGATGTAAACCACATGTATGCCAGGATCAAGTTTCATACATGCAGCGACTTCATCAGTGAATCACACACAGTGTCATTATTACAACGTTTAACTAAATAGAAATAGAAAGACATCAAAGCCTTAAACAAAAGCACACAAACTAATCACTGCAAAGCCCCAACTTCCACAAGCAATTGACCGGGGGAAACTGCCAGCCTAGCAATCTTCATCTTCATCGATGAAGAAGTCTGGTTCTCCTTCAATGTCTGAGCAGCGCTTGGAGGACATTTGGAAGGAAACAACAAGTATGAGTACATATCGTACTCCGTAAGTGTGGGAAAATAAAATATCATGCAAGCTTAAACAAAGGAACAAGCTATAACAGTTTTAAGTTTGCATAAAAGCCAACTATGCTAACGATGAATTATAAAAACATCCTATTTGACTAGGTGAATCATCTATAGACTTCCAACTCCTAGAAACATCTCCACATGTTTCCTAACCACCTGAATCCCACATCAGGCTCCCAAACCAACCGAACCAAACCAAACCCATCCAAGTAATCATGTGAGGATCCAAGTCTCTCATATCCGTGAGCACGGCTGATATATCACATTTTACACTCTGTAGAGGTTGTCCAGCTTTCCCCATGAGTCGTAAATTTTCTTATTGCCGTGTCCGCGAAACACTTAACACATGCTAGTGGTGTGTCGCCCAGAAAGTCACTACAAAGCCGTTACAAAGTTTCATCCAGTATGTGTATGCCCGCTAGGTTTCATTGCCGTCAAAGTGGCATTCACACCACCCAGAAGCCCCCTTTTGCGCCTTGTAGTCTCCAGGAAGTTTTCACCCTTCCCTTCCACTACCCATCCCATACCACTAACCAAATGGTTCGGGCCTTTGCCGTCCCCACACATCCACTCTTCCGTTTGGTACGCACAAAACTGGGATCCATTAATTAATAGGCCAGGCCTATCCCATACCAGGTCTTGTGGTTAGTACGATATTTCTTGGGTTGTCGCTCCACGAACCGGTCCTTACTTAGGTTGCTTGAGCAAACACTGAGCCATATCAACATCAACAACACTACTTTGCTCAAGGCCTAAGGTTCCATGTTGATATACCATCACTAGTATTCCCAACTCATAGTTGCATAGTTCATTAGTCATGTTTACCATTAACCCTTCCATCCTCTTGTGCAAAGCTAAGCATAACTATCCATGATATCCATTGCTAACAACTAGATGACAAGGAATTATATGGAACAGAATACTATAAGTACATAGGATTCAAAATTAACAGCATGCATGTTTGAAGTAAAGAACGTATTTAAAAATTGGGAACAAAATGTTGAAGGACACTTGCCTCTTCCAACTTGCTGCTCAGACTCTTCAAACACCTGGACCTGAAGATTCTCAAACTGCTCCTCGTCGAGCGCGGCGCGGTCCGGGAAGGTGGTTGACGGCGAGAGAGGGGGGTGGCAGTGAACGGTTGCACGTCGAGGACGGAGCTCCGGTGGCTGGGACTCTACGAGGAGTGGCGGAGTCGGCTCATGGTGAGCACATGGTCCTGAATTTGAGCTCAGATGCGACGGAGAGGCAGCGGACACAACGGTCGGCAAGCTTGACTGAGAGCAACAATGGCGGCGGTGGCGGATTGGCGTGGGTGAAACAGATGGAAAAGAGAGGAGAGCTCGCACTTATATAGGCGGAGGTACGCACGGGTGAACGGATTCGGTTGGGGTTTGTTTGGATTCCGTCGAGAGGCCACGGCGCGTCGGGTGGGATGCAGACTCAGCCGAAGCCCGAGCTCGGGTCGGAGATGATGACTGATAGGTAGGCCCCACACGTCAGTGGCACTGAGAGGTAGGAGGCGCGGGGAAGGAGGGCGAGTAGCAAGCAGCGCGCCACTGGGCCGGGCACGGCTATGGCCCACGTGGGCGGGGAGGCAGAAGGGAGAAACGAAGCGGGCTCAGCCCAGGAGAGAAAGGAGGGTTGGGCCGCCGGGAAAAGAGAGAAAAAAGAGAAAGGAGGAGAGATTTGGCCCAAGAGAGAAAAAGGATTTTTCTTTTAAAGAATCCCTTTTCAAATCTTTTTTTCTACACATAAAACTCTAGTGCATCTACTCTAGCATGAATGCAACACCAAAAATATAACCTAGGGCAAAATTCAATTTTTTTTAGAAAATAGGTTTTACCCTAATTTGATGATTTAAACCCTAATAAAAATTCTAGCAAAATTTTGGGAAATTAAAAACCAGGGTGTTACATAACCAGAGGGAACTTTCACACTATGCAAAAACTCGCAGAATTCGTTTTTCTCCTTTTTAGAGAGAGTGATAGCTGCTGGGGGTAGGTGTTTTCCTTTGTTTGTATCATGTGCATGGAGCTTTGGACTTAAACCCATTTATTCAAGGTTAGCTCATGCGTTCTCATGATCCTTTCATTTTCCCTTCATTTGGAGCAATGTACCGATCAAACTCTTGTAGATATTCTTTTTTACATACATATTATCGATAGAGTGGTGAACATCTAATTTTTCCCAATACTCTAGCTTGAATAGTACTAATTTCTTGTTCCACATTCCTAACTATTCATCATCCATGGAGGATTATTTTCGCTTGCCAAGGACAATATTGATATACTTAACCTGATTGTGGACATCTTCCCCACTGAAATGTCTTAGAGGTAACGCTTTCTCCCTTATGCCATCGAATTGCTTGTCCACGTTTCAGTACGGGTGCTTTCTGGGAAGAAAACATCGATGCCACATGTACACTATTTTCTTTGAGTTGTTTAACCTCAAACTGCATGTGTCATCTAAGTGCTGGAAGATCATTGATGGTGAAGAACAACATGGAGTGCAAGGTAAAGTACTCTTGCTTGTACTTATCCCAAACCTCGACGCCTTCTGACCAGAGTTTCTTAAGAACATCGACTAAAGGCCTAAGGTACACATCGATATCATTGCCAGATTGTCTTGGTCCTAATATCAAGATCGACAACATAATGTATTTCCGCATGTTACAAAGCCAAGGTGGAAGGTTGTAGATCGACAATACAACAGTCCAGGTGCTATGTGATGTACTCATGTTACCAAATGGATTCATGCCATCTGTGCTCAAGGCAAACATAATATTTCTCAATTCTTTAGCGAACCAACCAAATATGGAATCAATGATTAGCCACTGAGCGGAATCTGACAGGTGGCGTATCATTGTGTTGTTCTTACGACCCTCCTTATACCAACGCACCAATTGTGCCTCATTTCTGTTGGCAAACAGACGCTTTAAATGGGGAATTACAGGAAAATACCACACCACCTTCCTAGGATCACCTTTACTTTTCTTGCCTCCATCCCCATTAGCACCGTCATTTCTACGCTTAAATCGATGGGTTCTACAAATGGGGCATTCATCCATCTCTACATACTCTTCATGAAACAAGATACAATCATACTTACATGCATGTATTTTTTTCTATTTCCAGTCCTAAAGGATAAATTATCTTCTTCGCATCGTAGAAACCGTCGGGCACCAAGTTCCCCTCCGATAGCATGTCCCTTAATAGATCCAGCAATGCTTCGAATTGTCAGTCCAACCATGGGTTTCCTTCAGCTATAGAAGCTTTAGGTTCCCAAATATCTGAGTGTACTTCTCCTTATAGTTGGGATAAAAGGGCGTCTTGGAATCCTGCATGAAGTCCTAGAATTTAGCAAACTTACCGTTGTTATACTCGTTGTGCTGCTCGACATCCCACACCATCTAGTCCACATTCTCCACAAAATCCTCGAGATCATTTTCAATGAAACCTAATATATCCTCGTCCCTGAGATCATGATCCATTTCACCGGGTGTAAGTCCTTGATCCACACTATCAGTATGGAGAGCCTGATCCAACTCTCCCTCGTTAAGGCCTTCCTTGCCATGTTTGTTCCAACATTTATAATTCTTTTTAAATCCATGCATGACTGTCACACCTGGTTTTAATGGCCAAAACCAGATGTGGCTTATGTGTGCCCAGGATGTTCAACACACATAAGGACGTCACAAGTGAAGTAACAAGAGCAATACTTTTATTAAATAAATGTTAAACTCTTACAACAATTGACATATATTGTCTTCTATGAAGATACCTGTAGCGGAACAGAAGCACTGGTGCCCAACAACACTGCAGGCAACTGACCGGGAGACACGCGTCTAGAACGTCACAACCTCGTCTTGATAGTCTTCAACATCTTCACTCACTGAGCAGCAGCACACATGTCACATGGTGTAGGGAAAATAGCAAGTGTGAGCACATAGAGTACTCAACAAGTGGGGGAAAGTAATGATATGCAGACTTATACCAAGAATAGGCTAACACATGGTATATTAGCGTAAATGCGAGTTATGAAAATATATTTGAACTCAAAAGCATTAAGCAATTATTAAGTGAATGTAACCCATACAGTCCAACACCCAGCATACAAGGCTCCCCACCTTGCACACCATAACCGTCTAGTATTCCCTGTACTATAACCAAAACCACAACCATCTAGTACTTCCTGTAGCCGAACCATAACCACAACCATCTAGTACTCCCTGTACCAGAACCATAGCCACAACCAAACTCATAACCACAACCATCTAGTACTCCCTGTACCAGAACCATAACCACAACCATCTAATCATGTGAGGATCCAAGTCTCTCATAATCGTGAGCACGGCTGTTATAACAGTTTTACACTCTGCAGAGGTTGTCCAGCTTTCCCCACGAGTCAGTGAATTCTATGTTGCCGTGTTGCGCAAACACTTAACACACGCCAGTGGTGTGCCGCCAAGAATCACTGTATGACACTTTCCACTAACCAGAGACTAACCCAGTATGTGTCTGCCAACTAAGTTTCACCGCCAGGCTTTACGCGAGTTCAACTCCTACCTAGAAGCCCTCTTTTGCGCTGACACAATGCACACTGGATAGACTCTAATCAGTATGTCACGCCTTACCCATATTAGCCTCATGGTTGGTACGTTACTTCTTGGGTTGTCGCTCCACGAACTGGTCCTTACTTAGGTTACTTGAGCAAATACTAAACCAACATCATAACCATGATAACCATCAAAACCACTTTGCTCAAGGCCTAAGGTTCCATATTGCTAGACCATTAACACATTAACGACCATTGTTGCATATGTTCATTAGTCAAGATTATGACACTTCTCAACATCCCCAAAGCATGGATAAGCAATCCACCTATAAAAGACACCTAACCATAAACCATCTAGATTACAAGTGATGATAAGGGAAAATCTAGGGAACAACCCTAACATAGGTGGCTACCCATCATATTGACAGACACTGCATGCAATTTATAAAACAAAACATTTGAATAGATAGGTTCAAGATGATCAAGGACACTTGCCTTTTACCCAATGCTGCTCAGTGTTGTCGAAATCTTGGTCTTGAAGTCCCTCGAACTGCTCTGGATCGTTATCGACTAATCGCGAGAACTACCGACAAACTACACAAAGCAAACACTAAGAACAACATACCAAACATTATCAAAACACTTTAAAAATACTATGGCTGGATAGGGATGATTTTAGGAACATTTAGACGTAAGAATCGCTTAAATCGGAGTTAAGATGAAAAGAGAACATCTTTCAAGAGATGGATTAGGCTGAAAAGAAAGACTAGTTTATTGGAGTTATGTTCCTATAGGAAAAGAGTTTATTGCACAATCACTATGTCAGGCTTGAAAACATCATTGCATAAGATTCAAGAAGTGTAGGGCAGACTAGACTTCACTGACTAGGCTAAGGAGAATGATGTAGCGCTGACTTGGCATGCTATGCCAGTAACATCTTGGATTAAAGAAGGGATACGCTAAGATCTAGTATCGACCACCTATCATGGATCAAAAAAGCAGAAGGTTGTGCTTCTAGGTTAAGAATATTACTGGTGACTCTATGTAGCGGTGGTGGTTCAGGTTTCGTCGAAGACAGCGATCGGGCATGTGGCCACTGACATCGATGTTGGCTTCAATGGTGTTTCAGTGAAACGAGGGAAGCATGGTGTAGAACACGGAAAGACTAACTCAGCAGTATGGTTAGTTTTGGAAGGGGTCATTCGAGGTAGTGGCAAAACAGCGATGACTGCTTCTAGCTTTGGTGATGACTGCGAACAGATGTAGGAACGAAGACGCTCGCGTTCCAGGAGATTGGCTATGAAATTTGAGAAACCGTTTGAATAGAGATGTTCATATATCCCGGGAACACAATGCTACGGCATAGTTTTTGGTAGATCATCCAGTGAGAGGAAGAAAGATTAGCAGAGATGAGACGGGTGATGGTTGCGACATGCTGTGATTGGCAATGGCGTCCTGGTTGTGTCGCTGCACAAACGGGGATGGCCTCCTAGGGTCACGTAGGAGTTGTAGATCTTGTTTAAATTAGAAGGAAATTATTTTCTCAATTTTCCATAGGTTATATTCATGCTTGATGCATTCATGCCACAATAGTTACATTATGTTTTTATGTGTGGAAAATGTTTGCAAAATGTCGCTAGAAGGTGCTTGTTTAAAAGCTATTTGTGAAAATGGTATAAATGTAAAAAGAAAATCAATTTCCTAAATCCTAAAACCATCCGGTCCTAATCCTATCTAACCTAGCCCAAATCCCCCTCTCCTCTTGGCTTGGCCCTAGCCAGCTCCCTCTCCTCTCCCCGTTTGGCTCTTGGCCTGACCATTCTTCGCGCGCACCCTATTGAAACGACAATGATGTCGCCTAGAGGGGGTGAGTAGGAATTCTTCCAAAAATTTGTCCCCTTTTACCGTTGGCCTAAACTTGCAACGGAATATAAACTAAAGGATTTTTCACAAGTGAAAAATCTAAATATGCTAGACTCAACTAGTGCACAATCACCCTAAATAAGTGTGAAAGTTACAATCCTAGGGTGACAAAAATTATTCAATTTTAGCAAAAGATATGCAAGAAAATATTAATTGAAAAGCCTTGAAAATGCTGTTCATCAGAGTATCCGGGTTGAGAGCAGATTGTACAATATCCGGAGTCTCTGGGTTAAATCCGTAACCTCCGGGTTCTGTACAAAATGTGCAAAACTGAAATTAAAGTATGGCTAAAGAGTTCTAGCTCAAACCAAATGAAATTATGTGTTCCAAGTGATGATTCCAAGTAGATCCACGAAGAACCTACAATTAATTTTACACGAGTAAGTAGATCGAGCAAAACACACAAATATTAAGCAAAAACACAAGAACATCAAAATAAGAAAGGAGACACGCGATTTGTTTCCTGAAGTTCGGACACCTCCTCTAGATGCTCCTATGTCTCCGTTAAGGGGTTCGATTACACTTGAGTCGGGTCTCTCTCAACCCTTTTCCTCTCCAAGCTCGGTCACACTTGAGCTTGGCTTCTACTCTTGATTTCTTCTCTTGCGGAGGCAATATCAAAGCCTTCACAAACTTCCCGTGGCACACCACAACCTTGAGTTTTCACCGGCGATGCCTAGCTGCCTAAGAGCTCCAAGCTCCAAGAGTAACAAAGACTATGATGAACTTCTTGTCGATGAACTCGAGTGCTCAAGAATGGATTTTAGCTCACATGCACTCAATCTTTCAATCTCTCAACCCAACTCACTTTTCTTCTCAAATCTTTCACTAAAATGGAGTGGGAATGAGTTGTTTTGGCTCTAAAATATGTTCGCTTTCATGCCCTTGCAACATCTCCAAAGGATGGGGGCGAGGGTACAAATACACAACCCCCCAAAACTAGCCATTACAACATTTTTTGTACTGACCTGGAATCTCCGGGTCAACCCGGAGTCTCCAGGTAAACTAAAAAGGCCCAAACCGAGACCCTATAACTTTTGATCCTGAAGTCTGATTTTGACGATTTTCGACTCTATGAAAAGCTTATTCAGAGGGCTACACATCCCAATTGAATTCATGACCTCAAACATACTGGATCAAATTAGAAACACTCGGAAACTAAATTCAGACACATCCACACTTTCCGCACGGGGATTTCTGAAAACAACTCTCACTTGGGTTTGGTTAGAAACTCTTGAGAACTGAGATACGACAATTAGCTCTACGTTGCATACCTCTTAATAGTGTGGCATACCTATACTCAAATTCAAATGTAAAACTTGTTTAAACGAATTTGAGCCTTTGAATACCTTCAAGTACTACTTCTTTCTTTCAAATCTTGAGAGCTGCCAACTTCCATATAATATTCACTCCATCTCTTCTTGATTCTTCATATGATTGATACAAATCATTCATAACTTCCCATGGCCTTACACGGTCCATTGGCGAAAAGCCTTCACTTGCTCTTCACCACCGTCTTAGTCCTTCGGCGCCAAGCCATTTGCTTGCCCTTCACCATGAATGATCCATCACAGCCGAGTCTTGCTTGCCTTTCACCGTCTTGCCATAGAAAACTACTTTGTATTTGACATATTCAAGGAATTCACTTTATCAAATATGGAGTCCACTCTTGTTCTTCACTTTTGGCACATATGATTTCAATTCAACTTATGCCTTCTTATAGATCCTAATCCCAACTCACTCTCTAGTGCAAAGCACATAGGTCAGTCCATAAAACTTAATTCATAATTTCATACCTTTAGTTACTTGATCTCCACAAGTAACTTAGCATTTACACTTATCGTCAATCTTCTTGCGCTTCTCCTTCTCCTCATGAGCATGACTATGCATCCCTAAGCATCACCTAGAGCTTATTCATCTTGATGCACTTTCAATCTCTCTATTCATCTAGAACTCATGTATATCTCTTATCACCTATGGAACAAACTACTAACAGTTCTCAATAACGTTGTTAATTCATAGGTATTGTCATTAATTACCAAAACCACACTTAAGGGCTAGATGCACTTTCACCTATGGGTCGAGCCCATCTGGCTGAGCTCACTCCCCTTCTCCCACCTTTGGCCGCTCGCCACCCCATGCTGCCACTGCCGAGCTTCAATGTAGCACTGCCCCCTTCGTCTCCCCACTCGAGCAACCGAACTACCACATGTGTGCTTCCTCCCCTTCCTCTTCCCCCTCTTCAAATTATCTCTCCTTTGCTCGATTCAATGGAAAAATCGACAGCCTTATGGCCATTAAAGCCGCTGCATGTTACTCCTCTATGCCAGCTACTCCGCTCACCCACACGCCTATTTAAGCCACCCTCGGCCAATGCGGTGAGGTTCTGCATCTCATCCACCCATACACGTTCGCTTTCCTCACTCGGATTTCTGTCGCCACCCGCTCCTTCATCTCCAGTGAGTAGTGCTGCCACTGCAATTCCGCACCTCCAGACCATCTCGGACCACGCTAACCGATCCTCTGTCTTGGCAGGGATCTCTGGAGACCACCTCATGCGATTTTGTCATCGATTAGCCACCGGAGCCCCCTCACCGACGTTGTACCAACCACCACCGCTGTCGTCCTATTCGCCCAACCTCCACACCACCGCTCCAGCTAGAATTTCACTCGGGTTGAGCTCACTGGCTTCCCCTAGCCCTTTTCCGCCGCTCGTTGGAGCAATCTGACCACCGGAGCCGCATCCCGGCCGACTCCTGCCGCCCTCCATATGCTCCATTGATCCACCATGGACCCGTAGACTGGCCCTCTGGCCGTGGTCCATGAGCCTGTAATCCTTTTCTGTTGAATTTTAAGTAGAAAAGTAATTTTAATATTCTAGTAATTTTGATATTTTTTTAGAAAAGCCCCTAGATCTTTAAACCCTCGTAACTTTTTTCTCATAGCTCAGTTTCAGGTGATCTTTGCGCTCAAATTCTTGTAGAAACTTGTAGAATCTTATTATATGACTTTTACTGAGTTTTATTGCTGTTTAGTGCACTGATATTAGTAGTTTCTTTGTGTGCTTTTTCGGTATGCCGATATTTAGAAGGTGAGTAATTCGTGAACCTCCAAGATCAGACGTTTGAAGAATTTGAGAAACTCTCCACTGAAGGCAAGTGTCCTTGCTCATTTTGCACCTAACTTAGGGTTGTATGTTAGCATTTTATCCTTCTTGCATGCTTGGTCTAAATTGGAATCCCTTGGTCGTGTTTACTAGTATCTGTATCATTTTCTTTGTCACCGTTGATAAAGTCCCTGGGATAAGGGTTGTTACGCTTAGTCATTGTCATGGTTGGTTGGGTTACAAAGTAAATATGATTAATGTCTATGCAACATGAACCGGAAATGGTAATTTTTGTAGCAACATGGAATTCAGGGAACCTAGTAGGATGGTTGGTTTGATGATGGTGTGGGAATGCGTGTGTGTGGGAACCTTAGAGAGGCGGCGGTTGTGCCGGATTAGGGCCATGTGTGTCGTCAGGCTGCACGGGTCTCCGCCACCGGCGTGGGAAAGGCCTCTAGTGGGCGTCTTGCACCATGCGCCAGAGTTAGTAGAGGGCCGGCCATCGTTCGAGCTAGTCGCTGCTGTCGCTCGGGCTGGTGGACACTGTTGTGTTGGTCGGGTGCTGCGGCCGTTGGTTGGGCTTGTCACCGATGCCGTTCGGTTGGTATGCCATCGCTTTGGAGATCTTGCGTCGAGAAGGGGCACCGCCGCCAGGGATAGCCGGCTGGGCCCATCGTCACTCAGGGCTGGTGGGCCGCCGGTCGTGGTGCAACCGACCGTCGTATAGACTAATCAACCATCGCCTTGGGCTGGTGAGCCATTGATCGCCGCTCACCCAACTACCCGCCGCCGGTATAAGGAGTGGGCGCCGCAAGCTGTCACAGGCATGACTACAGAGAAGAAGCAGAGGAAGATGAAAGAGACGTTGAAGGCATAAAGGAAAAGTATGTTAGCAAACGAGGAGTGTGTTTCCTGTAAGCGTGCATGCGTGTATACGTTTCTAGAGGTCAGTGTCTAGGATTTGGCTCTTAAGCCCGTCCATGTAACAGAACCAGATCATCGATGAAAACATGAATGATATTGATCTACTCATGTCCCAGTCGATCACCGTCGACGGCCATGAGTTATTACAACTGGTATTAGAGATATCGATTCCTTGGTGTGGGTCAGTTGTGTGTGATCACAGAAATATCTCGATCTTGAGCCGTCAAATTTTAGGGGCGGGTTGGTGAATTTGAGTCACTTTGCATCGACGAGGCTTCAAATCCTGTGATACCCAACGCTTATGGGTTTGATTTGGAGGTGATCACCACAACGCCATCCAAGCCTTCTGCGCAGACCCAGTTCGTCCTCAACGCGATGGTAGCCGTGGACAAGGAGGATAATCATTGGGATTGTGTGATGGATAGCCTTGATCTGTTGTTCACTCGTGTCGATACCATCGACACTACGCAGAAACAGGTGTTGGCTAATTTGAATCTCAACTCCAAGGCGGTCGAGTAGGCCATGCTTTTGCAACAAGTGCTGGCCAAGCAGATCGATGCTACTGGTCAGGAGGTGGCAAAGCTAATGATGGAGAAGATGGCGGTGAGGATGGAAATCGACATCGAAGACCCTCTGTTTGAGATCAATGACTCCACAGCATCATTCCGCACAAAGGGTTCCAAGAATTTTGCGGGTATCTTCAGCACACCACTAGAGACGCCTTCTACCCATTCACCAAAAGACCAACATCATCATGGTGAGAATTTCGCCAGTCCTCACCATACCCTACCCAAGCTCTCATTTCCTAAATTTGAAGGTGAAAATACATTTGGATTGATAAGTGTCTGGATTATTTTTGTATTTTCAATGTGAATGAGGCGATGTGGGTCACGACGGCTTCATTGCACATGGCTGCCAAATGGTTGTAAGTGTACAAATTGAAACAAAGGCTGCACGATTGGGGATAGTTTGTTATGGAAGTGGAAGAGAAATTTGGGGCCAATGATTATAGAAAGGCCATTGGAAATATTTTGGAATTGAAGCAGAAGAGTTTTGTAGAAGACTATACCAATGACTTTGAAGATGCTCGCTATCAAGTATCTATGCATAATATAGGGCTAGATGAGATGTTCTTTGTCACACAGTATGTCAAGGGCCTCAAGGAGGAACTGAAATCTGTTGTGCAATCACATCTTCCTGATACTGTGGATAAAGCTTCTTTGCTTGCTTTTATTCAGTAGAAACTCATAGACAGAGGCAAGCTCCGGTCACACAAAGGACCTTCTGCTCCTAAATTTTAGGGTTTTCACCTAAATTTGAACCTAAACTTGCAGCCTCTTCTAGTCAATTTTGGAAAGAAAGATAGTTAAGGGATTACATGAGAGCTAATGGCCTCTATTACTATTGTGGGGACAAATTTGAACCAGCTCATCTTGAGAAGTGCACCAAGAGGGCTAAGCCACATGTACATGCTTTGCAAGTTACTGACATGGATATGGCCCTGTATAATGAAGTGTTAGACCACCTAGAGAAGGATGAATTATTGGAGGCTTAGTTATGTCACCTGTCTCTGAATATTGTTGCTGGAACCGAAGGTAGTGACAAAATTAGAATCAGATCATTGGTCAAGAATTAAGTGATCCTGATATTGGTTGATTCTGGAAGTTCCCACAATTTCATAAACTCTGCCTTCCTAGCCAGAATTGATGTCAAGGCCACCAAGATTTCCCCTATACTAGTTGCAGTTGCTACTTGCTAATGGAGATATGCTGGTGTGTGATCATCAGGTTCCTCAATTGCAATGGTGGACTCAAGGCACTACTTTCCATACTGATATGAGAGTGCTTGACTTAGGTGCATATGATGCTATCCTAGGCATGGACTGGCTTAAACCCCGTAGTCCCATGAGTTCTCATTGGGAGCAAAAGACCATTGAGTTCTTCAACGAAGGCAACCTGGTGAAATTGCAGGGTGTGCAGCCAAAACAACAACAATTAGTTCAACAAATATCAACTAACCAGTTGCTCAAATGGACTAAAGGCAATGAGGTGCGGTCAGTGGTGATGATGGAACGGTTGCCTCAACAACAGTTAGAGCAGCCTCTGCTTGTTGTCTAGGAGTTGATGAATGAATTTTAGGATTTTTTCAGTGAACCCAAGACCCTATCGCCTCCAAGGACTCATGACCACAGGATTCCTCTTCAGCCTAACGCAACACAGTGAATTCTCAACCTTATCACTATTCTCCACACCACAAAGATGAGATCGAGCGACAGGTTTTTGATTGCTAGCTTCAGGCCTGATTATACTGAGTAGCTGCCCTTTGCCCCTCTAGTTTTGTTGGTGCAAAAGAAGGATTACACATGGCATTTCTATGTGGATTTTCGTAAACCGAACTTGATCACAATCAAGAATCGCTTCCCTATGCTTATCATCAATGAGATTTTGGATGAGCTTCCTGAATTCACTTCTTCACAAATCTGGATATGCGCGCTGGATATCATTAGATACAGATGAGCGAAGAGGACGAGTACAAGACCATGTTTAAAATGCACCATGGATAGTATCCGTGTTATGCCATTTGGTCTGACAAACGCACCCGCAACGTTTCAGTGTGTGATGAATGAGATATTGGGGCCATTCTTGCGCTAGTTTGTGTTGGTCTTCCTCGATGATATCCTAATTTATAGTCCAACGTTAGAGAGCCATCTCATTCATCTGCGCCAAGTCCTCACAAAGTTGCGTGAACATCAGTTCTATATCAAGCAATTAATTTTCTTTTGCGCCACGCCAATTGAAGTATATGGGTCACATTATTTCAAATGAAGGAGTGGCAACCGATCCCAGCAAGACCGAGGCAATGGTTAAGTGGCCTCGACCAACCTCTCACGGAATTGTGTGGTTTTCTTGGGCTAACAAGGTACTATAGCAAGTTTGTGCGCGATTACGACGTAATTTCAAAACCACTAACGAACTTGCTCAAAAAGAAGAACGTCTCATGGGACGACAATGCTGAGATTGCCTTCAATTCTCTGGAACATGCCGTGGTGACAACCCATGTTCTTGCTCTGCCTAATTTCGCTAACACTTTTATACAGTTCAAAGTGGTTTATCACAAAGGGAAGGACAATGTGGTAGAGGATGCCCTATCGCGTGTGGGCCATCTCATGGCAATCCAGTCGATTTTGAAAGCAAAACCAGTTTGGATCCAAGAAGTCATCAATTTGTACATGACTGATCAGTTCACGCAACAACTCTTGGTTCAGTTAGCAATCAAAAGTCCTAATGAGAATGACTACTCTGTTCATGGTTTGATCAGGCACAATGACCATATATGGATTGGGGAGAACTCTGCACTACGCACCAAGTTGATCGCAGAATGTCATTCCAGTGCATTAGGTGGTCATTCCGGCATACAAGCTACTTAACATCGCTTGAAGCGTATGTTTGTGTGGCGCAGATTGAAGCAGGACGTGGATAGCTTTGTGAAGCACTGTGTTATCTATCAATAGGCTAAATATGAGCGCTCACACCCGGTTGATCTGTTGCAGCCATTGCCCATTCCTGAAGGTGCTTAGCGTGATTTGACCATGGATTTCACCGAAGGTTTACCAAAATCTGAGGGTTACAATGTCATCCTAGTGGTGGTCGACCGATTCACGATGTACTCTCACTTCATCCCGTTGAAGCACCTGTTTATAGCTTAGCAAGTGGCTCGCGTCTTTCTCAACACTATGGTCAAACTCCATGGCTTGCCCTGTTCTATCATTTCAGACCGCGACAAGGTATTCACCAGGACATTTTAGAGGGAAGTGTTCAGGCTTGTGGGCACAAAATTGGCAATGAGTACTGCTTATCATCCACAAACCGACGGGCAAAGTGAGCGAGTGAATCAATATCTTGAGTCGCCACTGAAATGGAAATATTGGCTATTGATGATGGAATTCTAGCATAACTCTTCTCATCATTCAACATTGGGGTGTTCTCCTTTCGAGGCTCCGTACGGGCATGATTCCAATTTTGGTGGCATTCCAGACTTGTCCTTCACATCATAGCAAGCGGTAACGGATATGCTATACGTGTGTGCAACGTACTCTAACATGCTGAAGCTCAAATTAGCAACTGCACAAAACCATATGAAGACTGAAGCCGATCGCAAATGCACTGATCGTCAATTTCAAGTAGGGGAGATGGTCATACTCAAATTGCAACCCTATGCACAGACTTATTGTAACACCCTGATTTTCTGATTTCTCAAATTTCTAAATTTTTTCAAGATTATTGAATAGCTTCACCAGTAGAATAGGTTTAAAACCTATTTTCTTAATCAATCAATCAATATAGGTTATTATTTTGTGTGCATTGCATGCTGAGTTTTACTAGGAGCCAGGTAAATGCATTAGAGTTCTTTTTCTTTTTTTTCTCTTTCGCGTTTTGAATGAAAAAGATTTTAAAAAGATTTTTACAAAACTCAGTAGTGAATAAGTTAAGGATCTTAATGGTTGGAATTTAAAATCTTTGGATTCATCATCTATTCAATCCCTGATCATACATGATCCTTCTGCAGGTCAATTCAAATATTATCCAAATCCATGTTTAAAGTTAATCTCTTCTCTTTCTCAAATTCTACCCAAATCCAAATTCAAATTCCTTATCTAGTCCTATTCTTGTTCAACCTCATTTTTCGTTTATCTTAAATTCACTCCAAACTCAATTCAAATTCAAACCCTATTCAAATTTCTCTGCAAAAGTTTCTTTTATAAACTCTAGATATATCTAAAGTAACTTTAGGCTCAATCTTGCTCAAGTCCAAACCCTTAGCCAAGTCATCTAGAAGGCCCAACACAAAGGATCCATAAAATCTGCAAATTTTTGCGGAGTCCTGGACAATCTCATCTTTCTATGAAGTTTCGGAGTTCAAAATGGCCTCAAATGCAAATCTTGAAAATACTAAAGTTGTAGGTATCGTTGATAGCTTCGATTTGAACTTATGGAAGTCCTATTTTGGATAATGGAGCTAGGAGTTATGGCCCCCGAAATCAGTGCTGCGCAGATAAGTTCAAGTTCAAACAGTTTATCTTGTGGTGCATTTTTGGAAATCAAGATGGCGTTTTCAGAAGTTCCAATGAATACCAAAGTTGTATATATTTTCGAGTACTATAATTTATAATGAAGAAATGTCTAATTTGGAATCTGGACGATGGAGATATCATCCTCAAAATAGAGAGCTGCGAAAAAGAAAACCGTAACCGACTCGAACTTGAATCCGATTCGTGTTCGGTTTGGACTCCACCTCAACCAGCTGCCCCTAGCCCTATAAATATGAGTTTCATTCCCTCTCCTACCCATCCCCCCAATCCCTAGAGGTCGTTGCTGCCCTGTCCGTGCGTCGCCAGAGCACCGCCGTTGGCCGGAGCCATCGTTACCGCCGCCCGTGATGCGCTACCTCATCATCTTCTCCGAGAATCCTCCTTCCTCGACCATCAAAGCAATGTGAGGACCCCTTCTTCTCCTCTCTTACTACTATTTTATCATCATACTAAGTCCCTAGCCAAGCCCTAGCCCCAGCCAAAGCCCGATCTACACCGCCACGATCGTCGCCGTCGTGGACAGCCGCGCTATAGCCGATTAGCATCGACGTTCCCGATCGACCAGAACTCAAATCACCAAGCCCTTTAACCAGCACATGTCACATGATGTTCCCCACACCCTCACCAACCAGTTCGGCCAGTAGAGCAGCCAAACCACCGTAATTAAGGTCGACATACCCGCTGTCCAGTTTCTAGACACGTTTTGCGCGCACACCGGATTTGCATTCGCGCTCCCCATCAATACGAAAGTCGTATGGAGGCACCAACTGTGTCACGACGTGTCCCATCGGGTCTTCTACGTGACCATAGGAGCCCATCCCCGTTTGTGCAGCGATACGACCATGATGCCATTGCCAACCACAGCACGTCGCAGCCATCACCCATCTCATCTCCGTTGATCGTTCTTCCTCTCAGTGGATGATCTACCCAAAACTATACTGTAGCATTGTGATCTCGGGATATATGAAAATCTTTGTTCAAACGTTTTCTCAAATTTCATAGCCAATCTCTAGGAACGCGAGCAACTTCGTTCCTGCATCTGTTCGCGGTCACCACCAAACCTAGAAGCAGTCATCGTTGTTTTGCCGCTACCTTGGATGACCCCTTCGAAAATCAACCATACCGCTGAGTTAGTCTTTCCACGTTCTACGCCATGCTTCCCTCGTTTCACTGAAACACCATTGAAGCCCGACATCGATGTCAGTGGCCACGCGCCCGATCGTCATCTCCGACGAAACCCGAACCACCACCGCTACATAGAGTCACAAGTAGTATCCTTAACCTATGTCCTTTTTGATCCATCAGAGGTGGTCGAGACTAGATCTCAGCGTATCCCTTCTTTAATCCAAGATGGTACTTGTATAGCATGCCAAGTCAGCACCACATCATTTTTCTTAGCCTAATCAGCGAAGTCTGGTCTACCCTACACTTCTTGAATCTTGCGCAATAATGTTGTCAAGCCTGATACAGTGATTGTGCAATAAAACCTTTCCCATAGGAAGATAGTTCAGGAAAATCAGCATTTTCTTTTCAGTCTAATCCATCTCTTGAAAGCTATTCTCTTTTCATCTTAACTCCGATTTAGGTGATTCTTGCGTATAAATGTTTCTAAAATCATCACTATCCAACCATAGTATTTTTAAAGTTTTTTAATGATGTTTGGTATTTTGTTCTCATTGTTTGCTTTGTGTTGTTTGTCAGTAGTTCTCGCGATTAGTCGATAAAGTTCTAAAGTAGTTCAAGGGACTTCAAGACCAAGATTTCGACAACACTGAGCAACATTGGGAATAAGGTAAGTGTCCTTGATCATATTGAACCTATGTTTTTAAATGTTATGTTTTATAAAACTGCATGCAATGTCTGTCAATTTGATGGATAGTCACCTGTGTTAGGGTTTTTACCTAGAAATTTCTTTATCATCTCTTGGAGCCTAAATGGTTAATGGTTAGGTGTCTTATGGGTAGAATTACTTAGCCATGCTTTTGGGATGTTGGGAAGTGTCATATACATGTTCAGTAGATAAATGGAATGGATATGATGAACTTGTTAGTAACATGGAACCCTAAGACTTGGGCAAAGAGTTGGTTTGATTATGGTGGTTTATGTGGTGGGCTTGTGGATACGTTCCAAGACATTTGTTGGTTATATTCCCTTTTGGTTTGATAAAGGTGGTGGGTTTGTGGATACGTTCCAAGCAGAGGTGTTAGGTTTTGTTGGTTATTTCTCTGTTGGATAGTATTTGCCCAAGTGTCACATATAAGGACTAGTTCGTGGAGTGACAACCCAAGGATTACCGTACCAAACATGAGGCCGATATGGGTAAGGCTTAGCATATTGATTAGACACCTGGCTGGCATTCGTTGGAGTACCAGGACTTAATTGATGGACCATGCTTCATAGTGATTCCCGTAGCAGCACACCACTGGCATGTGTTAAGTGTCTAGCTAACACGGCAACAAGGATATCACGACTCGTGGCTAAAAGTTGGACAACCTCTGCAGAGTGTAAAACTGTTATAACAGCTGTGCCCACAATTATGGGAGACTTGGATCCTCGCATGATTAGTTGGTGGTGGAATGATTTTGGTTGTGGTTATGGTTCTGGTACATGGAGTACTAGATGGTTATGAGTTTTGGTTATGGTTCTGGTTATGGTTATGGTGTACAAGGTGGGTAGCCTTGGGTGTGGGATAAAGGTTGGATTAATTGGGTTAAATTCACTTAATAATTGTTCAATGCTTTTAAAATTCAATTATTTTCTTTACTCGCATTTATGCAAGTAAACCCATGTGTTAGCCTATTCTTGATATAAGCCTGCATATCATTATCTTTCTCACACTTGCTGAGCGCATCATGTGCTCACACTTGCTATTTTCCCTATACCATACGACATGTATGCTGCTGCTCAGTGAGTGAAGATGTTGAAGACTATCAAGATGAGGTTATGACGTTCTAGGCGCGTGTCTCCCAGTCAGTTGCCTACGGCTTTTGTTCCGCTGCAGATATCTTCATAGAAGACAATATATATCAATTTTTGTAAGAGTTTAACATTTATTCTATAAAAGTATTACTTTTATTACTTCACCTGTGACGTCCTTATGTGTGTTGAACATCCTGGGCACACATAAGCCGCATCTGGTTTTGACCGTTAAAACCGGGTGTGACACTTATGTGGTCAATCGACCGTATCCGAAGCTCGCATTCAAGTACTATGGCCCATATAAGGTGCTCAAGCGCATTAGGGCAGCGGCTTATCGTTTGGAGCTACCCGAAGACAGCCTAATCCATCCGGTGTTCCATGTGTCCCAGATGAAGCCGTTCATGCCAAATTTTTGCACCGTGTACGCTGATCTACCTAAGATCATAGATATGGAGGTGCATAATCTAGAACCTGAGTTGATTTTGCAGCGAAGGTTGGTCAAGAAAGGAAATCAGGCTATCCCACAAGCTCTCATTTAGTGGAAAGGTCTTTCGATAGAGTCCGCAACTTGGGAAGACTACAACATCATCAAGAAGCACTTTCCTAAGGCCCTTGCTTGGGGACAAGCAAGTTCTGATGCCGGGGGAGGTGTCATGAGCATGACTATAGAGAAGAAGCAGAGGAAGATGAAAGAGATGTCGAAGGCATAAAGGCAAAGTACGTTAGCAAAAGAGGAATGTGTTTCCTGCAAGCGTGCGTGCGTGGGTTGTGTGAGCAGTGTCGACCCCAGAGGTTAGTGTCTAGGACTCGGCTCTTAAGCCCGCCCATGTAACAGAACCAGATTATCGATGAAAACAAGAAACACTATCTCCCCAAACTTCTTCTCTAAGTCCAATGAATGATGTTGATCTACTCATGTCCCGGTCGATCACCGCCGGCGGCCACGGGTTATCACATAAGCCTAGGATGTATTGTCATGGTTAGAAAGATAAGATGTTGCACCTGTTCGGGCTGTCCACTACATTCGCCGCGTCGGGTTCTTCAGTAGAAGGCGAAGATGACGTCCAGGATGATGACGACGGTGTTGCCAGTCGATACAAGGTCAAGGTGGAGGGTTACGGTCTCCAGTGCGTTGTTACTGCTGGGAGGTCGTCAGTTGATGGCGTCCTGCGAGCATGTATTGTCGTCGACCACCTGGATCATCATCAAGATCACTCAAGGAGTTCCTGCACAAGGCCATGATGGTTCCTTCTGTCGAGGATGACCGATTAGTGAGGTTCCAAAACAAAGTGCCGATAATGTGTTGTAAGACAATCGAATAGTAGAGGCGGTAGAGAGTAGAGATTAGAGAATGAAATCTAGTTAATTTTTTCATTGCACTTATGTTTATTTATACAGAATGAAGGGATAATTCAGGTTCCTTCGGGGAGACATTTCTTTCCCATACGTGTTCTTTTAGCGAGCATTCTTCTCTAATAGGTGTCTAATTGATTATTAATATTTATGTCATAACAATATGCTTGGGCAATCAGCCAACTTGGTCGACACCGCAGGGGACCTGAGAGCATTTTCCTCTATTATGGGTTTCAAGTATATATTGAAATCGTCATCAGGGCTTAGAAACTCACTTAACGTGGATAAGGAGCGGTAAGATATAAATTTAGATCATGTTTAGCAGGACTCTAACTCCTAGTTTAGTCTCAGAATTAGTGTTTGCATGTTAATATAAAGTGGTTTAAACATTAATTTTTAATTTAAAATATAAATAAAGTAACTCATTTAAACACTCATAATATACCCTCAACTCTAGTATTCATGAATTTCTAGAACTAGTGATATACTGCTTTAAGAATTTATAGAGCTAAGAGCTCTAGCGAATGAGCCCTTAAATGTAGTACACTTTGTACTCACGACAATAACAAAAACATGCTGGAACTATATGCCCCATGAAGCTCCGACGTCACTATTATTATTACTTATTCATTTTTAATTCCTATAGATTAACCACTTGCGGAAGTACGTGAGTACAAGGGTGATCTTGGATTCCTCCTGTGTCTTGATCCATCTCATTCTACTCAGTGATACAGGGAAAAGATTGGTTCCGTTGTCTCTCTACATTGCCAGGAAAATATATCTCTCGTTATCTCCAACGTGGATTGGGTCCTAGATTCAACTTGGGATTGGGTTGATGATAACGAGTGCAAGAAATATCTCAAGCAATTATGTGGAAAGACACTTGCAGTCTAACAATCGGACAAATTAAGTTGGATATATATCTAAAGGAATGAGGGGACTAAACCGAGAATAATATGCACACATCTTAAAAAGCTGCATATCTATACTTTAGATTTATGGCATGCACACCTATTTGTAGTAAAAAAATAATCTAAACATAAGCATTTTATTCTATTTTAAACTTTTTAAAGTCTGAACAGAGCCATACCCTTTTGGTCGTGCGCTGGGATCTTAATTTGTATTTCTTCTTTTGTTGTAGCGACCTTCGAGGTGGATGCAACCTTGACTCCACCTCTCGGGGCCTCGGAGGCCCATCGGAGATCGCGGACTCCTCCGGAGGGGTCTCCGAGGCCCGTCTTAGGGGACGTGGCTTCGTTCCTCTAGGGCCCGGAGTCAGCTGGTGGCCTGCTCGTGGCGGCTGGTGCCCGAGGCGCCGTGCCCTCCGCCGGGAGTCCCTTCGGAGCGATTGAGGGGGGCCTTGGCCTCTAGATCCTTACCCCGGACGACTTCGCGTTGCGCCCAGATGTGTTAAGGGCTTTCGCTGCGGCCTCCTCTCTGCTTCGGAGTGGGGAGGTCGAGAGAGCGTTGGCCCAGCATCCCTTGGAGGAGCTGGAGGCGCGATTGGTGGCAGCGGCCCTTCAGGTCAGAAGTGTTAGTTATGATCGTCGGGTCTGGTGTTGGGTCCTGGGTAGCTTATTTTGTCTTTTTTCATCTTTTTGTGGTTCTTTGTAGCAAGTAATTTTGACGAGGGCGCTGGGAGGTGGAGGACGCGAGGCTTTGGAGGAGGCCCAAAAATGGGCGGTGTCCGCGGAGGGCCATCTTCATGAGGAGATGGTGCTTCGTGGGCGTGTGAATGTTGAGGCACGGAAGGCTGCTGAAGACCTCTGGGAGGGGAAGGAGGTTGCCGATGCGGCCAACGTGGCTTGTGTGTCCATCGAGAGTGACGCTGACACCCTTCAGGCGGTGGTGGTAAATATGCAGCGAGAGCTGGAGGAGGTTCGGACATCAGAGGGGGCACTGCGTTCGGAGTGCCAGCAGTTAACGGCGCTAGCGTCGGAGGTGGCCCAGATTACCTTGGAGAGCTTCCGTCGCGGTGTATGGGCGAAGCATGGCCAGGGCGTGACGTTGCGCTTTATGGCCGGTCAGGGGGCACCGGGTGCCTCGGGGGGCATTCGCTCGAGTTTTCGTTGGGAGGCCTGGTGCTTCACTCAAAGTCTACGGGTGCTTCATGGCCCTCTGGGGGAGCTTTGTCTAGCGTTGTTGCCCCTCCGAAGCCAAGCACGGATGCCCTGTAGGTGTAGCTTTATCACGGCAGTCTTTGTTTTTTTTCTTTCCTGGGGAGGGGGCTGAGTTCTAGTATGTTGACCGCCTCCTTCTGCTTTATGTATATAATCATTACTTTATTTGATGGGAACCGCGCCTGTCTTCCTGTGTTTTATATGTGTTGTTTCTGGGACATTTGAGCCTTTGAGTTTTAACCGGAGTCTACTCTGCGTGTATAGGTACGGCGGCCCGAGGCCGGAGGAGGCCTCATCCGTACCTTGTAGTGCCTCCGGGGAGGGATCGAGTGCGTCTAGTGCGTCATGGGCTACTCCGTTCGTTCGTCAGCGGAGTCGCTTTGCTATGCCCCATGATTCTGATGGGCGTGTTGACCCGTAGGTGGTTGCCGACGTTTTAGTTAAGGTCGAGCTGGAGGATCCCCCGGTGTCCACTCCGGATGTATGCTTTATTGCAAGAGACAATTGGTGTGCGGCCCGAACGGCCCGGGAGGTTGCCGGCAAACGCTTCTTACGGCGCTTCGTCCTTCCCCGGGGTTCTGACGGAAGGGTGCCTTCTGAAATTCTCGAGTCTACCTTGGGTGAGGTGAAGGTGGAGGAGGCACAGGCTGCGGAGGCCTCATCGGCGGGGCAGGGGGAAGAGCTGGACTTCTCGGCCTTCGACTCGTATCCCTTCCTGGCAGATTTTTCATCTTCACGAGGTCGAGTCTCTGTTTCGGGCAGCAGCCCCTTTGGTGGAGGGGGCTCACGTCGGCCTCCCGTGCGTAGTTGTCGTGGACGACTCTCCAAGTCCTGTGGTGTGTCTGGAAGGCATGGCGGTTAGGCACCCTTATCTTCCCGTAGTAGGCTAGCCAGTTTGCTGGGTATAGATTCGATGTACAGCGGTTAACTGTATAAAAATACTTTTGTATGTTCTTTTTCCTCTCCCTTTTTGATGATTGATTGCGCCGACATTTCGCCTGTGCCCCTTGTCCTAGCCCCTTCCCATCCTGTGGTTGTCTGGTGGCCACGGGGTGCGAGACTTCGAGGGGCATCGGAAGGGTTGGGTGATAGACTCAGTTTTGTTGGGGTTTTTATCCCCTCGCCATGCCTAGGGCGGTCTGGCCTTAGAAATGACGGGGGGTGTTATGCCTGTTCGGTATGAAGGCACTACCTTCAAGATACCGGAGAGGTCTTTGCCTATCCGACATTTTAGGTTTGCTAGGCCCAAATGATGACTGATGGAATGCCTGTCCAGCACGGAGACTTTGTCTTGAAGATGCTGGAGCAGTCTTTGCCTATCTGCCACGTGGGTTAGCTAGACCTTAAAGATGGCGGACGGAATGCCTGTCCAACACGGAGACTTATGCCTTCAAGATGCTGGAGCAGTCTTTGCCTATCCACCACGTAGGTTAGCGAGACCTTAAAGATGACGGACAGAATGCCTGTCCAGCATGGAGGCTTATGCCTTCAAGATGCTAGAGCGGTCTTTGCCTATCCGCCACGTAGGTTGGTGAGACCTTAAAGATGGCGGACAGAATGCCTGTCTAGCATAGAGGCTTATGCCTCCAAGATGCTGGGTTTTTTTGGGGGTGTTGAGGTTAGGGTTCTTTATACATAATACTTGCGGAGGGTCTTTGCATTCCAACTGTGTTCGAGGGAGGTCCCCTCTATATCGGCCAAGTCAGTAGGAGCCAGGTCTGCTAGACTCGAGGACTAGGTATGGGCATTCCCATTTGTTGCATAGCTTTCCCGAGGCTAGGGCGAGTCAAAGCACGAGTTCGTCGGGTTTGAAGTTTCGCAGCGCAACCCTTGGATCGTACCAAGCCTTAGTTTTCTTAATGTAGTGATCTAGGTTCTGAATGACGTGGAGCCGCATGCCTTCGGTAAGATCGAGGGAGAGCTTCCTTTCTCCGTCAGTTTGTGGGAGTTGTACCTTGAGTAAGCAAGCCTTGACCTGGATGGGGGTCATGGCTTCGTCTCCGAATAGGAGGCAGAAGGGTGTGAACCCGATGGTCCGCGTGACAGTGGTGCGGAGGGACCATAAAACCTTGGGTAATTCATCGATCCATAGGCCTCGAGCTAAGCCGACGAGGCGTCAATTTAGACCGGAGAGGATGTTGCCGTTGGCCCTTTCGATGGCTCCATTGAATTGAGGGTGTCGAACTGTTGTGAAGCATAATTCGATGCTAAGGTCGTCGGTGAACTGTCTAAAAGGCTCGGAGTCGAATTGTGTGCCGTTATCCACCATGAGCTGTCGTGGGACGCCGAAGTGACAGATTATATTCTTCCAGTAGAATTACTGGACATTTTTTGATGTGATCGCAGTGAGGGGTTCGGCCTTGACCCATTTGGAAAAATATTCTAATGCGACCACTGCATACTGGAGGTTTCCTTTGGCGCGGGGAAATGGACTGATGAGGTCCATACCCCAACAAGCCAGGGGCCAGACAGGGGCAATTGGTTGCAAATGAGATGGAGGTCAGTGGCTTCGTCGTCCCATCCATTAGCATCCTTGGCAGGTGCGAACGAGTTCTTCGGTGTTGGACATGATCGTAGGCCAATGGAGCCCCTAGCGGAGTGCCTTACTGGCTAGAGCACGAGGTGCCATATGACTGCCGCACAGGCCTTCGTGTATTTCTCTGAGGAGGGTGGCTCCTTCTTGTTTAGTGATGCACCGAAGGAGGGGGCGCAGACACCTGTCTTGTAAAGGGTGTTATTCATGAGGTGGTAGCAAGCCCTCTGCCACAGACCGCATCCATATAGGCGGCACCGCCTAATGTCGTTTTGACCATCAACTTCATCTCCTCCGCCATTCATCTCTCTCTGTATAAACCCGACATGTGGGCCCAACCGTCAAGCGTGCCGTCACCCCCTGGGCCAAACTAGGCTGCCACGACCCAATGGCCAGTAGCGGTCCATAAACCCTGAGGCCGGCCCATTCGCACAATACATGACCCATCTCCCTAAATCCAGCCAAATGAACATTGTCAGCCCATAAGCACAATACCCCTTTTCCTTTTTTCCAGATTTAATTTTCAAAAGCTCATTTCTCCTCTGTTTCAGCTCCGATTTTGATGATTCTTTCGCTAATATTTATCTAAATTCAAGCCCTACCCATTCTCACTAGTTTCATATTTTTTGGGGTTTATTTGTATTTTTGTATGTATTTATTTAGTTTGTTGTGTGCCACGCTTTAGAGACCGAAGCGTTCAAGGAGGAGGATGAGCTAGGAACGCAAGACTTCGAGTAGGACCCCCTCGAGGACTTCAGCGAAGGTAAGTCTTGATTTGTTTTCCCTTGTTGATCATATTGACCCATATTTTATCACCACAACCCGTAGCAACCGTTCTGCACTCAATAATTGCATAATGTATTACTTATCGGCATAATTTAATTGTTGATCTAGTTACGTCCTATTTTAAATTAGCTAGCCTGGTTTCTTTTGGACCTAGATATAACCTTGGTAACCCTAGAATTACTATCTCATCAATATTGATTACACTAAGATAATCCTCTTGCTGCTAGCATGCTTAGGACTATGTATTACACGGTTATTTCATGATTTACCATAATTAGTTTTGCGAACTGTGTATAAAATATGGTGGTTTATTGATATGTGGGTTATCAAGATGGGAAGACATGTGGTGCTTTATTGATGTGTGGGTTATCGGGATGGGAAGACTTATCGGATAACTAAAAATAAAAGAGAACATATTAAGGTTGGGGCAAATCATGGTTCTCGCTGGGAATGTGTTGGGAGTTTAAGTGTTGTCTGTGTGGTAGACTTAATACGAAGATGTTTGTCTTAGGTCGATTAAGGACCAAGTTAGTGTGATATTTTACCTAGTCTTTACAGTACAACTGCTCGACCCTGTATGCAGTATGACTTAGTCTAAATCCAACTAGCTAGTCTACTGGTCGTTTAAAGGCAGGAGTGCAATGGGAGACCATGGAGCAGGTGCAAGCAGGTGCAGGATTATCGACCCGATTGGAAGCCTAGTTGTAGGTCAAGAACTCCTGGTTAGCTCACATAGGCAACTAGTAGGATGATGCTTGTGTGGGTAATGACTTCATGGAGTCACACTGCTACGGCGGTGGTATGCTGCCAAACTCAGCTTCTAGATTAAGTGTACCACTCTATAGAAGTAAAACTATTTAAATAGTTATGTTCACAACAACTAGTATGGGTTGCGTGCGTTTCTTTGGAGTGTGAGTGGGCAAGGTGTGCCCATTTTTGACAATAGGTCTGGCAAATTAAACTTATAGCTGCACTCTTGTCGATATTGTATGCATGTATTTATATATTTTGATGTAGGGTAAGGGTTGTGACTTGCTGAGTACGTTTGTACCCATTCTTGCTTATGATTTTAGAGGAAAATTCGGACTTCATCAACGCCAACGGTGAGGCTAATGAATAAGTTTTGATCGTGTCTACACCCAAGTTGCTTGTGGAGTGGTATGTTCTTATGCTGATCATGTTGTACCCTCTAGTGACGTAAACCTTGTTGCTTATGAGCCTTTGTAGAGCCCTTTATGTATTCTTAGTTTAGTAGATTTATTTCACTATTTCTTTTATTATAATTATATTATATGACTATAATATCATCTATTGTAAAATTTATATTTATCAATAGCTAATTAAAAACTGGTATAATAAAGTTTGAAGCAAGAAATGGCCCAGACGCTTCACCAGAAAATGTCAGTCTAACATCACCTCGTGTATCTTGTCTGCTTTAGCAACTTGCATTTCAGAAGATATAGCCACTTGCACAAGGATCACAAAACTCCACTAGCGAACCTAAGTTCAAAGACTCTTTGCAGTCTTGCTTATTTTTTCGACCCAATATATTATCTACAGAGCCGTGCTATACATTAAAAATAAAATATCTGACACTCACAATAATCGTAACTCAAATTGTAGTCCAGGTGCGTTTTTGTAAGCGAAGTATTTCCATTTGCAATTTGTTTACAGTAATGGTCCTCAAGCACAATAACTTATTGCAAGAGCCTTGACTAAACCCCGGCACTTACACAACACGTTATCAACCAGTCGATCGGCAACAGCTAAAAATTTGGAAATTGTAAATTGTATTATACTCCACGCGAAAGCGACCGTTAAGCATGTAATTTCTGGTTTTGTGATAACGCACATCGGTCATCAGTGCGCTTATTTTTCTCTCTCTAGAGAGGACTTGGATAGTGACGTGGACTGTGAAGTGTACCCACCGAGACCAACGTGTAGAAGATGCAGGTGGACAGGTAGCCCGATTGGAATGATGCGCAGCTGAGAAATATTTGCAATTAAGCAATGAACCAAGGTTGTTTCCGGTATCTGGAAAGGTTTAGGACAATACAGGTATAAGACGTCAGGTGGGGCCCACGTTCAGCCTTGTTTAGCATCGGTATCCATTCTGCTAAGAAAATACCATTTGTATGACGGCTTTTTTCTATAGGCGCAAACTAGACATGTGTCACTTTAAAATAATCAATTTTGGTAGAAGTCGACTAGAGTTATGAAATTAGGATTATATGCTACTTGGGTTCTTATTAATCTTTCCGTCGCAAAAAAAAAACAAGGTTCTTAACCTTTAAAAATAAATTTCACAGTTGTTTCCTATCATTTAGCCGCGTCAAACATTTCATTCGAAAACATAACAATGGACACAAATGTGAACCGATTTAAATTCACTTCCGTCCAAATCACTTTAGTCACTGTGAGGATAAGAAACCGCCCACACTCTGCAGTCTGACAGCAATCACCAATAATTTCACTCTCATTCCAGCCACATTTTTCTTTGCTAGATGGAGAACCCCACAGGAACAAACTGGACTAATTTGCCCACGCCACCTCGCACGGATTCCTCTCTAAAAACACACACAGGGGCAGGAGCCTGTGCCCCACCCGTGCCTGGACAAAAATATCGTGTGCACCTTTTCGTGCGCTTTTCCCCCAAACCAACAAGCGACCCTGCACTTACATCCTCGTTTCTCGCTGCCAAGAACAGGGACAACAAGCCTCGGAATCCTCATGGCCAAGCTGGTGGACAAGTTTGTGGACTCGTGCGGCCACGACGACACCCCGGACGCCGGCTGCGTGCGCGCCGTGCTGGCCGAGCTGGTCCTCACCTTCCTCTTCGTCTTCACCGGAGTCGCCGCCACCATGGCCGCCAGTACGTCCATGCCCTCGCTTCTCCGGTCGATCTCTGGTTTCTTATTCAATAAAAGAAATAATCCTGCTAACTTTTGATGGCTTGAACGAAGCAGGCGCAGGGGTTGAGCCCGGCTTGGCTATGCCGATGGCGACGCTGGCGGCGGTGGCCATCACGAACGCGCTGGCGGCGGGGGTGCTGGTGACAGCGGGGTTCCACGTCTCGGGCGGCCACCTAAACCCGGCGGTGACGGTGGCGCTGCTGGCGCGCGGCCACATCACGGCCCTCAGGACGGTGCTGTACGTTGCGGCCCAGCTGCTGGCGTCCTCCCTCGCTTGCATCCTCCTTCGGTACCTCACCGGCGGCATGGTACGTCCCCACGCGCCACCTCTTGCCTATTTTTGCATACGCGGGCGGCCGGGAGGATCCGATTCCGAGACAGGGGAGGAAAGGTTGATTTTTTCTTCCTCCTGTCGGATGCTGATTGGTCAGTAGATTTCGGCCGCCCATGTGTATAGTGGACTCGCCTTTTATAGGTCTGAGTGGGCTGCTAGGCTTACTGGTAATCCATTTCTTCAGTTTTGTTGGATCAGGTGCACTCAATTTTTCAGACAGAACTTTTTTTGACAGCGAAACAAGACTGTTTTTCCCTTTTTTGAGTTTTTCGGAATAATAAGTATCATCTAAAACGGGTGTAGTAAGTATCAGAATCCTTCAGAAAAAGGAAAAAACGTCGTAGCTGTGAATGGTACCCGATAAGGCTGTGAAACTGAAGACCCAAGCTGTGGCGACATGATAAAAAAAATTTGTTTGTTTCCTTCGGAGCGCAGCTTGGTAAATTTCAATTTACCTATAGATGTTTTAATTTCACAGAAGGTGCAAACTAGGAATAGATGAATTCCAATCGAGTTACGCTTCATCACGAGCAGATACAGAGGGTTTTAGGTTCAGTTTTCTTAAAATTTTGTGGCTCTGAGGTTCAGTTTTCATACAACTACAAAGATTCCTTCTTCTGGGTTTAATTTTATTCATAAGTTATTTGATGGCCTGCTAAGTTTGTAACATTCTGTGTTACCTACCTATCTGCTGCATGCATGAACTCCTGTAGTCTTAGAAGCCTGGAACTCTGTATTGTAAAACATGCTACGATAAATTTGGTGATGCAAGATGCAAGGGTCGAATTGTATAGTTGCTCGGGGAGTCACCAATCTGCTAAAAAAAATTGGCCTTTCAGAAGTTCAAGAGCTGGTAATATGCAAGAGAGCCTAAAGTCAATACACAAAGTCATACTTCTCAATTAAGTTAGATAAAAGTATATATAGGTCCGGTCCTATCTCATATCTCGAGTGAACTCACCAAGCAAGAGCAAGTTGATCTCAAAAGAAAAGAAAACAAAAAGCAGTGAAGTCACAAATCTTTTTAAAACTCCTCTTCTTTTTAAAAGTTCAGACTTACCGATCACAAATCCTTTCTGGTTCTTCACGAAACCAGGAAGGTCCAGAAACGAAATCGAAGAGTGACCTGATAAGATTACCTGAACATGATTAATTCAGTATTATTCCCAGAGCTAAACAAAACATTCTGCCATTGTGCAATGCAGGTCACTCCGGTGCACGCCCTGGGCGCGGGCATCGGCCCCATGCAGGGCCTGGTCATGGAGGTCATCCTCACCTTCTCCCTCCTCTTCGTCACCTACGCGATGATCCTCGACCCACGGAGTTCGGTCCGCACGATCGGTCCGCTGCTCACCGGCCTCATCGTCGGCGCCAACACCCTCGCCGGCGGCAACTTCTCCGGCGCGTCCATGAACCCGGCCAGGTCCTTCGGGCCCGCGCTGGCCACGGGAGTGTGGGCCCACCACTGGGTCTACTGGCTCGGCCCGCTGTTCGGTGGGCCCCTCGCCGGGTTCGTCTACGAGTCGCTGTTCTTGGTCAACAAGACGCACGAGCCTCTGCTCGATGGGGCCTTCTGATACTCAGGCCTCTCGCAGTGGTTGTGCATATATACATATTGGGCAAGGTAATTATGGATTGCTGTAAAATAGTTCCGGTGCGTGATTGTGCGATGTAGAAATTGCTGATAGGTCCCTAAGGATCCTATTTTTTTGTTCTGTCGAGGACATGATTCCGGCTAGTAGTCAGCCATGTAAAGATGAAATGTAGTACAGTATGTTGGACGCGAAGTTTTTTGTTGGTTAAATTGTACTTTGGTCGGCAAGTATTTCGGTCGATGTCTTTTCCCTTTTATTTGTCCTTTTGAACAGCTATGCACTCTCTGCTCCAACTGTGCATTGTACCAGAAGCAACTCCAGAGTTAATCGAGCAATCCACTTCGTAGTTGGTTTGACCATATGCAACTGAAAATGAGCGGAGAAATTTTAGTAAAGTTCGGCATGCCCAGTTCACAACTATGATGGCAATCGGATCCGTAGGTTCTGCGTCTGTCGTGTCTAAGTTTAGGTTTAATTTTCTGGTCACGGATTTGACAGGTTAGGTACTAATTAATTTAGATTAGATGCGGATTTTATATTTTGCCTGTGAGTACCTATAAATCACCCGGCATAGTATTATAGCCCAGTCCAGCCTCGCTTCTACGAGTTGGAAGGTGGCGTCAGGAACGGGAGCTGAGAGCGTCGAGTTAAGATCTCAGTGGCGGTGCGGAATGGCCGAAGGAGAGCTGATGCATAGAGTGGGTGGCTGATTGTGGTGGTGTGTGAATGGGTGGCGGAGATCGGTGGAGGAGATAAGGCTCGGGTTTCCGGTCCTTCGTTAGGTCTCGGGTTCCCACCGGGGTTAGGGGTGAGGGTGGATTTGCACCCGATTTGATTTTTGGATTGGATTGAGTTTCATATTCGGGTTCGGATCAAGTGTGTTATTGCTCTATTCGGTCCTGATCTGACCCGTTGCCACCTCTATTCAAAATTTGAAAGTGAGATATCACATTGACCGAACATAAGCATTCAGCACATCTTCGAAACTGTTTTATCTAGACAATGATTCTTGAAATTCACGAGTAGAAAGCCACATCTAGTTAGTCCTGAACATTTCGGCAGAATAAATGGTATGCCTGAACTTCATCCATTGGCACATACAGACTTTCTGCTTAATTGTTGAGATGCCCTCAGTTGAACATCCCAAATCATAACTAATGTTCTTAGTCACACACCGTGCTCCGGATTAGATTAGATTCTTTGGAAACACAAAGACAAAAATATTATTCCACCATATGTGACTGGAAGTAAATAAGAAAAGATTCGTCACCTACCATGGAATACACATGTGGGAGTGCAAGTTGCCCATGGAGCGATGGAGATTGAAGAGCAACCACAGTGCGGCCAAGACATCGAAATGTTTGAGCAATTGTCGTGCGTTATCGTCTTTAGCAGCTTCTTAGCGTGTGCGTACCGAAGGTTCATTCTATGGAGGTGGATTATGCAACAATGAACTTGGGTAAGGTATTATTCTAAAATTGGGTAGTTTGGTTCTCAAAGTGTTGAGTATGAATTCAAAGGCTTCATCCTTAACGCTTTGGAGACGATGGCCTAGATGGACCGTAGAGAACTGAAATCCTGAACAATAATCTTAGGCCCACCCATCAAACAGGGCTTCTTGCTAAAAATGATTAATGATTTGCCTCAGGTCAAGCTAACCTATGCCATTCGTGTGGACAGGCCTTGCCTCCAAGCTTTTTTGCCACGTGCCATTCATATAGTCGCCCATCATTCTCTGCGTAGCATGACCATGGCACTTTTTTGTTGTGGACCATCCATATTAATGGAATGGGATGCAAATTTTTAGATCTTCTATGTACATGAAAAGGTATAATTAGCTTTGCATGCTTTGTAATTCGTCATTTGGCCCTTTAAAATAATATACATATTTTTACTTTGTACTCGGATTTTTAAGCTCACTACTTTGATTTTTGAACTGTATATTAGAATTACAAAAATCTTTGTTAGGATTTTGAATCTTTTATTTGAAAATTTGAACTTTTTACAATAATTTTGAAACAATTTACTGGATTTTTTTGAACTTTTTACTAGGAATTTGAAACTTCTTACATATATTACAATATTTTGATCGGGTAGTTGATCTTGTTAATTTGATTTTGCAGACTTATGATGTTTAGCAGACTATATAAGCCACATGGTCTAAGCTCCAGAAGATTGCATTAGGTGGCATGCACACAAAACCTTCATTTTCATTTGCCAATATTTTATGTTGGTACTAGGATATTCTATATACAAAACTTCATTTCGTCATCGGAGATCGGGTAACTTGTCAACTCATTGGGCTTCACATAGATGTCCGGTACGAAGTTGTTGTAAAACTCATCATCAGAGTAGCCTATTGCCGAAGACTTGATGGAGATTAGTTGATGAAGGCATACCTTGTTATATCCACATGGACAACACTAGTCGTTAATGATTAGTAAGTCGATTGTGCAAATATTTATTTAAACTATGGATATATGTTTATCAACTATGCGTATCACAAAGGACATATTTTGTATAGGTTTGGACCTCCTTTGAGCTAATACCCCTGTATCTTGTAGTGCCTTGATTAATCATAGGAGAGGACAATTACAATATAGTGTGTATATATCTACCACTATGAATCTCCGTGAGTTCTCTAGTGTTCTAAATCCTAAAACTCTTTTCGGATGAATTTAATAGTGTTTTGAATCTACTATGAATCTCAATAGGTTGTTTCTGCTTTCTATTCAACCTTTCTATTGCTTCCTTCCCGTATCCCTTCGCCCCTCTCTAGCTTGTACTCTTTAATGTAATGATGTGAGTTTGCCAGATCTTCCGAAGGTAATATGATAAGTCGATTTGGTGGAGTTTTAATGCTGGTGATCCAAAGGCTTTTTCTGCAAGCGAATTGAGAATACAAGTAAGAACATATAGATGCAATCTGAATATTGCTAATTTGTAATAAAGTGCTCGAGTTTGGGGTTCTACAAACTGATAAACGGTAAACCTGTCTAAAACAGAATAATCTAAGCAAAACCCAGGCCTAAACTATGATGACTACTATGTATAAATAGAGGCATGAGGAAGTCGACTTAGGGTTGTGCAGCTATTGAAAGAGGTGTACACAACCTGGACTTTAATCTCGACACGATTACATGACTCGAGAAGGTGCAAAATGGTGACGCAACACCTTATTCTTTTGACTCTGACTAAACTATAAAGAATATTTGGTCGAGCACAAATTCATTGGAAAGGACTCTTCCTAAGCTTTCCAGTAGATCGCCTCAATCGGACTTTGTATGCAAGAATTATGTTCATTTTACTGATGTGTTGGCCTGAGATTTTGAGCCAAATTTGGAGTCCGACTTGAGCTCGACTTGTTGTTCGAGTAGACTTGGCACTCGAGTGATAATGTTCAGGTGAACTTTTGATGCTTCTCTCATATTCCTAAGCAATAAAAAATCACAAGACTTTAGTAGTAATCCATCCAAGAAGGCATGAACAGTAAGGAATGAGTTCACCTGGTGGTTTAATTGTCACACACGCGCTCTTGTAATTGGCCCTTGTACGATTCAAGGATTATTAGCAGTATTGTTTGTATCTGAAGGAGTCATGTCCTCATCATGTACTCCTCCCTTCCTTATATAGTCAGGTTGGGGAGGCATACCATATTCAGAATTTCGGGCATAACTTTCTCGGATTGTGGTATCTAAAGGATTCTTTCCTAATATGGGGATAGTTTCTGTGAGGTACATGATGAACTGCCTAGAATATCCGCACATGTTTTTTTACCTTATAACGGTTATTAAACCTACCGTACAAGATAAAAAGTACATGTACGATAATACTTCATCCTTCAAATATATTGTATTTCTAATAAATTCTTAATTATCAAATTATCATCAAAGAGATGAACAACAGTTAGCTCACCAATAAAGTATTCTTGACGTCCAGTACATGAAGGGAGTTCCTCAGACTGCACCAAGTCAAACACATATCTCAGTATCTTGTCAGCGACATCATTCGTCACCCATCCAAGGAGTATACCTAATCATGTGCGGATTGGGCAACAACTTGTAGGCTGGCTTGCTATTGGACACAACAAACTTCTTCAAAACGTAGACATGGCTCTCTATAATAAGTCACTTAAACTTCTTAGCTTGAGCTCTAGGAATCTCAGCAGAGATGTGATTGCCCTAGAAAGAAAATACAGGAAATCATAAAAACCGATGATGGGTAGATACTACCATATATTAATATCTTAGACATATCCAAATTCCGTAGGATTTCCTATATTTTCGAAGCATACGTCTGTGCCTGGGAAAGAAATCCCTAGACATATGGAAACTATCTACGGATACCAGGGTATCTCACAAATATGGAAGTTTATTTCTAAGGATAATAAAATCCCACTCGGGATGGAATCAAGGAGCCACACGATGGCCCCTACATATACGGAGCCAGCGGACCCTGCGAAGGACAAGTCCAACCAAAAAGACAGAAGCCTACAGTTGCCTTAAGCCCTCGAGCCTTTGGTACTCGCGATCTAAATTAACATCTCGTTGAGACTATATGTACACAAGGAGCCCTCGACTAGGTTTAGATCTATCTAGGCTAGCCAAGACACTCCCCCTTGTAATTTGTCTCGAAGATCAATACAAAACGATATGATGTATGACTATTATCCTTCAAGAGGCCTGAACTATGATTCAGCTACAGAGAGTATCCCCTACATCTTTTACGTATTCCTAAGATCGGCGATTTACAAATCATCGATAGCTGGCACCGATCATGGGGATTATGATCAAAGATGCCAAATCCTCATCACACAACATATTACCAACTCCATCCAAGTCTGCATCGAGCACTGGCTTCTTGGATGAGGGTTTCTACGGTAACTTTTCCCTCTCAATTGGCAAGGAACTGGTGGTCGATCGAGTGGATCTAGGAGACGACTCCAGTGATGAGTTAAGTCATTTTATGGATCAATGTGCTAGAGAATACGTCATTGGACTCGAACAGCCTGGTGGCCAAGATGATCACGTAAGCAATATTAGCCGTAAGTCAAGATCTTCCCCCGTAGCTTCCGACAACATGGATTGTCGAAATACCTACCCGGAGGTCTCCTCCAATGAAAAATCTATGATAGATCTGGACTCATTCACTAGATATTATCCTCGATAAATCTTTGCTATCGGAGACAAGGGTCCTGCTTTGTCTAATCATGATGATGATCCCGCAACTCTATGAAATCCCGTTGTTCTGGCTACGGGGAATAACAGTTAGCCCCCACCGATGATAGCTCGGTCCAAAATCCCAACTGGATCCTAGACCCTACATCTCCTAATTACCAACAAAGAAATAATCATTTTAGATCTACTGCGGCTTAGAGGCTCCTACTCCTACAAGAAACTCCCTAACAGCCCCTCAGTACAGAACTGACTACCCCTAAAGGCAAGGACTGGCTTAACTTGATGAACGACATGTCCAAGGAAGCTATGCTTTAGGCCAAGAACTCTCATCAAGCAGCAGTCGTGAACAACTCTAATCAGGGAAGTCCCACACTAATCCTTCTTGTGATGATTCAGATTTGGAGAGACGCAATCCCCGAAACAAGACTTGCTAGGAAAATAACTGAACTCTTCACTGTCGTAAGACCTCACGATCAAGAACCATCCTATTAATGATCTGTATGAAGTCATCGAGAGGCGAAGATGTTCGAGGACCCCCAAGGAGCAGTCGACTTCTCCTCAGCAACCTAATTGGAGGTCATGCTAGCATCTTTAGAGTAGAAGCTATGGTCGGTCTCCAACCCTACCAGCGAATGCTTCGGCAAGCCCTAGTACTACTTCCACCAGACCGACGATCACAACCTACAACAATGTCGCAACTACCAAAAGCTGATCAAGGCTGAGGTCGACAAAGCTAAGGGGAAGAAGACCCAGGTCACGACCTAGAGTAGGGACTCCAACTCCAGTGAAAATGACTTGGAACCTATGTCCTACTAAGAGGGCGACATGACTGTCGACCATATGTTCGGTGACTCTACGTCCAACGAGTCCAAATGGTAGTGCAAGACAGTGACCCGAGAAGTCCTAGTATATTTCCCCAAGAGCCATTGATGAGAACATCACTCATTTGAATACGTGCAACACTAATATTACTCCTCAAGACATATAAGAGCCAATTACAAGAGCACATGCAAAATAATTAAACCATAAGGTGAACTCGTTCCTCGTTGTTCATGCTTTTGTGGTAAAGGATGTGGTGCTACTAACTTATTGTGATATTTTTTTTGCTTAGGAATACGGGAGAAGTAGTACAACATCATCTGGATGTTACCCCTTGAAGGCCAAGTTAAATCAGATTCCAAGTCATTCTCAAGTTGGACTCCAAATTCGGTTCGAAGTCTGTGGACACCATGTCAATAAAAAGGCATAAATTTTGCATACAAAGTCCAATTGAGATGTCTTTTACTTTCTGGAAAGCTTACGATGATTCCTTTTCAACAGATCTAGTTCCACAACTAGATTCCTTGAAAACAATCAGAATCGAATAAATAAGGTGTTGTGTCACCGTTTTGGGTCCTGTTGGGCCTTGTAACTGTGTTGAATCCAAGCCCATGTTGTGTGCGCCCTTCCCCACGGCTACACAACCCTATGTTGATCTTGTCACATCTCCCTCTCATATATTCAGTAGCCGTCATAGTTTAGACTTATGTTTTTCTTAGATTTTTTTTTTGCCACATTGTAGTTTCGCCACTTGTTTAGTTTGAAGAACCCCACTCGTGAACTTCATCTAAATTTGCAATAGAATTTCACATTGCATCTTTTATTCTCTTGCTTGTATTCTTAATTCACTTACAGGGAAAGTCTTCTTAGCGAGGTCAACCGTGTTCGGCACGGTTGATAACACAGAGTAGTAGTGTAGTGGTTGCGACTAATTCGATCTATTCTGGTCGTAGCCTTTGAACCATCAACGTTGAAGCTCCACTAATCGACATATCACATTATCTTTCAAAAGATCGTGCTATACTTCCATCAAGTGGTATCAGATTTCGGTTTCCTGTTAGGTAATCTCATTTAATTTATTCCCCTAAGTTTAGTTGTGTTCCATCGCCTACAGTCCAGAAAATTTTATCACAAAAAGATTTAGATCTTAGTCTTTACTGGGCCTTTGGATTTTAATTTTCTTGTTGTCGAATTTGAATCCTTTGTTGGTGTCTTTGTTGCTGGTCTAGTCATCATGTTCTAGTGTCTAACATAGAAGTCCTTGCTTGTCTAGTCATCGTGTCTCTCCGCTTGCCCTATGTTGTGAAAGCGTTGTTGTTTTGCGCCACTAATTGTTCATCTACATTGATTGCGCCGGTTGCAATTAGGGCTTTGTTTGCTATAGGCAAGATAGTGTCACCAGCCACCTCCACCACATTTTCGGATTCAACCACCTACTTGGATTTGACCACCTACTCGGATTCGACCACCTACATAGATTTGAGCTCCTACTCAGATTCAACCACCTACTAAGGTAATAGATCCATAGAAGAATATTATCAAGAGCTACAGATTAGTATGTTGTGATGTGATATTATTGAGGATGAAGAAGCTGCTATGACATATTTTTAAGGGGGGTTATCACTACCTATTGGTTAGAAGAACTGATAGTGTTGCATCACTGTCGGTTGGTGTCATGCACTAGTAGTGATAAAAGGAGTATCGCTGCCGATTGGTGTCATGGACTGGTAGTGATGTGTCACAATATATAATAGTTATGTCCTTGAGATCGAGAAGAATAGAGGAGCTATGTTTTGCTCGATGGCTCTCGGCTTGCGGCGGCTCTTTGCTGCGAACTTGGATGGTGAGGCTTCAAAATTTGGAGGAATCTACATGACCTAGATTCTCCAAGGTTAGTAAGTTCACCATATTTCATTTGTGCTTAGATTTACTTGCTACAATGCTCTAGATTTTGGAAATCGGTGCTTGCTCCATGATGATGAATTTTGAATGAGCTAGAGCGCCAAGTGACTTAGTAAATTTAAGCTAATTGATTTTAGGTATACATTATCTAGGTAAGTAGGTTCACCTACATTATATTTGTACTTAGATTTATTTGTTAGATTGCTCTATATTTTGAAAATAGGTGCTTGTTCCATGATATTGAATTTTGAAGGAGCTAAAGCTCTAATTGACCGAGTGAATTTAAGATAATCGATTTTAGGTTTTCATATTCTAGGTACGAATTTATTTATCATTCTTTATCATTTTATTCTATTTTTTGATAATAATTAATTAAATTAATTATTGTTTTATATTAATGCAATGGATTTATAATAATTGATAAAATTGTAGATGAACCTAATATGGATGTACGATGCTGACCGTAGTGGCCTAGTGTTTTGTAATGGCATGGAAGCTTTTTTGAGCATTGATGTAGCATACAAGTCAGTTAATTATGATGACTATATATGTTGTCCATGCAATGATTGCAAGAATGAGAAGTAGTTTTCAAGCATAGTGCACATCAGTGCATACTTCGTTTCGGAGGGGTTTCAAGCCTGGCTATACACGTTGGACCAAACACGATGAAGATGAGATGTTTGAACATGAAGGACAACCCACTGTCAAAGAAGATAGATTCAACGATATGATAGCTGATGAAGACAATGATATGCCTGCGTTCATAGATACTTTGGTCAACGACAATAAAGATGACTTTTGGAACCATTTCTAGCTACAGTATTGAAGGGGTTCAATCCAGGCAAAGAGAGAGGAGTGGAAGTAGGAGGAATCCGCCCCTACCCTTACCCCTTGGGTCCTTTATATAGGTGGGGGAGGAGAGGTGAAACTTCCTCTTTGATCCTTAGTGGGGTACTAATATTACAAGGAGGCCCTTGGGCCTTTACATGGGCTACCTTTCTACGTGGGCTTCTTTGCAAGCCTGGGTCTTTTCCCCAACAGTAACCCCTTAGCTGTAAGTTCCGATAGGACAGCGGGGCGAACAGCTATAACTAGGAAGCGACCCAGGTTTATTGCTTACATGTACGCCTCGCTAAAAACTTCATCCCAAAAACCCAGTGGGAAAAATGGGTATGGAGAAAAGAGCGCATACATGTCATAGGTTCTTTCTTTACATGATTGCTATAGCTAGACACACTCTAAAAACTACGCTTCATCTCGCTCGACGAAAGCTGCTGCTAAGGCTTCAGCAGGCGCTCCTCCATAGCGAAAGTCGAAGGTGCTTCTTCGCCCTTCTCGACGAAGGGCTATTCAGCGAAGGCAGAGGTCGAAGGCTAATGCTGAGACTTTGGCAGGCATGACTTCTACGTAGTCGATGTAGTAGAGGTTGAAGTCTGATGTCGTAGCTTGCTGAAGTGAATGATGTCTTCGTCTTCGCTCACGTGCACCAGCCAAACTCTTGGGACCCAGGATGGGATTTTAATCCGGGTACCCCTCGCAGCCCCTCTTGCCGGTGTTCATGAGTGATGAAGGATGTCGCATGGTTGATGTAGTCGAAGTTGGTGTGGGCGAAGTTGGTGTGGCCGAAGCCCCTCCGGTCAACATAGTCAGAGTCGATGGAGGCATAGTCATCACGGCTGTAGCCGTCGGCTGAAGCCCCCCTGGTCGACGTAGTCGGAGTCAATGGAGGCGCAGTCGTCGTGGTCGTAGTCGTCGGCCGTAGCCCCCATGGTAGACGAAGTCGGAGTCGACGGAGGCGTAGTCATCTCAACCATAGTCATCAGCTGTAGCCCCCCTAGTCGACGAAGTCAGAGTCGACAGAGGTGTAGTCGTCACGGCCGTAGTCGTCAGCCGTAGCCCTCGTGGTCGACGGAGGCGTAGTCATCGTGGCCGTAGTCGTCGGTTGAAGCCTCCCTGGTCGACGAAGTCGGAGTTGACGGAGGCGTAGTCATCGCGGCCGTAGTCGTCGATCGAAGCCCCCTGGTTCTTAGCGCTCTTGTCGATCGTCTCTGTGATGCTTACATGCATATAAAGGATGCAAAGGAATTGTGGGGCGCACTAAATGCAAAATTTAGTGTGTCAGATGTAGGCAGTGAAGTGTATATCATGGAGCAGTATCATGATTACAAGATGGTCGATAATCGATCGGTAGTCGAGCAGGCTCATAAGATACAACGCATTGTAAAGGAACATGAACTCCTAAAGTGTGCCTTACCTGTCTTAATGGGGAATGGGTCTCATGCTTCTGTTCAAGGTACATCTAAAGTTTACTTCGGGAAAGATCGTGTAGTTGAGGAACGTGGAGCATGTCCCTTCAATAAACAAGAATCTAGTTAGCGGTTCCCTTCTTTATAGAGACAGGTTTAAGGTGGTATTAGAGTCCAATAAAGTAGTTATGTCAAAACATGGACTTCTTATTGGTAAAGGCTATGAGTGCAGAGGCTTGTTCCACTTTTCCCTTTTTGATTTCTGCAATAAATCTATGAACCATATTTGTAATAATATTAATGGAGATGAGGCTAGTGTTTTACACTCACGGTTATGTTACATAAACTTTGGTTGTGTGACTTGACATTCCAGCTTGAATTTAATTCTAAATTTTTTCATTGTTGAAGGTTCTAAGTGCCAAAATCTAAGCAACCTCGTAAGCCTCGCAAGGCAGTCGAGAAGAGAAACTTGGCACCATTAGAACTCATATATTTAGACCTATGCGAAATCAATGGTGTGTTGATGAAGGGTGAAAAAAGATATTTTATGACTTTAATTGATGATGCATCTAGATTTTATTATGTGTATTGTTGAAATCTAAAGATGAGGCTATAGACTATTTTAAAATCTATAAGGCTGAAGTTGAAAATAAATTGGAAAGAAAAGTCAAAAGACTTAGGTGGGATCGTGGTGGAGAGTGATTTCGACTTATTCTATAAGGAACATGGAATTATTCATAAAGAGCACACCTCCATATTCACCCCAATCAAATGGGGTAACCGAGAAAAAGAACTGCACCCTGACTGACTTGGTTAATGCCATGTTAGACATTGTGGGTTTATCTAAGGTATGGTGGGGGAGACCTTGTTGACTTTGTGTCATGTTCTAAATAGAGTTTCTACTAAAAATAAGGAGAAAATCCCATATAAAGAATGGGAAGGGAGAAAGCCATCACTTTCTTATTTGCACACTAAAGAGTCAATGTACCAATAACTAAAGAGCGCAAGCTGGGATCTAAAACAGTGGATTGTGTCTTTCTGGTATATATGCTCATCGCAACATTGCCTATAGGTTTTTAATAGTTAAATTTGAGGTACCCAACATGCTTGTCGATATAATTATGGAGTCAAGAGATGCTACTTTCTTTGAGAATATTTTTTCATGAAGGATATACATAACACTTCTAGTTAAACTTCTGAGATAATTTCTGAACCTATCGTACCAATTGAGTATTCTGGATAGCCACATGAGCTAGTTCCTGAGGAGAATGACAGTGAAGCTCCAAGAAAGAGTAAGAGACAAAAGATAATAAAATCCTTCAGTGATGATTTCACTGTGTACCTTGTGGATGATACTCCTAAGTCTATTTCAAAAGCATATGCATCTCCGGATGCAGTCTACTGAAAGGAAGCATTTCGTAGTGAGATGGATTATATTCTCACCAACGGAACTTGAGAAGTCACATATAGACCTTATGGTTATAAACCTGTGGGTTGCAAGTGGGTGCTCAAAAAGATGCTTAGGTCCGATGGTACTATTGAAAAGTATGAGGCTCGGCTTGTGGCCAAGGTTTATACCAAAAGGAAGGTGAAGATTTCTTTAATACTTATTCACCTATCTCTAGACTGACTATGGTAAGAGTATTACTTTCCTTGACTGCCTCACATGGTCTTCTCGTTCATCAGATGGACGTTAAGACATCTTTCCTTAATGGAGAGTTGGATGAGAAAATCTATATGGATCAGCCTGATGGGTTTGTATTAGAAGGTCAGGAGAACAAGATAAAGTTGCTAAAATCTTTGTATGGTCTCAAACAAGCTCCTAAGTAATGGCATAAGAAGTTCGATAGAACTTTTACATCTGTGGGTTTTGTAGTCAATGAAGCTGATAAATGTGTTTATTATCGCCATGAATGATGTGAGGGAGTTATTCTGTTCTTGTATGTTGATGATATACTGATTTGTTGGGACAAATCTTGATGTGATTAATGAGGTTAAGTCGTACCTATCTAAAATTTTTGATATGAAAGATCTTGGAGGGGCCAATGTCATCTTAAACATCAAGTTGATTAGAGGTGAGAATGGGTTTACACTTTTGCAATCCCATTATATGGAAAAGATCTTGAGCCGCTTTGGCTACATGGACATCAAGATCACTCCAACACCTTATGATTCTAGTTTAATACTTCAAAAGAATAAAAGAATTGCAAGAGATCAACTAAGATACTTTTAGATAATTGAATCACTCATGTACCTAGCTAGTGCTATAAGACATGATATCTTATTTGTTGTAAGCAAATTGAGCCAGTTTACTTCTAACTCGGCTGATGATCATTGGCATGTGCTTGAATGAGTCATACGCTACTTGCTAGGTACTATGAATTATGAACTTCACTATACTAGGTACCCATCAGTTTTGGAGGGTTATAGTGATTCAAATTGGATATCCGATATTGATGAGATAAAGGCCATAGGTGGATATGTATTCACTCTTGACAATGCTGCTATTTCTTGGAGGTGTTGCAAACAAATCATATTGACAAGATCAACCATAGAAGCAGAACTCACAGCGTTAGACACAACCACTGTTGAGGCAAAATGGTTACGTGAGTGAGCTCTTGATGGATTTGCCAGTGGTCAAAAAACCAATACCGGCTATCCTTATGAACTGCGATAATCAAACAGATATTGTCAAAATGAATAGTTTTAAGGACAACACGAAATCCTCAAGACATGTAATGTCATGTAAACTGGAAACTCTGGAGTGATAGCGTTGGATTATATTCAAATGGCTAAGAATCTAGCATATCAATTTGCAAAGGGACTATCATAGAATGTGATAGATGATGCATCGAAGGAGATGGGTATGAGACCCATGTGAATTATACCATAGTGGTAGCCAACCTATGTGATCAGAGATCACGTGAATTAGGACCTAAAAAGAACAGGCTATTGGTTAACTGAAGGAGAGTACCACACAACCCATTCGAGTGAAGATGCAACACTCTCAAAATCTGTAAGGCAGGTTGGCTATTGCCTTAATGTGTTCCGTTGGCTTTAATTAGCGAAGATGCTATCCTACAAGGCATTCTTGAAAGGGTACATCTATATGAGCCTAACTGTTGGTCGCGGTCTATGAGACTTGAGGGATCTCTAATAAAGTCATGAAGAAACTATGAAGTATGGCTTATATGCTCCACCCCAGGGGTAACCTACTATTAGTCAAGTATCAGTTATGACTTTAAGTGAAACTTATTTGCGTAAAACTTGCAATTCAAGGCTGAGTCCATTATCTAAGTTGTGAATGAGTGTAACTTAATATTCTAGGTGGATGTTCAACCCTAACAGGTCCATCGAAACACTGGTATATCAAATAGTATTGAGAAATAGACAGATCTCTGTAGTACATTGAGATCTGGTGGGGGATTGTTAGAATATATAGGCTTAGCTTATTATATTTGTGTAATTCATATGGAGATAGGTGTGTATCTTTTAGTCTCATCTTACTAGTGGAGATGGAGAAAGACCAATTTAAAAGGGCTTCTCTACTCCATCCACTTAGTATGTGTGGATGAGAGGACTAGGAGAACGCGCGCGTGCACTTGCTCACCTCGCCGGGCCGGGCCGGGCCGTGAGGCACCTGCATGAATGGTCTGTCGAAATCGGGTTCAGTTGCTTGTGCAGGTGCGGCTTCCTTTTGCAGTTTTATTCTTTTTGTTGTGTGGGCAAACAGATAAGTATATAAAAATCATGTCGGTTAAGAGTCCAATTGTAGCACGTAACAGAGTCCGATCATAGCGTGCCGCAACCGCGTAATCCTCCCTATATATATATATATATATATATATATATATATATATATATATATATATCTGTCAGCCTCCGTCACAATGAATATATGCAATTAGGGTTTTGCTAATTTCTATCTGTTGTGCCATCGCATGTAGTCTACTCTATCCTACTGCATCAGCATGCACTGATGAACGGGAGAGTAAGTCTCTGGAACCCATTGCTCTTAGATCCTGCACTTGGAGAGGGCAAATAAGGTTTTTGGGAAGCGCTCGTCGTGACTGCTCACGATCTGTTTCCTCTACATTATCACGATCTACTTCGACTATTTCATCATCTTCGTTATTGTCTACTGCTTCGATATCACAGGGGTCTCTGTATCTCACATCGTCATTGGGTATGTACATTTCAATTTGTATTAGATACCTAGTCGAAATTATGCTCGAGTATCTAGTCAAGCCTCTTTGGGACTAAGTTGAAATCCTGTGCGAGTATCTAGTCGATGCTTGTTGAAGCTAGTCGTGTCCTACTCGAGTGATAGTCGAATCTAGTCGAGACTCATCGGAGCTAGTTGAAATCTAATAGATATTGATTATCTGTATCTGTTCTGGTTCATGTTATATCAAAAATTTAATTAAATTAAATCTTAAAATACTATTTTATCAACAGGGTCTTCGCAAGTCGACTGATGACCGCAAATCAACTAATGGCCTCCCCAAATCCAGGTTTGAATTCCGCTGCGTCATCTGTGCTTAGATATTTAGGTTCATCATTAATGGCTAATTAAGTGATTAGAAGCCTAATATACGACAGGTCTATCGACAGCCATAATTCATAATGTATAAGAGGAATCACAATACTTTTTCATCGGCTAAAACCATATTGACATGAAGAAGTGGTTGATCATCCTTTGTGCCACAACAGTCCCACAGGCGAACAATTCCCACGCATCTAGCACGGCTTGAGCAACGCCACGAACGGCCAACACTCTAGGCAACAATTTAGATGCCAGAGACAAATATCAAAGAGAGCCTGTTTGTGCCCAGGAAAATCAAATTCACCAGAAATACGTCGAGGACAATAAAGAACAGACAACTACATAACCAGCAGCACAAAATAGTATATGAAAAGATTTATTGCATTCTTAACTTTCAAAGAGCCATACAGATAAACCAAGGTTTCTAAGATGACACTCACCAAAGGTTATCTAAGAAGATACAACAGATCTACCATCCTCACGTTGTCCAATACGGCTACATATTGCCTCATAGCACCTAATCAACAATAACAAAGTCATACAGGCTCTGTACGAAAACATCCTGGCAAACAGCCGGGAGCACAACAGCCCCAGAAAATCCTAAGTATCCTCAACAATTTGTTTCAAATAGGCTACAGAAACAAAACCGAGACGGCGAGCAGCTACGTGAAGCAATGAAACATACCCTCCATGCACAACAAACATCTATGTGTACAGAATTTCAGCAACAAAAAAGAAGTTAAAAAAATAAAAAGGTGAAGACCAAGATCATGTATCAACATGCGGTATCGTCAGTTAAATAACTATATTATTGAAGTAACCACAACAGAGTAATTTGCTACATGCACCTGCAATTGCCATGATACAACGTAACTGGGCTAAAAAGCCCTCACCAAAGTCGCACTCAATGAATCCAGAGCACCTCAGAGATCAGTAGTACATCAAACCCTAGAACAAAAACTGCAACAAAAAGGAAACTAAAATTACAACCAAATCTAAATCTCACTCAGGTGGCATCTGATGACACAATGCAATTAAATCGCATAGGAAGACTTAAACCAATGGAAACTCACTCGACACACGAATGGCAACGTAATACAGCAGCAGAACCAATCTCAGCTACCCTAGATGGCTAGATCCATACCGAACTGCAATCACATGGCATAATCAGAAAATAATTTGGATGAGGAACCTAAAGAAAAAAAAAGACAGGGATGCGACACAATCGTGTGTCCCTCGGAGCGCTGCTCTTCCCCACCGTCGCGCAACGCCACTGCGAGGAGGCCTGCTGGGGAGAGGAGCAGGAATGGGAGGGCAACAAGAAGAAACCCTCCCCTGCCGAGTGGATGAAGAACCCCCTGCTCACCGGGACCATGAACCTCAATCGCACGCAAACCTCACCTGAAAGCAACATGGCCGAGGCGTGGGACTGATCGCCGTTGGTCAAGTCGCAATACTTCCGGGGCAGGAAGGAAAGCTAGCGGCCGATTCCTCCGTCCACGTGTCGTGCGGCGACCAAACGTCCTGCGATCTGGAGTCGACGTGCCCACGTTCATCTTGCGGCCAGCCCGTCCTTCAATCTAATCTAATCTAATGGATTTAAAATTCCATGCCACGCAAGTGCCAAAAGAAATGGATTTAGCAAATAGACCTAGGTGTTATGGTGCATGTTGTAGTGATTTCTCATGTTGATATATAATCATGTAAGTGGCACTTGATGGTATTTTAGTAATTTTGACTGGCATATTTGTAAGTTGTTTGGGCAGGCTAAGTATGTGGTAGGAATTTTTTAAGGACATATCTAAAATTGCATGGGTATATTTTAGGTTTATGACATGCACACTAATTTTTTTTAAAAAAATATCTGAATATAAATATTTTATTCTTTTTTATATTTGGATTTTCATAGCTTATTTGTGATCCACTTCAATGTGTGGCAAAAAAAAAACAAAGAAACATTTGATAAAAAGTATATATGTTCGTCTGCCTCTTAAATGTAGTTAGTGAGCAAGTTTGTGAAAAATCATAAGTAAATTAGAATAGATACATGAGAAATTTAAGAAACAGGCTAAGACCATTTAGATTAGGTGTTCAGCAAATTTTGTGAATAAATTAGAACTCTTCAAATGCAATATCAGATCTAGCTACTACATATTTTCAATAAAAAATAGAATAATTTTGTTGCAAGCAAATTTTAGAAAAGCAAATTAGTTCAAACTCACGAGCAATTTTATAAGGTTAAGTTTACTATTCCATCTTTTGAGGGTGCCTATGATGCTGAAAGATAGTTAGATTGGGAGATGACGGTAGAACAGAAGTTTAATGCTCATTTACTTCTTAAAGTGCATAGAGTTAGGCAAGCTACTAGTGAATTTAAAAATTTTGCAATCATCTAGTGGAATAGGGTATATATTGACGGATTAGCACCTACTACATGGAATGCTTCAAAGGTTGCTATGTGTAACAGATCTATTCTACCTTCTTTTAAATATGATTTGCGTAAGAAATTGCAGCACTTAAACCAAGGTGATAGTTCTGTAGAAGAGTATTATCAGGAGCTACAAATTAGCATATTGTGTTGCAATATTATTGAGGATGAAGAGGCTATAATTGCACGCTTTATGGAGGGTTAAGGCGTAAAATTCAGGACATAGTCAATTACAAAGAATATAATAGCATTCTTAGGTTGTTCCAACCTGCATGTTTGGCAGAAAAAGAATTGCAAGGACGACAACAGAGGGCAATAAACAATTTTGGAAGCTCGACTACTTCAAAATCAACGTCGGGTTAGGACAAAGCAGTGCCACGTTCAACTTCACGGTCTGCTGCCCCCTTCTCGAGTAGGGCACGTTCAGCAGTACCCTCGACACCACTACACGCTCCTGAGCTAAGAAAATCTGCTAGTGTGCAGGCTCCAGCAAAGAGCTCTTCTTCGATTTCTTCGACTGGTCGTATGACTGGGATTATTTGCCACCGATGTAAGGGAATGGGCCATGTCATGAAGGATAGCCCAAGTTAGCGAGTGTATATTGCAACAGAGGACGGTGGATATGTAAGTGGTAGTAATATTGAGAATGAATATGCTCTTGCAGCTAACCTTGCAGATGAGAGGACGAACACGAGATCGATATCGACCACGAGGAAGAATTCGGTGCTGCTGCCATGGAGAATTATAGGACCCTCATTGTACAGCGAGTGTTAAGCACTCAAATAGAGCAAGCAGGACAGTTACAATGCCATAATTTATTTCAGATGTTTCTCATAGTCAAGGATTACTGTGTTCGCATCATTATTGATGGAGGGAGCTACAACAATTTGATAAGTTCATATTTGATCGAGAAGCTTTCCTTGCTGACAAGAACCCATCCTCATCCTTACCGTATTCAATGGTTCAATAACAACAGTTAGGTGAAGATAATGCAAATGGCTAGGGTGAATTTTTCTATTGGTTCATACCATGATTGTGCTAATTTTTGATGTAGTACCTATACAAGCATACTCTCTTTTACTAGGTCAACCATGGGAGTTTGATATAGATGCAACACAACATAGTAGAAGTAATAAGTACACCCTTATATATAAAGGAAAGAAAATAACTTTTCTACCTTTAATCTCCGCTGAAATTGTAAGATGTGAAAAATAGATAGCTGAAAATAAAAGAAAAGAGCATAAACATGAATCTGAAAATTAGTAAGTAGCGAAACAAATTTTTTCACCCAAAAAGGAGAAGGTGACAACAACTTCTAAGTCCAATGGAATTAAATTGAAAGGGTGTGTTATGCTGGCTACACAATCTGACCTTGCTAAAAGTTATGACAATGAGTTGTCATGCTATGCTTTGATATGCAAAGATACTTTAGTTTCATTCGATGATATATCTAGCTCTTTGCCTCCTACTATTGCTAACCTTTTGCAGGATTTTGTGGATGTTTTTTCAGCTGAAGTACCCTCGAGATTACCACCAATTCGAGGAATAAAACATCAAATTGATTTGATTTCGGGAGCAACTTGGCTAAACTGTGCTACATATAGGACCAACCCGAAAGAGACTAAGGAAATTCAACGACAAGTTCAAAACCTTTTGGATCGCGGGTACGTATGAGAAAGCCTTAGTCCTTGTGTTGTTCTTGTTCTTTTCATTCCTAAGAAAGACAGTAGTTGGCGTATGTGTGTTGATTGTAGAGCCATCGATAATATTACTATAATATATCGCCATCCTATTTCTAGCCTAGATGACATACTTGATGAGTTGAGTAGTTCTATAATTTTCACTAAAACTGACTTGCGAAGTGGTTACCACCAGATTAGAATGAAACTTAGATATGAATGGAAAAATGCGTTTAAAACTAAGTTTCGCTTGTATGAGTGGTTAGTAATGTATTTTGGGTTAACTAATGCACCTAGTATATTCATGCGATTGATGAACGAAGTTTTACGTGCTTTCATTAGAAGATTTGTGATGGTAAACTTTGATGATATCTTGATTTATAGAATGTCACATGATCCACTCTTTCATTATCTACATGTTGTTTTTAATACTTTGAGAGATGCATGTTTGTTCGGTAACCTTGAAAAGTGTATCTTTTTCACGAATCGAGTCTCTTTTCTTGGCTATGTTGTTACTCCATAGGGAATAGAAGTGGATGAAGCAAAAATTGAAGCCATAAAGAGCTGGCCAACCCCTGAGACTGTTACTCAAGTGAGAAGCTTTCATGATCTTGTGGATTTCTATCGGCGCTTTGTGTGGGATTTTAGCACCATTGCTATCCCATTGAATGAATTGACGAAGAAAGGAGTCATTTTCAAATGGGGAGCTGCACAAGAAAAAACATTCAAGTTATTAAAAGAGAAACTTAACCATGCTCCTTTACTCAAACTCCCTGATTTTGGTAAGACCTTTGAGCTATAGTGTGATGCTAGCGGGATTGGAATTGGAGGTGTGTTAATTCAAGAAGGTAAACCTGTTGTCTATTTCAGCCAGAAATTAAGTGGACCAAGTCTGATTTATTAAACCTATGATAAAGAATTGTATGTTTTAGTTCGTGTGTTTGAAACTTGGCAACAATATCTATGGCTCAAAGAATTTGTTATACATTCTAATCATGAATAGCTGAAACATATTAGGAGTCAAGCTAAATTGAATAAACGACATCTAAATGAGTCAAATTTATTGAGTCTTGTCCATATGTCATAAAGCATAAGAAAGGAAAGGATAATGTAATTTCTGATGCGTTTTTTAGGTATTATACCATGATATCTCAACTTGATCATAAGATTTTTGGTTTAGAGACTATTAAGGACTTATATGCGGCTGATTTAGAATATAAAGAAGTGCTTGAACATTGTAAAGAAAGGAAAACATGGAATAAACATGCACTGAATGATGGGTTGCTCTATCATGCTAACAAGCTATGCATTCCAACTAGCTCTGTTCGTCTTTTGTTATTGCAGAAGACGCATGGAGGAGGATTGGTAGCGCATTTTGGAGCAAAGAAGACTGAAGATGTGCTGGCCACTTATTTCTTTTGGCCAAATATGAGACGTAACATCAAGCGCTACGTGTCACGTTACACCAGTTGCAATAAAGCTAAGTCTCGCTTAAAACCACATGGTCTTTACATACCTTTTCCTGTTCCTAGTGCACCTTGGGAGGATATTTCCATGAATTTTGTTTTAGGATTGCCTAGGACAAAGAGGGGGAGGGATATCATATTTGTAGTTCTAGATCGATTTTCTAAAATGGCACATTTCATACATTGTTATAAGATCGATGATGCTACAAACATAGCTGATTTGTTTTTCAAGGGATCGTTTAACTACATGGAGTGCCTAATACTATCGTCTTAGATCACAACACAAAGTTTTTGAGTCACTTTTTGAGATCACTTTGCAATAAATTGGGGACGAAGCTACTATTTTCTACTACGTGTCATCCCCAGACCGATTGTCAAATAGAGGTCGGTACACTGCACCACAAAAATTTTAAGCCCTACTTGGGAGCAGATGAAGAGCTTGAGTCGAGGACGACTCCAATTCAAGAGGGGGGGGGGGATGATGGCTCCTTCAGATACGATCAATACTGCTAATAATTCTCGAATCATACAAGGTCTAATTACAAGAGCACGTGCATGACAATTAGACCACCAGGTGAACTCATTTCTCGCTATTCATGCTTCATTAGATGGATTACTACTAAATTCTTGTGATGTTGTATTGCTTAGGAACATAGGAGAAGCACCACAACCTTACCTGGACATCACCCCTCGATGGACAACCATAGCCTTACCCGGATGTCACCCCTCAAAGGCCAAATCTACTTGGACTCGAGGTTGAGCTCTAGCCGTGGTCGTGGTCGAGTCTCAGGACAGCACGTCAGTAAAACAGGCATAACTCTCTCATCCGAAGTCCGATTTAGACCATCTTAGATATTTTGGAAACATTACGATGAGCCATTTCCAATGGATATGATCTTGACTAAATATTCCTTATAGTTTAGTCAGAGTAAAAATAATAATGTGTTGCGCGACCGTTTTGGACCTAGTTACGTCTTGTAATCGTTTCGGGGTCGGAGTCCAGGTTGTGTACGCCTCTTTCCACGACTGCACAACTCTAATTCGACCTCCTCACATCCCTCTATAAATATATAGTAGTTTTCATAGTTTAGACTCGGATTTAGCTTAGATTATTCTGTTTCAGACAGTTACACAGTTTATCGGTTTGTTGAACCCCAACTCAAGTACTTCATTGGTAATCAGCAATATTCAGATTGCATCTACCTGTTCTTGCTTGTGTTCTCGATTTGCTGATAGGAAAATCCTTCTTGGCAAGATCAATCGTGTCTTAACACGGTAAATAACCACGGAGTAGTGGCGTAGTGGTTGCGAGGGTTCTTGATCTGTTCTGATCAAAGCCTTTGGATCATTAACGTCGAAGCTCTACCAAATCGACTTATCATATTACCAACGGAAGATCAGGCTTCCCCGCATCACCTGCTCCTTGAGACGTACTATGGAAGGTACCGCTGACCTCACCTCATGGTCAACAACAACAAGGTATGTTTATCTATAACTACTACGTATAATTGCTAAGTAGCTTGTAAGTGTAAATAACAATTTCAATTTCAACTGTTTCCTTCAGGTGCTGAAACCTTTTCAGATATGCACTCACAATACTCTCAGGTGGGATGAGAGGTACACCCCTACATTCAGCGCGTAGGCTTCTTGCCGTTGGCCACGTTGATCACGGCGAGATTGTCGATGTTCGACGGCGCAGCGCTAACGACACTTGTGGGCCGCTAGAGGCCAGAGACACACACCTTCCACCACTTTAGCGGTGAGCTCAGGTGTGAGGAACCATCCAAACAGTATTCTAATGAATCATCAGGAGGATCATTATTCACAATCACGACCTCAACGATTAACTAGAATATCATCTCGATAGTTTCAGCACATATTTTGTGCCTAAGATCGGAACACATGCCTTTCTAACATGTACATCACAACATAGCTTAAGAAGGAGCAAGTAATTAAAGTTATAATACAAGTTCTTAAGCACTCAACCTTGTGCAATAGTTTACACAGAGAGAAACTACACAGCGGAAGACTAAAACCTTAACAACAATAAAATGAGAGTGAAGTCATATGCCCATAGGCTCCACCCCAAAAGCTATGCCTCACCAGAGTAGGATGCACTACTCTTTCCCACCGCCTGCACCGGCGGGCACGAAGTAGCCAAACACTGCCTCACCCTCACCAGCAGAACATGAAAGAGCAGCGTGAGTATGAAGGTACTCACAAGATTTAATCCATATAGGACACATAAAAATAGCCTGACTCCAAGGATCATGCATTGAGCTATTAGCAAGAGTAAGGAAACAAGGTTAAATAAAATATATGCGGTAAGCAATCTGGACACCTACGCGTGAGCATCTATACTTAACTAAAAAAAAAACATTTCTGCCCTGCAAACCACAACTTGAGCACAAGTGTATAGGAACCATAGTATCTCATCAACAATATCCACCAACCATTTCCATCATACCATAACCTCATCCCACATTCGTAAACTCTACGACCGATGTAAATGAACAGAAGCATGCTCATGACCGAGAGCGCGGCATTTTGAAATATTTTTATACCCTGAAGGGGGTACAAATTTACACACACGACTCGAGGACCATTTGGCTTGTGCTACTCGCGAAACTACACACAAGGGGGTACTCATGTCAACCTTTCTCATACCCAAAACCACCACTTGCAATGCCCCTATGGCACCAGGGTTACCGCGAGCAAGTCCCGGCCATGCTCCGGCTCTCCGATACCTTGCTTCTCCTTTTTATTTTCTCTTATGCGTCATAGAGCCGCATGACAAGTGTCAACACGGCATATGATAATCGGCTTACCTTACCATTAGATCAGCATGTGATGAGTATGTAAAGTGCTAGAACTAATTGCACCAACGGGTGCCTTAAATGATGCAAATCGGTCTATGACATCCGGGCTTCTCTCCTGAACTACCCAGAGGACTCCTCCTGGGCAGCAGATACCTCTAACACCGCCCACATCTCGCCTAAATCTCACATGTCAATCATCATCTTAACCTCATCTTTGTATTTGTGAACAGTGATTAAGCCCTCAGCTCGTGAACAACGGCAACACTGTCGCTCGGCTTCTACTGAGGACCTAAGCATTGCTAAGCATTTCGAATAATCCTTGAAGTTAGACACCAACTATATCATCAAGGCTACAAGGATAAGGATTCATCAATAAGTCAAGATAGTGACAATGCATCAACATAGGTTATACCCATATCGGCCTGACACTGGACTCAACACATGCAAACATACATAAAGCATACTTTATCAATTTAGACTCCATTCAATTGAACAAATGGTGCAATATATGCTTGTCTTGCTGCTTCGGGGTTTTCCTGATACTTCTCGCATAGAACTCACAGAAATGCAGAAGGTTGGCGTTGTCCTCGATCGCGCTCGCGTCACGATCCAGATCTTTGTTCACTACTGAAAAATGCATGCAATGACGAGCATGAATGACATGCAATGACAGATGCTCCATAGGGTATGACAACAGTGGAGATGCAATGCTTCATGTTATGGGTTTATAGCTTTAAGGATTTCCTTAATTTAACTTTATCATTCAACATTCAAAATTCATGGATTTGATTAAACTTGAACCAAGTTTAAAACAAATTAGAAGGTTAGCTATGTTTAACATGAGTGTGAGTATTTCTAATGAACATGGAACAAAATAATGATATTAACATAATTGAACTCACCAATTTTGGGGTTACCAACAATTAATTATGGATTAATAAAGATTAAACATATTTTATTAACTAATGAAATTCCAGTACATATTTCATAGCTCGTAGCATTTTTAACATGTAGATTAAGCTCATACAAACCCAACAAAATTGATCTCACTATTTTTGGAGCAATATTCTATTTTCTATGCATTTTACAACTTTTAGTCGAATTACTAGTTGAACCAATATTCAAATTCACAATTTTCGATTTAACCGAGTACTTTAAACCCTACTTCCTTTTTACACCGGGCTTGAGCTAGCTATCAAGATGAAAGTTGGCGTCGGGCTTTTGACCTCCGTCAAAATTGACTTGGAGGCCATGGCACGTAGCGCGCTGGTGAGGTCCACCGGCGGTGAGCGGCACAACGCAGGCGGTCGAGGTAGGTAGCAGTACCTTCAGCAGATGCATGCGGTTCTGCTCGAGGCACACCTGGCCGATGGCGACAACCAGAAGGTGGCGAGCGGCGGTGCATGGTGGACAAAGCATGGCAGCGACTCGGTTCAACGCGCTGGTGGCGAAACAACATAGGATCAACTCAACTGAAAGCTCCTACAACATCTACGAGGGCATGCTAATTCAACAGCGTGGCTATCGACTGATGGACCTGGCGGTGACTCGGCCAATGATGTGCGCGGTGGGTTAGTGGTGCATGGTCGTACAACGGGAGGCTTGCTGGCCGCGGGCTAAGCCCAAAATAACATGTGCGAAAGGAAGAAGAGAGCTTGGGGAAGCTCACCATGGTTTTGGATTAGACAGAGGAGCTACAGTGAGTTGGGTCAACAGTGAGCGGCGGAGGAACACGTCGGCGATGGGGAAGACAGCGTCTGCGCGCTCGGTTCGACTGGAATGGAGAGGAATCAGGAAGGGAGAAGCTCGGGGCACCTTCGATAGCCTCCTTTGGTGCTTTTTGCGGCTTGGGCTCGACGGATTTGCGCTTAGGCAAGGCGAATTTGGCGTCGATGTGGTGCTACACTCTGCTCTGCTCTGCTCTATGTTGAGCGGCTGAGTGAGAGAGAGAAGAGAGAGAGTGGGCAAGGGATAAGTGCGACCGACACCCTGGAAGGTGCTTGGCCCTCATGACTTGACTACCGGCCACAAAAGTCCACAACGGCGGCTGCCCTCTGTAGTCAATAAAATTGGCGGTGAGAGGCAGAGAGAAAGAGGGGGGATGACAGGTGGGGCACGGTGAACAGTGACCATCGAAGAAAATATCCCCATCACTTCTTTAATCCAAAACAAAACTTTCCATGGTCCAAAAACTATGGGATAAATTTTGTATGAAACTATAATTCACGTGCAATCTATTTTAACTTGTTTGACCCCAATAGCCTGAGGCAATTTCATTAAAATTCTCCAAAAATACAAGCTTTTCTAACTTGTGGTAATTTTATGCTTTCAAAGTAATTCCCAAAAATTTAGAACAATTTATTTATGTTCTTCACATGGCATGGACTAATTTCTAAAATTGTTTTCAGCCCTATGTTTCATAGCAACTTTGTGAGATGCTTCACAATTCACCAATTAATATTGATTTTAACTGTTTATTTTTATCTTGAATTTCATGCCAAAACTTCCTCAAACTATAAACATGATGCTAATGATGTTCATGATGCTTAATGACATGCTTAAGCAATTTGGGCTGTCACATCAGGATTACGCTAGAGGATGTTGCCATGATACTTGGGCTACTAGTGGATGGGTAGGTTGTGTGCGAGATGGTGTAGCCTACCGGATAGCGCGACATGGTGGAGGCACTCCTTGTCAGTAGGCCTCCTGAGCCAAAGCAGGATGCGAACGACAAAAAACTTCTGGCGTCAGCTCCGCCTGGTTGGCTGACAACTTCTAGGGGTGCCCTGAGGATGCACTAAGGAAGTCATTGAGATGTACGCTTGCTCTTGGTTGTGGAACCTTGTTGGTGGGTACTTATTTTTATATGGGGGTGGCAACATAGTCTCTTGGATGTTCTTGCCGATACTTGGCGAGGTTTGGGAGAACATCAGGTTGTACAGTTGAGGATTCAACATGCTTGCATGGTTGTACCGGTAGCTATGTGATGCATGCAGGTGCAATGGGGACCATGGCAATCATGTGGGATGCACATACCTACTGCAAGTGTGGATGTGGGAGAGGTGGCCCGTTGGTAGACCCGACTGATTTCATCCCAGGGTATGAATTTTTATTTCTGCTTATACTGTTATTTGTGACATCATTTGCAAATGTCATTTGTTGTATTGTAACTGTAGGTTTGAGAGTTTGAGGATGAGAGCTCGATACCGACCGTTGCTTTCCTGTGGAAGAACGTCAAGACAGTGACTAGCAATGCAAGTAGGCGATACCTCTTCTACACCAGCAAGCTTGACTGCATTATGCAAAGTCACGTGAGTGCAAATGGATGGGCTTTTTTGTTTTATATACTAGCACATGTCAGTGGACATAGTTCTAATATATTGTTCATTTGCAGGTGACTTGGGAGCCATATGACTGGCCAAAGATCCTAGGCATAGGACTTATCTATTTATGCACACGGGATATGGTCTACTAGCATTATGTTCTACCACTCATTTATTTCTACATCATTGAGATCCATCTTCTGAACCGTGTTATAAGGCAGTTTGGGAGGTTGCACCATACACCTCTAGACGTGATCTCCATGTCGGTGACCTTGCACAAGTGAGTTCATTTTATTGTCAACCTAATTTCCAGAAATGATCCATGCACATTTTTTCGCAGTTTTTTTTTTGTTTTTTTGTCATCTTGCTGAATTGACATGAGGAATAGAGGGGTGCTAGAGATTGGCGAGAGGTCCACCACACCTACTTGACATAGTGGGCCAATCGAGATCAAACTATCGTGCACAGTGGGGTCACCCACTGCTCGGGTCCCTGCCATGACTACTTGAGATGGTTGCACAACAATTCTAGGTTGACAACCAAGCCATCTTGTGTTGCTATAGACGCAGAAGATTTGCCTGACTCTGATGATGAGGATGACCTAGTAGATGAGTATGACCAGATCATCCGCCCGCCATCCTGAGCGTGCCCCACTTCACAACTACTTGGTACTTGTAGTTCGTAATAGGTGCAAAATATTGACTCATGTTTTTTTATTGCACTTAATGTAAATGGTCAGCAGCTCGGATGCCTTGCAAATAAGGCTAGACAAGCGTTGCTGGGGTTTTGAGGAGGAGGTCAGCCACCTTTGTGACAGAGGGTTCGTAAGAGCTACCGACACCTTGCGTACAAGATGAGCTGCATGACAACTCCAGATGTGGCACTGGCACTAGGTGCTACTTCTTCCCAGCCATCTACTGGCCACGCGACAACTTCGACCCAGCAGCCACCAGTGCACTATGGTACCAGGGCCCCTAGTCGTTGTGCTAGTGTTGCTCACACGGTGTCACGCACTAGCTGACTACCCCTACATCCTTGGGAGGGACTGCACATGGGAAAGTTAAAGCCCGTCACGAGGAACCCTCTAAGAGTGAACAAGACAATTCGGAGGGTGACGACCCATCATACGTGCCGATGAGATTGAGAGATCATAGCTTGTAGGTGCTCCTCCACCTATACAGCCTTCACAGAAGCCGTGACGTGCATGTGACACAACCGACATTGGGAATGCCAATATCCTTGCTACCCACTTGGGTCGTGATCAGAGATAGAAGAAGCCATACACGGGGCTGAGTTGTGAACAATGTCATGTGTGCGGTGCTGGAACAATATCATGTGTGGACTATCTTATGTTGAAACTTTAGTTTTGTCATGTTTTGTCGTGTTTCGTCGTGTTGCTTGTGCTATTGAACACTTTAGTTTCTTGTGTGTTTATTTGAAGTTTGGACTTAGAGACAGTTTTTAGTTCAGCAAAATCTTTTTCTCTTCATTGGATGGTATGGCGCTCTCTTTTTCCTCCTAAGAGGATCATCTGGCATTTAGATCTCTGTCAGCTCTCTCTGATCTCATGAAAATCATCCGACGAGTTCAATTTTATCATCACTAGATTATTCAATGTTCAAAACTATGTGGTTTCCTCAAATTGGTCCGACATGTTTGTCAGCTTGTCATCGGACCTTCCGGCGATCTCTCAGAAAATCGGCAAATTTCCCATCCTCCTGGACTTCTGTTTGGCTTGATCTCTGGCGCTCAGTTGTGTTTACATCGGATCATCTGGCATTCAGATCTCTATCATCCCTCTTTGATGAAAATCATCAGATGAGTTCAATTTTATGATCACCGGATTATCCGATGTTCAAAACTCCGTGGTTTGCTCAAATTGGTCCGACGTGTTTGTCAGCTTGTCATTGAACCTTCCGACGATCTCTTCTGAAAAATCGGGAAAATTCTCATCCTCCTGAACTTTTGTTCGGCGTGATCTCTGGCGCTTAGTTGTGTTTGCACCAAATCATCCACCGTGACAAGCCTATCATTGGTTCGTCACTCCAAGACCCTTGGCGTGACCCAACATGTCCATCACGCCGGCCCTTCCCTCTATCCCTTGCTCCCAGTGAGCCCCTGCAAATGGGTAGGGGCTGGCATGGCTGCGATGTTGGTCACGCCACCTAACATGGCATCACGTAGGCTCTTCCCCCACTCCTGTGCTCCCATTGAGCCCCTGCAAATGGGGTTCCTCTAGCATAGCAGCACAAAGTGTCACGCCAATCCCCTTGGCGTGACACAATATTCACTATTTTCTTGAATTATTTGTTATATTTCTTGTGAATTTATTAAATAATATTTGAAATTGTTTCTAACCAATATATAATTTAAATTGGTTCAATCGTATTGGCCGACATGATGTTTTATTTTCAGAGTAGTTTATTTATAATCCCATCAAAGGCGGTACGCATATATACTATAGCAGTATACGAGGTTCGCCATCATAATGTATTGTAATTATTTTCTAATGAACTAATCTCGGCATCCATCTATTATGCTATATTCACATAATTCATATGGTTCACATAAATAAACATACCAAACAGACAAATAAAATAGTTCATATGGTTCATATAATACAATCGACGATGATTACACATGAAGTTCACAAATAATTCAGAGCATAGTATGTGAATATAGGACACTAACCATATACCCATCAAACTATCATCATCATCGTCCAGAACAAGCACAAGCAAATTAGTAATAAGAGCCTTCATTATCTCCATTTGCACCACCTTAGTCACTGCCTCTTGACCGTCCATGACTCTTCTCTTGTACTGGGGATATATAGCTCGGTAAAAATCACGAGTTACCTTCTTACGGTGCTCCAGATAGCTTGACAACACTATCAAATGACACTTTACTCCGCCATGCAATCTCATGATCTACCTCATCTTTATCAAGGTACTCCTCCTATGAATATCTCCGTGTACTCTATTCCCAAAAACAAATTCATATGAACTCCTATTAATAAGGTACAATCAATATAGGATATCGAAACAGAAAATATAGATAATACGTATAAAACTAACCATGTCCTTACCAATTACATGCCCATGGTAGTACTTCACACCAAGTTCGGAGGGTACTATCTCGTAATGAGCATTCACACCACAAGTACACTTTATTGGATGACATGGTTATATCACCCTATTCTCCTTAACTTGATCCTCTTCCATTTACCATTGGACCGTACAATAAATCTCGAAATTTACAAGTAGCACCATGGCGCTGCATTCTCATGATACAAGTTACATGACATATAATTCTATATCATTCAAATTGTAAACAAGCAACCACGATTAGTTTTTACTTTTTTCATCCCTTCACAATGGAAGTAAGAAGACCCACCAGAAGTTTCACAACGCATGCTTTGCTTCCCACAGTTGCACAACAGAGGATCAACTACATATCTTCTGCTCACTTCTCAATTCTCTTTATCCGTCAGATTTGGTGGATTTAGTGGAGGAGGAACCCAACAAATACTTGTCATATGGCTTTGAATACTGACTAAACCGTTTCACCTTCAGAACCCTAGGGTTATACATCCCAGGCCCATCAATTTACTAAAAGAAGTAGTATATCTACCACTCTTGCAAATTATTAATACATCATGTCAGCAAAAGTAATAACATATGCTTCTATCTTAACCCATGCCAAATATACACTAACACGATAAGCGTGGCCAACAATATATTTTTGTAGTGACTGAAGGACCACGACAGGCTTACCATAGTCATAAGTTAGGATGGAGAGAGCGGGAGGAATGGGGGCATCTTTGCAACTAACATAAAGATACTTCTAGGCGATGTGTGTCCACTTTTGCTTATACCATAAATTTGAAGTCATACCATACAACTGCACAAATACCAATTCATTATGAATTTTAGATACACCAAACACTTCTATATTCAACACTACAAATACCCCATTTGCATTAACCGTACCATGACAAAACACACGAACAATCTGGTCCACATACACAAACCATCCAAACATTTCATATATACAAAAATATCCATCGCTATAACACATGCAAAGCCTACATATAATCCATTTCAATCCCTATGCCTCATTATTTCATCACAACAATTCAAAATTACTCATATATATAGAAAAACATGCATTGCACATATACATTAAGCCTACGCTCAAATAGTGGCATGCAATAAATTCTACACATTACTCATGTGTAACTATGTACCCATAGCATGATATTTGACCTCCGATCTAACTTGAAACGTACAAATTTCATAGATCATCATCAACAAAATCATAAACCATAACTACCCTTGAACTAAGAATGCAAGCTAAAAACACCGAAAAAACTTAGAGGGAATGGGGGAGTTACATTCCTAGTATAAGTCCCCACAAAATCCCCTTCCAATCGGGCCCGATTGGTGGAGAAATTGGGGGGGGGGGGGAGGGGATTCGTTGGCGGCGTCGCATACCGTTGCCTCTGCTCGCGCGCGGCTGGAGGAGGAAGAAGAGGTGCGAGAGAGAAGGAACGGTGCAATCCTCTGTATGCATCTGAGTCACACAAAAAGGGTTGCTGTGACAGGAGGTTGTGCCAACGCATATGACGCGACTTTGGGCTGCCACACCAACCCCATATGTAAAGACGTCAGGCTGCCGCCAACGTGGCCACCTTGGTCATACCGATGAATTTGGTATGACTAAGTTGGTAAGTCACGCCATTTACTTTTATTCTTACTAAAGAGGTTACTTCTTATAATTTCAATTTCCCATGTGCTATTTTTAAAATGTTAATTTAAAAAAACTAAAATAAAAAATAATTCCCACTCCTAGCGCCCAAGCAAGCCACACCCTCGCAAACCGGCCGGGTTCAGCACCAACCAATACCACGTGTCCAACGAGCAGCCGCACTTGGGCCACTGCCTCACACGGCACCGAAGATCCGAGAGGAGAGTCCCGGCCAGAGCCCAACTGCCCAAGTCGTCGTCGCGCAAAAGAAAAGAAAAACCACAAGCCAACATCCCGCGGGCCACGCGTCGTGCCTCACTGATCGATGGGGTCCCCAGGAAGTGAAATCACGAGCAAGGCGCTGTGGTCGGTAGTGGGGCTCGCGTGGAAGTGACGGCGGTAAACGAGTAACGAAGCGTTTGGGTTCAGGGTGCGCCGATAAATCGCTACGCGCACGCGATCTCGCGCTTTTCTGATCTCTCTCTCTCTCATCACAAACCCGCACTTCCTCCTGCACCTCCGGTGGCCTGGTCTCCGCCCGGCTCCGGCCGCCGCTCGCCACCATTGGGTACAGCCATGGACGCCGCCAAGTTCGTGCCCCTTGCCTTCCCCCATCGATCAACTCCGCTGTTTTTTTTTCTTGGTTATTTTGGGCGATTTTGTCTTTTGATGGGTTTCTTGATGTCTTCGCAGGCACCCGCACATGCAGGGGGGCGCGTCCTCCTCGTTGTCGTCCTGCCGCGCCGCCGACTACTCCGCCGCGTGTGACGCCGTGCAGCAGCAGAAGCGGCAGCGCTGCCAGGTACGACTCGCGCGAAAGTTCCGGCCTTTTACGTGCTGAAGTTTCGGTCGTTCAGTTGGTTTTGGTGGTTATCTGAGCGATTTTTGCTGCAATCTGGTGGTGCGATCGTTTTATTCGTTTGCGGTGTTTTCGGGGGCGTCGATGCAGAGTATGACGCGAGGGTTTTGGCAAAAGCTCCGTTCTTTGGGTTGGAAGATTTCGTACACGGTGAGAATTCGTTCAATTCTAGCCTGTTTTTGCTGTGATTGTGGGTTAGGTTTGGGTGGAATTCGTGGTTTTTGAGTGCCGCGGTTCGGAATTCGCCATGGAAGGATCCTCATGGAAGTAGGGTTTTGGGGGCAATTTTGTTCTGGATTGGTGTAGAATTGTATTTAGTTTTTTTGGGGCAATTTCGTTCTGGAATCATGGATAACACTTCAGTGGATCCTAAACTACACAAATAAAATTATGCACTAAAGATACCATACGAAAATCCACCATGCACAAGTAATTATCCTTAAATCCTGAAACAAAATTCACATTGTATAAGAAAGCGGCAGAATCTTACTGCAACCTATATGCATACACATATGCATAGATTCTATTATCCACAGAAGATCCCAAGTTAAGCTGCTGTAACCATCACCAACTCAAATCTTTTACAATAATAAACTTCAGGGAATGTTTTCTTACTTGTTTACAGTGTATATTTTGGAATTCTTAAGCCCTAGGATATCAAACCCAGAGAATTTGAGATTCCCGTTTCGGTATGGGGTATCTATGGAGTGAATTTTTTTCACTTGAGCAGCTAGTGGATGGAAATTTAAATCATAGACCATTGTCAACATTTTTGGTTCCCTAGCTTCAAAAGGTGGCTGCAATATATCGTTACGAAAATATCATTCAGATTATGCTCACTTCTGTAGCTTGGAAAGCTGGCTGCAATATATCCTTGCGAAAAATTTTAGTTTGGAAAGATGGCTGAAACATCAGTATGGAGAATATTATTCAGATTTAGCCTCACTGTCAGAAAAGGTAGAACTGATTAGGCCTTGGTGTTATTTACTGGGAACAAGGATTGTTTAAAGATATGCTTGTAATCAACACTCTTAAGTGTTTGGCCATGCTGAATTTGTTTTCTCCTAGTTATCATACAGGGTATAAGATTGTACTAGGAGAAAATGGTTGTTTCAGCATGTACCCTGTATGCTTATACTAAGAGTAAATGGTTGTTTCAACATGCATGGTGTAAGTTAGTACTAGGAGTAAATAATATTGCTGCAGGATTTTACTAGCAATATGTAATATTTTTTTGACATATAAACTCTAGGTCTGTACTCAGAGTTAATAATTGATTTGAATATGCACATCTAGATATGCATCACAGTAAATAATATATATCTTTTAACACGTCAGAGTTAATAATTGATTTGAATATGCACATCTAGATATGCATCACAGTAAATAATATATATCTTTTAACATGTATGGTGTAGAGTTCTGTTTTGAGCAAGTTAGCTTCACAGTTTGTAGTTTGTACTGTTATGCTAGCTAATTAAAAGGTTAGCATATACTTAATATTTGGAGGAATGCTCATGCTAAGTGTAGAAGGGTGGGAATCTAACAACATTGTACCACTGTGGGTCAGAGAAGTGAGACGTGTGTGGCTGCGCCCGCCTGTTACACATGTAATGGACACCTGCAAGCTGGATACTCTTCAATAATGCTGAATGCATTATGATGTGCTGTGTTTTATAATCTATTTGATGTTGCTTGAAAGTATGCAGTTAAAATAATTAAATAGGCTGAAAAATTGGACCAACCAACTAGTTGCCACGCAACACGTCCAGATCTGCCTGGGTCAGCAGACAGCAAACTAAATTAACCAGTCCCGTTAATAATCCTTGAAGTACTAAGTCAAGGAATAGTACTGCACTACCACCAACAAGTGTGTACATGATAATATCTAAAAATTCAAAGTTCTACGGAAGTTTTAAGACCTTAATAGAAAATATATTTGTATGAAATATTTAGCTATTATTTAGTTCAATTTACATGCGATGTATGTGCTTAGTTACTTTCTTACCTTATTTTATGGGAGCTCTTGGGAGAGGTTGGCAGATTCTAATGTAGTCCTGTGTGCTGATACTGAAATATTCACATTCATTGGGTGAAGTTGCAGTTTACATTTCCCTGTCTTGGGGCCTGGTTGGGGAATTCAGCGTTCTCTTTAATCTGGATTCTCTGAGCAGCTGCCGGAGAGACGCTTCAGTTTCTTAGGAGATGCAGTGAAGCACCAATTTTGGTAGAGCTTGAGCCTCTGGTGGCTTTAACCTAAAATGAACTCCTAGAAATTGCCATTATAATATGATTTCCGATTCTTTGCTGCTCTTGGAATATAATTACCATATCTACTAGCTATGTAATCCACATGATTACTTGGATTTTTTAAGAGATCATTGACAATGTTTTCATGAATTAATAATATTAATTTAATTTTGAGAAATATTTAATATAAAATTTCAAATCTGATTATATCATAGAAAGTCAACTTCCTGAATGCCCAGCCCATTTATATCCCACATGATTCTCTTTGTTCCCCTCACAGCATTTACGATATGGAGTTCTGGACTGTGTTGTGAACGGTTGGAAACTTCCATCGGAAAGAAGTCGAACAGTGGTGACTTGAAGTAGAACGGCGGTAGGTGAAGGAGGGCACCAATTGGGGAGGAATAGATCTAGAACAGCTGGCCATAGAAGAGGAGTATGACAGGGACTTTAGGGAACTAGTAGGTTTCTTTTAATTCATCTTTGCTTGATTAAAGATGATATAATGCTATCCCTTCTATAGAGATGGCTTATTGGACCCCTAAGAAATAATACCTAACTTAAAAGGAAACAAATTAATTGATGATAATTATCCCAACTAACCATATCAATCAATCCCCATGTGTGAACACTGACGGTGAACAGTAGAAACGACGAATAGTAACCCTGACATAACAGTGTTATTTAAGTTTATTAGGTTTTGTTACACTTTCTGTACTAATATTTTTCCCTAAAAGATCTTATGCCAATTATGTTTGGGAACACTAGGGTATTCTTTTTTTATGCTGGTCCTGTAGCCCTGAAAAATGTGGGCCATGCAACCATGAAAGCTTAAGCATTCCTGTTTGCTTTGAATGATGGAGTTAAAAAGGCAAGTAGACTTTGCAATTGAACTTGTTTCTTGCTTATTGGCAAACATATTAACATATATCTTATTACAGACCAAATATAGCAAAGTTGACTGTGCTGATGCTGTCGTGAGGAGTACTTGACATTTTCTTAATAATATTGGGATGTTTTGCAGGGTTCTTCTTCTAATGATCAAGTTGGATCTAGCACAGAAAATAATTCTCTCCAAGCATCTGGACCTGAGCTTGACTATGGAGAAAATGAGGAAGAAGATTACTATTTTGATGATGAAGATGATGGCTGCTACGATGATGAGGGATCTGACTATGAGCTTGACATAGTTGATTATAATCAACAGCTGGCTGATAAATTTGATGATTTAGATCTGCCTCCAGGTGTGGAGGCTACCGTACCATGGTTGCAGAAAGTTGAAAGGGATGAGCCTGGCAAATATAAGTCAATGTCAGAAATAGACGATGAAATTGCTAAGAAATATAATTTTTTCAAGCAGTTTGATACTGTTGAGGATTTCTTAGATCATCATTATGCTAAAAATTCTGTTGGAAAGGTGAGACCTTAAACATATTGCTTTTATCCACACCTTTCTTTTTCTCAATTTAAGACTTAAACTGTTTCAGGCTAGGAAAGAATGGGCAAAAAGAATCCAGCATGACTGGAATCTCCTGGAGAAAGATTTACCAGGTAAGCTATATTCAAAGCAGTTGTCTCGTCCTTGTGGACAATGCATCTCTCTAATCATTGACTATACTCATCCCTCTGGCATTTTTCAAATTTTGAGCTTCAGACTTACAACTTCTCATGCTCAATGCATTTTTTTGAAAAAAAATGTAGATGAAGTTCAAAATATACTATTCCATCTGTGTACTCTCTCTCTCTACACACACACACACCTGATATTGTTCTGTTGTGCAGCATTAATATATGTTCGTGTCTCGGAAAATCGAATGGACCTTCTCAGGGCTGCAATGATTGGGCCTCAAGGAACACCCTACCATGATGGCCTTTTCTTCTTTGATGTTCAGTTTTCTGCGTCTTATCCTGCAACTCCTCCAGTGAGTATTCAAAACTTAGGCCATTTTGTATGTAATATACATCCAGATTTCGATAGAGAAAATTGTGTGCTGCTTCTTTTGCAGGTGGTATACTATCATTCTGGAGGGCTACGGCTTAATCCAAATCTATATAATTGTGGAAAAGTCTGCCTTAGCCTCCTAGGCACCTGGGAGGGTCATTCTTGTGAGAAGTGGAACCCTGCTCAATCTACCATGCTACAGGTGCTAATCTCCATTCAAGCTCTCGTATTGAATGAAAAGCCATACTTCAATGAGCCAGGGTACGAACGCTCTGCCAATAGTGCTGAGGGACAGAGACGCGCCTTGGAGTATAATGATACAACGTTTCAGCACTCGTGCAGGACGATGTTATACTCACTTCGTAGACCTCCACAGGTAGTTTTTTTACTAATCTTTAAACTCTTGTACTTTGGGAAAGAGTTTAGCAGTTTCTAGACCATTGGCTGGCTATCTTCTAATGGTAGAGGATAAAAGTGATCGTGTGGTACTTTTTTTCATTATGTTTTGCGCACAGCTTGGTATTAGCAGTGTTTTACTCGTACACCTTATTCCCCCAAAAACGTTTCGAGCCCATTTGATGGTGTAGAGGGCAAAAGTGATTATGTGGTACTTTCATTGTATTTTGCACTCAGCTTAGTAGTAGCAGTTACTCTGACACCCAAGTCCATTTTTGTTTTTTGCCAAGTCGGACACCGAGTCCGAGCCGGATTCCAGCACCTCTGTCCATTTCCATGTTACATTTCATGTGTCCAAACTTTTTTGCGGGATCAGACAGCCATATCCAAGTTGGATTTCGACAGTGTCCAAGAAACATTAGGTAGTATGCTAATAATTGTTTTCGGTTGATGCTATACTATGCTTTTTCATCTTTCAGTTATCAACACAGTGCTTTTCTTTCCGTTTCTGGTGCAGAAAAGAACCTTAGCTTAGGTTACAGAGCTTAGATGCAGAAAAAACCTAATGATATTTGTGGTCGTTGACTGCTTGTTTCAGCACTTTGAAGACCTTGTTGCGGGCCACTTTCGTGAACGTGGCCGTGCCATTCTGGCTGCATGCAAATACTACATGAAGGGCCATGAGGTTGGATCCAGAGTCCCTGAGGAGGAAGAGGAAGGCAAGGAAGAGAGCAAAAACAGTGAAGGATCTAGCAGTAGTAGTGCAGCGAAGCCGCAGCATAATAAGCTAGCATTGCGCACTGGTCACGGTCCATCCTTCAAGCCCAACCTGGAGGTCCTTTTTGAGGAGCTCTTGATGGAATTCAATGTGAAGGGTGCTGACACTGCAAAATTCCGTGCTGAGAAACTGAAGAACCAGCCCGCCCCTGCTTGAAAGGGAGCTGCAGATTTTCTCTAAGTCTGGAGGTTCCATAATGAAGTGGAAACCATATAAGGACGTTGGTTTCGCTTTTGCCTAATTATAGGAATGCTACGTAGATAGCTTTTTGTTCTTTCTTTCTCTTTACCGTACTTGTTTGCTATGGACTTGTAAAAAAAACTGGATTATCTTAGATGCTAATTGAAGTATCCATCCCTAATTGTGATGTGATCTGAAATTGACATCAATATAAGAGCATCTCCAGCTTTGCAACGGGCTCCCTATAGCCAAATATGCTGATACAAAGGAAAAACCAGCTCCAACCAGCTTGGTATCGGGCTCGAAAAAGAAAGGAGCTCGCTATCGCCTCCCTCTTGCTCGCCACATCCAGGGAGGATCGCGCTTGCCGTTGACAACTGCCGGCCCCCCTTGCCATGAAATCTCCTTTGCGTCATCTTGAGCTCGTCTCCTGTCTTCCGTGAGCTCTGGTTTGGCGGGCGCTTCACCACACCTTCCACGAGCTTGCTGATCCGCTGCTCTATGTCTAGTGTTGTGGCCTGAGTCCCATCCCCTCCTCCAAGTCCATACGCAACGCTGACGGTAGTCCCTCCTACCTCGGTCCACTCGACTGGAGTGAAGACCCTTCGCCATCCCATTCGGATTCATTTCTATTGCGAATAGAAAGTAAAAAGAGTAATAGAATAGAGAATGAAACTCTTGTATTGATTCAATAAAATGTTTATATATATATATATATATATTGATGAATGGGATTATTGAAGAAACATGTCTCTCTCCAGACACAATGAAATGGTATGAAGTCTCTTAACTAAAGGACATGTTTCTTTGGTAAAGACATCTTGTTGCTAATTGATCACTAACTGTAATAAAATTCTAACAATTTCCATAATGAGTCATCCTAGATTAGATCAGCTTGGATGGATTCCCTCCATTCCAAAGGCTGATTCTGCCCCAAATCAGATTCAAGTTTTTCATTTTCTCCAATCAATTAGCTGTGGATTTGGTTCAATCTGCCCACAAATCCATCCATCCATCCATTGTTAGCTTTGGTTCTTCGCAGCAGGATCGAGCTGAAGGTGCACAGACGCAGAGGTTAGGGCTCGGGCTGCAGGAACATCAGGGCACCAACCTATCACCACTCCGGCAAATCTCAGGTACGACCCCTCCAGGGGTGGGATGCATCGATCATCGGATTGGAACGACCTTTGCTTTGATATTTGTTGAGCATCAAAACATCCATGTTTTTTTTTTGGTTCAGTGTTCAGTGAGGCATGTCGTGAGAGAAGTTGGCTAAGGTCACTGGTTTGCTGACACTGCTGCTTAATGCTTGGGCACTCTTTGATGTTCTCACGGTTCCCTACAGATTTCAATGAAGTAGAGCTCTCTGATAGCTTGGGCAGATTTGTGCTGCTCTTGTGCTTCTTGATTTGTAGTACGGAATTAGGGATCTGCCATCAGTCTTGAAATCTATCGCTTGGAGCAGTTCAATGTTGTGCAGAGACGCTCTTAGCTTTGTCCCGTTTTGCGGTTTCAGAATTCTCAGACCCATTATGATCGTTCAATGTTGTCACATAACTCTGTTTAGAGGTTTGGGGCTTGTTGCTCTATTTATGCCCAATTGTGGATAGAATCTAGGATGATTATGACTATTGTCTTTAAGATAGTACTACCAGTTGAGGAAAATATGTATGTATTCAAGATGCAGATGCCATAATGTTTTTTAGCTTTTAAGTTGGCTAGAGCTTGAAAATGGAATTGCAACTAGACATTTTTTGTGTATGCCTTTATGCAGTGACGCCAATGGATACATCTGCCAACCCAACCTGCATTTGTATTCTTTGTAGGATAATTTTTTTAGTATATACTTTACAAGGCCCATGGTTGGCTTGTGCACATGGCCCATATACATACCTTGCCATATTGCAGGGAATTTTTTTTTACTTTGAATGCATGCAATCTATGCTCTCTGGTATTCTGAAAATCTCTTGCCTCTCCAATTGCAAGTAATCTAGTTGTATCATTTTTATTTAGAAATTTTAAGTAATCATCCCTAAAGATTTTAACAATAGCTTTGACAAACCTTTTAAGAATCTTTATAGCAGTACTTTCTTCAATCCGAATATAATCATTCATCCGCTGGTATTACATAAGTTAGCATTCGAAATTTAGCGATAATCTGCTGCAAAGGAGATAACCCAAGATGTCTAGCTCTATCTCTCTTCTGCACAACATCGTGATCATGGTCTTCTATAGCTCGCGCTATGTGAACAAATACAGAACGAGCCATTCTAAACCTGCGCAAAAAAGAAGAATGAGCCATAGACAAGTTTAAACAAAAAAAAAGAGAACAAAACATATGGACTAACTACAAACTTGCGTCGAAAGATAGTTGGGCCGTAGGAAGGAGCCTCTAAGAATTGGTATAGCCTACAATAATTGGCTTCTCTATTGCAATGAATTATCTGATGTCCAAGCATAGAACCACCATATCGTGGAGCATTTATTAGCTCATATTGATTATGTGCTAGGTGTAGTGCTGCTAGAATGAGTTTTTCATCCTCATCCGAGGATGATGACACCGACGAGTTCAATGACTCATTTTGCTATGGTAGAGGAGAAACAACAAGCGAATGGCTTGAAAAAACAACCACACGAATAGCCTTTCATATATAGACTGAAAAATATAGCCGTTGGAAATATAGCTGTTAAAAATATATCCATTGCAAATATAGCCATATCAAATATTTTTTATTTATAGGACACTAATAATAGATAAGTGAAATTTAGGGAGCGAAATTTAGAGAGTCGGTTAGAGTGCATAGAAAAATAGAAAGAGAATCTTTTAGAGAGGCTCTTTATATGGATATATAGATAGCAAGATTTAGGGAGTCAGCTGGAGATGTTCTAAGTGTTATCTACCTTGTTTGGCATCACCATACCGTTAAATTGCCTATGAAATGGCTTTTACAGCAACAACTGGACATGCTGGAATTTAGCAGTCGACGAGTTATGGAGGATAAACTGTCTGTTTTTTATCTTGCTTTCATTGCATCTTCAGTCTTTCTTATAGAAGTTAGATCTGGTGTGGATCTTGACCTTTGGTTTTGGCTATGCTTTTTGTGAGGTAATCTGGTCTTGGGGCCCTGCTTGGAAGAGCAAGCAAATACGAGTACTTTCCTTAATAATGTTCTTCTGTTTTCTCTAGACACTGACGACCAAGTCAAGTGTGCTTCCTTTGGATTTCATGGTCATTTAGGTCACTTCCTTTTGTTCTAGCACTGTCGAAATCTCAGAGTTAGTTAGATTGTCTCGCAACCCTTAACAGAAGGTTCTTTGTCCTAGCTGCAGACTTACTCCAGTCCATATTAAATAAAGCAAGAACAGATGGGCTCCACTTCCCTTGGAGCAGGCAATGACTTCCCAATTTTACAATATGCAGATGTCATATTAGTGATTATGGAATCTTGCTCAAACCAATTTTTTTTTTTGTCTCAAAGCCCTTCTCAACACCTTTGCTGACTCAACAGGTCTAAAAGTAAACTATGCTAATTCAGTCATGGTACCAATCAATACAAGTCAGCAAAAGATGAAAATTCTAACTAGAACTTTCAACTGCAAACAAGGTAGCCTTCCATTTATCTATCGTAAGGGGGTGCCTTATCAGGTGGTCCACACCGATAAATGCTAGTTGGCAGTTGATATTATCAAGATCGTGGCCCCATAGCACGACCAGACGGGGCTTGTGCAACCAGTCTCCTGATCGCAAAAGACAACCCCGCAACCAGCCCTTGCTAGTAGCGGAGCAGGTACTCACATAACCCATCTATTCTCATTTAATACCATCCACGTAAATATTTTCTTTCCCTAGGTATCTCCTCTTAGTGAGCAAAGTCATGGCCGGCACGGAGGTGCAGTGCCTCGTCATGTAGCATTAAATTCTATGGGATGGCCTTTCAGATAGGCGTGACGCTGTTAGGCGGATGGGACAGGGCCTGCAGGACGGCCAGTTGTGGGATGCTCTCACAGATGAGCGTGCGGCGCGCAGTGAAAGGACAAGGCGTACCTGTTGACTAGAAGTAGTTGGCTCCGTCAGTGTTAGGCTGGTCTTTGGGTTTGGCATGGTCTGTTTGTATGTTCCCCTCTCCTCCTACTATATAAAGGAAAGAGGACCGAGCTTGTAAAGGACGGAACTCATTCTGTAATAAGTTCATCTGAGCCATAAAAAAATACACAGGATGTAGGGTTGTTAGACTAAGCCCAAGGGAGTCCCTTCACGGGCAGATTCCCGTCGTGAAGGGATTCCCGTTCCCTTCAGCGCTCCCAATGGTTTCCCTTCACGACGGGATTCCCAGGGTCATTCCATTCAGGACGAGATTCTCTCTCCGTTCCCTTCGCGATTCCTCTCGAAGGGAAGCTGTTGGAGATGAGAGGAAATAAAGGGAATGGGAACGGGGAAGGGAATCGGGAAGGGAACGAAATGAAGGGAATATGGTTGAGGATAGTCTTATCCTACGGGAGGTCTGAACCCGGATAATTTCTTGTGTTCTTGATTTTCCTTCAACACATACACACATCCACTAGAAATGTTGATCACACGCCCGTCATCTGGTATACCCTAGAAACAATATCAAGGATTAACCCTTGACAGTTGGTGCGCCAGGTAGGGGGCGTGTTTTTGCATTTTGGTAAGTATTGATAACTTGATTGGACTACCCATGGCCAGATCCACAGCAACCGCTGATTCCTTTTCTAAAGACCCTGGTCACCGCGAGGTGTTCGTCATGGGGTACAACCTAGACCTAGATGAGCCCGGTGTGCTCTAGGCTTGGGACATCGAATCAAAGTTCGAGGGCTCCAATACTCAGCATGAAGTTTGCATGGCAGACCATGCAACAAGGGGCAATGCAGGTCCTCATGTCCCAAGCATCATCTGTTAGCCACATGCCTTGCACCTAGAGGGAAACCGTCCTGGCACCTAAAAGGGAGGCACTCCGATACAACCCCATCAACTACAGTGCTGCTCAGAGGAGCTACCACATAGGGTGCAATCCTTGGCAACGTTATCATCTAGACCGTCACACTGCACGAATGTCGTCGGCTCCCCTCTCGAGATATGTCGCTGTTGCACACCTAGTAGCTCAACTATGAGGCCATGACGCCTAGATAGAATTTGCAGACTATGCGAATGCATATTAGCCACCCGCCGGTAGTTGTACTAGAGGGTTCGCCGGTAGCGCCATGACTTCATGACCTTGCCCTCCTAGTTGAGACTGTCCGACGCCAAACTGTGGTAGGCAACACCAAGTCTATCGCTAGGACTGGTGAAGATCACGATCACCAGAAAGCGCAGCAAGCCTCACGGCAAGAAAGATCTTATGCTCCCTCCATGGTAGGGGGAGCTCGGAGACCCCCACCGCGTCAGGATAGCTAACCTACCAACCTGCGCAACTCTCTTCACCAATGTGACCTCTACGCTGTGATCCAGAGCTAGAGGGTCAGCCAAGAATAGGAGGAATGCACCCGATGAGAGCAGGACAAGGGCAAGCAGCCCTATCACTCGGCTTCCCCTTACAGGGAAGCATCAGACTCCTCTATCCCATCACCGGGACCACGAGACCGTCAGCTCTCTCCCTAAGCACGTGCAGCTGTTCGTCAATGAGCAACTCCCTGTTATGGGACACGGTGCAACGGCTTATCAGCTTGACTAAGAGAGGTGCACTGGCCAGATAAGTTCTAACTTGTTCTAGCTGAAAAATACAATGGCTCGACTAATCCTAAAGAGTTCCTATAGATCTATACCACCATGGTGCAGGCCGCGGGAGGCCTTGGGAATGCCATGGCTAACTATTTCTCGATCGCTTTGGTCGGTGTAGGCGGGTCCTGGTTTATGAACCTCCCCAGCAAGTTGGTTCACTCATGGGAAGACTTATGCGACCAATTTTTCACCAACTGCCATGGGACCTACGCCTGACTAGGGGTCGAGGACAACCTATACTAGGTCAGGTAGCAACAGGGTGAGTAGCTGCGAGGCTACATCCGACATTTCACCGAACGCCGAAATACCATTTCAAGAATCACAGGTGAGTCTATAGTCATAGCATTTCGGAAGGGGGGGTCAGTGACCAGAAGATGGTCAAAAAGCTGGCCGCCAAGGAAGTCTGGAGTACCACTGAGCTCTTCGAGCTCGTAAACAAGTGTGTGCAAGACATAGAGTCCCAAAAGCACTAGAGCGACATGAAGTCACAACCGACCTCCGACCAGCGCGCCTCTTTCAAAGGGGTTGCCCGGAAGGAGAAAAAGAACAGACGCAAGGCAGGACTGCCTGGTCGAGAAAAATGACAGAAAGAAGGGAAAGGCTGCTGCTCGATCACCGCACAAAGGCCCACGACCTTACCGAGTGCAAGGTCATGCGAGGCACCATTGACAAGGATCTTGGGGAGTGTAAACTCAGGCGCAACGATGATGGGGAGAATGGGGTTGACCCTGACCAATCGATGCTGGGTTTCTAGCAAGCCGATCACATGGTCCATCATATCATCGAGAGCACCGTAGCATATTCCTCGAACATGGAATACAAGTCGGTGATTCGTGAGGTATGGGTGACCACGTTGGGTCTGAGCCCGCGTCTAAAGTGGTCGAAAGTACCCCTTACCTGCAGCTATACAAACCACCCCGCGTGTGTAAGACACCCTGGTCGCTATCCCATCATGGTCGAACCCACGGTACAAAACATCCGACTGGGCCACGTACTAGTCGATGGAGGAAGCTCCATCGACCTCCTCTTCGCTAACGCGCTAGACGCCCTGCAGATTCCAAGGAGCATGTTGAAACCATCTCCTCCCTTCTTTGAAATTACCCTCGGCTCCTTAACAAAACCATTGGGGCAAATCGAGCTACCCGTCACCTTTGGCTCGCCGAGTAATTTCAGGACCAAAAGGGTCTTGTTCGATGTGGCGGACTTCGGGACCACTTATAATGCGATCCTAGGGCGACCATCGATAGCCCAATTCATGGTTGTCGCCCACTACGCATACCAGGCAATCAAGATCCCTGGTCTGACAAGGGCCATCACTGTCTTTGGTAATGCAAAGATGGCCCTGCACTACGACAAGAGGAGCCTCAATATGGTCAAACTGACCCCCAGGTCATAGCCAAAGAACGCCATGTCCAGTGGTCACCTGGTTAAGGTCCATGTTGTCACCAGTCCAGATGATTGGCACAACAAAGTTTGCCTAGACGATTTCGACCCATCCAGGACGATCCAGATAGGGGCCAGCCTGAACCCCAATAGGAACTCACACATCATTTTTCTCCAGGTGAACGCGAACATCTTTTCATGGAGTCATTCTATTATGCCCAGTGTTCCTAGGGATATGATTGAGCACAAGTTGTTGGTGCAACTTGATGTGCGACCATTAAAGCAAAAGGTGCATTGGTTCACACCCAACTGAAAAGAAGCACTTCATGAGGAGATCGATAAGCTCCTAGAAGTAGCTTTCATATGAGAGGTGCAATACCCGGAGTGGTTGGCTAACCCAGTCATGGTTTGGAAACCCAATGGTAAGCGGAGGATGTGCGTTGACTTCACTGACCTCAACAATGCATACCCGAAAGATCTCTTCCCTCTACACCGGATCAACCAGCTTGTTGGCTCAATCGTCGTCAGCGATCTGTTAAGCTTCTTAGATGCACTATCAGATTAGTATGTATACGGAAGATGAGGAGAAGACGATTTTTGTAACACCCTTCGGGGTCTTTTGCTATGTGAAAATAGTTTTTTGTTTGAAAAGCGCTGGTGCCACTTACCAGTGTGGTATTCAGCTTGTTCTACGAACACAACTCGGTAGAAATGTCGAGGCATATGCATCTCAAGCAATGTCTGCACTGCCGGCCGAGTCCATCCGCCACCTCTTTGAACCCCAGCCATCGGATCTCAATCCTACAGCCCTAATAGCATACCCCTTCATCACTTCATAACCGGCCCACCCTGGACATGGACCAGCCTTCCAGGCCATGGTCCATGGGTGCGTAGACCAATTCCATGAGCTTTTCCAATAGAAAATTGAATTGGTTTTGATTTATGATGTCATAAATTAGTTTACCAGTATAAAAACAAATCGGTTTATTCTCGGAAATCAAAAAAAATTTGCAGAAAAGCCCTTAGAACTTCAAAAGCTCATAACTTTTTGCTCGTAGTTTCGATTTGGGTGATTTTCGTGCTCAAATGTTCGCAGCGACATGTAGAATATTTTATAGGGTTTATACCTAGTTTTAGTACTGTTTGATGTACTGTTCTTAGAGGTTTACCTCGTGTGCTTTTTTGGTTTGTCGATTAGGAGGTGAGTAGTTCATGAATCTTCATGATCAAGCTTTCGAGGACTTTGAGCAACCCTCCGCTGAAGGCAAGTGTCCTTGAACATCTTGCTCCCATTTTAGGATTCATGTGTAGCTATTTATTCCTTCATTGCGTGCTTGTCTAAACTGGAATCCCATGTTAGGGTTTACTAGCTTTTGTAAGATTATTCCTAGTCGCCATTGATGAGTCATGGTTAATGAAGGGTAGATATGCTAGTGCTATCATAGTTGGGTAAATGTTAATCTTGACTAATGTTTATGCAACAAAGATCGGGTATGGTAATCTTGTAGCAACATGGTATAGGGACCATATTAGGATGGTTGGTTTGAGGTGGTGCTGAATAGCAGGCTTATGTTTGTTCCTGTGTGGGGTCCTAAGGACTGGTTTTTGAACATGTAACGAAGTGAATCCACACAACCACGAGATCTATATGGGAATGGACTGGCCAATTAATTAGTCACCCCTCCGATTTTGTGGGCACCAGTTGACGGTTGAGTGGCACAAGAAGGGGCTTCTGCACTAATGTAATTATCTGTTAGCGGTGAAACCTCAGTGGGTGTCTGCAAGTTAGCATGAGCTTTATAAAGGCCTTGTATTGATGCCTGTGGATTATGGAAGCCTGTGGATTATGGAAGCCCCACTGGCGCTGAGGATCTTTAGTTCCGCTATGTTTTCTTTTAGACCCTCACGTCCTTTTGTATTAAGTTAATTATGTTATTCTAATAATGGCACTATGATTATACACTGATGATGTAAACGCATGTATGAAACTTGATCCTGTCATACATGTGTTGTGTCCGATTTTGTTCCTTTAAAACTGGGTGTTACAGAAGCCAAAGCTGTCATCGCCGGTAGGAAATCAGCCCATAATGACTTATCATCATTCTGGATTTACCGAGCCAATGCTCGGAAGAATGACCAATGTGAGTGGGGCAACTCGATTAATGTTACCTTTCTTACTGAGTCATCAAATGTGTCGGTTACTCGAGGAGGCCATTGAGAAGTGGCTCCGGCTGTCTCCTATAGAAAGGTCACGCATACAGACCAAGCGTCAGTGTGCAAGTGCTCGATAGCGAGAGTAGTAACTAAATAATCACCTGACAACTCGAAATAGCTTGATTGCAATAACAGAAGCAACAACTATATAAATCTTACCTCCGATCGTGTCCTTGGAGCTATCCTTGTGTCCAAAATACTCATAGGCAAAGCATCCCGCACTTTCAAAGGACTCGACCTCCGACTAATGAAGTCTTTGGCCACATGCCACCCGGTTATGCCACTTTACCTGAGTTCACCAATCTTCATGATGTAGTAAGTGGTGTGCTTGGATTCGCAATGCTTCTTTGACCAGGATGGATTTTGTAGGGAAAAGAGGCCTTTGTAAACTAAGGGGGAGTAGACTGGGTCAGGGTTGGAGACATCAAACCAGTGTGTTTTCCAATCCTTTTGCCAGTAGGAGATTAAAGTGACTGGGATATAGGAGTTTTTCATTTCAGGTCGCAGCTGGAAGCCACAACCTCTGACTCATTTGTTCTCATTGTCCCTCTTTAGATGGTAGAAATACTAGAATAAATTCAGTCTTGACTCATTTGTTCTCATTGTCCCTCTTCAGATGGTAGAAATACTGGAATAAATTCAGTCTCTGCTTGATACCAAGAAAAGCTTCGCATAGATGGACAAAAACACTCAACATAGTGATCCAGTTCGGATTCAGATGATGGAGCTCAATTTGGTAGAAATCGAGTATGGAAAGGAGGAACTTAGAAGGAGGAACATTGAAACAACAGTGAAAGATGGACTCAAAAACCACGATCTCTTAGTTGAATAGGCAGGATGGGAACTCCTCACCAGATGCCGGCCTCCAGTCGACCAGATTATGATGATGCACTATTCCTTTAGCTTCAAGCTCTTTAGTCTTGATTCTTGCATCAACAAGATCGCCCAAGATTCAGTTAAGAACCTCATCTCATCTAGCTGCTCGGGCAAGGCACCGACGGTCTTCACGTCGGACTGCTTCTTCGACAAGGATGGAGCAGAGGTCTTTGCAGGGGAACTGGAATCCATGGATGTAAGTTTTTCGGTAGTGGCGCGTGTTTGGGCAGAGAAAGATGGATGCATGTATGAGAAGGCTAGTAGCGAGAGTGATGAAAATTTGCTATAGTCCAGGTTTGTACAGTTAAATAGCCCAAAGCATATTGCCTTTTTGGTAACCACTTCCGTCTTTGTGGCACTTCGATCGACGTGAAAGGTGGGATAATGGCGTTGGGCGAATCTCTGCACACCCATCTATGCGCATTAAATGCTCCTATACCCAATAGTTCAAATTTTGAAGGTTTTTTTTAACTCTACTCAGAGTCGGGTGTCAATTAGTCAAGTTTTAGTCTTTTTTTGAGTCTTGAATGCGATTAATAGTAGGGCGCTCAACCTAATTGCATTTCCACTCGATACTCGAAATAGGATCCATTTCTGCTTGATTCTTTTGACTACAAACCTGATCCACCTTACTCGACCAGCCTTAGACTTAACAGTACTCGAGTAGGCACTTGCGTAAACCTTTCCTCCTGAGTAGAGTTAGGGGGCTACTGTTGAATATCTAACTATGGGGTATATATGCATAAGGAATACACCATATATATAGATAGGGTACACCGTGTGCATACTAACAACTCCAGATATTATGGAACCAAATCTGCGGTACCTAATACACCTGGAAATGTAGAAGGTGTATACTAGGAAGGTCTTGATTCGTTACCCAACTAGTATCTCGGTCGGATCTATTTTCTCCATCTTGGTGGATAAGATGAAGGAATCCCTATCAATTACGGCTAGATAGGAGGTGGTACATCAGCCCTATATAAGGTGGGGACCCAGACCCCTACAGGGGGAGGATGGCAACTAAAGGCATACACATCTTGACGCGAGCACTAAGATCGTAGGAGATACTCAATGACTTTATCTCTAGTTTAGTTTAGATCCGATCAACTACTTGTAATAGGTCTAGCTCTATTGCTTGTACTCGAGAGAATACATATACATCAACATCCATATAGGACATAGGGTGTTACTCCAATAGGATGCTCAAACCTGTCTACATCGCATCTCTCATTTCTTACTTGATCCTTGATCAACGAAGGCAACCCCATTCTTAATCTTCAACAGTGGGAGACTGAGTGGTTTGCCACATGGTCATAGTCAGACCTGGTCGTACCACTTGGGTCATAGGGGGACATAAGTTCACCTAGTGAGTGGTCGTCGACACGGCCCACTTTCGTGGCAGCTCAAGAAACCGCATCCCGGGGGGAGGTTAAACGTCTGGAGAGGGAGAGAATATGGGAGAGAAAAAAATGGGGAGGTGGGAGAGAAAAAAAAGAGGATGTTGGAGACAAAAACATTGATTGCCGTCGGACCCGAGGTAATCTCAGTTCCCCATGTGTAGCCTTTCAAATTTAGAACAAACCGGTCCCCATGGCGGTTGAAATACCGCAGCGGTCCTATAAATGGAGCGATGGTGGCTCCCAGTAGATCCTTTCATCATCTCCTTAGCCTCCAAGCCTTTGCCCTCCGTCGCTGTCTGTGCTCCCGCTGCAAAGCCTTTGCCCTCCGTCATTGCTCAAACTCCGCCGCAACCTCTACCACATTCCAATGGTGCCACGCACTGGCAATGAGCCAGACTTCCCCATATCCAAGTGCAATACAGGAAAGCTGAATCAGATGCATGAGAACCACCAACTCCCTTGCTGCCTGTCTTTGGGGTACCACCCTGGGGAGAACATGCCTGCTCCCCACCAAGGGGAGATTGTGATGTTCGTTTCCTTCTTCTTGCCCGGCCTCATGCCATTCTTCTCTGAATTCTTCACCACCATTATGTCCTCCAACGACATCTACCACCACTACCTCAACCCCAATTCCATTATTATGCTGAGCATCTTTGCTCACATGTGCGAGAATTTCAGCAGCGTCGAGCCGTGCCTCAACCTCTTCAGGTTTTTCTACATAGCCAGGTTACAGACTGGGCCGGCCACTAGAAGCTTGCTGGTTTCACCTCTATGATGGCGTTGCAGGCGCCTACCTTGAGATGGGCCTCAACTCATCATGGTAGAGCTAGAGGGAGGATTGGTTCTACCTCGCGATAGAAGATTCCTTGGATAACCTCCGCATACCGGGTGCACCGGCGCATGTCAACGACAACACCGAAGCTGATGACCCTCGCTGCACGGGCCAAGCACCAGTTGTGCCCCTTAGGGAGGAGAGCACATATCGCATACAAGTACATCGGGAGTAACAACGTCACCTGGGAGAGCTTCGCAGGAAATTTCGCAACCATTTCCTTTGTGTTCGTTCTTAATTGTACAACATCTTAAGTATCCCTACTATCCAGATCTTCCTAACGAGGCCATCAAGTCACGGGTTAAATTCCTAGTGGTGATCGCCTGAGGAAAGATGGCCCTCTGCACGGTGCTCCTCTGCTGTCTGATCTCTCTTTGTTAGAGAGGGCTCTGATCAGACTGGTATGTTTAGCATTTTCTCAGAATTTCCACCTTCATGCCTTTTGTTGGGTTAGTGTTTCATGATTTGCGTTGCTATAGGGTCTTCCTGAGGTTGATGTCTTGCACCTGACAGTCGACGAGGTCATGGATGTCATTCGTGAAATCAATCATGGAGACCAGATGCCCCCTCTATCACCCAGTACCACCTAGTCGACTGCCAATCTGGTTGCGGTACCTACCTAGCTGGTCGTGGTGGTGACCAGACTGCTTGGAGCCAAGTATTGACCACGGATGGAAGTTCTGTGAGCAGCACCGGTTAGTAGAGAGTCAACTAGCCTCGCTCCAACCAGCCTTACTTTGACCAGCCTCACCTCGACAAGACCGGGTCTGATCAGGCTGCTGCTGGCCATGCATCCACCCAAGGCGGCAAGAGACTGGTAGAGGACTCTACTGCTGTAAAAACATCCAGACACGCCCTTGGGACACTGGGCACCAGCAGCGTGATGACAACCCTGACCTCCTCGCCTAGCCAACCCAATGGCTTTATGAGGACAAGACTTCAACACAATAAGTTCTTTGACTAGGTACATATACTTCAAGCTCTTTCTTAACTCCTCAATTTGTTGTTGTTGCAGGTCCTCGACCCCACCAGCGGCCCCAGTTGTAGCTCCCCCAGCACCTCAGGAAAGCGCTCTAGCCCCCCAGCCAATAGTAGCTATAACACTGAGAGCCCTAGTTGTGACTCCCAAGCATACAAAGTCGGTCATGGAGCCCATTCTTGCCCCAGACTTGCTTTCCCTGGTCGCTAACCTCCCCTCCTCTATCCGCAAACTAGTCATTGAGAAGGAGGTGACAAACAATATGTGCGTCGAACTAGAGAGGCTGGTGGTCAAAGAAAAGGAGGCGGGGCTCTTGCTTCAGTAGGAAAATGCCAAGCTTTAACAGGACAAGGTCGCGCTCACTGCTTAACATTCTGAGCTCAAGGATAATGAGCAAAGGAGCCGTGGCATTTTTGAGGAAGCCTTTAAGGTAATTCGGAGGCCCCTGAGGAGCGTTGGGCTGGACACTGCCGACCCGAAGGATAAAAGAACTACACTGGGTTGGGCCTATGCCATCCATGTCCTGAAGGAGAAGTTTTCCTATCTCTCGGGTTTTCTGTCCGTGAAGGCATCGGGTTTTTCATTTCTCTAATGAGATTGTGTTGCCACTATTTTTGTAGAGTCCCTAAAATGATAGCCCCTCATCTCTTTGTGAGCCTTTGACCATGCTTGCCGATGACTACTGACTAGCGGATTCAGGAAGTGGTGGCCAAGTGTGAACTTTGGTTCACGGTCGAGTGAGAGATTCTACAAAGTGATCTTTTGAGGTGTGCTAGCCCTACCACCAATTAGTCGCATGTGGTCTTAGGCTAGCCAAGTGAGACTCAACCAGCTCACCCGTGCACAGTTTGTGACCTATTTCTTTGACTAGCTTGTCGCGAGGAGCTACTCACGGCGCGAACTGACCGTATGATCCGACCTTCTCCACCCCAAGTGGTCGTGTCAATTCTCGGGCTGCTACCTACACCTCCTTGATGGTGACACTAGCCTCCACTCATCGACCATCTCCCTTAACGATGAGTCCTCAAGGGACAAATACAAGTAGTGTTATTGTAGGACTGAAAGTGGCGACTAGAGGGGGGTGAATAGGCGTCTCAATAATTTATTGCAAAATATATGGGCTTCTCCTAATTTTAAACACCCAATGCACCTCAAAGCTTGAGCGGAAGCAAAATACTCAGAGAGACAAAGCGAGATGGAAAGTTTGAAGGAAATATGACTCTATGAATGGAATATGAACCATAGGTTCCATTCAAAACCATTCCATGTGTCTTTGTGCCCAAAAGCTCGCAACTTTAAAGATGAACAAACAGAGACGAGATCACCGGTGAAGTAAACTCTTCAAGATGATGGTCTAGAGGAAAGGGAATTCAAGACCCCGCCACATATACATGTGTATGTGAATTCTATGCCTCTAGTATCAAGAAAAATAACTTCCCAAGGTGCAGAAATTTCAGCTCAAAAAGAAAAATGAAGATCAACAACAAAACACCAAGAACTTGCAAACTTGCAAGGGAACAAATAGAAGGAAACTAGAAGGAGGAGAATTCAAGCATATGCAAAAACTTAAACTTCATTACTCAGATAGGTTAGCCCAATTTTAGGCTGATTACAAAGGTTTATCTCTCAAAACTCTCACCTATTACATAGGCTAGACACTCCTCTCCCTCCTCTCTAAAACCCTAGCACCAGGCTCTCATGTGGATGGCTCAAGGGGTTGGCTTCCCAACAAGCCAAAACCCTCTATTTATAGCCTAGGAACCTTGACCCCCAAGTTTTCTTGACTGTTCCCAAAATACCCCTCTCTTGTATTACATTCCTACCTACTATTGGGGGCATTTTGGTCCATTTTCTCCTCCATCCATCGGATGACCGTGGTGCCTTCACGACTTAGCTTCACCTCGACGCAAGCTTCGTGATGATGCCACATGCACTCCATCTGCCCACGGTTTTTTGGCCAAACCAGGAAACCAACTCGCATGCTTCTTAAGGCGTGACTCACAGTTGCTTGCTTTGACCACAGGCAAGTCTTCCGATGATGACGCGAGTCCTTTGTCTTGTGATCTTGAATGCCGGCAAGTCTCTCTAACTCTCGATCCCTCGTATCGCCTTGTCACTTGCACTGGCATTCCCTTTGCTTGATTTTGTCAACACGCCACCTTCATCAACCTTCATCTCTTGCCTTGCTTTACCTCCATGTGTACAGCTAGGATCATCCTTGACTCTGCCCAGCCTCCTTGATCGTCTGGCACCAAACATCCCGCTTAGCCCCGATCTCCTGCCGTCGACTACCAAGTTGCATCCATCACCTGCACACCATAAGACTAGCAAACATGCATCTCCAGAACCATATAACATCATCACATGTTAGTACAAATCGAAATTAAATTGAAAAATATCAGATGTAACAAAAATGTGAACACCGGATGGTCCGGCATTACAACTCCACTGGAACCTGGTTTGCATTCCTCTCTGGAAAAATTAGTCCGGTGATCATAAAATCCCAATATCGGACAATCAGGTGAACACCTCAATATTTGCCTCAGAACTGAAAGGCTCTGATGATACTATCCGATGTTCACATGCCCATCACTAGACTATCCGGTGAGTACATCATCATTGGAACTTAGTTTTCCAACCTCTCTAGAAATCTTTGTCCGGTGAAGCCTCCAGTGATCACCCGTGCACACATCGGACCATCCGGTGAGGCTACCGCACCAGACTTTCATATTTGCACCTTTCTTTGGAAAAATTAGTCCGGTGCTCACTCTCACCCACACCGGACATTCCGGTTAATGAATTTTTCTCTATCTCTACGCTGAAATGCTCTGGTGCTCGCATCTGCCACACACCGGACTATCTGGTGAGGTCAAAAACCCTCACACCGAACTATCCGGTGAGTGCAAGTTTCCTACACCGAGACACCAATACAAACTCCAATTCTCTTAATCTTTGTTAGACAAAATAAACATTAGAGTATATAACCATGCATATGCTAACCAATAAAAGCCACACAAACATCAATCACTCATCACACAAGATAAACCAAGGCACATCTCAACTTGGTTTCTCAATCTCCCCCTTGATGAGTGCATTGACAATATCACAAAGAACAAAGGAATGATTGAAGATCACACAAGAAGCTCATCCAAGTGACCAAAAACTCGAGAAAAAGCAAGAACATGTCACTTGGCATAAGAAGATTGTAAAGGCTCGAAGAGAAGAAGAGACTAGCCAAAAAGCAAATAAAAATGCAAAAGATACTCTCCCTATGCTCCCCCTTGATGAATGCACATGATGCATTTTCTCCCCCTTTAAGACTTTCTTTCATGATTTCTCTCCCTTTGGCAATGCAAACATCAAGGATAAAATATTATGCAATGCATGAATATGGAATCCTAATTAGCTTTCACAAGTATACCACAAAGCATTTGCAAGAGCTAGAATTGTCAAAGGGTTGAGAAACTGAGAAGGTAGAGCTCACTATTGCATAGAGGCTAAAAAAGAGATAGTGACACAAGGACATAAAGCATTACAAGCTAAACCCGAATAATTGGTTGGCGCATTGAAGTTCACATAGCCGAATCATGTTCAAAAGTGACCACCACATAAGTATACACTCGTGTTAAGGCAATACAAGCATGAAGAACTAGCCAATTTCAACCTCAAACTAGGCAAACAACAGTTCAGGACATAGGGCTTTGCAAACCCTACGCTACTGGCGCTTCCAAAGGCGAAGCTGCTCACATATGAAACCAAGATATAGATTGATCAAGTGGTTAAAAATAATTAACATTTAGGCACATTTCTCTCTTTTTCAATTTATCCTCAAGTTGCCACTTATCCAAGCAAAGTGTCGCGCAACTGGGTACAACAAACACCTTGAGGCTTCAAGAGAACCATATTGGATCATATTTTAGCACAAGAGACTTGATTTTTCATGATTATTCAATTTGCACAAGATATCAAGATGGTCATAAGATCAAGTTAAGTAGAGCCTTTGCGACACAAGGAACGCATGTTCCCCCAAGGTTTTATCATGAGCTAAATATTTAACAAAGAAAGAAAACATAGTGCAATGTTTCTCAATCCACTGTCTTGAACCAAGAAATCCTAGAGCAAGATATTTGTCAAACTAGTCTTAACACAAGCATTGACTAAGCCTAAGCAAATACGAACGTGGTGATCAAGAAAGTAGCATTTCATAGCCTACATGATTTATAAAATTGCCAAATTTTATCTTAGGGATAGCTAGCTTGCTCGAGATGTTTCATGTCAAAGCATCAAAAAGAGTCTAAGATTAAAAGATTGCTCCACATAACTACTCAACTTAGTCTGAATTCAAGTCTAGCACAAGAAAATGCTAAAAACATATAAGTCAAAGCTCAATTACTATGATTATCTTACATGATGAGATGCAATGCAAATGCTCAAAAGGTAAGATATAGTATTTACAAGAGCACCTCCCCCTCACACAATGCCATAGGGATGGCACACTCAAAGCTCTCCTTTGAAAAAGGCAAATCTAGTTGCATCTAGAGGCTTGGTAAAAATAACGGCTAGCTGACGTTGGGTATCAATATAGCTCAACTCAATGTCTCCCTTCTCATTGTGGTCTCTCAGAAAGTGGAATCTCATATCTATGTGTTTGGTTCTTGAATGCTTAATTGGGTTATTGGCTAAGTTGATAGCACTAGTGTTGTCACACAAAAGTGGCACACTCTTGAAATCCAACTCAAAATCTCTCAAGGTAGCAACCATCCACAAAATCTGTGAGCAACAACTAGCAGCAGCTACATATTCGGCGTCAGAGTAGACTGTGCAACGATAGATAGTTTGCGAGAAGACTAACACACAAGAGAAGTACCAAGAAACGACAGGCACCAGAGGTACTCTTCCTGTCAATTCTACATCCAGCAAAATCCGCATCCAAAAAACCTCGAAGAGAGAGAAAAGAAGTGGCAGAATACCAAAGACCAAACTCCAAGGTGTGCTTGCGGTACCTGAGTATGTGTTTCACTGCTTGGCGGTGAGACATCCTTGGTGAAGCTTGGAATCGTGCACACAAGCAAACAGCGGAGTGAACGTCCGGTCTTGTCACCCTCAGGTACAGGACGGAGCCAATCATGCTCCTGTACTCTCGTTGGTCCACCTCCTCTCCATCTTAATCTGGACCAAGCATTGTCGAGGTATCCATCCATGTGGCCAAGGGCTTTGCATTGTTCATGTCGAACTTCTTCAGTAAATCCTTGGTGTACATTGTCTGGTGGACGAATGTATCTTGCTTTCATTGCTTGATTTGTAGATCAAGAAAGAAGTTGAGCTCGCCCATCATCGACATCTCAAATTTCCTGCTCATAGTTTCTACAAACTTGGCCACAAGAGCATGAGAAGAACCACCGATGATGATATCATCCTATGAGATCATGTGATGAAAAATTAGTTTGATTGATGAAATTGGTAGAGAAAAGTGATTTAGCATAATGACATTTGGTTGATGTTCATGAGCTGCTAAGATATGCTTGGATAGCATAGTTGGTTTGATGCGCTATCATTAGATGGGTATGCTTATGTTAGCGTGTTGGTTTTGCTTGGAGTTTGCGTGGTGTTGCGTGAACTGATCTTGAGTCAAGTCGGAATGACTTGTGCTCGTACTCGATTGTTGTTTGATTCATGTGCAGGTGTTCCTCGAAGGCGAATGTGGTTGATGACGGATCAACGAACTAAGTTCAGGGAGGAACTGAGGTTTGGTGACTAGGTTCAGGAGGAACTGAGGTCGTGGTGATCGAGGATGTCATGCGGGATGTTCGAGCTGAGAGAACAATGCGTAAGAGTTGTTGGCTAATTAGCTTAATTAGCGGAAGTTGTTTGTCCTCTTATGATTAGAGGATGATAGAGACCAGATTGAATACTACAAGGAGTTGTAGTTCGATTCGGTCACATTTGTGCATGTGTATACCCTATAAATAGAGAGGTCTGTTGTATTGGGTAGAGTACAATAGAGCACGGAACAGGGTAGCACAACGCAGCAGAGAGATAAAGAAACTCGAGTAAGAGTTGTTTTGGGATTTCATGAAAATCCCTATTGGATGCTTTGGAGAGGCATCTTGTGAACTAATCTATGCAATGAAAATCAAGTGTCGTAAGTTGATGAGTTGCTGATTCAAAATTTTCTCTCTGTTTTATATTCTGCATGTTCGGTTTGGTTTTTAGTTAATTTCATGTGTCTATGAAGTTTCATCTTGGTTTAATTCATCCAAAACCTTGCTAGAATATCTAGTGTTTGATCTGAGAAAATTTTGAGTGGATTTGGTTTGTTCTCGAGTAGCTTTTTGTCAACTCGACTAAGTTTTGATCTACTCAATACTGGTTGACACTGTCTGCTTCGACCAAGAATAACTTTTGATCTATATATCCGATTTACTAAATACTTATTGGGTTAGTTTTGTATTTAAATATAGTTTCTGCTGACCAAATTTGAGAGCAATCCAACTAGCAGATCTTTTTGTACATCATTTTTACTAGCGTGTATATATTCTGTTTTGAGTGGAATAACACTATAAATTGGGTTTCGATTTGGGTGAGCTAATCTTTGAATTTGGTTGCCCCAATCATTCACCTCCCTCTGATTGGGGATAATCGGTAATTAGAAACATGGCTTCAGATAGGTATTCCACAAAACCTTGTGTTTTTTATGGAGTAGATTTTCAGTTCTGGAATACTAAGATGGAGGCCTATATTCGAGCACAGGGCTTTGCAATCTGGGAAAAGGTCTACAAGCCATATGTGGTCCCTGAGAATAATGTAGTGATAGCACATAACATGTCTCATGTCGAGGTGAACAGCAAGGCAAGGAACCTGATTATCCAAGGCTTGGGAAGGAGCGAGTTAGATCGAGTAATACATCTCAAATCGGCGTACGAGGTATGGAAAGCACTCTGTGATTATCATGAAGGTTCAAATACTATTAAAGAGGTACTTCAAGATTTATTTAAGAAAGATTACATGTGTTTTGAGATGAAGCCTGGTGAGTATCTAGATGATTTCTTTACTCGATTTAATAAAATTCTTAGTAATTTGCGTGCTATTAATATTACATATACTGATGCCGAGAATGCACGTTAATTACTAGGAGCTTTTGATATGTCAGTGTGGGAGATGAATGTTGCATCTATTAGAGAATCTACTGTCATGAGTTCACTTGCATTAGATGTACTTTATTCGAAATTGAAAACTCATGAGCTAGATGTTTTTGCTAGGAAGAATGTTGATAAATCAATTGCTTTGATCTCTCAACCCAGAAGGTTGTTTTTAAGTCTGCTGGATTTTTATCCTCTACAATGAATGCAAATGTTGCATCTTCTTCAAAATCCATACATCGGGTTAAGTACACTTGCACTCATTGTAGTAGAGATGGAAATTTAGTAGATTTTTGTTTTATACTAGCTAAACAACAAAAGAAAGAAAAGTCTAAGGCTAGGTCTAATTTGCGAAATGCATGTTTTATCCCTCGTGAGGTTGTGACACCTCATTTTGTGGCTCAGGTGAAACAATCATCACCTTTTACTACTCATATAACTCAAGTTGAACTCACTCGAGCTTCTCGAGATAAGTCTACTCAGGCTACTCGTGTTTTACCTACTCACATCGTTGGTCAAGTGACTCAGTACTGGATTTCTAAAAGCTTTATTACTAACCCTAGTACTGAGCTCTCGACATCTTCTGTTTACTTGTAGGCTTCTCGAGCGAGGAAGGAGAACATTTGGCTAGTCGATTCCGAATGCTCACGCCACATGTCCGGTGACAAAAATTGGTTCTCCTCCCTTGTACGTGCATCTCGTGCTGAAAGTGTTACTTTTGGAGATTCTTCTTCTACCTCAATTGTTTTAAAAGGTACAGTGCAGGTAAATGACAAGTTTATGTTCAAGGATATTGCTTTAGTCGAGAACTTGAAATTTAACTTGCTTTCTGTCTCACAAATAATTGATGAAGACCTTGAGGTGTGCTTTAAGAAAAATGAATGTAAACTATTAGATGCTTCAGGTGATCTGGTTTTTAGAGTCTCACATTTTGGAAGAGTTTTTAAGGTTGATTTTGATACATCAACTTCTTCTAAGCTTAGATGTCTTGTTGCTAACATTTCTAAAGATTTATTCTTTTGGTATCGTAGACTTGGTCATGTTGGTATAGATCATCTCACTCGAGTCAGTGGTTTAAATCTTATTCATGGCTTGCCTAAGCTTAAGGGTGATAGTGAATTAGTTTTCTCTTCTTGTAGACATGGTAAAATGCATTCAGGTTCACATCCACTATTACCAGATTATGATAAATGCACCAAGTCAACTTTTACACCTTGATACTATTGGTCCTTCAAGAGTACAATCTTTTGGAGGTAAATGGTATGTGTTTGTTATTATTGATGACTACTCTAGATATTCTTGGGTTTACTTTATGGCATCTAAGGATGAAGCTTTTGGTTATTTTAGAAGTTTAGTTCTTAGATTATCTGTTGATCTCCCAGGATCTTTGAGAGCGATTAGAAATGATAATGGAACAGAATTTAAGAATTCTTCTTTTGATCTCTTTTGTGCTGAGAAAGGTATTGAACAGCAATTTTCATCATCTAGAGTTCCTCAACAAAATGATGTAGTTGAAAGAAAGAATAGAACTCTAGTCGAGATGACTAGGACCATGTTAGATGAATTTTCTACTCCTAGAAAATTTTGGGCTGAAGCTATATCTACTGCTTGTTATGTTTCAAACCCTGTTTCCTTGAGATCTAAATTGGGTAAAACTTTATATGAGCTGCGGTTTGGGCATAGGCATAGTGTATCTCACTTTTGAGTTTTTGGCTGGAAGTGCTTTCTGCTGAAATCTGGAAATTTGGATAAGTTTTAGTCCAGATCAACATATGGTATTTTTATTGGATATCCTACTCATACTCGTGGCTATCGAGTGCTTGTTTTGGAGACTAACAAAATTGTTGAAACCTGTGAGGTTACTTTTGATGAGACTAGTCCTGGAACTAGATCAAGTGATGCAGGTACAAGTACACATATTCAGGAGGAGCTTGAGAGCATTTTTGTGGATGATGATGAGGTCGATGAGGATGAGATTTTACTTCCAATGATACAACCAGCTGTAGATCCCTTGACACCTTCGATCACTTCAAATATAGTTGGACATCCTCAAGCTACTACATCATCTGTGCATATTGAAGGAGAAGAAGAGATTGCTTCTCGAGTGACAGCACCTTTGCACATTCAGCGGAATCATCCACCTGATTAGATGATTGGAGATTTGCATGAGCGAGTCACACGGTCCAGGTTTATTGATTCAAATTCTCATGCTCATTCAGCTTTTGTTGCTTCTTTTGAAACAAAAGATGTTTCACATGCATTAACTGACGAATCTTGGATCAATGCCATGCATGAGGAACTTGAAAATTTTGAAACCAACAAAGTATGAAAACTTGTCGCACCTCCTCCGGGTCATACATATATCGGTACTAAATGGGTTTTCAAAAATAAACAAAGTGAGGATGGTGTTGTTATTAGAAACAAAGCTAGACTTGTAGCTCAAGGTTTTACACAGGTAGAAGGGCTAGATTTTGAGAAAACTTTTTCTCCGGTTGCTAGACTAGAAGCCATTAGAATTCTTTTAGCTTTTGCTGCATCTAAAGGCTTTAGATTATATAAAATGGATGTCAAAAGTGATTTTCTGAATGGCTATATAAATGAATAGTTTTATGTTAAGCAACCACCTGGTTTTGAACATCCTAATTATCCAGATTATGTATACAATTTGTCAAAAGCTTTGTATGGTTTAAAACAAGCCCCTAGAGCATGTTATGATAGGCTTAAAACCTTCTTGCTTGAAAAGGGTTTTGAAATGGGAAAAGTGGACAAGACGTTGTTTGTGCTCAAGCATGGTAATGTCAACTATTTATTCAGATTTATGTAGATGATATCATCTTTGGTTTTTCTTCTCATACTTTGGTGTCCCAGTTTTCAGAAATGATGAGCAGGGAATTTGTGATGAGTATGATGGTTGAACTAGCGTACTTTTTGGGACTTCAAGTCAAACAAACCAAAGAAGATACTTTTGTTCATCAAAGTAAGTATACATGAGACCTGCTACGACATTTTGAGATGGAAAATAGCAAGCCAACCGTGACGCCTATTGGAGCAACAATGATACTTGATCTTGATTAAAATGGTGAGCCAGTTGATCAAAAAGAATATAGAAGTATGATTGGATCACTTTTGTATCTCACTGCTTCAAGGCTAGACATACAATTTGCTATATACTTGTGTGCACCATTTCAAGCTTCTCCACATGCTTCACATCGACAAGCTATCAAACGGATTCTAAGGTATCTTCATGACACCCAAGATTTTGGCCTTTGGCTTCCTGCTTCTTCATCTATTAGCTTAAGAGCTTTTTCTGATGCTGATTTTGGAGGTTGTAGAATTGATAGAAAAAGTACATCTGGTATATGTCATTTCTTGGGTAATTCTCTTGTTACATGGTCATCTAGGAAATAGTCTTCTATTGCACAATCTACTGCTGAATCTGAATATGTAGCTACTGCTTAGTTGTTGTTCACAAACTCTTTGGATAGTTTCTACACTTAAAGATTATGGGGTTATTTTAGAGAGTGTTCCACTTTTCTGTAATAACACTAGTGCTATAAGTATTGCTAAAAATCCTGTGCAACATTCTCGCACTAAACACATTGATATTAGATTTTATTTTCTTAGAGACAATGTTGAAAAAGGAAACATTGAACTTCTCCGTGTAAATACTGAACACCAATTGGCAGACATTTTTACAAAACCTTTGGATTCTTCTCGGTTTACTTTCTTTAGGGAGAACTTGGTGTTATTCAACCTATGGGATTGTTTTGAGTGGGAGTTCTTATATCTTTGGAACTTGTCGAAGTTTATAAATATGAGAAAATAATGAAATATGGGGACCATCATATCTGATACATATGTGACTTTTGAAGCCAGTGCTTATGCTACAAAGGAGTTTTTGCACTTTCATATCTATATGTGTAACTGTGTAGTTTTTGTCATGACTTTTTAAAATTGAATGACAACTTGAATTAAATCTTTTCATGGTTAAACTATATTGATTGCTTTGATCTTTGATAAAAATGCTATATGTGAAAGAATCGAAGAAATAAAATGTGCTGAATAATAGTTGATAGACAAAAGATCAAGGATGTATGCACTATCGCACTTCTTTTTTCGAGACTGCTTATCATTGCACTTTGATATGAACTTGGAAGAAGTCGTGTATGACGAAAATCGTTGTCTTAAGCTTCTGATTGTCTTTTTGACATAGGTTTGGTATGGTTGGATAGAATAAGGCTAATGGTGCATATAATTTCTTGCAAAAGAATATGAGAAGTTCTTGACATCAAAATTGGCATCTTGTTATATGTATTTTTAGATCAAAACAATGACATACTTTTGATATTCATGTTTTTGATAGCATATAAACTGAGGATTCGATTGAGATTGGGAGACCATGCCTTGCAAATAAATCATTAATTATACTTGATGAGTTGTGCTCACATGTAGACGGGTTAATGCAAGTATTCTTGATAGTGTGGCTTGGTCGAATATTTGTTATATATGTGGATGAATTTTGATGCTTATTGAAATAATTGAAATAACAAGATTTGATTCTCTCTTTTGACTTTTGATGAAATCATTGCGAAAAGGGGAGAGAAAGTTGCTCATTTTGAATTTTTTTTTTTGCTTTAAAAGGGGAGAGATTTTTTTTTCTTCAAAGGGGGAGGGAATTTTTTTCTTCAAAGGATTTTTGTTGATCTTTTGATTTCACTTTGCATTTTGGTTTTAAAATCAAATCAGGTCTATTAAAAGGTTGCCAATTTTCACATGTGAATTGCCAATGTTTTCATTTGTTGGGTATGCTTATGTTAGCATGTTAGTTTTGCTTGGAGTTTGCATGGTGTTGGGTGAACTGATCTTGAGTCAAGTCGGGAAGGACTTGTGCTCGTACTCGATTGTTGTTTGATTCATGTGCATGTGTTGCTCAAAGGTGAATGTGGTCAATGATGGATCAACGAACTAAGTTTATGGAGGAACTGAGATTCAGCTACTAGGTTTACGAGGAACTGAGGTCGTGGTGATCGAGGATGTCATGCGTGACGTTCGAGCTGAGAGAACAACGCATATGGAGACAAGGTTTCACTATGGACGCTGGAGGCGATCTGATCATGAGAGGACGTGAAGACAAATTCTTGTTCGAGTCAGAGCAAGCACGAGGGAGTCGTGTGGTGGCTGGACTCGAGACAAGAGTTGGTGTTGGAGATGGACTTTGAGTTGGTTACGTATATGCATGTATGCATGAAAGATGTGAATGCATGATTACGTAAGAGTTGTTGGCTAATTAGCTTAATTAGCAGAAGTTGTTTGTCCTCTTGTGATTAGAATAGGACAGGGAGTTGTATTTTGATTCGGTCACGTTTGTGCATGTGGCTACCCAATAAATAGAGAGGTCTGTTGTATTGGGTAGAGTACAACAGAGCACAGAACAGGGTAGCACAATGCAGCAGAGAGATAGAGAAACTCGAGTGAGAGTTGTTTTGGGATTTCGTGAAAATCTTTGCTGGATGCTTTGGAGAGGCATCTTATAAACTGATCTATGCAATGAAAATCAAGTTTCGTAAGTTGATGAGTTGCTGATTCGAAATTTTTCTCTCTATTTTATATTCTGCATTTTCGGCTTTCATTTTTAGTTAATTTCATGTGTCTATGAAGTTTCATATTGGTTTAATCCATCCAAAACCTTGCTAGAATATCTAGTGTTTGATCTGAGAAAATTTTGAGTGGATTTGGTTTGTTCTCGAGTAGCTTTTTGTCAACTCGACTAAGTTTTGATTTACTCGATACTAGTTGATATAGTCTGCTTTGACCAAAAGTACCTTTTGATCCACATATCTGATTTACTCGATACTTAATGGGTTAGTTTCGTATTTTAATATAGTTTCTACTAACCAAATTTGAGAGCAATCCGACCAGCAGATCTTTATGTATGTCATTTTTACTAGAGTGTGTACATTCTATTTCAAGTGGAATACCGAATATAAATCGAGTTTCGATTTGGGTGAGCTAATCTTTTAATTTGGTTTCCGTAATCATTCACCCCTCCCCCTCTGATTGTGTATTTACCGCATATTCGATCCTACACATCCACGTAAATCCGAACAAGTAGGAAATCCTTGCCATGCCTGAGAGTGAACAAAGTTTTATCTACAGACCCCATCTGATACCCATGCTCTAGCAAGAAAGACTTAAGCCTAGCATACCCAGCTCGAGGAGCTTGCTTAATCCCATACAAAGCCTTCCTAAGCTTATACACTCTATGAGGATATTTGGGGTGCTCAAAATCTGGGGGTTGCTTGACATAGACCTCTTCTTCTATGAAACCATTGAAGAAAGCATTTTTAACATCCATTTGGTACAACTTGAAACCTTGGGATGGCACGAATGCAAGAAGAATCATAATGGATTCTAGCCAAGCTACTGGTGGAAAGATCTCTCTAATGTCTATCTCCTCTACTTGAGTAAAACCTTGAGCCACAAGCCTAACCTTGTTTCTCACTACAGAGCCATCCTCCCCCTGTTTGTTTTTGAAAACTGATCAGGAAGTGGTTCTACTAGGACCCAAACTTGGTTTCTCTCAAAATTTTCTAACTCTTCGTGCATGGCATCGACCTAATTTGAATCACATAAAGCATGTCCAATATCATGGGGCTCGAAAGAAGCAACAGATGCAGAATCAGTAAAGTGAGCATGATGAGCAGACTTGGAATGAGTCATCCTCTCGCTGAGATCACCAATCATTTGGTGTGGTGGATGACACTGTTGAATGTGTTGAGGAGCCTCACGCTGTGAGAGGATCTCTCCCTCAAACACTACTCGTGCGGGCTCGAAAGCAGTTGAGATGGAAGTAGACGTTGCAGGACCTTCTGCTGCAGTAGAAGAAGCAAAAGCCAGCTTGGGAGTGAGTGTATTAGGATGTATTAGATCACGCTCATCATCCCTAAGAGCTAGAAGGTCGCCATCCAAGAAGATGCTTTCACCAATCTCATGGTCACCTGCACACTCAAAGAAAGCACTAGCGCATGGGGTTGATTCATCAAAGGTCACATCATTGGACTCCATGATGGTGTTAGTGTCAAGATTAAAGACCCTGTAAGAATGACCATTAAGAGAATACCCCAATAAAATGCCATTGGAAGAACGTGATTCAAACTTGTCAAGATTGCCACGCTTCTGAATGAAACATCGACAATAGAAGACTCTCAAGTGTGAGACCTTCGATTGCCTCCCAAAGCGCAACTCATAAGAAGTCAAATTTAAAATCGAGCACAAGAAAACCCGATTGGAGTTGTAGCACGCTGTGCTAATGGCCTTAGCCCAAAACTTCATAGGAGTCATATGCTCATCGAGCATCGTCCTAGCCATCTCCACCAAAGTGCGATTTTTCCTCTCAACCACGTCATTCTGCTAAGGAATGCGTGGGGCAGAAAATTGATGCTCAATGTCATCCTCAAGACAAAAAGCATCAAAGAGATAGTTCTTGAACTCGGTACCGTTATCACTGCGAATTGTTTTCAATGCACCAAGATGTTTCTTGAACAATCTCAAAGCCAAGTTCCAAAAGTGTGAGAATACTTTATCCTTGCTCACAAGAAAGTAGACCCAAGAGTAGAGAGAGAAATTATCAACAATGACAAAGAAATACCACTTCCCACCTGCCAAATGAACCCGGGAAGGACCAACAGTGTCGATATGGAGAAGTTCTCCCGGTCATTCAGTCATCACCAGATTGACTAGTGGGTGGGAGGCAGCAACCCATCGTGCCATACCGACAGGGAGCAAAAACAAGCTTCTTATAAACTTGAGCTTGGGCAATACTCGGATCAAGCCTAGGGCACTCAAATGAGTAAGCAAATCAAAGCTCATGTGCCCTAGTCTCCTATACCACATGCAAAGCTTAGAGGAAGGTTGAGCAATCAAACAACGAGAAGAACCAAGAGAGTCAGAAAAATTAGCTCCAAAAACTCTCCCGACTCTGGAAATATTGCAAATAAAAGCACTAGAAGAATCAAGAACCCGAGAAGTATCATGTTTGAAACTCACTTCCAAGTCCTCATCTAGCAACTAAGATACAGAGAGAAGATTATATCCTAGATGCTCAACCAAAGCTACATCCTTGAGAGTAAAAAATCGTTCACCCTTACCATACATTTGGCTTTCACCCTTCCTTTCCGATCTTCCCTGAAAGTGATGTACTCGTGTTGCTTCATCGGGGTGAGGCTGGAGAACCATGATGCATCTCCAGTCATATGGAGTGAACAACCAGAGTCAATGAGCCACTTGTTCTCCAGGCCTCCGCCTGCCACCTAGATGCGAGAAGAATAGTAGGTGGATCACTCAGTACTGGGGTTAGTCATAAACTTCTTGGGAATCCAGTACTAGGTCATCCTCCCTAAGGTAGTATAAGCAGGTGAATGCAAACCAATCCTAGCACTAGCACGCTGGGGGCGAGTACCTCATCGAGGAGAGTGTGGTTCACTAAAGCGCTGCGACTCAAAGGCTCTTACATGTGAACCGAAACCATATGAGTCATGGTAGGTTCCATGCCAGGCAACACCTCTAGGCAGAGACTGAAAAGCGCTAGGGACTCGTGAGTGGAAGAGGGGAAAAGGCTCATGTATACCAATAGAGGGGCATTAGTTGTCTCGGGTGCTCCACTCCTACTCACGCCACTCATCTCTCTTATGGTGAAAGCAAAACCCAACCAAGTGACCCTCTCTCTGGCAGTAGGTGTAGTGGTAGCATCTCTCGGGAACTCAACTGCTGATCACTCGGGGCTCTCTCACAGGCTCTCTTATCTTGGACTGTGGAGCTCTCGGGTCATGATACGGGCTTCTTCTTTGTGGGTTGTGGAATGAGTTTCTTTATGGTTTGTGGTGTGATATTGATTTTGGGCTTCTTTGCTTCTAGGGTAGTAGGTGTGATGAACACAATCTTACTCTCTCCATTCTAAGCCACCTTCTGAAAACTCAATTGAAGAGCTAAACCCACCTTATCGGCACACATCTTGGTCTTGGCCAAGATCAAGTTTATTTTGCCTTTGCCCTCTGAGCATTTCTTCACTAGAGAAAAGATATAATCATTTTCGACCAAAAGCTTCTCAACATGCCCTCTAACCTAGCTGAGTTTGTCCTGAAAGATGGTGTAGGTGAAACAATTTGACTACACATCCTTCAAACTCCCAGCACTCTCTAATCTAGATTCCAATTCCTTAAGGTGCTTGGCTTTTAGTTGCAAGCAAAGGCTAATTCTTGCAAGCACCTAAGAGAGTGGACCTAGACTCCTCCTCAAGAGCCTTCTTCTCAGCAGTCTCAAGTTGACTTTCAACTTGAGCATGCAAAGCCTAAAGCTCGGTAAGTTCTGTCATAACCGCCAAACAACTCTCACACTCCTCATCATCATTCCTAGACCTAAGCAATCCAAGTTCAGAAGAAATAAACTCATACTTAGGCCTAAGCACCTTCAACTAACGCATAACTTTCTTAAGTAATCTATCCTAGCTAACGAGAGCATCATTCAAAGTGTCGACTTGAATGGAAAGCTGGTTGTAGGAAGGTAATACCTTAGAGGGATCAAGCTTGGAGTCGCTATCATTGTTGTTGCCCGCCATGAAGCAGAGGCCTATGAGGTCCTTGTCTTTCTTCTTTCTAATCATCTACAGTTCGTCCTCCTCCAAGCTCTTCTCCTCGCTTGAAGAGGTGACAATGTCACTGAGAGTTGCCACGAATGCCCTAGAAGCCACCTTGGCCACCTTCTTGGCCATCTTGTCATGGTTCTTCTTGAAGAAAGGTTTCTTGTTTTTCTTCTTGTACTTGTCATAGTCGTGGTCGCGGTCTTCCTTCTTCTTGAGTTTGGGGCAGTCTGCCTTGAAGTGGGTAGTGTTACCACACTCAAAGTAGGCACGGGAACTACCCCTCCTTCGATCTCGGCGGTTGTTGTAGAAGCAGGTAAATTCTTCACGATCAGTGCAAGATCCTCATCATCAAGCACATCCACCTACTCCTCTGTGATAGAGACCAAGGAAGATAAAGCAAAAGCACCAGATAAAGTGTTAGCACAAGAAACACCAACTCCAGACTGGTTGCCAACACTAGGTCCAGAAACTAACGCCATGTTCTGAGACAAGGGGTTTCCGAGACCAATCCGAGCCGTCTTGGCTATCTCGGTGTACTTGAGGTTGTTGAAGAGTTCATCACAAATTAATGTGTCGTAACTTGATGAATCTTTAATGCTCAAGATCTTTACTTCTCATATGCTACGATCCAGAGCATAGAGAAGCTTGATTACTATCTCGTGGTCAGAATAGGGCCAAACACCAACTGATCAAGTATTGCTAACAATTCCATCAAAGCGAGCAAACATAACATCTGTCGGTGTATCAGGAACCAGGGGTCCCTGAGGTCCGAGGCCAGGCCAGCTGTCTGCCACGTGTCACCATCCCGCGAGGTCCCTCCCGCGGGATGAGGAAAATCTAAGTTCCGGGAGAAGGCGCTCGGGGCCACAACCTCTGGTCCCCGAGCACCCCAGTTCCCCGACGACCCGCAGAGTCCAAGTACCGGAAAGAAAGTGCTCGGGGAGGTGCCCGGTCACCCCCGAGCACCCTAGTCCCCCGACGATCAGAAGAGCCAAGTTCCGGGAGAGAGTGCTCGGGGGGCTGCGTGCGGCAGCCCCCGAGCGCCCGATTCCCCGAGGATCAGTGCAAAAGTGCTCGGGAGAGAGTGCTCGGGGTTGCACGTGGAGGCCCCCGAGCACTCGGTTCCCCGAAGGTTCGTGCGAGAGTGCTCGGGAGAGGGTGCTCGGGGAGGTGAACAGTACCCCCGAGCACCCGGTGCCCCGACGACCCAGAAGGGCCCCCGAGGGGCCCGCCGATGAGGTGTCAACCAGTCAGAGGTCCGATGCCGCATTTAATGGGCGTGCGCGGCCTGACACCCCCAACTACTCCCGCCCGCAGTGTCAGTCCCTGCCATGCTTTGGCAGAGAGGCGTGGGGCCATTAATTGCACGGGTCCCGTCCTGTATCATCCGGTGTATCTCGGGATAACGTTGCTAGGACCAAGGCATTCCGTCTGCCGCCCTGCCGTGACAGAGGAACAAGACAGGGCGGGCACGCCGGGTGCCTCTGTGGCTGCCGGGTGGGCCCTCTCAACGGCCCCCGTCGCCAGGGCGCCTACAGTGACAAGTGACCGGACGCGCGCCGCGTTTTTCCACTACCCCAGTCACTTTGCCCAGAGAAAATGATGACGCCTTTCTCAGTCGTGTGTCTTGGAACTTGTGCCCCTTCCTTCCCGTTCGGGGTATGTCGCGGCCGGCGAGTGCATAAAAGGATCGGCATACAGAGAGAAGAAAAGAATCATAGAACAATTGGATTGAACAGAAGCCCAAGCAGTCGACCGTGCCACACTCAGACGAAAAAGACGAACCCCACAACGAACCAAGCCAACAGACGAAAACATTGCAAGCAAGCCTGAGCAGGCTCCTGCCGAAGAACAAGGAGCCTCAAGCTCTTAGTTAGACACTATATTCTTGTAACCAGATATATCCCTGAGGGATCCCACTCAGGATAAGTTATTGCATCCATACAGGAGTAGGGTATTACGCCCCTGTGCGGCCCGAACCTGTCTAAACTCCGGTGCATTTACTTCCCTTAGCACTAGGTCGATCATCCCCCACCACCGGCCGTTGCATTTACTTCCACTTCCATTTATTTCTTCGACGAACTTATTCAGGATCATCCCCCTGGCCGAATCTTTAAAAAGGGGTCTCTCGGGATCCCTGCGACAGGAGTTAATCCTCCGACAGCATCCAAAGACTCTCCGGGGCTTTGCACAAATATTTGATATTCTTGGTTGTATGTGCATTAACGTTTTGCCTTAATCTGATTAGTGCCTTCATGAAAAACACTCAGAGTAGTCCAGATTTCTCACGCAGTACGGATGTGCTGAACCATGTCAAACTCACTCCGACTCAGGCTTGTGAACAAAATATTTCTGGCCTTGTTGTTAGCCTCATATTGTTCGATTTGATCCTGAGTCGTGCGAGCAGCAGGGATCTCGTAGTTGGAATCAACTACCTCCCAAATTGCATTTCATTGGCTTAATAGATAAGCCTCCATGCGCACCTTGCAGTACGAAAAATCATGGCCATCAAATAGCAAAATCTTCTCACTTCTCTCCATGTCGCATACGGATCATAAAGCCATTTAAGCTCAGCAAGTGATCAAACCAGCTCTGATACCTATTGTAGGATCAAAAGTGGTGACTAGAGGGGGGGGGGGCGAATATACGCTCAATAATTTCTTATGAAATAGATGGCCTTCTCCTATTTTTAATCACCCAACGCACCTCAAACTAAGCAGAAGCAAAATACTCAGAGAGACAGAGTGAGATGGAAAGTTTCAAGGAAATATGACTCTACAGATAGAATATGAACCATAAGTTCCATTCAAAACCATTTCATGTGTCTTTGTACCCAAAAGCTCGCAACTTTGAAGATGAACGAAACAGAGACGAGATCACTGGGTAAGTAAATTTTTCAAGTTTACAAGATGATAGTTTAGAGGCAAGAGAATTCAAGACCCTATCACATATGCAAGTGTATGTGAATTTTATACCTCTAGAATCAAGAAAAACAACTTCTCAAGGTGTAGAAATTTCAGCTCAAAAAGAAAAACAAAAATCAACAACAAAAAACCAAGAACATGCAAACATGCAAGGGAACCAATAGAAGGAAACTAGAATGAGGAGAATTCAAGCATATGCAAAAACTTAAACTTCATTACTCAAAGAGGTCAACCCTATTCTAGGTAGAATACAAAGATTTATCTCTCAAAACTCTCACCTATTACATAGGCTAAGCACTCCTCTCCCTCTCCTATAAAACCCTAGCACAAGGCTCTCATGTGGATGGCTCAAGGGATTGGCTTCCCAACAAGTCAAACCCCTCTATTTGTAGCCTAGGAAACTTGACCCCAAGTTTTCTTGACTATTCTCAAAATACCCCTCTCTTGTAGTACATATCTACGTACCACTGGGGGCATTTTGGTCTATTTTCTCCTCCATCTATCGGATGACCGTGGCACCTTCAGGACTTAGCTTCGCCTCGATGCAAGCTTCGCGATGATGTCACGTGCACTCCATCCACCCATAGTTTTGTGGCCAAACCGGGGAACTAACTTGCACGCTTCTTAAGGCGTGACTCACAATTGCTTCCTTTGACCTCAAGTAAGTCTTCCGATGTTGACGCGTGTCCTCTGTCTTGTGATCTTGACCGCTAGCAAGTCTCTCTCGCTCTCAATCTCTCGGGCCACCTTGCCACTTGCACTGGCATCCCATTCGCTTGATATTGTCAACGCACCGCCTTCATCAACCTTCACCTCTTTCCTTGCTTGACCTCCACGTGTACAGCTAGGATCATCATTGACTTCGCCTAGCCTCCTTGATCGTCCGGCACCAAGCACCCCGCTTAGCCCCAATCACGTGCCTTCGACCGCCAACATGCATCCATCACCTGCGCACCATAAGACCAGCAAACACGCATCTCCAGAACCATATAACATCAGCACATGTTAGTCCAAATTAAAATCAAATTGAAAAAGATTATACATAACAAAAATATGAACATCGGATGGTCCAACGTTCACACCAGTGCAACACTGGACCATCCAATGAGTACAACTCCACTGGAATCCAGTTTGCATTCCCCTCTAGAGAAATTAATCCAGTGATCATAAAATCTCAACACCGGACAATCCAGTGAACACCTCAATATTTGCCTCAGAACTGAAAGGCTCCGATGATACTCTCCGGTGTTCACATGGCCATCACTAGACCATCCGGTGAGGACATCATCACTGGAACTTAGTTTTTCAACCTCTCTGGAAATTTTTGTTCGGTGAAGCCTTCGGTGATCACCCCTACACACACTGGATCATCTAGTGAGGCTACCTCACCAGACTTTCATATTTGCACCCTTCGCTAGAAAAATTAGTCTTTGGTGAATGAATTTTTCTCGGCCTCTATGCTGAAAAGCTCTGGTGCTCACATCTACCACACACCGGACTATCCGGTGAGGTCAAAAACCCTCACATCAGACTATCCAGTGAGTGCAAACTTCCTGAATTGAGACACCGATATAAACTCCAATTCTTTTCAACGTAGGTTAGAAAAATCAACATTGAAGTATATAACATGCATACGCTAACCAATAAAAGCCACACAAACGTCAATCACTCATCACACAAGATAAACCAAGGCATATCTCAACTTGGTTTCTCAGTTATCAATGCCTCGATGTTCATGACAGGATTGTTTGCTACATCGACAGTTGACAAGTTAGCTGGTGTCCCCATTAGCAACCATGATGCATTAGGAGACCGAAATTTCATGGGCTTTACCTTCGTCAACGGCAACTCCAATGAAAATGACCCCGCATCATGTGACCTATCAGGTGAGCACGAGGATCGCCTTCATAGGGGGTGCAACATACAATTTCCAGGCCTCCATTGTCCAGATGGTCAGCACCGTACTATGTTTCATCTTCAGGACCTTCACCGCTCTTGGGATGGTCCTCATCGCCTACCTGTTTGCCTCGTTCCCATGGGAACAGGAGGATTGTATGTTGCATGCATGATCTTCAATTCCCCTACCAAGCATGTGACGGACTACCTAGTGCATGATAGATATCAACATCTAGAAGGAAAACATTAACTTTGTCTTGCAGAAATCTTCCAATGGGCACGACAAGGATGCACGTGGATACAAGGGAGTACTACATTGCAATCATCTTCAAGGGATTCTACGACATCTCCAAGGACATCATCACCATAATCCATGTCTTCATCACACTCATTGCCAAGTCTACCTCCTTCACCTACATCAATGGCGATGCAATCATCTAGGTGCTCCTTCGACTCAAGGCCACCAACATCAACATCAAAGCAAGGCGAATGGAGTTTATCAACCATCTCCGACATTGCCTCATCACGCCAGGGAGCCACATGGGAGCAGAACTCATTCTTCAACATAGGGCTTCCTCGGGCTTCAACCATGGCCCCCATCTTGCAGCACGTGGAGCTTTCCTCAATTAGCAGCTCAAGGACGAGCTGCAAGTGAAAGGGGGGGGGGAGATATGTCATGGGTCAAAATCCAGCCCATGGCCCAATAAGACCGTGTGTATTGTAGCAGTGGTTGGGTCCACACCATTTCTTGGTCATTAAGTAGATTATGATTTTTCATAACTTTCCAAATTATAATAGATTACTTAGAGGTTAAGTTAGTCTCTCTACATAAAGAGAGGCAAATTATCAATAAAGAGATAAGCAAGAATTAGAAAGAAAACCCTTCTTCTTACAGTCCAGACGTCTAGCGCCTGGCTGACCCTCGCCTTCTCTCTCTCATACCACCACCTTCTTGCGCCCAAACCCTAGCCGCTGGTGACCTCCATGGTCGCCATCCCCCTCCTATCCCTCCTCCAATAAATAACCACCATTATAGATGTGCACTAATTTTAGTTGTTTATTGGTTTTGGGGTTCCCCTATTGTGATTCTTGCTGGAGATATTGGGCTATACTTGGAGGTGTTTCTTGCTCTTAATTATTGTTATGTGCACCAAATTCTGATGGTGATGCACATCAATGTTCTGCATCAAGGTGCTAAGAATCTTTGGCAGATGATGTCCATTTCCTTTCTTGCATGAATTGGGGCTCGCAGGGGCAAGACTTCGTTAATGCTTCTTTCTTATATGTGGTTAATTTCTTTGTAATTGCATTGACTAAAAAAGCTAGCAATTTGTAGTCTCACTTTTGCTTCATTCCATCAGTGTGCCTTGTCATACTCTGGCCTTGGACAGAGTTGCAATTCTACTGAATAAAAAGCAGCAACATGGCAAACATTTGAAATTTGTATCCTTTCTATAAGATTGATTTAAGCGGCTACTGCTTACTAAACTATCTACTAGTAAGTGCTAGCGTGTTGCAATGGTTCCTATACCATACAACCCGTATTTTGCTCGTTTCCCCGCTGCATTAACCTTTCTCTTAAGAAGTGCATGTTAAAGCAATTTTATGTGCATCAAGAATCTTGCACGAAGACATCTAGGTAATTTAGCCATAGATATCCCTTCAAAATAAAGTAAAAGGTGTCAATAGCATGGCCGTTGACGCAAATCCTCAAATATGATAATTTGTGATCTCGAGAAGCCATTGTTGCTTACACTGGATAAAGCTGCACGGTTAACGGATGATTCTTACCATGTATGTTCATAAACAATTTAATTTGAATTGTGCAGGACAAACAAACTTCAAGAAAAAAAATAAAGATAGATACTTAATGTTCAGGTCAAGAATATAATTATCAAATTATTCAATCTAAATTAATTGGAGTCTTCCAATTATGAACCTCTCGAAAAGGTCAGCTAGGAGTAGGGACGCATCCCTTATGACGGAGAGAAACCCAGGAGACGCCCGGGAGAGGCAGTCCGCTGCAGTCAGCCCAGCAGGCGTAAGGACGCGTCCTCGGCAACAATACTCGCGGCTCAAACACACGAGTTCTTGCTTTAACATGATACGAAAGGAGGCAATAGCTTCTGATGCAGGTCTTCAGGTGAGCTGTGGAGCAGCTGGTGGCTGCGTGTGGCCACCCCCATCGGCATCGTCGTCGTTGGTGGTGTTGAGGGTGGAGGGGTTGCAATCGATGCCGCATAGAGCTGAGATCGCCGCCCCCATCGGCTTCCTCGTCATTAGAGCAACTCCCGGCTCACCTAACTGGACTGCTTCTTGATCAGCCTATCGGACCGTGTTCTCAACAAAGCACCAATGCAGAAAGGTTCTTAGCGGCGGCAGAACCTTGAACCGAATAAACATACAGATGAAAATTGGATCAGCAGGTATTGATCAGATATTAATATACTACTCTGTAAATCGACATTGCATGGCAGACACCTAAGTCCAAAATCATCGCTGCTTCAACCATAAATCTCTGGAACCATCAGGTAACGGATCCAAGCTAGAGTCTGCTGCAGCAGCCCAAGGATTACAGGTTAAAACTTGCGAATAGTTGGATGTCCGATTGAAGAACACTTGCTCATCCGACAAACAGGCAGGTGGTTCAGGTACAATATGTATAAAAATTGTAAGACCAATTGCGTGTAAATAGGACCTAAAGACCATGCAAACGAAACAAATGGCATACATACCTTCTTGGTTGGGTATATGCATTGTAGCATCATATATAGGTAATCATGAAAGCTTGACAATGGACCGTCAAGCTTGAACTTGCTCTACACACCAGTTAAGCTAAACGTGACATTCCTGCCAAGGCCTCATTATTTATGCTCTAAAACCATTAAACTGCAAGTGATAAAGAGTTATGGAAAAGAAATTTTAGAAAACATAAGGCAATATTCTTTTGATAATAACATTAGCTAACATTTTCTAAAGTAGCCGTACTACCTAGCTGGAAATGTCAAGAATATTGATCCATATTACCACAGAAGACTAACTGACTTGATTAACTCCATGAGCAAGCACGAAAATTATGAAACTGGGGTTAATTCATCAAGTAGACATTACAACTAACGTCACTAAAAAATAATAAAATTTACCTATCATGTGCAACCACCTACCCCCTCCCTCCCAATATTATTTTCCCGTGTTTTTATTAGACATTGCGGGAGGGAGGTAGGGTGAGTAGAGATAAGTATCTGGAAGTATTTCTTTCTAAAAGCTCTATGAACACAGAATAATATGATTGATGCAACTATGCTAATGTAAGTAATTTCAATCAGTACATAGGATACGTATCTGTAAACTTTCTTCACTTCAGAACATGTTGTATTTGCCTGTGTTTTTTTGTCCTCCAAGTCAAATCTGCAATTGTTGTAGTGGAACTGCCAATTAAATAGCATAAGATAGCACGAACGATATAATAGAAGTAAAACAGCCAATGATGCCCACAGCAACAGTTCTAAAGCCACTATGTGAAAAACAGTCAAAGAAGACACGAAATGAGTGACGGTTTATGATAATAGAGATGGGTCATAGTTGTGATCCGTTACTAAAAATAACTCATCAGTAACAGATCATCTTAAGTCAGTCGTAGGTGATAGGTTAATGTTTTGACCCGTCACATATGATGACACATCAGTGATTGATCATCCTAACCAATCATTAGTGACGAGTTAAATTGTGACCCGTCACTAATGACTAATTCATCAGTGACGGATCATCCTAAGCAATCATTAGTGACAAGTCAAGTTACGACACATCACCAATGACAATATTCACAAATACTTGGCTCGGTATATGATGCTATAATTAAATATATACACATATACATATTCCTAAGGCAATATTGTGTGTGTATATATACACCCCTAGGTATTCGTATACTTATGTTTATATAGATATATATACACAACATTTATGGTTGATTTTATAGATGTACATGATTGATACATAAAGCTACCATTTCATGTGGCGCAAAAGTGCATGTACTCCTGGTTTATACCATGTGTGTATATATATGTATAGTAGCATAAACATATACTCATATATATGTGTATACACATATATATAGTGGTACATCCATATACTCCAGTTATTCTATGTTATTTTTCTCTAATCATTAGGGGTATATATATATACAATACAACCTTAGAAATATATGTATATAATGCTAAAAAATTAATTTTTATTTTATTTTCCCTTAATTTTTCTCACTCAGTAGCACTAGAATAGCACCTATTGTACATTTATGCTCAATTTTGATGTAAAGAGTGATGGCTATGGACACAAGCATGTGTTCCAAAAATTTGGTCTCAAAAAATTCATCAAAGCTGACGAAGTTGGGGAGAAACGGATGTAATTTTTTATGTAGATATCTGTAGACTCAAAAAACATCAAAATCGGAGTCCATATGCAAAAGTTATACCTATTTTACTGAAAGACACTATGGGTCACCTATCAAATTACAATTTGGGAAAAAAAAAACCCGATATAAGTCATAAGTGACGGGTAACGGTTATGACCCATCACTTATGACCTTTGGCAAAAAAATTAAAAGGATAAAATATCCAGCCTTCTTTAGAACGCACGTGAGGATGAGATGGTAAGGGGCAACGCATACGAGCGGGGGTCACGAGCTCGATTCCTGTGGAACGAAGAGTATAAAAAAAGTATGAAAAATAGCAAGTGACACGTGGTGAGTGGTGATAGCCCTTTTGTATTGAGATTTTTTTTTTGACTTTTTTGGTGTTCAAAAAACACGAAAGACGTTCATCAGTTATGACTTTTTATAAATGATGGGTCGTAATTATGATTTTTTATAAGTGACGGATTATAGTTATAATCTATCAATTATGACTTTTTATAATTGACAAGTCAAGTTGTGACCTATCACCAATAATCTCATTAGTGACAGGTCTTTATCTATCACTTATGACTAATCATCAGTGCATTCGGAATGACGAGTGTGGGATCCGTCACCTATTGACGGTTATCACCTGTCACTTATGATCTTTTTTTACATAGTGAGTATATTATCAGACAAATGACTAATAGAGCCAAAATAATGTTGTAGTTTATTCCAGCAGATTAGTGTATGTACAACACTGTTTATCGCTGATAAGGACCGGTTATTTTTAAATAAATAAAAAGGCATTGCAGGCATATCTAAAGCTAAAAAATAGGTAACACCCATAGGAGTGTAACTGATTAAAATGCTATTTGCTGACATGTAAACAATATACGATGTTAGGTAGCACGCTACCAAAGCAAAATTCTTTCCTACGATCTACAGAACAATTAAAAAGAGATGTACATAGCAGCTGGTATATAAAGGATAATCTTGACAGGTGAATTTTGTCAAATACTGCAAAAGTGAATGGATTATCACTAACGAATAAAATTCAGAAAATACGTTGTGTATACCTAGCTTATTTTTCTATCTTTCAAGTAGTAGCTGATAGCATATATACCATGCAGAGAAATAGGACCAGAATGCGGATATGGGATAAGGAAAATGGAAATTGTCTTAGCAACACGGCAGTGACCACCTGAAATTGAAATCCAACCAAAATAATTTTTACTAAATACGCATCTACTGCAGCTATTTGTACGGAAGATCTCAATCTTCCACACATTTTGCACTTACCGTCACAGTTCAAACCAAGCATATATGCTATACGCAAACAATGCATTAGATTTCCCGACTCCCTGAGCGGGTGCCGGCTCCATAGGTGTCAGACTGGCGGCTGGAGTGGAAGGACGGCTCGGGACGGGGAACCATAGTTGGCTAAAATAACTATAACTCACTACTATAAAAACTCTCTTTATTATCAACTTTAAAATCCTCTTCACAATTAATTTTGAAATCAGTAGTAGGTAAAAAACAGTAATAGTGTATCACTATCGGCTTCGTGGACCGATAGTAAAAGGAGTTATCACTGCCGGCTAAAGGATTTAGCCGGCAGGAATGTCCTGTGTATCACTGTCGGCTGGTGATTTCAACTGGCGGTGATTTTTAAGGCATCATTGCCGGTTGAAAGCTTCAGCCAGCAGTGTTGTGCCTCTCTCATTCTACTCCAGCCCTACCGTCCCTCTCTCTCCTCGATCTCTCTGTCTCTCTCCCACTCAATACATGCGTACAATGAGATATATATAATGTAAATTAATAATAAAGATATCTTTATTAATACATAGTAATTCATATCACACATATATACATAATAGTTCTCACATGTCACATCCGAAAAATCGATCGAGTTGAGTCAGTCCAGTATTCCTCTACCTCTATCTTACATAGCAAAATAATGATGATTATAATCAGAACTAGGATTGTAACATCTTTACACGTGACATCACACTTCTTCTTACTTTTAAAGTTAGCCAATTTTAGCTCGGCTTGGATGATTTGACTATTATATGCTGCAACAGCTTCATGTTTGGATTTATATCATTTGTAATATATTCCTTTGAATCCATTAATTCGTGCATGGCATTCCTCCAAACTAGAGAACACTCCATTTTGCCGACCACGATAAACAACATACCATGTCATAGCAACAATAAATTTCAGAGAATATGGAAAAATGATATACTACAAATCACACTAATGCTCTGTAAACTAGTATTGTACTAGATAGCCAAACCAACTAGTATTTCAAAAGCATGGATATTATACCATATATCAAAATACAAGAGAATATTCAAGAGTATTCATTACATATGATCTTGCGATAAAAAGATAACAGGCTATAAAGAACAGTATCTCTCATCATGTATACAGAAAGTAATGGAAAATAAGAACATAATTTGTATAAAGTACTCTTAGATATTGAGTAACAATAGACCCCAGAACTGTTAAAGTTCTGCTCCCTAATTGTGCAATCCGACAGTGTGCGCCTCCGGCGCAGGTCAATTTTGTCCTAGGTAAAACCCGTCGGGCCCGCAGTCAGCCTCTTTGTCTAGGTGGCCACGGGTAAAAAGGATTAGGGTCATTTAATAATCTGATTTTTTAGAAAATGGTGAAATTCATTTATTGTCGCACTAGTAATTTGACTGAAACTTGTAAAATACATAGAAAATTAAATATAGCTACAAAATTATGAGACCAATTTGTTTAGCTTTGCATTATCATTCTATACATGATTAAAATATTAGGAGCCAGGAAATATGTGCTGAGATTTCTTTAAATAAAGAAATGTGCTTAAGCTTCATTAAATCATAATTAATTATTGGTAACTCCAAAATTGATGAAACCAATGTTGTTAATCTTCGTGTTTTATGTCCTCTTCAATAAAAATATTTATCCCCATTCTAAGCGTAATTAACTTTCTAATTAGGTTTGAGCTTTGTTTAAGCTTAATTAATTCAGGAAATTAGCAAATGATTAACACTAATCTCACTTAAGGAATCATTAATGCTTTAATACTCGTGCCATGATGCATTGCATCTCCACTTTGGTCATAAACTGTGGAGCATCTCTCATCGCATATCATCCGTACTCAATGTGACACATCGTTATTTTATTAGCAAACGACGTTTCGGAGAGTCGTGAGTTTGAACACGAAGGTGAACCAGCGGAGTTCTGTGAATGTTGCATAGGAAGAATCAGGGAAGCACCAGGCAAGCATCTATCATATCTCTCCTATGTTTCGGTGAATAGTTGGTAAACCTGTTAGATTTTGCTATATGTCGTAGATGCATGTGATAAGTAGTCGATGTCGGGAATCGGGTAGAATATATTTGTTGCATCGTACCTACCTTGATGAAGTTATTCATCCTGATCCTTGTAACCTGGGCATTTTTATGATATGGTCCAACTTAAAAGTGATGCGGTAATTTCTTAGCCTTGCATAGGTCATCGGTAAAAGTCGAGCGATGGATGTCACTGTCGTTCGCGAGATGTAGGAATTTCAACTACAGTTGCAAAGAAATGATATGTTGTATTGATGAGTTGAAAACATTGAGACGAGATGTGAGCGGGTGCTAGGGGCAGTTCGGGAGAGGAGACCTGGGTGTCATACACCGCTTGCATCATTTAAACATCGTCTGTGGTATCATTTGGCTTAAGCACTTTCCATACTTCCTCATGTCAATCTAATGGTAAGATAAGCCGATTATCGTATGCCGTGCTGACGCTTGCCTTCGTCCTTATGACGTGTAGAAAAAGTATGAGGAGATGCAATGTGGTGGGGAGCCACAGGTGTCAAGGACACACTCGCGGTAACCCCAGTGCCATAGGGGCAAGTGCAAGTGGGTATTTCCGGGTATGAGAAAGGTTGTCTCGGGGGCTAAGAGGATGGACCCGAGTCGTGTGGGTAAAGATGTACCCCCGGCAGGGTGTAAGAATAATTCAAATTTCTGCGCTCTCTATTATGAGCATGCTTAGGTCCATTGGGCAACTTTGTAGAATTCGTTCAGTTTGGGAAATGAAAAGTATGCGGGCTTCTGGGAGGAGCATGCACTGGTACTTATTCGAGTTAAGCAAGTTTACGTTATTGAGTATTATGTTTATTATTAGTCAAGCAAGTTTACGTTATTGAGTATTATGTTTATTATTAGTTAAATTTCTTTTCCGCTGATTCAACTTAACTTTGTGGCTATTTCCTTGCTACTCAACTCAATGCATTATCCTTGGAGTCAGGCTATTATATACCCATATTGTGTAAGTCTTGTCAGTACCTTCATACTCAGGGTGTTGTCCTTAAGTTGATGTAGGTAATGAATAATTGATTTATGATTACTTTTATCCTGGTGGTGCTGGAGATGGCCACGAGCAGAGATCGAATATCTAAGTTAGTCCTGGTGGTGCCTTATGGGCAATGGTGCCACTAGTCTTTTCTTTTATTAATATCTTTCCGCTGCGTTATGAAACCTCTGATCTAAGTAGAAATTGGAATGTGGAGCAATGTCTATAATTGAAGTTAAAATTTTTGTACTCTGTTCATATCTTTTAATAAAACTCTATTGTAAACGGTATATGCTGTGGTCTTGAGCTTTGTTGAGCACATATCAGGACTGCCAGAATTACTTCTATTTTAATCGACTTAATTGTCGATTAAACGGGATGTAATTTGGGCGGGTCTGACAGTGCCCCAAAATGATCATTTAGAGAATTGAAGTAGCAATATTAAAGTCATGTCAATTTTTCTAGTTCTATTTGCATCTCACCAAATAGTTCACAAGAATGGGAGTGTTGTTGGTTGCTACCATACACCACAACCATCACTTCAACTTTATTTGTACAAAATATACAAATTGATACCAGGTTACGATGCAATATCACTTATTTTAAAGAAGGGGAGGAAGAAGTGATATGTGCATACATTATACCAATATTGTTTATTATGGCCAATTATGATGAGGTACAATTGTTTCAAAGAGAATTATAATTGTTTTATAAAGAACTTATGATATTATATAATGAGAGTTCCTTGCATTTTGCTTTGTGTAGATGTTTATGGACAAAACATTGCTATATGCAAATCGAGGACAGTTTGCTGTAAAGAAGGGGAGGATGATAAGGGCATGGCTCCCTTGGATACACACAAGGTGAATTCATTCCTCATTGCTCATATTTTCTTCGTAAAGAATAGAATACTACTAAGTTTTTATGTTGTTTTGTTGTTTAGGAACCTAGGAGAAGCACCACAACCTCACCTAGACATCATCACTCGAATGCCAAGTCTACTCGGAGTCAAAGTCGAGTCCTAGTCGAACTCCAAATTCTACTCGGAGTCCCAAGATAGCACGTCAACAAATAGGCATAACTCTCGCATACAAAGTCCAATTGAGGTGATCTTGAACTTGCTGGAAAGCGTATGATGAGTCCTTTCTAATGGATCTAGCCTCGACCAAAAATTTCTTATAGTTTAGTCAGGGTTGATGAAATAAGGTGTAGTTTCACTATTTTGGGCCTTGTTGGGTCTTGTAAGCATGTTGAGGTTGGAGTCTAGGTTGTGTATGCCTCTTCCCACAGCTGCACAACCCTAGGTCGATCTCCTCGCGTTTTGCCCTTTAAATATATATTAGCCATCATAGTTTCGGCTTGGGTTTTTCTTAGATATTTTGTTTTAGAAAGTTTCACCGTATATCAGTTTCTAAAAATCAACTCGAGTTCATTGGTAATCAGCAATATTCGTATTGCATCTACCTGTTCTTGCTTGTGTTCTCGATTCACTTGCAGGAAATACCTTCTTAGCGAGATCAACTGTGTCTTGGCACGATTGATAACCATGGAGTAATGATGTAGTGGTTGCAAAGGTTTTTGATCTGTTCTAGTTAGAACCTTTGAATCATCAATGTCAAAGCTCCACTAAATCAACTTATCATATTACCTTTTGGGAGATCGGACAACCCCGTTCCCCCATCACGGTAAGCCTCGTGAGCCTTTTTCTTTATCTTTTCTTCTTCCCGATTAGTCCTAATCAAGGAATGGGTAGCAAAAATCTTATAGCGACCAAGACATGGGTAACCCAACCCGGAGGGTGAGAACGTGGGCATTTGGGGTGAGGAGTCAGACAAAGTCGAGTACATCGGCACAACGGGCTCAGGTGGATGCGGAGGTGGTGAAATAGCATCACCGGCCACATCCTCCGTCAGTGGTGACATGCTGTGTGAAGACGAGGTCTTAGCAACTGGTTGTTTGCCGATCGATAATACTATGGTGTCACCAACTCCGACGCCCAACCCTATGGTTCTAGCCTGGACTGCAGCTCCCGAGGCTCTGACCATGACCTAGGATCCTGAAGCTCTGGCTCTGACTCCAACCCAAACTTCGGCCCTTCAGCTCGCCCCTCCGGTAAGCTCAAACTTCTTCCAAGCCCTTATAACCGCGGTAGTTGATTAACTTGTCGCATGGATAGGTGCCATATCAGGATCGTGGGAAGGTGGTCATTGGCATGGGCGCCTCAGTTGTTATGACCTTACCCACGCCAAGACTTATGGCAGAGGAGGTCGTCACGCAGGTGCTTGCCATTTGGAAGGTGCACTACCAGGACATTGACACCAACATCACTCAGCAATACATCCTTAGGAAAATGGAGGTGGCAATCTAGAAGGTGGAGGAGATGCTTGGGCTGACCAAGGGATATGTGGATACAATGATGTTTAAGTTATCACCTTAAGACTCTTGTCTTCTGCGGTTTGTAATAAGAACTCAGTAATTTGTTATGACTTAAGATTTTTATCTTAAATGTTCTATACTTAACATGGGAGCATCGTGGGTGCCTGGTACTGAACGTGTTTGACAACATCTCATGATAGCCTTACTTGCTTTTCCCTTTGATTCGTAAGATGCATCAACCGCTAGTTGAGGTGCTTAGTATGGTTATTCTTAGGTCTAACTTGAGTGGAAGGCGTCATAGTCTTTAGTCACTCGTGGACATGATAAGGAACCTTTTCGTAACCCCATAGTCGCAACTTAGCACTCCATCTATTCTCACTAGGATCTATTTTCAGAGCTTGCACAATATGTCATTTTCAGTCCAATATTAAGTATCCGTTAAGCCACCGACTATCTATTCGGGAAGAATTCCTAGCTAGACATTCTAAAAGTTAGGAAATGAATAGCACAATAAAGTAGAAGAAAGTCATATTGGCCCTTAGTCATAGAATGACTTTCTATAACCTCGGGTGTGTACATGGTAGTGGTACCTGTATGGTGACTTGCCCCATTGTTAGGCATTAGGATGCACGAGACGACAAATAAGGCTAAAAAGGGGTATTCAGGTGACTTTCTGGGCAATATGATATTTATTATTATCAATGTACTCCTAGTACTTACATATGGGACTTACAAATCTAATTAACGTTCAATGAACAATTGTGAACCTATCACATTAAACCATTAACCTAAATGGCACAAACTAGATTTAGCCAATACACAGGGACACTTCTACTTCAGGGATAGCACATTGCTGTCGGGTTTCGCACTAGTCGTGGAACCAGATCCTCGGGTTGTTGGGTTTGCTTCTCAGGTGCTTTGATCATAGATACAATGAAGACATCTTGTTCACCTTGATCCTTGAGCTCTTGGCTCTCTTGTTGGGTTGGTGCTAAGATACCATGTCGAGAATTTGCTTGTCGTAGTAAAGACCTGCCTTGGGGCAACCCGATTGGTGATGACTCCATCGGGTCCCGAGATCTTCACGCACTGCTAGGTGGCCATGAACTTGGCAGTACTTAGTCGTCCTAAGATGGCATTGTACGTCGCCTCGAAATTGACCACATCAAATAGAATCTTCTCTGTTCGGAAGTTGTCATGCTTCCCGAAGGTGACATGGATCGATTGATATCTTGCCGATGGGCATGACTCAAGATCAAGACATCTGCATCACATCAAGTGCACTTGAAAAAAGGATGTTCAGAGAATTTCCTCCATCGATAAGAACCCAAGAGACCATGCAATTGTTGATCGTAGGATCAACCACTATCGGAAAGTGGCATGGCCATATGAATTTTCCTGGGCAATCATCTTGGTCGAAAGAGATTTTGACATTAGACAAATTGATGATCTGGTGACCCTTTGGGATAGTAGCTAAGACTTCTTAGGCCATCATCCTATATTGCCATTTGGATTGATAGGTTGCGGATCCGCCAAACATGTGGCCAATGATCCTTTCTTCCAATTTGTAGAACATCGGGTCTGAGTCGTCTTCGCTACTTTTTGAGATAAAGTCCATGCTCTAGGTCATGGCCTCGGCCTTGTTCCCTTTGGGCTTGTTGACCTTGTCCTTGATTAGCATTGATGGAGCTTGTGGCCTTCAATCTGGTGGAAGTCGTACCAGGGCTTTTCGCCACATTTGCTGGTGCCCGGCTGGTGGCTCTTCTCCTAGGATGAGCCGGGACGCTTGTCGAAACGGGTATCAGGAAGGTCTGCCAAAACTTCATAAGCTTTAGTTTTCTTGCTCTTACTCATTTTGAGTTCTTCTTGGGCTTATTCCGTGCCATGTCATCATCTAGTTCGAGCTGAGGGTGCTTGATGCCATGTTCCCTTTCCTTGACAAACAAGAGTGCCTCTTTTGCATTAGCTGCATTGTCCACAATCCTCATGAGCTTCTTGACCATCTCAGGCTCCTTTGTAGTAATGCCCTTAACACATCGTCGACTTCTAATCCATCGGGTAAATGCTTGGATGATGTAATAGTCATTTATCTTCTAGATGGTGTTCATTTAGATGGCACAGAAGAGGTCGTTTTTGTGCGAGGGTGAACACAAGTACCCTCGAAGTTGTCTCGGAGCAAATCACAGAGCTGCTCTCATTAGTAGATCATCCCTGGCAGTAGATTGGTTAGCCAGGTCCTGGCCAATCCTTCATGGGCTGCGGGGAGGTAGTTTGCTGTAATCTTTTTATCACCACCAGCTTCTTAGATGGCTGTAGTGTAGATCTTAAGGAACTCGATGAGATTAGTATTCCTGTTGTACTTCTCCATGAAACTGGGCTAGAATCAAGCTGGCCAATTTACCCTTCATAGATCCGGAGAGAAATCTTGGCATCCGTTGATGGTGCCCTCATCGGTCCAGGTAGTTGCAGGTGTTCCGCCCATCAAGGTCAGAGATCAGTCATGGCTTCTACTCAAATGGTGCCGGGACGACCTCTATTTAGGCCACTAAGGAGAAGTTGATGGTTTCTTGGGGGTCTTCAAGCATCTCTGCTACTCAATGATTTCACACATATCATTTATGGGGTGGTTCTTGATCAGTGAGGTCCTGCAATGGCTAGGTGGTCGATTGTCTTCCTAGACTATCTTGTTCTGGGGTTTACGTCTTTCCATATCTGAGTCATCACGGGAAAGATCAACATGAGACTTCTCTCAATTATAACTACTGATGGCTACATCTATTTGAGATTTCTCATGCTAAAGGATAGCTTCTTTGGCTAGGTCGTTCATTGAGAGTTGATCCAGTCTTTACCACCTGGGGTAGCCTGATCTATAGTGGGGGGGGGGGGTTGTAGGAGGGCCTCTTGAAGAAGGAGGAGCCTCTGAGCTATTGCAGATCTAAACACTGAGTTTCATTTTGATGATCAGGGGACGTGAGGTCATAGATCCTGTTGGGATTTTGGACCGGAGGAGTTGTCATCAGCGAAGGCTAGTTGGCGTTTCTCGTAGCCGGGGTGGTAGCGTCCCACATATTTATGGGAGCATTGTCATCATGATTGTACAGACCAGCACTGCTACATAAACCCCTATATATATCAACCCATCACTGTCGGTTTCTAATTGGCCAACAGTGATGGGGAATCACTGCCGGTTCATAAGTCGCGCGGGAAAATACAGTCATCGTGGCTTACGAATTGGCAATGATAAGGGCATCACTACCGGCTATTGGCTTGAGCTGGCAATGATGCCCTGCTCCATCTTCACTGCCGGTTTAAACCACCGACCGACAGTGATAGCAGGGCATCATTGCAGGCTTGTAATATGAGCCAGTAGTGATGTCTCAACTATATAAAAGTCGCCCTCTCCTTCCCTAAGCCCGAGCACACAACAGAGAGGAGCTCTGTTTGCTCGGTGGTGGCCATTTTTGGTCACCAAGTTCTTAGTGGCTTCAAAATTTTGAGAAATCCTCATGCCCTAGGTGTTCTAAGGTATGTAACTTCATCTCCAATCCATTTCTAGTTGAATTTTATTTGCTAAATTGCTCTAGATTTTGAAATGATGGAGATGCACCTATGACCATGATATTTTAAGACAATGTAGATGCAATTATATCTTATTTATTATACGGAAGCTTCAATTAGTAGCTTATGGTAGAAGGTGTCTTTAATATTGATTTACATTAGCTATAGGTTTGAGTATATTTATTTTTTATTTTTTAATGAATTAGAATGGACTTCAATTGGCTTGTCCTCTATAGGGTCCCTGGCTTCGTATATATAGGAGGATCGTCATACCACATCTGAGCTCATTCTTTATTATTCTTAGAGACAAACTTTCTTGTTTATAAGATATACTAGGTATTGCACGTAGTTTTTATACATCTAGGAATTTCCTTTTTAGGCACATAGATATGTCCTGAGAATATATAAAACACTAGGGGATCCGTATATGGTAGGTTTATACTACCATCATCACATTTCTTACTTTAATTTTCTCTAGTTGAAACGCTAGAATTCTGTATCATTCTGGTATCTTTTTCGCTTCTTAGTTATTATGTCTTATGTTTAAGGGGGAGAAATATTTACTCAACTTCACATGTGACGCATAATCCACATTAGGATGGCCACCAATGGAGGAAATATGTGCAGAAGAACATTACAACTCGAAATTCCAAAGGTACATAAATAATTGCTTCCAAATGTTAGTGCATAATTACCATATATTAAATCGAGTATATATAACTAACAATAACGATTAGTGATATCCACATATATGTTTAACAATTAAGCATGAACTACTATAGAAGCATCTACAAGCATGAACAGAATTGCGAAGCAACCAAGACCGTGCAACAGGTGGACAACACCAGTGAACCTGTGATGTACACACACTACCACACAGACCTTCATTACAGACGGTACCCTATTAGATGTTCTACTATGCAAAGATCAATTCGTTAGATGGACCATGCTCATTTAGTTGGACCCTACCATGGCGTATGCTCTGGCGACGACAGCGCCGAACTGGGCACGCTGCTTCTTGTGCTAGCGGTTACCACTTCCTTTATCTCGTGCTGTACATGTACACACCTCAAATTGAAAAACAATTAACCAATAAGCACTACTATAAAAACTATTTTTCGAGACACCTAGATTTCATTTCTACAAACGGTTCATAGGACTAACCACCTGAGAAAGTGACTGCAGTCCTATGCGGTTGTGGACCGTCTGTGAAAACTAATTTCCACAGACGGTTATTTATGTGAATCGCTTGTGGAAATAGCTCTATTTTTCCATGTGGTTCATATAAGGAACCGTCTGTAAAAATAGAACATTTTCACAAGCGATTTCTTATGTAAACCATCTGTTAAAATGGAAAATGAACACCATTTTAATAGACGGTTCATATAAGGAACCACCTGTAAAAATAGGGTATTTCCATATGCGATTCTTTATATGAATCGCCTATAAAAATTGAGATATTTTCACAGACGGTTCACATAAGAAACCGTCTGTGAAAATATCTTCATAAATAGTGTCGTCCCTATCGTGGAGCACATTGAGACAGAGAGCTCTACTGTTCAAACAGTAGAGCTCGAGGTGGCGGCGGATTTGGAAAATAGGGGGGAAGGTTTTGTTTTTGAATTTCTTGAGGAGCCATCTAAGGTAAGGGTATCTCATCCCTAGCTACCATTTTTTGATGTTTAGATTTAGCTTTAAGGCTTAATTAGGGTTTAAATGTGATCTAGAGATGCTCCTAGTTCTTGCCATTTAGATCATCGAATTAGCTAAAATTTGTTGCAAATATTGATTCAATTGTATAGATTCACATGATTCTAACATTATATAAAAAAATGTAGCTAGAATTTGATGTTTTTTTGTATCTAGGAGGTTTTATCATGAATAGGGATTTTTTTCTCTAGATCTAGATCTAGATCTCTAGGGAGAGGGAGAGGGAGAGAGAGTAATAAATTTACATTATTTTGAGCTATAAATTTGTTCTAATGTAGATTCAATTGCGTAGATATATTATAATCATAACAAGATTATTTTGCGTCTGTAGAAATCATTCATTTCCACAGGTCTTCGGTCCCAGGTGGATGCGCTAAACGCCTGTAAAAAAGTGTTACCACCTGCCTGTGATGATGTTTTGTGTAGTAGTGCAGAAACATAGAGCATAACGAATTAATTCACTAGTAGCAATTGATGCTCTGCATATAGTATGTTTCTTCCATCTTTTAACTTACTGGCAAGATGCATGCATGTGCATTGCCATATATATTGATATCAAATAAATGAAAAATCATGAACATGCACTACATATTAATCTACTTATCATACACAAATAATTGTATTGAGACCAATGCTTCTGTGGACCCTCTTCTACATGTTGCTGAGAAATCGATGGATGGATCATGACTCTGAACTTCAGAAGAAGTGGTGGTGCTTCTTGTGCTCCTTGGCTTCATCCTTGGCCTCCTCCTCGTGGTGCTTGTGGAACGCCTACCTGCCGCTGGTCGCCGCAGCCGCGTCCGCCCTCCTCTCCAGCTCTCCTCCATCTTGTGCCTGTGCGTTATCGGGGTCCTATTTCACCACGTGCCTCCCACACTATGTACGCATGCACGCATACATCATGCTCATGCATATGAGATCTATCGTGCTAGCTGCTCAATGATCAATGCTTGCATGCTTACTGCATGTAAAATTAACGTAACATGGCGAGGGCGCCGAGGTCGCCCGGCCGCATGCTCCTTGTGCTTGTGTCTCTTCTTCTCCTCCTTGTGTCTCCGGTACTCCACGTCAGCGGCCCCCACCTCCGCAACCACCGTAAGGAGGAGGCTGCGGCCGGGGATGGAGGCATCGTCGAGCTACCATGCTTCGAGAAGGCCGACCGGATTTGCCTCAACCTAGGTTATATTGCCATTGTGTTGTCATCGTCTGGCGTGTTTGCGCAGCTCACCGGGCTGTGCCTGGACCACGGCCCCTGTGACCTCGGTGACATCGAGCTGTGCTGCCACCTATAGAGCTCCTCCGCTTCCTGACCACCTCTCTAGTGTATGACTTAATTCTAACCTAATCACATGAACACATAACCTTAATGCAGAGTTAGGTGGGTATGACCTTGATTAGGAGATGCTATCTGTTGAGGTCTTCACGGATCGATGTAGAGCTGCGACAGGTATCATACTTTGGTGAAGCCGTGCGTAGATGTAGTCGGTTCGTGTAGGTGATTGTCGGAGCAGCCGTCGGCAGTTCAGTGGCGTCGATGATGGCCTTTGGGTTGTGACATCACCCTTAGATCAGTCTAAGGGTTTTAAAGTGTTGGGGTTAAGCTAAACTCGAGAGTGGTCAAATTTGCAATGAGATGACCAGCTAACGCTTGTTACTTTGGTGTTGTGCCACTCGAGACTGAAAACAAAAACAGTTTCACCACCAAACATGACGTGTTGTGGGCTTGTTGCAATTGGTCCCCTTATGACTTAGATAATCCCGTCACAACAGCTATCAAACGCCATCGGACCAAATAACCTATAGTACATAATCTCATCTTGATATAGATAAAACTTATGTCTTGGGAGTTGATTTCTTTCTTATATTTCTTTATATCCAGGATCATGAAACTGAGATCTTAAAGTAATTACCTATCCGTTAAACCCATGCCAGCAACATATTCTTTAAATACATTGGGTGGTAAACCTTTAGTTTGTGGGTCGGCAAACATGGACTTTGTACTTATATGCTTGACCTTAATAGTTTCACCCTGAATTCTATTTCAAAACATGATACATAATATTGATATGTTTAGCTGCACCACTTGATTTGTTGTTACTCGAAAAGAAAATTGTAGCTTTATTATCGTAGTATATAGTGAGCGGCTTAATTATGCTGCTAACAACTCTTAGCACTGGATAAAATTTTTAAGTCATAAAGCCTGTCTGGTAGCCTCATAATATTCCACAAACTTACATTGCATCGTAGAAGATGTAGTAAGAGATTGTTTGGAGATTTTCTAGGAAATGGCTCCTCCCACGAGGGTGAAAATATATTCGGAAGTCGACATTTTTGTGTCCATACACCCCGCAAAGTTAGGGTCCGAATAACCCTTAACCTCAAGATTATCATACAATGTATATGTGAACAAAAAAATGTTTAGTGCCTTGTAAATAACACAATGTCTTTTTGATAGCTTTCTAGTGTTATAATCCTCGATTAGACTGATATCTGCCCAGCATCCCCGTTATATAAGCTAAGTCGAGACGAGTGTAGACAAGAGCATATATAATGCTCCCAACTGCCAAAGCATAAGGGATCATCTTCATCCGATCAACTTCTAATTGATTCATCGGGGATTGGAATGAACCAAATTTATCCCCTTTAACAACAGGAGCACATGATGCAGAATAATTATGCATATTGTACCTTTTGAGCACTCTCAATATAAGCCCTCTGAGGTAGACCTAATACCGCTTTGGACTTGTCCTGGTGAATCTCAATGCCCAAAACATAACAGGCCTCACAAAGATCCTTTGTATCAAAGTTGGATGATAGAAATTGCTTAGTCCCATGCATCATGTCCTTATCGCTACTAGCCATTAGAATATCATCCACATAAAGTACCAGTATAACAAATTTACCCTTCTTGATCTTAATATAAATGCAATTATCCACTTCATTTTCTTTGAAGCCGAATTTTCTTATGACCTCATCGAACTTAAGGTACCATTGCCTGGACTCCTACTTTAGTCCACAAATGGATTTTCTATGTCTCCCCATGTGTTCCTTGCCTTCCATGACAAAACCTTTTAGTTGAGCCATGTATACAGTCTCATGCAAGTCACTATTAAGGATGCAATTTTAACATTCATTTGGTGTAGCTCTAAATCATAATGAGCAACAAGCACCATAACCATCCTTAATGAGTCCTTCTTCGAGACAGGAGAAAATGTGTCATTATAATCGATCCCATCTCTCTGTGTAAAGCCCTTAGCGATGAGTCTGGCGTTGAACATTTCAACATTTCCCTTAGAGTCATGCTTTGTTTTGTAGACCCTTACAATCCACTGCTTTAATTCCGTTAGGAATTTCTACTAGGTCTCAGACCTTGTTAAAACTCATTGACTCCATCTCATCCTTCATGGCCTCATGCCACTTGGATGAATACTCACCCATTATCACCTCCTTAAATGAGGTAGGATCATCCATTATGACCTTAAATGTGGTAGGATCATCCACCTTTCCTATATTATTTATGTTTTCATTCATGTACACGACATAGTCATTGGAAAGAGAAGATCATCTTTCTCACTGTGACCTTCTTAAAGGTTCATTAAGGACCACATGAGTCTGATCTATATGACACTTATTGTTAGGTATTGCGCTACTAATCCCATAATTTTCTTCTTGAGGCTAAACATTTGGAGTGCAACAATAGGAGGTGCAAGGACATTAGCCTCTTTGATAATCGGGATTGGAACATAAACCAGTTCTCTTCAAGTGGAATCTTTCTTCCCTCAGAGCTCCCACTGATTTCAACATTCTCTAAGAACTTAGCATGTCTCGTTTCTACAAACTTAGTGGTACAGTCCAGACATAAAAGCAATACCCCTCTGATTATTCAAGGTACCCAACGAAATGGAAGCTAATTGTTTGAGGGTCCAATATCCCAATGTGTGGGTTCAAAATTTGGCTTTCGTTGTATAATCCGACACATGTAAATATCTTAGGCTCGATTTTCTCCTAGTCCATAATTCATAAGGTGTCTCAGACACTGATTGTCACACCCAGTTTTAAGACCAAACCGATTGTAAACTATATGTATGCCAGTTTCAAGTTACATACATATAGGTCATATTATTTCTTGCAGAAGCAGCGTATTATTTCATTAGATCTAGAGGGTGCAACTGGTGCAGCAGGAGACTTTGGTTCCTTAGACTTTGACTTTCTTGATATCCTCATGGAGGTAAAGTGTAGCTTCTTCTTGGACTTAAACTCACCTTGGAACTTTCTCTTCCTCGGACTTGCACTGACTTAATGTGCATAGTCCTTCTCAGCCTTCAACATTTCCTCCTCATGGACACACATGGTAGTGAGCTAACTCATGGTCCACTTCTCTTTCTGAGTGTTATAATTGATCTTAAAGGGTCCAAACTTAGAAGAGAGTGAAGTCATAATGAAATGGACCAAAAAGCCCTCAGAGATCTCCATCTCCATACCCTTAATCATAGTGGCCATGTCATTCATCATCATTACATGCTCTCTTACACTACTAGTCCATCATACTTGGTTGTCAACATCTTCATAATTAGTGTGTTGGCATAAACTTTTGAGAAGCCCTTAAACTGCTCCTCCACTAAATCCAAGTAAGTCTTAGCACTCTCTAATTGGGGTTGTGTGCTTTTCATGATCATTAGGACATGCGGTTAGATCGATCCCACTTTTCTTTAGTTGCCTCATAGACTTTTTTTTTCTCAACGTGATCCGGGGCATTAGCAGCGTGTGCAACAAGAGCTTTGTCTCGCAAAGCATAATCGAGATCCGTTACTATGTGAACAATCAAAATCTACTCTTTCCAGGAGTGGACATTAGGCCCGGTCAGTTGTTCAATTCCATTTTAATAACAAGTGACATTTGAAGGGTTCATGCTGTAATTAAAATTATATATATTTATATACACACAACAAGTCTATTATGTGCCTAGGTGAACTATTGTTTACCACTGCACACAGCCCCAATTACAACTCAAAAAACTATCAGTTACAATCTACTAGGTAGACCAGTTACAACCACGTGTTCAGAAGTACATAATTGCAACACGAGAAGCAAGTTACAACTAGTTACAATTAATATATATATATATATAAGGACCAGATTTATGTTTTGGATTGTACCACGATTACAATCGTGTTCCTTAGGTTGTACATCATTAGACAAAGAATTCGTTAGGAGTTACATTCATCCATAATGCAATTGCAACTCAAATTTTTTTTATTTACATCTGGTTTAACTCTCTGTCTCATGAATTATAATTGGGGGTGGTGCAACAGTGACTAGAGTTGAGACTAGGCACACAATATATATATAGTGTATATACATAGGAAAACTAGTATGTGGTCTCAGAAGTACATATGTCCCGCATATTCCTAGCTCGATCCATAGTTGAGATGTATATTGTCAAAGATTAGTTCCCGACAATATGTATTTATAACTAAATTATATACTACATTTTGAGATGTATATTGTCGAAGACTGGTTCCTGACAATATGTCTGTAAATTGACTTGGTACCTTCAAGTGTAGGGATTAATCACGAGGCGAGACAAACGATGTATACAGGTTCAGGCTTTAGATGGGAGTAATACCCTACATCCTGTGAGGGTGTTGCTGTCGTGTATTGATGATCTCGAGTACAAGCAAGGTGGCTAAGACTACTACAAAGAGTTGATTTGATCTAATCTATCCTAGGGCTAAAGTTGTTGAGTAACTACTCTGCTGATGCTTGCCTCTCTCTCTTGTTCTCTTGTGTTTTGTTGTGTCTTTCGTGTTGTTGCCTTGTATCTTCTTCTACCCCCAGCTTTTCCGCCTTATATAGGGCTGAGGTACCGACTCCTATCTAGCCATAGTCGATAGGAGTTGTCTTCCTTTACATCAAAGTAGATAGATCTATTTTGAATACATGTCGTATCGGGTTGGTTAACCAATCTAAACCTTCTTGGTATGTACTTCCTTGATTTCGGGTGTATCAGGTATCGCTGATTCGGTTCTGTGATATCTGGAGCTGCTGAATATGCATTGTTATATACCCTGTCTATATATGATGTACTCCTTATGCGCATGTACCCCATAATTAGATATTCGACAGTAGCCCCCTAACTCTACTCCAGAGGAGAGGTTTCCATAAGCACCCACTCGAGTACTGCCAAGTTTAAGCTTGATCGAGTAAAGTGGATAGGCTGATAGTCGAAAGAATTGAGTATGGATGGATCCTTTCTTGAGTATGGAGTGAAAGCTCAGTCAGGTCGAGTGTCATGTGGCTAACCACACTCGAGACTTAAAAAAAAAGATTTAAAAAACTCAACTGATCGACACCGACTCCGAGTAGAGTTACAAAACCTTTTTGAAATTTGAAATGGCGGGTATAAGCACATTTAATGTAGGCAGAAGGGCGTGCAGAGATTCGCATGTCATCATCGTTCCTTTTTTCGCACCGGTCAAAGCGTTATAAAAGTGGGAGTGGTTGAAGAGGCGGTAACTTTTTGGTTATTTACGCGTAAGACCCGAAATTGCACGGCCATTCCTTGTCATTGTCAACCAGTCTTCCTACATAAGCCTCTTAGCTTTCTCCGCCCCAGCACGCACCACTGCTAGAAAGAAGTTTAGATCCATGGATCCCAGCTCTTCCTCAATGATTCTGATTTCCTCCTCCCTGGAGAAGCGGTCGGAAGGAGCAGCCGCCAGCGCCTCGCCCGATCAGTATGATGAGGTGAGGAGGTTCATGATTGAGGCTTGGACACCCTGAGCTATGCAAGAATCTTAACTGGCAGAACTCGAAGTAGAAGGAGTGGTACCACCGCATAGCCTGGTCAAATGGAGGACAACATTCGGTGAGAGATTCCCTTCCTGCAAGATCGAGCATGAGTTGGTAGTTTTTGAGTCTTTCTTTCATTGTGGTTTTAACATCGTGTAGGTTTTAACATCCCTCCTTCCAAGTTTCATCTCAATGTGCTCGATCGATACCAGATTGAAATCCACAACCTAAACCACAATTCGCTCACAATGTTGAGTGTTTTTGTTCATCTTTGTGAGGCTTTACTTGGCATCGAGCCAAGTTTGAATCTTTTTCAGTATTTTTATTAACTAAAGAGGATTACCGAAAATAAATGTGCCGGGGGATGTGGTTTCGAGTTGAGGAGTGGGATGAAAACTCCTATATCTTGGTTCCCCTAACTTCCTCTTGGTCGAAGGATTGGAATAAACTTTGGTTTTACGTCTCCAATCCTGACCAATTGATTTTCCTTTAGTGTATAGAGGTCTTTTTCCCATCCAAAATCTTTCTTGACACAAGAGCATCGAGAGTCTGGCCACACCACCTACTTCGCCAGTAGGATTGGTATGCTGAGGCAATTTGGCCTTACTGGGTGGCATGTGGCCAGAGACTTTATTAGTAAGAGATTGAGTCCCTTGAAGGCGCGAACGTGCTTGGCTTAGGAGTACTATGAGGATGAGGATGCTTCCAGGGATCGGCCGGATGTAAGTCTTAGTTAGCACTTTGCCCTTTTCGTTAGGCTATGATCTTCGAGCTTCGTCCAGTAAACCTTTCTTCTCTTTTTTAGTCCTGCCTACACAGGATGTAATCGACCGGTGGAACAAGCTTTTTTGTTCCGGCGCACCGGAGTGTGGTATTCCGTCTTACTCCTTAGCGAATCCTCGATCAGACGTAAGGATTTTCTTAATAGAATAGTAAGATTAGTTATTGTCTATTTAATCTGACTTGTGTGTGTGACTACAGGCTCCAGTCTTCCGTCAAGAACATATCCTTTCAAGCGAGGTCTTTGACCTCGACGGCGCTTCTTCCACTGACACCGTTGATAAGAGGAAAAGATCAACCAATGAGGAGGCCGAGGGGTCTCTTCGATCAATCTTCGATCAAAGAGATCATCCCCGTTTTCTCACCTGCTGCCGGATCTGAGCCCTCTCAAGCGCAAGCAAAGTAGCCCTAGGTTATGATGATTGAAGTTCTTATTATCTTCTTATTTCCTTTCAAATTATCAAGTGGATACTTGAATGCATTTGGTCTGGATGAGTGGCCTTTCGTTAGGGAGTGACAAGCGTACCAGCCCAATCGCCTCCTCGAGCAACTGCAACTCTTAATGACCCGGTCGAAAAGGTAACTCTTCTCGAGTTATTGATTTTCTTTCAGTCATTCTACTAATGATGAGTTTGCATGGGTGCCTTTTTTTAATGGGACGTTTGGCAGGTCCACGCAATCGCCAACTCAAGAGACCATTATGCCTGATGACTCGACTAGAGAGGTAATTTCAGTTGAATTATCACTCTTTAGTTGGTCATACTTTCACTTGATAATGAATTCTTATTATGTGGTTCTTTGCAAGTTACTAATGCCTTGGCTTTACCTGGTTCATGTGTAACTCCTCCACCGGCTCTGCCTGCCAGACCAAGAACAAAGAAAGTGACCACAAAAAAGCTAAAGTCAAGCATCATTTCGCACTTTCCGATTTCAAAGAGGTTTGTCCTGGATCCTGATCTCGCCTGGTTGATTGGCAATCCTTTCTTTTCCTCTTCTCTTATTCTGTTGATTGCAGACTATGGACTAAGGCGCAAACCAAGGCTGCTAGCGTCTTGACCAGTCATCCGGAGCTAACTTCCCCAGTTAACTCGGCCTTGGCTCCAATTAGAGATCCTGCCTCGAGCGCACCCGAAGAAGACCCACAGCTTAGGAGAAATGAAACTTCAATATAAATCTCGACCGATGATCTGTGGGAGGCGATAAAAACCCTTCTCCAGGTTAGAAGTGCTCAGGTAGCTGCCGCCGAGGCCAACCACCACAATAAGCTCAAAACAAAGAGGGAGAAAATTGAATGTAAGTCTGTCTATGATCACAAGTGCATGATTCGATTACTGAGGACTAACAACAAGTTACTATTCGGTTTACCTTTTTCAGGCCTTGAGTCCTCCTGTAGCAACAAGGAAAAACTTCTTGCTGACGCAATGAAGAAGGTTGAACGATGATGTCAAATATCGGGTGAGACTCAGGAATCAAGTGAACACCGCTCGAGCTGAAAAGAAGGCGATGATGTTTGAAAGGGATGCTGCCATCGCTCAGAGGGATGCTACTGTCCTAGATCTTCAAGAGCTGAAGGAGCAAACCCTTGAACTTATGTCCCAAGCAGCCTCTGCAAGCACCGCCACATTGATAGGTATTCTAAAGAGTTATAACCCCGATCTTGATAGCTCATTGGTGACAGTCGAGTTTAATTGAACTAGCGAGGAGGGCATCAAACTTGTAGACAACGTCCAGCCGGTAGTTCCAGCTTTTGTCAAGTTATTGAGGCTTAGTTTGCCTAGTGACGATCATGAGGGGATTCCCTCAGACTGATGGTCCATCCTGTTTTGGCACATGTAAAAACATTTATGATCTGAGAATGCACGCAACAAGGCTACACTTTGCCAATTTATTATGCTTTTGTCATCTATTTCCTTGTCGATGAAATAGGATTAGCATAAGTAGATGCAATAACTGGTATATTATCATCATTCTCAAGACCATACGATTACGCATCTGTCAACACCTGAAATCTTAACTAAATAAGGCATTAGATGGGTGGCCCTTGAGTACTCGAGAAGACCTTAATACTGAGGAAAAGACTAATACAGAGCTAGAAAAAGAAAAAGCATATGAATTTTTTGTGAACTTCCAATTTGTGCATTTGATCAGCATACAAATATGAACTCGATAGAGAGCACACACAAGGCAAACTAGGACTTTAGAACCCTTTTGGCCGTTAGGTGTGAGATGTCTGACAATCTCTGTGTTGTTATGCCTCCTGAGGTATAGTTGTCCGTCATTGACCCAACACATACCTCTGTTGGTTCTGTTTAATGTGATCAATGCAGAACTAGATAAAATTTTGCCAAAAACATATTAAATAAATATGGTGTTATGATGTAGCCCCCGACTCTATGGTCGAGGAAGAAATTACTCTTTCGGAGAGTAGAAAAGGACATACATGTACCATTGATCAGAGAGCAGTTATAGCTCTCAACTATGAACTCAATAATGGAGTCGGATGAAGAGTAAAACTCGTTCTCAACCATGTACTCGATGACTAAGTCGATCGAAGAGTAAACCTTTTTCTCGACCGTGTACTCGATAACGGAGTCGGTCGAAGAGTAAAGCTCGTTCACGACTGAATACTCGAGAATGCAAGACCCTAAGCGTTATGGTTTTTAACTACAATATGATTATCGAGTGAACTCGAACCGCCGGGTAGGTGGGCATTAAAGGACCCCACTCCTATTTGTACTCATTTTCACCGCAATATTGATCTAACATGTCATAATGGCCGTTTATCCCTTTTTGCAGAAACGAGACAAGCCATAACGCCATCATGATTTGCACCAAACAAGCTATGCGCCCGAGGCAACACCATCGTTTCAGATATTGATGGCTACATTTACACAGTGCGACCCGTTTCCCCTGTTATAAATAGAGGGGAGTCAAAGTCATTTGTCCGTTGTCTCCTTTGTTTCCTTTAGCCATTGCCTCCTAGGACTCGTAGAGCTTGAAGCCATGACCTCCACTCCATCTTCACCTCGTAAGCTAATCGAAGAAGCCCTCTCCCCTAGGCCTCTCGCCATGGTACTTCCTAAGGTCATCATCATCACATCCTCCAATGATGAGGACTTGAGTAGCGGGCCTCAGAAGGAGAGGGAAGAAGCATTCATTGTAGATCATCATCGTCCCCTCACTCTGCACGTTCACCGTTACATCAAGACCTATGCTTCAGTGCAGCGCTCTACGTCGGAGAGGAATGAGGATGATGGTGATCTCGACCGGATCATCGACCAAGCCACCATTGACGGCGGTGGAGCCCCGGTGGAGCCCCCGAGTCATTGTCAGCAAAGGAGGCACAGTCGCCTTCTCCGTCAACAACCACCAGATGCCGTCGTGCCTAGCAGACTACTCGGCATCACTAGCACTGGTCAATAGCTCCAGCAGAGCCTTCACCTCGAACACTTTTCCTGGCCCTTATTCTGTTTGGCGTCCAATTCCTAGAGTGATCAGCTGCCACCCGAGGGAGGAGTATAAAAGGTTCATCGATTCGTTCAAGGGCGAATGAGGGTCCATATGCTTCCAAACTTTCGGAGGTGGTGGACTTCACTATTTGCCAGAGCTAGGCGGATCCTTTCTACTAATTTTGCACTAGCCACACGGATTAGAGAAAAGGGAAAGATTATGTAATCAAGTAGCTAACCGAATCGAATGTAATCGACTTACCTATAACCTACCTTTTCTATGAATAAAACATTCGGAGTTGTTTGATGTTCCACAAGTGCTCGAGTATCTCGCCGTTCGGAGTAGATAGCCGTACTGATCTAGGTCTAGTGACTTCGACTACTATGTAAGGTCCCTCCCACTTAGACGATAACTTGTGGCGTCGGGCCTATTTTTGCACCTTCCATAGGACGAGGTCCCTAGCAACGAAGTTTTCTAGGCTGAATTCTCTGGCTTTGATATCTACGCAACACCTGCTGATACTTAGCCGCTCGAATAGATGCTCGATCTTGGTACTCCTCGAGTAAATTTATGTCGTCTGTTCGAAATTGCTCCTGCCCTTCTTCGGAGTAACTTTCCACTCGAAGGTGATCCGAACTACAACTCAGTCGGGAGCATCGCTTCCGCTCCAGAGACCAAGAAGAACAGAGTTTCACCAGTAGCTCTATTGGTCGAAGTACAAAAGGCCCATAGTACTGAGGGAAGTTCTTTTACCCAGCTTTTCGAGCAAGCTTTTAGCTGGTTGAAGACCCGAGTTTTGATGACCTGTAGGACTATTCCATTAGCATGCTCAACTTGACTATTACTCTATGGGTGAGCTACTGAGGCAAAACAAGTTTTGATACCGAGTTCTCCACAGAACACAATAAAGGTCCCTCTTCTGAACTGGCTACCGTTATCTGTAATTATCCGATGCAGAATGCCAAATTGAGTAATTATGCTCCTCATGAGCTTCTTGGCCACTTCCCTGGTTATTTTTCCTATGGGTTCGGCCTCTCTCCACTTGGGAAACGTGTATATAGCCACAAATAGGAACTTATAACTGCCTTGGACCCTTGGGAATAGTCCCAGGGTATCCAAGAACTAGACAGAGAAAGGCCAAGAAAGAGGAATGGTTTGTAAAGCTTGGGCTGGTTGAGTGGTCTGCCTTCCAAAAAATTGGCAGCTCTCACACTTTTTGACCAGCTCAGAAGCATCCTGGAGGGTAGTCGGCTAATAGAATCCCTGGCAGAAAACGTTTCCGACCAAGGTGCGAGAAGACGCATAATTTCCGCACATGCCTCCATGGATATCATGCAGTATTTTACTACTCTCTTCCTTAGTGATGCACTTCATCAAGATTCTGTTACTCCCCTTTTGGTAGAGCTTGTTGTTTACAAAAATGTAGAGCTTGGATTTATGAGCAATTTTCTCTATAGACGCATCATCATCAGGGATATCTAAACCCTTGAGATAGGCTTGGTTCGGAGTCATCCAAGTCAGGTGGCATTCAAGCAGTGCATCATCCGTGTGCATCATCCGTGTCTGCGGGTTCTACCTCGCTGACCTGGCCATACTGCTGGTCTGGTTGGGCAGCATCCATTCACCGAACTATCGGGACAGATGGTTTAGGGAGTTTCTCAACGAAGACCCCTACAGGTACCGGTGCTCGAGAAGAAGGAAGTCTAGCAAGTTTATCCACACCAGAGTTATCACTCCTTCTGATGTGCGTCACTTCTAGCCCTTCAAACTTTTGCTCGAGCTTTCGTACCTTGAGTAAATAAGCCGCCATGTTGTCGTCTGAGCACTGGTACTCCTTTTGAACTTGGTTCACGACTAGCTGTGGGTCCCCATTCACAAGAAGTCGTTTAATTCCAAGCGATACAGCTATGCGAACTTGTCAGCCAACTCAACGTAGCTATGTTGTCGTCCTGCGCTTCCGCTCATTTTGCGCAGTTGTCAGCCAAATTGAAAAGCTCGTTGACCATGCAAATCCATGTCCTAAACACCTCGTTTGAAGGTGATAATTACTGATTCATCGGAGATGTTCGGGATTATGTTACGCTTGTCACTGAACCTACAGATGAAATCTCGAAGAGATTCATTGTTGCCTTTGTGCAACTGGTGGAGGTCATTCTCTATTCCTGGGTGCTCGAATGTAACTTGGAAATTGGCTATGAACTGAGCTTTGAGTTCTACCCACGAACGAATTGAGTTGGGCGACAAGTTTAGCAACTAGGACCTTGCGAGACCATCAAGGGTGGTTAACAGGTAATTGGCCATTACTCGATTGTCACCATTGGCTACTCAAATTACAGAGGTATAGATCTACAACCAATTGTTAGGATTGATCTTCCCGTCGTATTTCTGGATTGGGCCCATTTTGAACTTCTTGGGCCACCAAATCGATGTACAAAATCCTCCCAGCCCCCGTCGAACTTTTAGGAGGAGGTGGTGGTGGTTGATGAGCCCATGGCTCCTTCAAATACAATCAATACGGCCAATAACCTCAAATCTTACAAGGTCCAATTACAAGAGCACGTGCATGACAATTAGAGCACCAGGTGAATTTGTTTCTTGCTGTTCATGCTTCTTTGGATGGATTCCTACTAAATTCTTGTCATGTTTTATTACTTAGGAACATGGGAGAAGAACCACAACCTTACTCAGATGTCACCACTCGAAGGCCAAGTCTTCTCGGATTCAAGGATGAGCTCTAGTCATGGTGGAGGTCATGGTCGTGGTTAAGTCTCAAAACAACATGTCAATAAAACGGGCATTACTCTCTCATACAAAGTCAGTTTTAGGCAATCTTGGACATCAGGAAAGCTTCCAATGAGCCCTTTTCAATGGATATGATCTTGACTAAATATTCTTTATAGTTTAGTTAGAGTCAAAAAAATAAGGTGCTGCACCACCGTTTTGGACCTAGTTGGGTTTTGTAATTGTGTCAGGGTCAGAGTTCAGGTTGTGCACGCCTCTTTCCATTGCTGCACAACCCTAGGTCAACCTCCTCACATTCCCCTATATATACACAGTAGCCGTTGTAGTTTAGGCTTGGGTTTTTCTTAGATTATTCTTTTTTATACAGTTTCATAGCTTGTTCGGTTTGTGGAACCCCAACTCGAGCACTTCATTAGTAATTACCAATATTCAGATTGCATCTACCTATTCTTGTTTGTGTTCTCGATTCGCTTGTAGAAAAAGCCTTCTTGGCGAGGTCAATTGTGTCTTGGCACGGTTGATAACCACGGAGTAGTGGTGTAGTGGTATATAGGGTTCTCGACCTATTTTGTTCGGAGCCTTTGGATCATCAACGTCGAAACTGCACCAATCGACTTATCATATTACCTTTCGAAAGATCAGGAAAACGTGCATCATTGGTGGAGGACTGCCATGCCTGTCTCTTCGAGCAGGGGAATCATATCGACCATCTCGTCTTGTAGATCTGTGGTCGTAGTAGTGGTGATCCTCTTCACGGAGTTCCTCATGGCGGCTTTTGATCGCCATACGTAGATCACACCGATTGTGAGGAATATAGTTCCTCAGATCTTCCTAATGCCCGCACCTATGGATAGGCAGCTCAGGATTCCTACCAGTCACTCCGACCACCTGCTCGGGGTCCGACCAGTCACCCCGACCACCCACTCAGGGTCCTGACCAGTCATTCCGACTACCATAGCTGCAACAGAGGTAGCCAAAGTTCAGCGAGAGAGAGAGAGAGAGAGAGAGAGAGAGAGTTTCTGACCCACGTACCTCACTGGTCTTAGAAAAGGAAGTAGAAGAGTTTTTGAGTTTGTGTCACATTTGCAAAAAAAAAGAGAAAAGACACAAAAAGCTAGCAAGAAGCGCTGAGTGCAAAAAAAGAAAGAAGCAAAGAGTGCAAAAAAGAGAGAATTAAAAAAAAGAGAGAATCAGTTTGCACTGCGAATTTTGATCCATTGTGCTTGTGTCTGTTATAGTTTTCGGCTTGCCTGTGCTAGTTCTAGGAACGTGTTCGGGCTAGCAACTGTGACAAGTACTATGAACTTTTATTTAGCTTTGCTAATCTGATTTCAATTATTGCTATTTCTTGCTACTAAATACTACCTATCCAAGCTACAGCTTCTCTCGTTCAGAACAGTTTATCCCCTTGCAACTACCTCACTCACACCCGATAAGGTATCACTAACCAACCACTAGTTCTGCCAACTACGGTGATTTGTAAGAACACTTGCAAGAGCGTTGTAAGACGCTTGAGAGTGTGTGGCTCCACATCAACCACCTAGTAGTCGATAGGGATAATTTATCTTTCGTTGTTCTCTATCTTCGACTAACCATAGCAGGAGAAGTATCGGATGCACAAGAGTGTGTTTTGAGGGAAGAACTCACAATGGTGTTGAATGATCATCGACAAGCTATTACTGACGACTTTGATAAGAACCTTGCAGAGACAAACACTACATTGCAATGACTTAATGATTGTATTGCCATGCTCAATACACACTTTGATCAAGTGGTTAATCAGCCACCAAACCATTGGCATGTGGATCCTCGTGGCGCAGACCATGAGCAAGAGGAGTCCGTTGCAGATGATGAAATTTTGAGGCAAGAACAAGACACCTTTGATGCAAGACAACGGAACCGATTTAACTTCAACCGTCAAGGTATGAGAGGTAATAATTTTCAGCAACATAAGCTACGTGTTAATGATGATCTATTTGCTAAGGTTAATTTTACCATACCATCTTTTACGGGTGCCTGTGATGCTGAAAAGTATTTAGATTGGGAGATGATGGTTGAACAGAAGTTTAATGCTCATTTAGTTCCTGAAGTACATATAGTTAGGCAAGCTAATAGTGAATTTAAAGAATGTGTAATTATTTGGTGGAATAGAGTATGCATCGATGGATTAGTGCCTACCACATGGAACGCTTTAAAGGTTGCTATGCATAATAGATTTGTTTCACCCTCTTTTAAACGTGATTTGCATAAGAAATTGTAACGCTTAAACCAAGGTGATAGATCCGTAGAAGAATATTATCAGAAGCTACAAATTAGTATGTTGCGTTGTGATATTATTGGGGATGAATAGGCTGCAATAGCATGCTTTTATGGAGGGTTAAGGCATGAAATTCAGGACATAGTTGATTACAAAGAATACAATAGTGTTCCTAGATTGTTCCAACTTGCATGTCTGGCAGATAAAGAATTGTAGAGACAACAACAGAGGCCAAGGAGCAATTTTGGAAGCATGACCACTTCAGAATCAACACTGGGACAAGTCAAATAGCTCCACGTTTAGCTACACGGTCTGCTGCACCCTTCTCGAGTAGGGCATGTTCAGCAATACCTTCGACACCGTCACACGCTCATGAGGTAGGAAAATCCATAAGTGCGCAGGGTCTAGCCAAGAGCTCTTCTTCAATTGCTTCTACAGGCCGATCGACTGGGATTGTGCCACCGATGCAAGGGAATGGGCCATGTCATGAAAGATTGCTCAAGTTAGCAAGCGTACATTGCAACCGAAGATGGTGGGTATGTAAGTGCTAGTGATGTTGAGGATGAATATGCACTTGCAGCTAACCATGCAAGTCATGAGGATGGACGTGAGACGGATATTGACCATGAGAAAGTGTTCTATGCCACTGCCATGGAGGATTATCGGACCCTCATTGTGCAGCAAGTGTTAAGAACTCAAATGTATTAAGTGGGACAACTACAACGCCACAATTTGTTCCAAATGTTTCTTATAGTCAAGAATTATCGTGTTCGAGTCATTATTGATGGAGGAAGCTACAACACCTTGGTAAGTTCAGATATGATTAAGAAGCTTTCCTTTCTAACAAGAAACCATCCTTACCCTTATTATATTCAATGGTTTAACAACAATAGTAAGGTACAGGTAATGCAAACAGCTAGGGTGCATTTTTTTATTGGTTCATACTATGATAGTGCAGATTTCGATGTAGTTCCCATGCAAGCATGCTCTCTTTTGCTTGGACAATCATGGGAGTTTGATATTGATTCAATACATTATGGTAGAATTAATAAGTACACTCTTATGCATAAAGAAAAGAAAATAACTTTTCTACCTTTAACCCCTTCTGAAATTGTGAAATGTGAACAAGAGATAGCCGAAAATAAGATAAAAGAGTTTGAGAATGAATCTGAAAATCAGCAAGTAGCGGAAACGTTTTTCCACCCACAAAGGACAAAGTAACAACAACTTCTAAGTACAATAGAATTAGACTAAAAGGGTGTGTTATGCTTACTACTAAATCTGACCTTGCTAAACTTTGTGATATTGAGCTGCCATGCTATGCTTTGATATGCAATTATGTTTTAATTTCACTCACGAATATATCTAGCTCATTGTCTTCTGCTGTTGCCAATCTTTTGCAGGAGTTTGTGGATGTATTTTCAGCTCAGGTACCCCCAGGATTACCACCTGTTTGAGGGATTGAGCATCAACAAAACAAAAGAAGGCCCCTACCTGGCGTGCCCACTGTCAAAGATTAGTTCTTAATAATATGTCTGTAAATTGACTAGGTACCTTCGAGTGTAGGGATTAATCACGAGGTGAGACATACGATGTATACAGGTTCGGGCCTCTGATGGGAGTAATACCCTATGTCCTATGGGGGTGTTGTTGTCGTGTATTGATGATCTCGAGTACAAGTAAGGTGGCTAAGACTATTACAAGGAGTTGATTGGGTCTAACCTATCCTAGGGCTAAAGTTGTCGAGTAACTCCTCTGTTGATGCTTGCCTCTCTCTCTCTCTCTTGTTCTCTCGCGTGTTTTGTCATGTCTTCCATGTTGTTGTCTTGTATGTTCTTCTCCCCCAGCCTTTTCGCCTTATATAGTGGTGAGGTACCGACTCCTATCTAGCTGTAGTCGATAGGGAGTTGTCTTCATTGACATCCAAGTAGATATATCTATTTTGAATACACGTCGCATTGGTTGGGTAACCAATATAAACCTTCTTGGTATGTACTTTCTTGATTTCGGTGTATCAGGTACCGCTGATTTGGTTCCATGATTTAGAGCTGCCGAATATGCGTCGTATATATCCTGTCTGTATATGATGTACTCCTTGTGCCTATATACCCCATAGTTAGATATTCAACATATATACTAACTTTTGAGATTATATACTATTTTTTGAGATTATATACTACTTTTTGAGATGTACATAGTCCTTCCTAAATACCCATTAGAGGAGGATTATGTACACCTAGTAGTTAAAAAAAGATTTATATATTTATATAATTATAGAAAATGAATAAAGTCTAACATGAAATTAATCCTATGTTGGTTTGATCAATAACATGCTAATGACAGTTCAATTTTGCATCAACGTTGTGCAGAAATGAAACGGAACAAAAATATTGAACCAAGTGATAAAATATTTTAATGAAAATAATTAAAATCAACGTTGGTAAGAATATAATTATGGCCATAACATTAAACTGCATAATCCTCAAATTAAATCTCCAACTAAAGTATCTCATTGGTTCTACTTAATCAGAGATAATGTAGGAACGAGACTGGCGACAAAGGGGGTGAATAGGCGCCTTAATAAATTTCTTGCAAAATCGATGGCCTTCTCCTATTTGGATCACCCAACGCACCTCAAAACTCAAGCAAAATCAAAAATAGAGAGAAGTTTTATCAAGATAAAATTGAGACAACACGCCTCCATGGATGGTTTATGAACTATATGTTATATTTAAGATCAATCCATGTGTCTTAGCACTCGAAAGATCACAACTTACAAAGAAGCAAGAAAAGATGAACATCGATCAACGAAACTCTCCATCACTTAAGCGTGTATATGCGAATTTTATGCCTCTATAAACAAGAAAAATGACCTCACAGGGTACTGAAATTTCAGCCTAAAAACAAAAAAAAAATTAAATCTAGAAACAAAAAAACTTGCAAACTTGCCAGGGAACCAGTAGAGGGAAACTAGAAGAAGGTGAGCACAATAACAAGAAGAAAAATAGACTTTATTGTAGCAAAGGTCATCCCTATTTTAGACAGATTACAAAGATTTTTTCTCACAAAACTCTCACCTAATACATAGGCTAAACACTCATCTTTCTCTTCTCTAAAACACTACCTCAAGGCTCTCATATGGATGGCACAAGGGACTCAAAATGACTGGTTCATTCTCACCCATAGCCCTACTCCTCTATTTATAGGCCTAGGAAGTTTGACCTCTAAGTTTTCTAGTTTTTTGTAAAAATATCCATCTCTTATAGTACACTCCTACCTACCATCAATGGTCCATTTTCTTCTCTATTAATTGGACTGTCTCAGAGCCTTCATGACATAGCTTAACCTCAACTCAAGTTTTATGATGGTGCCATATACTACTCCAGTCCTCCCTTAGTTTTGAGGCCAAACCATGAAACCCTAGCACACTTCTCAAAATCTGACTAGCCGCCACTTGCTTCTACTTGAAGAAAGCGCTCCGATGATGACACATATCCTCCATCTTACGATCTTGACCGCCGACATGTCTCTCCCACTCCCGATTCCTTGGGATGCCTTGTAACTTGCATCGGCATCCCCTTTGCTTGACTTTATCAACACGTCGTCTTCATCCTCTATTTCATGCTTTGCTTGTCCTCCATATGTATATCTAGGATCACCCTTGACTCCACCCAGTCCTCCTTGATCGTCCGACACCAAGTACCCGCTTAGCTCAGATCACCCACCGTAGACCTCTAAGTTGCATCCGTCACTTACACACAATGGAACAAGCAAACACATTTCTCCACACTCCCAAACATCTCTAGGTTAACACAAAATCAAAAATTCAATTCAGAGCATATCCTGCAGAAAATGAGAACACCGGATGTTCTGGTGTGTTCTACTCCTAAACATTGGACCATCTGGTGAGTGTAGCACTCTCTATTCTAGGAAAATTTTGCTCTCTGAAAGAAAAGTCAGTGGAAACTTTCAGTGATCTCATGTCCATCACCGGATAATCCGGCGTGTGCCAATCCATCGAACCATCCTTCGGCAACGTCTCTGCAACAAAAGGTTTGGTGCATTCTCCGGTGATCACAAACTCAGCACCGGACCATCCGGGGTACATATTCAAACTTGATGGCAAAAATCTCCTCTCTGAAGAAAATACTCTGACGCTCTCTAAGCCCATCGCTGGACCATCCAGTGTTTCCTTCTATTTCTACTTCAGCACGGAAAATGCTCTGGTGCTCACTTCACCGTAACACCAGATGTTCCGATGAGGCATAATTTTTTGGATTCTGAAACAGCCTACTCCAATTCAAACTTGGTTAGCCATAAATAAGATCACACACAAACAACCTCTTTCTAACCAAAATCATCTCAAATCCGACGTTGTCAATAACTCATCAAATGCAAACAAAGGCACATTTCAACTTGCTTTCTCAGATAAAATAAATTTAATTATTGCATTCAATAATCATCAATTAAATGCAACAACTGAATGTGCCAAAATAACTCTGTAAATTGAAAACCATTAAAAATATAGAGAAATTCGCAAAGAGAAAAGAACCCAGAATTGAAATTCGACCAAAACAATAACAGGCCAATCTTTATATTTTGTTCGGCCCAAAACTCGCGCTTGACCATACCAGACACGAACGTGGCCCACGACCTCCTCTTATCCCATGGCCGTGCGCGATGATCATCAGTCGTCCGATGAAAATGGATGGTGCGCTGTGTTCCCACTTGGAACAAAACCACAGCGATCCTGGAACCCTAACCCTAACCTCATTCGCTCTAGAGAAACATGCGAGAGAGCGGCGACGGCACTAGCAGTGCGAGAGAGCAAAAATGCCCACAACAGTAGTGTGCACACGTGACGAGGTGGTACCATGCATGGCTCCAAAAGGGGTATAGGGTATATACGCATAAGGTGTACATCATATATGGATAGGATACCTTGTTTTCATCTTTAACAATTTCGGATATTGCGGATCCAAATCTGCGGGACCCGATATACTCGGAGATCACAAAAGCTCATACTAGGAAGGTCTCGACTGGGTTAACCGACTCAAGTATGACTAGTATCCAGGCTGGATTTGGCTACCTTGCATTGATCGACAAGATGGAGGACACCTCATCGATTACTACAGGATACAGGGCAGTGCTAGGACCTATATAAGGTGGGGACCTAGACCCTTTAAAGGCGAACTTCTACAAAACTCGACAACTTCGAAAATCTAGAGCAGGTCAACACAACTCTACTCGATGCAAGCACCAAAACCATAGGAGATACTCGGCAACTTCAACTCTAGTTTAGTTTCGATCCGATCTACTCCTTGTAATAGGTCTAGCCACCTTGCTTGTACTTAAGAGAATACATATACGTCAACCTCCATACAGGACTTAGGGTATTACTCCAGCTTGGGGCCCGAACCTATCTACATCGCATGTCTTGTTTTATGCTCACTCCCTGATCTCAAAGGTAACGCAGTCTAATTACGGACACAGTATCAGGAACAAATCTTCGATAGTCACCTCATTGTGCGTGTGCTGCTTTTGTCGCTGCATAGAGGAAGAACTAAGGCTGTAGCGCGGAAGATGGCAGTGATGGGGATGGCGCGCGTAGGAGGCTCGGAGGCGCTATGTGGGAGTACGGAGTGGGCATAGGCCGTCACGGTGCAAGGAACTTGCGGCACAACTACAATGATAGGACGCACGTGTGACGAACTCCACCCTGAGACGGAGGGGAAGGCTGAGGAGGTTTGATCTCTGGCCCAGGTACATAATCCCCTTTTGATCTGTCCAATTGGATAGTTAGGGTTTTGGATTTTAGACAAAATGACGATTTTAGGGGCTATTTGGCATAGCTCCAGATCCGAGATCCATAACAGATCTGGAGTTTGTATAATAAATTAAAGTAGTATAAATACCCTCAGTCCATCCCTAGTTCCAAATCCTAAATTTCTTGGGGCTCGATATGATCCGCTCCAAAAAAATCCAAGATCTGGATCCCTACCAAATAGGGTCTTCGTTTCGGGTTTTTGGATTTTGCCCAAATTCCCCACCTTCTAAGTTCTAAACCGAGAAAGAGCTCCTCTGTTTCTTGGCGAACTATAGAGCACCAGCGTCTGCAGAGCTCGGCCTCCCCGACGGAGGCACGCCACCGCTATGAGGAACGAGTCAGGACCCAGGCAAGTCGAGTTTGGGTGTGTTCTGGGGAGGAAGGGATGGGTTCGGGTGGATACAGACTGGAGCAAGAGGATGGATTGGGTGGAATGACCAGAGGGCGAGATGGTCTTTTCAGTTGGCAAAAACAGGAAAAAGAAAATGAAATAGATTTAAAAGGACCAAAATGGCAAAAATATCCAAGTACCAATCTTTTGACTGTCATTTTAGAGAAAACAACGTTCCAAATGGCAAAACGTGGATGCCACATGTGTGGGATGTCAAAATAGTAATTTTCTCCTGCACGTACGTTAGTAATTAAGCAACCGGTACGCGTTTCTTGACTACTCTCATCCCAGGGGACAGTTTCGGTACCTTGCTTGTTGCATTCATATGGAAACATCTGCTGACCTGTACGTCTTCGTTTCGATCGATTGATCGCTTTAATTTGCACCGTGTGACTTGGTCGATTTGTTTTAAGGAAACCAATCACTACCAGAGTCGTCTCAACTCATCTACCGATCGAAAGGGACATCATCTATCTATCCTGTAATGAATCGAATAGGATCGGAAGAGGTCATGTGCATCTATGGTATCCGGTTGAGTTGCTTAACCGCGTCGAGCGAGCGATCGACCAACACCACCTGGAGGCTGGATCCACCCATCGACTCACCTTTGCCTGTGAAATCCTGCAGAGTTTCAGTCCATATATGTCGACGGACACGTACGGAAGTAGGAAATAGACGCCTTCGTTTCGAGGAGGATTCGTTGTGAAGCAAGCAACTAAACCATCCACACGATCGACCGACTGACAACGACTCGTACAAGGAAAAAATATATCATGCATCTCGATGAAGATCAATTTATATAACCCGTACGCGATTACGCGCTTTCCAATTAATAAAGTTCCAACTCAACTCCTACACAGTATAAATGCATGGCAGCAGGTTTCATCAGTTGCTACTCATCACATCCATCGATCCATAAACACACCTGCAGTGCAGAGAGGTTCGCACTCCATTGCAGCAGCAATTCTCTCCAGCTAGCTAGCTAGCCACAGACCTCCGAAATGGCACACCACTTCCTCAGCAAGCACAACAAGGCCGGCGAGGCCGAGCCGACCAAGGTCGCCGCCGGCGACTGGCGCAAGGAGGAGAAGCACCACAAGCACATGGAGCAGCTCGGTCAGCTTGGCGCCGTGGCTGCCGGAGCATACGCGATGGTACGATCAAATTCTTATATGACTCCATGGCAGATCCAACGGATCTTGCGCTGTGCTTAATTAGCTGATCGTTAATCAATTACTACGCTCTGCTGTTGAGAGTTGCAACTTGTTTAAGCAGTAGTTAACTGTGATTTGACATTTGGGTATGTACTCAACATGAGAACAGCACGAGAAGCACAAGGCCAAGAAGGACCCGAAGCACGCGCACTCGCACAAGATCAAGGAAGGGGTCGCCGCCGCTGCCGCCGTCGGCAGCGCCGGCTTTGCCTTGCACGAGCACCACCAGAAGAAAGACGCCAAGAAGCACCGCCTCCATGGACACCACCATTAGTTTCTTCGTCGTGCTATATATATTTTGATTCATGTACCGCACATATATAGTATAGTAGTAGTACAATAAATGGGACGTCGAGTATATATTTGGGTATATATGTATTATCCTATTGTGTCCTGTACTAGTTACGTAGCGTGCATTTATTCGTTACTGTATTTTTTTACTTAGATTTGATCCTTAATTATTCATCCCAGCATTTGCAGATAATTACACGTACATTTATTTGTCCACTTTTGAGTTTTGGCATACCCTGAATTTATTCAATATATACATTTTTCTGAATTTTTTTGATAATTCAGTATACACTACCAAATATCACGTTATCACAAATGGTTTATCACATACGGGTAACCACCTGTCTGTAATATGATATAGTACAGACAGTTTTTAATAAGAACATATGTGATATTATATTTAAAAAAAGTAACTCTATCACAGATAAAGAACGAAACTATCTGTAGAAAAATGTGTATGATATCGAGTTTATCACAGACGGGTAACCACATGTCTGTAATATGACATAGTACAGATAGTTCTCAATAAGAACCGTATGTGATATTATATTTTTAAAAGTAATATTTTCAAAGTAGGAAAAATTTTAAAAAATAATTATTGCACCACAGCCACGTGTCATGTGATTTTTCGTGTGAAATACGCGCGCGTTGAATTTGTAGGTGTCGAACTCGTGACCTTATGTCTTGCCCGTACATTCTGTATCATCTCACCGATACATCATTGCTATAGGATATTTTATCCTTTTAATCCTTGTCCAAAACTTTGAACAATTATTTAGGTATTCAAAGTTATAAACTGCACAATTATGGATCTTATCAAAAACTATAATTTTCATATAAAAAGTTTCTTCATATGACTCTGTATGAATTTTCAAATATATATTATAGATGGATATTTATAAAAAAAATCATCTCTGTGTTGTTGAACGATACAGACGGATATTTATAAAAAGATCGTCTGTGTCTAAGAGAGCGAGAACACACAGACGGTTCTACTAAAACGCCGTTTGTGTATAGACGGCTACTAGACACAGATAGATATTTATAAAACAAGGTATGTGTCTACTAGCTATCTACACACAGACGGCATTTTAGTAAAATGGTTTGTGTGTTCGCACTCTGCTAGATGGCTAGGAATATCACAAACACTTTTTTCTATCAACCGCCTATGAGCAATTTATCAGTATGGCTTTTAAGTAACCGTCTGTGATGTTGTTCTGCTATTTTGTTTTTTGGTAGTGATATGATTAAAAAAGTGCCTACTAATAATACGTACATATATTGCAAACAGCAAATTAAACCAGGCAAAATCAAATAGATTAAAGAGCCGCAACAACCACGCTCTTATTAAAAAAACATACATGTATATGATCAAAGGCCAAATAAATTACTCCGCAATAAAAAATGCTTAACGTTTTGGACAGGACCGGATGGAGTACCACAAAATGATATATAAAAGGTTTATTAGCAGCAAGCACAGTTTCGGAAGCACAGACATGCATATGCCATTTAGCATGCCTTGTCTATAGTTGAGGGCTCAGACGAGGTGATGGCACTTCTTGTGCTCCTTGGCCTCCTCCTTCTCGTGTTGCTCGTGGAACGCGTACAGGTCGGCGGCCGCCGCCACCGCCTCCTCCACCTTGTGCCTCCCTACGTGCTCCGGGTCCTTCTTCTCCTCGTGCCTCTCGTGCTGCATTCGTGCGTACATACAGTATATGCAATCGATCTTGCTAGCTGCTGAATGATCGATGCTGCTCGCCTACTCCAAGTAAAACTAGAGCACCTTTACAGTGCACTCTACTACTAAGAAGGTGGGCAGTAGTATAAAGCAAATCTAACCATTTATATTTTAGGAGAATTTTGTAATTATCAAGATGTTAATAAATTTACCAACGACGTCCTTCAAAGATAATTTGGTATTTTCGTTCCTCAAGGATTCGGTACCGAGGCACTGTCGTTGTCACCTCCCACAAGCCAACCGCCACCACCACCACACTGCGTCACCGGCCACCCGCCTACCCCAAGCATTTCGTCGCCGCCGCCACATTGTGTCACCAGCCACCGGCCTCCCCCAAACCTGTCGCCGCCACCACATCGCATCGCCAGCTACCCAATCTCACCACGAGACGAGCCTCCCTCACGGGATCTTCCGATGCAGCAGATGTAGTAGCCGTCTACCGATGGGTCGCTGACAACCTCAAGCTGCGCAGCGTCCTCCTTGTTCGATCCTCGGCATCAGCATGGTCCTAGTGGCTCTGGTGACGTGCGGCTATGGCTTCTCTTTTATTAGCCTATTAGCGATGAGGCTCTAGTGGCTATCCATCCTCGACGACTTGAGCAAAAGCTTCGCTTCAGAGAAGGTCAAGGGGGTCTCAATTTATATCCCAGGCCATCGGTGAGTCCTAATTCAACACGATTAGGGTTTTAGAGTTTCGCAGCTTCACAATATCAATCCCGAGTTGATCTCCTCATTCAAATACGCTCTCTTGAAGATAAACTGGGCAAAAGGCTCGCGAGAAACATATGGACGCCCACACGGATTGAGCTCAATTTGACTCGGATTCAAATTGACTAGCAGGTTGAACTCGAGGGCAAACTCAGGTTATGCACGGGCTCCTCAAGTTCTTGCTCGAGCTCTAGTTTCTTGGGTCACTAGCGACTCCATTTGACACATCTCCATGCGAAATCCAGCTTGGCTCGGTGCTCCTCCTCATGATCATCGTCGTTGTCGCACCGATGTAGAACGGAAACAGGGAGAGCAGAGGGGGAAGGAAGGGGATGACATCTGGGTTCAGTCAGTCAATGTGAGAGAGTGTGAGGCGGGTGGAGCTGGGCCAGCTGGCTTAGCCTGCGCATAGAGAAAGGGAAGGGAGAGAGGAGGGGGTCAGGCTAGCTAGCAAAATGGACTGGAGAGAGAGGGAGGAGGAGGTGAGCTGGTCTGAGGGATTTCGGCCCAAGCTATCTTTTCCCTTTTCTTATCCTTTTCTATTTCTTACATTATCTTATATATACACTTTACACAAATACATATTAGCTCACATAAGCAATCAAACAATTATTTATAGATATATATACACTTATATATTCTTACATAAGGAGAAATAGCCCTTTCCTATATATATATATATATATATATATATTATATATATATATATATATATGCCTAAACATATATACACATACACACATATACATGTATGTATACATATATGAATATAGACACTTAGGGTTTATTTAGTTTTCCAAAAACTTTTTTATTTTCTTTATAAAAGAAGTTTTTTCTTTTGGTTTTAAAATTTGGGTTGTTACATACTTGCACGTGCAAAACGGATTCTGCTTGCGAGTTTTATGGGATTTTTACTCAATTTTTGTTTCTATGTATAAATTTCATTTCAATCTATGTATAACCAGATATGGAAGCCTTGTAAGCCATTAGAAACTCTTGAGACCGTAGGAATTCATCCAAGTATGCTTATAAGCCATGGATTCCTCATCTTTGGCAACTCTCGTGTAACACTTTGACATATCGTGCAGTCTTTGTTCAGAATAGCATATCTGTTCGTAGAATACTCCAAATCATACACAGTTATATCCGTTAAAAAGTAGACTTGACTGTTATGAATATGTATATTTTGCATGCTGGAATTTCTTAACTTTGGCTCAATTATGACATCTTCTCGGGACTGAAAAAATATGGTGCATAGACATCTCTAACACGGAGTTGTAGAGTTGATGTGGTTGCAGCTGGTTGATCCACATCAACTAGTCTCTAGAGATTAGGAGTCGCATCTCACGAGACCACAACTGTGTCGCTAACAATTTGGTCTTGTGAGATAGGAGCTTCATCGATCACAACTTGGTCATGGTCGCGACTGCTAAGGATGTTTTTACCATTCTCCCCCATCTTTAAAATGATTCATCACTGAATCTGGTCTCCCGATCCTCATCATAACTTCTCCACACAAAAATGTCGTAATCATAGCTTTATATCATAATCATAGCCTTCAACGAAACCTACGACTTTGGTATTGTGAATATTTTGATTTGACATTGTTTAAGTGTCCAAATATTTAAAATAAACTTTAGGTAGCATTTTGGGCACCTGTAACTCCTTTGGATCGGCTCCAACTTCACTTTTCATCATGGTTCGCCCATAGGAGTTCTATAAACCTTTTATTTTGCATGAAAACAAATGAAAACTAATACAAACAAGATGGAATGATAAAATATACATTGTCTAAGTATAAAACATGAATATCTAGCTTTATACAATATTAACAATAGGAGAAAGTCTAAATTACTCCCCTAAACTATGTCTAGTATCCGGATAACCCCTAAACTAATTAACCCATTTGTTTTACTCCTCTACTGTCGGAGGGTTAACTCATGTCGCAGGGATCTTGAGGGACCCCTTTTTAGAGATTCGGTCGGGAGAATGATTCTGAATATGTTTGCCGGAGAAATAAATGGATATGAAGGCGATGGCTGGCGGGGTGGAATGATCTGGTGCGGAATGAAGTAAATGCACTGGGGGTTTAGACAGGTTCGGGCCGCACGGAGGAGTAACACCCTACTCCTGTATAGATACTATAAATGCCCTGAGAATGTCCCTCAAGGATGTTGCTGGTTACAAGAATGTTTGTCTATCCTAGAGCCTGGGGCACCTTGTTCTTCGGTCTGTGTGTATCTGTTGGCTTTGGGTGCTCTTGGCCTTCTCGATCTTCTCTACTTCCTTAACTGCTTCAACCGTGCAGAGCTTGTCGAGAGATATTCACTTCTTTAGAGATTGTCTTTGTCCATGCTGCCGGCCGCTTTAAATACCCGCCGGCAGTAGCGTACCCCGAATGGGAAGGTATGAGTTCCAAGGCACCATAAATGGAAAGGGCGTCATCATAGCCTCTGTGCGAAGTGACCGGGGGTTGAAAATACGCCCCGCGCCCGGTCATCTGTCGCCATAATGGCACTGGCAATGGGCGCCGTGGAGAGGGCCCACCGGGCAGCCGCAGAGCGGCCCGGCGTGCCCGCCCTGTCTTGTTCTCCTGCCACAACAGCGCAGCAGACGGAACGCCTCGGCCCTTGCGACGTTATCCCGAGGCGCGCCGGATGGCACGGGATAGGACCCGTGCATTTAATGTCCCCACGCCCTTCTGCCAGAATATGGCAGGAACTGACACCGAGCGTGGTGGGAGCAGTTGGAGGTGACAGGCCACACGCGCTCTTAAATGTGGCCTCGGGCCTTTCACCTGCTAACACCACATCGCTGGACCCCTGTGGGGGCCACTGACGGAGGGGCTTCCTGGGTCGTCGGGGAACCAAGTGCTCGGGGGTCACTGTTCACCTCCCCGAGCACTCTCTCCCGAGAGCGCCCTTCCTTGGTCCTCGGGGAACCAAATGCTCGGGGCTAATGTTCACCTCCCCGAGCACTCTCTCTCGGACATGCTTGTACGGATCCTCGGGGAACCGAGTGCTCGGGGGCCACGGCTCGCAGCCCCGAGCACTCTCTCCCGGAACTTCCTTCAGTGGGCCCTCGGGGTACTCGGGTGCCCAGGGGGCTACTGCTCGCAGCCCCGGGCACACCCCTCCTGGTACTTGGTTCTCTTGGTCGTCGGGGGACTTGGGTGCTCAGGGGTCACCGTTTACCTCCCCGAGCACTTTCTTCCCGTCTCTTAGTCTTCACAGATCATCAGGGAACCTGGGTACTCGAGGACCACTGATTGTGGCCCCGAGCGCCCTCTCCCGGCACTTAGTCTTTTTTACCTCGCGGAGGAGACCCTACGGGATGGCGCCACATGGCGGATTGCTGGCCTGGCCTCAGGATTCGGTGACCCCTGGTTCCTGATTCACTGACAGCAGCCCCCGGGCCCATTGGCACGCGATGGCCCAGAGACTGCGGATGCCCCCTTCATCGTCAACGAGGCCGAACCCAGCACCGATGCCACGCGGTGCGCTCTTAGGCGCTGGCCCTTCCGGTCCGGGCTTCTGGTAAGGCCCAACGGGGAGCCGAAAGGACGCGCGTCCAGCCGACTCCCGAGACGTGTGATAACGGGACGGGTGGCGCGTGATAACGAAGCAGGCGGCACGTGTGGCAACCGCGCAGATCGAGAAAAGTGCACCTGGCAACCACTGACAACTGCATGGCCCGAGGGAGATTCGTCTGTTGGTTGCGTTGGCCGACGATACCGTCTCGCCGAGCACGTCGCAGCAGGCGACGTTTGAATTTCCCTGGAGTATAAAAGGAGGAGGGGAGCGAACCGCCCCCCTCTTTATGCCATCTTTGCGAACAAGCCTTCTTCTTCCTTGCACTCCTGAGCCCTCATCTTCCCTTAGGCGATCAGAGCACCACTTTTCCCCCACCGTTCCAAATCATCCCCCACCCTGACAAGATGACGAGAGCGGGAGGAAGCCGCCGCGACAAGACACCCGACAGCGTGCTGCCGGAGTCCCGGCTCGGGAACGAGGAGGCGGCGGACAAAGTGCGGAAGTTGATGGTGCCCGAAGGCCAGCAGGAGGCCTCGGTGGTGACGCCAGCGAGCTTCCCGCCGATGACGGACCGACCGGAGCGCATCGTCCTCTTCACCTCCTTCGTGGCGACCAGGCTGGTGCCGCTGTTCTCGACCTTCTTCCTCCAGATCCTCGACACGTTCGGGATCCAGCTAGTGCATCTCAGCCCGAACTCCGTCGTCATCTTGGCAGTCTTCGCCCACCTCTGCGAGATGTTCGTGGGGGTGCCACCGTCGGTGTTGCTCTTCCAACAGTTCTTCGTGCTGCGGCCGGTTGGGAAGAAGAGGGGCTTCTCCACCGCGGTCATCGCCGGCTGCTGCAATTTTCGGCTGCGGGATGGCCTGGGGGAGCAGTACATTCCCCAAGTGCTGCGGAGCAAATGGGACGACTGGCGGTGTGATTGGTTCTACGTCAACGTCAACCCCCACGACCGCCTGACACTGCCGGAGAGGGCGACAGAGCCCCAGAAGCCAACCTGGGAGGCGCCGCCGCAGGCGGACGAGCGGATGGAGCCGGTCCTGGACCGCATTGACTTCCTGCGCCAGGCCGGGCTCACTTCGGTGATAGTGGCGGTGGACTATCTACGCCGCCACCTGGCGCCTCTGCGGGAGCAGGCCCGGCCCTGCTGAGTGTACACGGCCCCCAAGACATCACCAGGACCCAGATCGGCGCGGAGTGGGACCTGGACAGGGCGGCTCTGAGGGGCCTGCTCTGGGTGGTGACCGGCGTGGATGACCTGGACCGGGCGGAGCTCCCTTGGAAGGAGCTGGCGCTCTGCGCCGATCCGAACCGGGTGGCGCTGCAAGCGACGCTACCGGAGTTCGACGCCCAGGGGCTGGTCAACCGGCCAGGGCTCCGGAACCCCGGGACTATCTAGATTCCCGGGGTGGATGAGGCGACCGGCCGAGCTCCGAGTGCCCCGCGGAGACGCCGCCAGAAGCAGGCCGCAGAAGAGAGGCGAGGGGTCCGCAGGCGGCCCGGCGCAGACCGGCGGCCCAGGGGCCGCGGGTGGCGAGCCGCAGGCCAGCCGTGGGGCTGCTGCAGGCAACAGCCGCCAAGCCGGAGGAGGAGGCACCGCCGGTAGTGGGGCGGCGACAGCGCCGGGGGACAAAGGGAGCGCCCCCGGACTTTTGTTCCTACACCAACGTCTTCGTCGTCGTCGTCACCGTCGTCACCGCGGCAGCGGCCGCCGGCAGGCGGCGCGAAGGAGAGTGGCCGGGGCGGCCAACCGTCCGGCGCGGGGCCAGCGACGAAGGCGGCATCTGCGGGTCTGGAACCAGACCTTGATCTGCTTGGGCTTGGTCTGGAATCCGGAAACCAAGGCCGGCACGGGAGCGCGGGCACAATGAGTGCCCAAGCCGGCCCGCCGCCAGAGACGAACCCTGCGGCGGCCCTCAAACCCCCCCCCCCCCCGTGGAAGAGGAGTAGGGAGGATTCTGGGCCAAAGCCATCGGGCCCGGAGTACAGGATCCAGGAATCGAAATGGCAGTACCGAAGACCCAAAATCGCGTAAGTTTCCCCCCTTTTCCCTGAGCATGCCTTTCCCGGAGTGAGTCAGGAGACTGACCTTATTTTCTTTTTCAGGCCGCCTACGGACGCTGCCGGAGACCAAGGACAGTCGGAGGCGCCGTGGCCGGCTCCAGCCCCCAAGCCGAGCGCGTCTGAGCTGAGCGTGCCGGTGGAGCTGGAGCCGCTGAGCGCGCCAGCCGAAACAAAGCCACAGGCGTCTCCCTACCCCGAGTCGATGGCAGAGGCCACGCCCGAGCAACCGGAGCCGGTGGAGCCTGCCCCGAGCACATCGAGTGCGGGGCGGATGGCCTCGTCGATGGCGATGCCTGCGTGGCGGTGTTCGGGGACCCCGAGCCCCTCAGAGAGGGCTCGCAGGGGACCCAGCGCCCGATCGTCGCCCAGCCAGCCTGTAGAACCCCTTCCGGACATGCTAGGAAGCGCCCGGGAGGTGATCGGGCTGCTGGAGGCGGCCGTGGCGGGGGAGAGGACGCTCCTTGAGGTGGGCCGCGCCGCCCTCTTTGAGGAGAGGGAGCGGCTAGCCGAGGGCAGGCGCCTTTTTGAGGCCCGCGTCGCGGTGGCGCGCGCCGCCAACGAGAATGAGCGGCCTGCGATAGAGGCAGAGCGAGAGGCCTTAGAAGAAATATGCACGGAGGCCGTGCAGGAGCAAGAAGAAGCCGCCTGCCTGGCCGAGACATCGCGGCAGCAGGCTGCCGAGGTACTCGCCAGGGAGAGGCTGGTGCAGGCTCGGGAGGAGGCAGTCCTATCTCGCGAGAGGACGGTGGAGGCCTCCCAGGCGGACTTGGCCCGCCAGAAAGGCAAGGTTGAGCGGAGCCGCGCTGAACTCCAGCGTCGGGAGGAGGAGCTCCAGCGCCGGGAGGAGGACGTCGCGATCCGTGAGACCAACGTCGGCATTACAGCGTCAGCTCTGGACGCCCGGGAGGAGCTGCTGATCCGCCGGGAGACGGAGGCTCCCGAGGCGTTGGTGGCCTCAGCTGCTTAGGAGGTGCGGGCCGCCATGTGGGAGTCAGAGCTGACTGCCCGTGAGTAGGCCCTCTCTGCCCTTGCCGAGCAGGTGAAGCAGGCCGAAGCCCCAGCGCCCGGCGCCGCCTTGACCAGCGCGAAGGAGCGGCTGCAAAGCATGAAGGATGAGCTCGAGACCGCCAGGGCCGAACGGGCCAATGTGAAGCTGATGATGGAAGACATCCTTCGGCAAGCACGGAGGTCTGTGAGGGTGGCCGGGCTCGGGCGAGTCCATGTGGGAGCGAAGGGGACGGGCATCGGCCACATCGCCCTTGGCTTCAAGAAAATCAGCCAGTGACTCGAGGCGCTCCCCCAGGCCGTGCAGGAGCTAGCCACCCGGGAAGGGTGTGGCTTGGCCCAAGCAGTAGTCGAGCACGTCCTGGCCTGCTACCGGAGCCGGGATCCGAACTTCTCGCTGGAACCAGCTCGGGAAGGGGTGGTCGAGGCAGAGGAGGAGGCCGCCCGAGAAGCAGTCCGGGGCGTCACCGCCGAGGTGGCGGCTTGCTTCACGCGTGAGGCGCCGCCGACTCCGGACCCAGGGAGCACCGGCGAGGAGGCCCCGCTATCTTCTGAGCCTGAAGGCTCTGACTTAGATTAGGCTTTTGTAAATTTCTTTTTCTTTGACTTGATGTAAATATGGGAGTGATCCCTCAGAATAGCTGTCCTTTCTTGTGAATATAATGGAAGACTTTCTTTGGGGTCGCAACTCTAGTGTTCTTCCAAGTGCTTGATGAAGTTTCTGTTCTTTTCACTTGATGTCCCGAGGAGTACTCAGTCAGACCGAGCCCGACCTTTCCCTCCCCAAGAACGAAGTTGCCCCGACCACTCGTCACCCGAGCAGTGAGGCCTTCTTTGCGCGTTCAGCCTCTGAGTCCTCGCGACTCCGCAGCAGCTAAGTCAAAAGACAAAGGCACAAACTTCCTTGCTCGGGAGATAGGTCGATCCAGCACGGAGCACGCCACGACCAGTGATCACTTTCCCATTTTGCGACCACTCAAACAGGTAGACTAGAGACACGTGCGGGCGGAAATGCGACCAAGAGTCCCCACGGTTTGGTGGTGCCCGGGCTAGAACGGACCGGATCGAGCACCGACAGCCTGCCCCCAGGGTCTAAGCTCCCGGCCGCTCCTTGCTCGAGCGGTGAGATTACCCGAGAACCCTAGAGGATCGGTAGTGCCCGGGGCCTTTTAAGCAGACCGAACACCACGACCACTATGAAGGACTTTGGTCAGACATCGCCGTTCGTACGGTACACCTTTCTACTGTCCATTCTGTCGTTCCGGGAAAAGCGGACACAAGGCAGGGTTTTGTGCGCGAGGAGACCATCTCGCCGAACAGATTAGAATACGAGGGCCCCGAGGATAACTCGGGAATAAAATATTTAATGAATGTAAACTCGCATGAATTTAACCACTCACCAGACAGCTGTTAGCTTTTCGGCCGATCGATCCAGGAGAGGTATGCGCTCCGAGCTCGGGGTGCCCTGCCGCGCCAGCTGTCGGAGGGTTAACTCCTGTCGCAGGGATCCTAAGGCACCCCTTTTTAGAGATTCGGCTGGGGGGATGATTCTGAATATGTTTGCCGGAGAAATAAATGGATATGAAGGCGATGGCTGGCGAGGTGGAATGATCTGGTGCAGAATGAAGTAAATGCACTGGGGGTTTAGACAGGTTCGGGTCGCACAGAGGCGTAACACCCTACTCCTGCATGGATACTATAAATGCCCTGAGAATGTCCCTCAAGGATGTTGCTTGTTACAAGAATGTTTGTCTATCCTAGAGCCTGGGGCTCTTTGTTCTTCGGTCTGTGTGTATCTGTTGGCTTTGGGTGCTCTTGGCCTTCTCGATCTTCTCTACTTCCTTAACTGCTTCAATCGTGCAGAGCTTGCCGAGAGATATCCACTTCTTTAGAGATTGTCTTTGTCCGTGCTGCTAGCCGCTTTAAATACCCGCCGGCAGTAGCGTACCCCGAATGGGAGGGCACGAGTTCCAAGGCACCATAAATGGAAAGGACGTCATCATAGCCTCTGTGTGAAGTGACCGAGGGTTGAAAATACGCCTTGCGCCCGGTCATCTGTCGCCATAATGGCACTAGCAACGGGCGCCGTGGAGAGGGCCCACCGGGCAGCCGCAGAGCAGCGCGGTAGACGGAACGCCTTGGCCCTTGTGACGTTATCCCGAGGCGCACCGGATGGCACGGGATGGGACCCGTGCATTTAATGTCCATACGCCCTTCTGCCAGAATATGGCAGGAACTGACACCGAGCGTGGCGGGAGCAGTTGGAGGTGACAGGACACGCGTGCTCTTAAATGCGGCCTCGGGCCTTTCACCTGCTGACACCTCATCGCTGGACCCCTGTGGGGGCCACTAACGGAGGGGCTTCCTGGGTCATCAGGGAACCGAGTGCTCGGGGGTCACTATTCACCTCCCCGAGCACTCTCTCCCGAGAGCACCCTTCCTTGGTCCTCAGAGAACCGAATGCTCGGGGGCTAATGTTCACCTCCCCGAGCACTCTCTCCCGTGCATGCTTGTACGGATCCTTGGGGAACCGAGTGCTCGGGGGCCGCGGCTTGCAACCCCAAGCACTCTCTCCCGGAACTTCCTTCAGTGGGCCCTCGGGGTACTCGGGTGCCCGGGAGGCTACTGCTCGCAGCCCCGGGCACACCCCTCCCGGTACTTGGTTCTCCTGGTCGTCGGGGGACTTGGGTGCTCGGGGGTCACCGTTTACCTCCCCGAGCACTTTCTTCCCGTCACTTAGTCTTCACAGATCATCGGGGAACCTGAGTACTCGGGGACCACTGACTGTGGCCCCGAGCGCCCTCTCCCGGGACTTAGTCTTTTTTACCTCGCGGAGGAGACCCCGCGGGATGGTGCCACGTGGCGGATTGCTGGCCTGGCCTCGGGATTCAGGCACCCCTGGTTCCTGATTCACCGACACCTACACTTTGAATACTAGATCACATAACCCCCTGGAGTGGTTTGCAACAACGGTTTTGATGACATGGCAGCGGTTTCACTGACGTGACAGCCCACTATGTCATTTTTCCTAACATGGCAGTGCACATGTGGCAAGTAGGCTCAAATATCATATTAGTTGGACGGCCAAAGGAATACAGCGAGTGGCAGCGTCATGATACTTCAGCCACCGGAGAGGCAGGAGAAGACCGGGGCACCTCGAGTTGATTGGGCTCGAGTAGAGCACCTACGAGGTAGGATGACACGTGTAGGAGGGTTGGATGGGAGCGAAGCGTCGCACAAAGGGTTGGCGATGGCGAGCTACGGCCGGAGCAAAGGCGGCACATTGCTAGCACATTTTGGCGTGCAAAGGCTCCAATGGAGGGCACCACTAGCTAGCAGAGGTCCTAGCGGTGGTGTAGGAGGAAGGAATCAGGCCGAGTGCTTACCGACGGTGAGAAATCAGAGGAGGCGGTGGCAGCGATCCGGTTGGGGCGTTTGAGCCCTGGTGGAAATGAGACGGGGGATCATGATGGTCGTAGTGGTGGGCTCGATTTGGTCAATGAGGCATTGAGGAGGTGGGGGCAGTGATGGTCGGAGCTCAGGAAGAAAGGGGGCGGGACAATGGTGCTCTGTTTTCGTGCGGGGAGAAGTAGGAGAGGAAGAGGGCCATAAAGCTTTGAGCGTCATGCAGCCGAGCCCGATGATTCCCAACTTTCCTAGGAGCTTCCCCTTAGCCTCCTCTACTGTTGGCCTGCTTCCAATCTCTGGATCCATAGCCGTTGAGCTGACTTGGGAGTCCTCGCGCCGACCCCACTCTTTGAGCTGAGCACACTGAGTGTCACAAGAACAAATTTGGCACACCGCCATCCAAATCCGCTGAGCTCGAGCTGGGGGAGGTACAGAGGAGAGTCATACAGAGCTTCCTCAGCCTTCTTCCGGCACATACCAAGCTCGTTGGCCTCGTCTTCTTTGATGCCAACCACTTTTCCACCACCTCGCTACCGAGCCATCGCATCAACGCATCTCCTGATCACCAAAACTCATGGTGAGGTCACCCGCACCCCCGCGCATGCCGTAGCGCTCACTGCTTCAACCCCGACCTGTCATGGACGTGGCTTCTCACAGAAACCAGTCGCCACCACATGCGAGCGCTTGTCGTTGGCCATGCTCACGACGAGTACCCAATGCCTACCCTGAAGCTCCTGGCATCTTCCCCTTCTGTAGCCTCATCGGCAACGCTCCACCGGGCGAGTTCACTGAGCAGAGCCGCGTGGCGTCGACCTCGGGTGACATGTTAGCCATGTGGCAAAAATAGGTGATGTGGTAGCCACGTCATCAAAACTGCTATTGTAAATCACTCTAGGGGTTATGTGATCCAATATTTAAAGTTCGGAAGAGTAAAATAAACAATTTAATAGTTTAGTGGATTATCCGGATACAAGATATATTTCAAGGGAGTAATTTGGATTTTTTCCTTAACAATACAAAGTACATGTTGGAGAAGATGACATCATCAGTGCTATGTTCGGATAAGAGAGTGTTGGAGTGGTATAGGGCTTGTATTAGGCCGGTAATGGATCCCGTAAAACACGATTACAGTCAATCGAACCAAAACTAATGAACTCAAGTAACAGAGTGAAAGCAGACACATCATCCATTCTTTCACTTACTTTCAGGCTCTCAGCGCTGTTGTATGGATGGTTTTGACGCTAACACAAAGTGCACCAAAAGATAGACATGGGTGAAGTCATGACGTCATAACTAGGCTAAGGATATGTTTGTAGATCTCTTTTTGATTTAAATCTTTTGGAGGAAGTGATTATTTGAAAAAAATAATTTTATAGTTAAAAATGATTCTCTAGCGATTTTTAGAGTAAACTCTGAAAAAAAATGATCAAGTGTAGAAAGTGATTTAGAGAAAATTACTTTTTTTAGCTATCAGCATCTAGTTTATTTTAGAGAATCACTATAATAAATAAATTTCATCGAAGAACTAAAAACTACTATTTAATAAAACTTCCTTTAATTTCACTTAAAAAGTTATTCTGAAACCTCAGTCAACAAAACCCTAAAGCAATGAACCAAAAAAGCGATTCAAAGTCATACGGCACGTTGGCGGCTGAGCAGAAGCAAACCCATACGCTCGGCGTGACGCAAGTGGGTGTGTCTAGAAGGAAAGCGAGACGCAGCTTCAGTTGACGCTTTTGTAGTTTGAAACGAAACTTCAGTTGGCTGTTCAGCTTGGAGCTTTGGGCCCCTACTACAGTACAAATCGCTGGCGATGTTAACATCACAAGTTTTTTCTTTTCTGGAAAAATCAATGGGGAGAAATTAACATGCCGAGGTCTGAGTCGTTACATTGGCCGGCATGTGCCATCAGTACGTCTTTGTTCCAAGTTCCATATTGTCAACGATGTCCTTTAGGTGGAAATACATGTACACCCTGGTTCTATTGGAAATTACAAATCTATGTCAAGCATCTAAAATCTGAAGGGTCTGTCAAGTTCTAAGGTGATCTGTAATTTGCAAGTTACCAAGTAACTATAATAAATATTTGTATAAAAATTAACAACCCACGACAATGCTCACTCTCATCCCTCCTAATTCTAATCCATCTCTAGGTGTTGCAAGATGTAAGCCACTTAGATCTATTAGAGGGGACTTGGACTTAGAATATTTTGTTTGTAAACTTTACAGATTATTATATAACTAGCCGGGAGCCCATGCCTTCCATTGGATCTTTATGCCTTCCAATGGTGCTTTTCATCATTCACAGATAAATATATTTAATTCTAAAAGGCATATACAAAATTATTGCACCAAAAATCCTTCGTATCAGCATGTAGAACCAACCATCATCACTTAACATACTCCTTTGGTAGCAAATATTAAGTAATTGACATTTAACATCTATTGCAAAGCAAAAGCATTCATATTCAATTGCCCTCTCCACCTAAGAATCTATAAAATACCTATCCAAACAAACAAATTAATTTTAAGAACAACAAAAACTATATGCACCAATCGTAAACATATACTCTTTATTTCAATTGATCAGAATGATATCTAAAACAAATCAATTACTTTCAAAATTAAAATTGGTTGTCTGGCTTATTCGCTTCCCCTCTACACAAAACAACCCATAAAACCTCCTATCCAAACATGCAAATTTATTCTAAGCACAAAAAAAGATACTTGAACGAATCTCAAATAGACTCTTTACTATATGTGACCATCCATTTTCCCACATGACTATTGTTGGGCAGATATATTTTGCATTGGCTTTTGACGATGGTTTTTCATGATTTAACCGATGACCAATATACATATTAGAACTCTAAGGCAATAACAGCAGTCATCTGTCAACTCTGCCTTCGAGAAAGGATCAACATGAGGGCCAACTTTGAAATAAGAAAATTGCCAAGGGATTGGTCTTGTTATTGTCCGGTACCTCCTTCCTAGCACATAGCCGCCGCCCGCCGCGTAGGAGCCGCGTCAAACTCCGCCGCCCGCCGAACCACGTCCACCCTGTCAATTCCAACACCAACGTTACGATACGCGCACCATTATTCTAGAATTCTCCCCTCTACCTCCGACCTGGCAGCAGCATGTCGTTTCCGATTCATTAATTAATAGCCATTAATTAAATCAAAATGTCGAAGGGGGAGAGAGAGCGCGCCGAGGGAGAAGCAAACAGAGAGGAAGGAAGAAGGCAATCCATATCTGGAAAGGCCATTTGGATCCCTGGTTCCAGATAGAAAGAAAAAAAAGAAGAGGACCGATTTCTTCCAGCGCGGCGGCAGCTCATCCTCTCTTCGTTCACCTATCTCCGAACAATCCGCTGATCCCTTCCGACACTCGTTGTTTTTTTAGTTCCCCCATCCACCAACCCCGTCCCACACATTTTCGATTTCTCTCTCTCTCTCCCTTCCCTTCCCTTCCTCTGCTGCCGGAGGAGGTGGAGGAGGAGGAAGAAAGCAAAGGAGCGAAGGGCGCGCCTGGAAGGAGGAGGAGGAGGAGAGCAAAGAGGCAAAGGGCGCGCCTGGAAGGAGGAGGAAGAGGTACGGGAGCAATCCTTTGATTGGTGGGGTTCTCTCGTCTCCGATTCCGGGTGCGCTAAAACGAGCAGCGCCGCCGGCTACGGCTAACCGGCAGCCATGTCGCCCTTCTACCTTGCTCGTAGTGCTTCCAAGGTGCGTGTGGTTGGTGGGTTGGATTTCTTGTTTTCCGCCTTTCTTCTCGTTTCTTTTTCGATGGACGGTTTTGGTTGAGAGGCTTGAGATGGATTTGGGGATCGGGTGGGGCGTGCAGGTGGTGAGGAGGATCACCTCGGAGACGTCGGCCGAGCTCAAGATCCTCTCGGAGAAATGGCGCCTTCTCCTCGCTGGCCTCGTCTTTCAGGTACCGTCCAACGAATTTACTATCTTTGATTACTCGCTCTCAAACGATGAGATATTGGCAGGACCCTTATTCCGTTTCGGAATTGCGGGTTAAACTCTCAAGAATGCAATACTGTACAATTCTCTACTACATAAAGCACGAGTTGATTCATATGTTGAGTCCCACTCACCTAATAGAAAACTAGAAAAAACCTAGTGAAAGCCTGCGCAAAACTAAGAACCACGAAAAATCGGGCTGACTTATCTGTTCGTCCTCCTTACCCTTCTCGACCACCCGGCCCCGCTGCCCTCGTGCACACCACACTTCGGAATCGGGTCCATGAACACCTTCACCTTGCGCCTCCTCCTGAACCGCAACTGCATGGCCTTGGCGAACACGATCGGCGCGCCTCGAAACACGCCCGCCACGTACACCTCTACCGCTGGTGGCGTCTTCGTCCTCCTACTGGTCCTTTGAAACCTTGATCGGTGTCGCGTCGTGACCTAGCACTTCATCACCCAGCCCTTCTTGCCTTCGCTCTTCGTCTAGCACATCTCCAGGATCCCTAAGAGGAGCCTCTCGTCCTAGTTCTGGACCTCGAACCGCATGCTGGCAGCCATCCTCACGGTCACCGTGCTGACGAATGTGGCCTGCTCCGACTTTGCGTCGATGCGGTCTCGACGGAGAGAGGATGCTACATGGCCATTGCTAATTCTTTTTGTCATTTGCGAGTGCAACACGTAGCTCCTAGATTAGCCAATGTACTAAGCTACTAATCACATCCAAATCCCCCTGTTCTTTCCGATCGGTTGCATCGAGTGATTGATGAGTTCTTATTCAATTCATGCAGTGTTGCTTTCCACACGTGGAAACCCCCGCCTTTCCCCCCGGGCTCCACACCCGGTGATCCCTTTTCTACATAATTTATCAAGCAGCTAATGTGCGCAGGAGCTTTTTTTTTTGCGTAATCCAACTCACAGGATTAGTGGATCAACAACTGCGCGTTTTTTATTCTAATCACTAGGGTTAGAGGAGCACTTCATGCCAAAAGCCCGAAGGGCCGATTCAAGAATTTAAGGCATATTTTATTAAAAAAAGTCAAACTTTGTAAGTTTTGACCCACAATTAGCCAAATTATATGTAAAGATATCCAAATGTGCCGTGCTTACTTAGCCAGCCTGTGGCCCGGCACTGTAGGTACGACCCATGCATGGCCGGGTGTGTCGGCATGTCACGACTCGACTGAGATGGGTCGGCATGGGCACAACCCAGCCTGGGTCGGCACGGGCACAGCACGGCCCGGCACTCCTCGGCCCGGCCCGGCCAGGCACGGCATGCCTCAGTCCGGCTAGGCACGACCGACTTGTCCAGGCATGGCATGGCACAGCTTGCCCGGGCCAGTCAGGCGCCGTTGCGCGTGGGGCCGGCCTGGCTAGGCACGGGCGGCATGGGTGGAACAGAAGGGCACGCGGGGGCACGCTCGAGTTAACGGGTTAACAGGTAACCGTTTAACCCGTTAACCCATTATTTTTGAATTTTCTAGCCGTTTTCTAGTCATTTTGAAAAGATCTTTAGAGAAATTAACGAGGAACAGGTAAGATTTGCTAAGTATAATATATCCAGTTATGAATTAGGTGCTATATCTCTAAATGGAATAGGACACTTGAGGAAGCATATTAAATATTGCAAACAAAATTCTGGGGTTTTTAATGAAACCATGTAATTTTTGGAGCATAGCCATAGGTTGTACTATTTTTTTCCTTTTAGTAGAAAGGTTTTTAAAGGCAATCAATCAATAAAACTTTTTATTATTTTTTTTTTACAATTTTTTTGAATTTTAAAGCTATTATTTTTGAATTTTTTTTTCTATTTTCGGAGTGCTACCGGGCCAGGGATGCCTCCACCGTGCCCGCCGTGTCGCCGGGCAGCCATGCTGTTGAGTTGTCACTGTGCCTACCGGGCCCCGCCGTGCCGCCAAGCCCATAGTGCTAGAATCGTGCCCGGGCCGACCCGGCACAGCACAGTGGAGGATGGGCCATGCCGTGGGCCGAGGGCGCGGCACATGGCCTGACATGGCATGGCCCGTTATCGTAGCGGGGCCGTGCCGAGCTGGGCCTGTGCTAGGCCGGCCTGAGTGACCCATTTGGTCATTTCTGATTATATGCATGTTTAGTATACAAAAATTGTCTCAATTGATTTGTATTTCAAATTATTTTTAATATGATGTTGATTTTATAGCAATTGATTATATATTATAATATAAATTAACGGTTAAAGTTTACTTTTGATGACTTCTTTCAAAACAAAATAAGGCTTACACTCCTGTTACATTGGTACTCACTCACCAGGCTCCACTACGGTTGGCTCAAGTGTAATTAGCATTTAATACTACTTGCAAACATAAACAGGAAGTTTACAATGCTATAATTGTAGTAAACACACACAATGTTCGGAATTACAGAGAGGAGGTTTCATTGTTTTAACTACAAAAGGTTTATTATTCAACTAGGGAAGCCAACAAGCACCATAAATCAACTTGTGAGGTTTTCTACGATAAGTAACAACTAAGGTTCTATTTAAAATATCGAAATTTTGTAAAATAGTGCAAATCTTCTTTCAAATTTGTTCCGGAATCGTTAGTTACAAATGCGGTTGCGAAACAAAATCTCTACTATATTAAACATGAGTTGGTTTCCGTCTCACATCTTCCCCCTACTCTCCTCTTATCTAATAAAAACCCCTAAAATTCGAAGAATTTACCCACTCTTGCCATCCACCCTTGTCATATGCCTCCCCGTCTCGTTACCACTACGAATATGGGACCCATCTTACTAATGAAAATAAATAAAGAAATTAGGAGGGAAATTAACGGATAATCTCCTCTCTTTTTCGGATCTCATTTGAAATCAAACTACGGCATCGCCCCCGACGTATTCGTTCGGCAGCGCTCCCATGGCATATGCACATTTCCATACCTTGAGTTTATGCATGATGTTATCACGTCTAATGTTTGTGTTTTCATTGCAATGCATGGACACTTAGCTAGTTTATCCTAAATGGTTGCTATAGTTGACAATGGCTTCAACTCTTCCTTTTTGCTTTTTTTAGTTAGCAAATGAAATTATGAAAAATGGTGGAGTAGATTTTGAGATGACCACATGGGAATGTGCTATTTAGAGCATGTACAATGGGGTGCTTATAGAAAACGGTGGAGTAGATTTTGAGATGACCACCTGGGAATGTGCTATTTAGAGCATGTACAATGCGATGCTTATAGAAAAAACCGTTTTTTTTTTCCAACTGCACTGGCATATATGCTTCGACAGTGAGTAAGGTGCTTGCTTAATCACAGTTGCTTATATTAGTGCTAACAAGCTACTTAACCATGTTTAAGCACATGTAATCTTTGTTTGTATTGTAAATTAAAACTTTTATGTAGGTCCTTATCACTTCCTTTTCTTAAGCACCTAGCTATAAGTACCTAGTATTGTTCATGCCCTTACAGTCCCTGCACTAATTTGATTTATTATTGTACCAACAGTACATTCATGGTTTGGCCGCTCGAGGGGTCCATTATTTGCACCGGCCAGGGCCTACCCTTCAAGATCTTGGCTTCATGATTCTTCCGGTATGTACCACGTGTGCCCTATTTTTTTCTAATCTTATCTGTCTACTGATTATTTGAGATCAAATTTGGAACAGCTATCTTATATCCAGTACTGGAAATGCTCTCTTATTTGCATTTTTGGTTTTGCTGAGTTTCTTGTAGGAGCTTGGAAAAGAAAGGGGTTACATCAGTGAAACATTGTTTACATTTGTCTTCCTCTCCTTTGTATTGGTACATATCTTTACTAGCATCCTTTATAATTCATTTGTTTGTTCTTTCAAATCACCATTCATCCTATTTCCTTTCACTTTCTGTTCGCATATGATCAGTTGGCTAGGCTTTTTAAGCCAAAAGTTAACTCTGCAATGTAAACAAGAGAGATAACTGTGCCATGATTTATACACAAAGTACACATTAGACACATTTTCATGATTTCCAGTTCTTTTCTCACCTTTTTATTTTTTTTTCCTTTTTTTAATTTGTTCTTGTTCTTTTCCTGAAATGCATCATTTTTTCTCCTACATGCAAGTAGCCTAACTCTACTGTAAAAGCACGATTTCAATTTGTCTTGTCCTTTTCCTGAAATGGATCAATTTTGCTCCTACCCGCAAGTTTAGCCTTGCTCAACTGTATTTTTTCCTTGCAGTGGACATTCCACCCTTTCATCCTTCAAACCAAGCGCTTCTACACTGTTCTGATTTGGCGCAGGGTGCTTGCCTTCCTATGTGTGAGTGTCCATTTGTTTGCTTGATTTCTTTTGTGTGATAAGCTGATATATTGTTTGTCTCTTTTACTTACTGGGAATAGCATATTTGTGTGTTTTATGTTTCTTCAGGCTTCTCAATTGTTACGGATAATCACCTTCTATTCTACACAGCTTCCAGGACCTAACTATCATTGTCGTGAGGTAAGGGGCTTGTTAAGTCTAGTTCTGGTTATGGTGGCCGATTTTGTTTGTGTTCATTATGATATGTTATGTCGTTACAACCTATGAGTACCTTCATTAATCCTATCTTGCAGGGCTCACCTCTGGCCCGATTACCACCACCACAAAATGCAGCAGAGGTCCTTCTGATTAATTGTAAGCGATGACTTCTACACTCCTCTACGCATTGATCTATTGTGCCACTCGTTTTTTATGTCCAAACATCCTAAGTTAGTTCTATTTCTTTACTACAGTCCCAAGTGGAGTGATTTATGGATGTGGCGACTTGATATTTTCGTCCCACATGATTTTCATTCTAGTGTTTGTCATAACATACCAGAAGTATGGAAGTATAAGGTGAAGATTTGTTTCCAATTATTTATTTTTGTTTAAGTTCATTCAATCTGTGAAACATTTTGTTAAATGATGTTTAATCCTAATTTTTGCGTATTCATATAAGGTTTGTTAAGATGCTTGCATGGTGCGTAGCTATTGCTCAGAGTCTTCTTATAATAGCTTCTCGCAAGCATTACAGCGTTGATGTTGTTGTTGCATGGTGGGTACATATTTCATTGTCTTGCATTATTCTGCCGTGCTTCTATTTCTCTTTCTTGATGTATCTTTCTTACACAGGTATACTGTGAATTTGGTTGTTTTCTTTGTGGACAAGAAGCTTACAGGTAAGAAAAAATCGCTTACCACTGTAATGTTTTTTGCAGTGGTTTCATTTATCAGTAACCGTTCAAATTCATTCTGCAGAACTACCCGATAGATCAGCAGGATTGACATCCATGCTGCCCGTGACTGTGAAGGATAAAGATAGCAAGTTGAAAGAAGAGAACACCAGATTGCTGAATGGTAACTCTGGTGATTCAGCTGATCGGGTATGAGATGACAAATGTTTATTACGACAGGATTGCTGTACTTTTTTCTTAAATTATTTTAGTTCAAGTATCCTGCACACTCTTCAAATACTGAGCAATATCATTATGTTGTGTTGCAGAGACCACGAACACAAATGAATGGGAAGCACATTGAGAATGGAAACCATGCTGAGAGTCAAACTGTGAAAACATGATCAGTGCTGACTCGAAAGATTTTTGTTAGTTGAAAGACGTTCCAGAGGCCTAAGCATGATATATGAGGAAGGAAGGCATGCCTAGCACCTTGATGGCTTCATTCTAGGCTGCAGATGTTTTGTTCTCCAACTGTAATTGTAATCCCCTTTTCTTGTTTCTTTCTTTGATTTTTCAGCTTGTAATTCAGATTATTTATACAAAATGTGTATATTTAGCACATCACTGAGATTCTTTCAAAGTGTAATCATCTCGCCAATATGACGTAGTCCTGTCAATACCTATCTCTGAAAGGTCACATGGTTCATTTGATTGGCTCTGGCCGCCTTTTGACCCTTCTCACGGACAGTTTGGGTTCCCCTTTCCATTGAAGCAGAATAAACCCAACGGTTCCCGGCAGAAAATGGTTGGTAATGATTCATTTCTGATTTTAGTATATGATAATGCTTTCACTTATAAAATATATGGAAATGTTGATGCTTGAGTGTTGCCTCTAAATCAGCGAGAGAACATTTGAACTTTATGGGTTCTATGGTTGGCAGAACCGAGTAAATTGAAGTCGTACGTGATGCGTGGACGGGGTTTTGGACCCCGGCACTAGGCTGCCGTGGCGGCAATTGTTGGCAAATAGATAGGCTTTGCAACACAAATTGAAGTTTTCTACCATGTTCAATTAGGAAATTATGCCACTAATAGATCACAAATCCTTGTCATTAGAATCGTAGTGCAATGGAAAAAAGTTGGAGCAAACCGATCTAACGCCGTGTGCGTCGATATGGATGAAGTAGTCCAACTTAGCAACCAGATGATCGGCCTAGTGGTAGCATCTCTTCGTGAAGTAGATCCGTTGCAGCAGTGCATCTATGGTATCCATATGTCCAGGATAGAATATCAAGCATCGATGTGTTAGCACCTGCGCGTGTGGCTAGGGATTGCTTTAGGCACGGGTGAGTGGCGACTAGGGTTTTGAGTGGTCAAACTAGTGTGCCCTCACCCTATCCACCCTTTATATGGAGTCCAGTAATAGGCTTCCACATTTGCGACCCATTAGGACTCTAATCCTCATCGTTCACTATCCAGTTTGACGCACTAACGGATGCCAAGGAGGTGCAAAAGCACTTGGGTACAACAAAATATTAGTGGTAATTAACTTTGACTATATGTGCACCTCTTTTAATACAAAATTGTTCACTAGAAAACAACTCAAATTAATCATATTGCTTTGAAATTAAAAATGTTGCTATACGTATGTGAAGTTGTGCACCTCATCATTTTAGTCCTAGCTTCACCACTCTGTAAACGGCCTTGACCTGTGAACCTATTTTCAAAACACAAGTCAATAGCGGTCTCTAATAGTAGATATTGACTTTCGAATACATGTAAAGATCGTATCAGCTAAATTTTAATATACATACACACACACACATATATATATATATATATATATATGTATATGTATGTATGTATGTACATATATATATATACTAGTCTGATTGGCGCGCCTACGCGCAACCTTTTTTTTCACAGAACATGACAAAAAAAAGACTAAACAAATTAGATTCATCAATTTTAGGTATCTCAATATTTATTTATGAATTTATTAATATTTAATATTTTCATTTTGTTAAGGGGAAAACGGTAGTATTTTTATGCATGCACATAATTTTAATATGTAGATAACAGTAATACGAACCTAACAAACTTTGTTTCATTTTTTTTTGAGTTTTAGATATTTTCTATGCATTTTAGATTATTTCAGCCGATTTATCTGTATAACTATTATACCTTTTCCTATTTTTTGGAATTTCTAAAAAAATTGTATTATACGGATACATATATGGATATGTATACTGATACATATATGTATTTATATTTGTATACGGATACATATACATATATTATACGTATACGGATACATATACGTATAAGTATACGTATTAATATATGTATACATATATATGTATATATACGTGGGTCCCGCATGAACAGTAGCTACGGGCCCCGAGAATCCAGGGATCCCAGGCACTTTAGTATAGAGTAATTGATATGCATGTATATATACGGGGGCGCTATTCTACACCCCGCCCTTGACCCACCTCCCGTGCACGTTACGTGTCCCACCCCGCCCCCCAACCTGCCTCTGCACCCGCCATGTGTCACCCTGCCTCGTGTGCTGTTGCCCCAGCACCCGCCATGTGTCACCCTCGTCCCTACCCCTGCACGCCTCCATTGTGCCCCTCTCGCGGCCGTTGTGCCCTTGGCCCTCCTCCGCCTGAATCAGCTACTGAAAAATTACTGAAGCTATTGAATTACTTGGAACTACTGACAACTACTGACCAAAAATAACTAAGACTAATTAGCAAACTGTTTGTACTACTAGAACAACTGACAACTATTGTCACAAATTATTGAAGAATTTTAACAACTGCTGTCACTATTGACAAAAAATTACTATCACTACTAAAAAAATACTGACACACTATTGAACAATTTACTATGAATTGGAACTAGTGACACTTCTGAATAGTGATGACTAGTGACACTACTAAACAGTTGAGAAAACAAGTTGAAATATGCCTTGATTTATATGTAATGAGTGATTGATAAGTGTGTTGATTTAGTTTGATGATTTTGGGATTGCGTGAGCATGTATATGTATTGCAATTATGATCATGACTAATCAAAGTTACAGAGGAAATGGAGTTGGCACGTTTGTTTCTGAGTCTAGGAAAATTGTACACATTGGATGATCCGGTGCTAAGGTTAGAGGGCAAGTTGAGAAGCTCATGGCCAAGAATGAGTATCTCCTTTCTCTTGCGGAGAAATGCTTATAAGGCAAGGGCAAAAGGAATTTGGTTTTGGCTCAAAATCCATATTCAAAGTCAAGGTTGAGTGCTCACTCGTAGGGCGGTGGTAAATCCAGCCGGATGACCCTAGCTTTATATCCGGGCCAAGCAACTACCTACGCCCGGGAGATGAAGCGGAACTAACACGGTGTCGCTCCATGGCATCCCTCATTAATCTTTGGGGCCCGTGGCCATATCCCGGTCGTTCCACCGACATGTGGCAATATCCCACAGCAACACCTCATTTTCTCGCACGAACGTCCTATCACATTAATGACCTAAACTCCTTTCGGCGCATGCCAGGGGCGTGGGCACAAGACCCTAAATGAACCCATGAATTATCCTGTCAAAACACGCTAGTGACACATCCCATCCTGCCGTCCTCAAACAGGCAAACATAGGGAGTCCCCCGATCCCACACGCAATCTCCACTTTGAAAAACTCAAATGGCAAGAAGACCCATCACCAAAGAAGTCCAAAGAATCTAAATCAGCCTCAGCACGAACACCAAAGTGCATCACCTCCATCGACGCCCCTCCGGCCTCGGGTCCCGATACCACATATACCAACTCCAACACGCTCTAGAGCATGCCTCCTCTGCCAATACATCTACGGTGTTCAACTTCGACACCATGTCGCCACCTCCAATGCACCATTAGCCTTGAGGTTCGCCATCAACGCCCATGGTTCCTGCCGAAAAACTTCTCGGGTACTGGGAATGGCCTTCGGGCATTCTTGTTACTATACCAAGCTGGAGTTGGTTTTCCTCTACATCCTCTCACCCTACTGAACATTAAGGCCAGAGAATGAGGGGGTACTTTTGGGGGAAAATAGACCAGCCTGAGGACAATGGTTGAAGATTGCTATCAAAGATCCCTCCAGAGCCTTCGGTCTTTGGACCCTCAGTAGGAGGACCGACTTTCGGAGGCTACGGGCCCCTTTGGACCACCTCTCCAGTACATACATGGCCTTCCTAAAACTTGAAGCTACAGCAAGCCCCTCTGGAGCCTTCAGCCTCTGGACTCTCAGCAGGAGGCCTGACTCCCGGAGGCTGCGGACCCCTTCGGACCACCCCTCTTGTGCCCGTGCACCTTCTGAAGCCTAAAGATACAACAGGTCTTTGGAGATAATATCAGGGAAGAAAGGACACCCCCCTGCAACCAACCTGATGCGAGGTGACCGGCGATTAATGCCGGTGTAAGTGGTGCTTATCTTGACACCCCAGTGCGATGAAAGTCATCATAACACCTCCGACAAAGCAGCGCCTGGCCACAATTGGCGACCGACTCACCCCTCAGGGGCAGGCACCACAATAGTTACCGTGGTAGATATTTATCTTCTATGTAGGGTAAAAAGTAGTTATCCAGGATAAGGCCTAGTAATTCGATCAGGTTCTAGATATTTGTACATCGTAATAACTTGTACACTAAGCTACGTACCACCCTATAAATAGGGGTCGTGGTCATCTGGGCAGGGACGGGTCACAAGGAGAATGCTCAATATAACACAAAGGGCAACACACATGACACAGAGATGCATAAACACAAAGTCACGCTGTGATACTCCCCCTAGACCGATCTATTTTTTCTACTATCAATACATTTGTGGTGTTCTTTCCTCTCAAACTTCGTCTCCAATCTTGAGTCTCCTCCTTAGAAGAAACTCTCACTGTACTTTCTAGGGCAAGATGATCTCTTGCTCCAACAACGGCATGTTGACAAAGTCAAGAGAAAGGGATGCCAATGCAAGTGACAAGTGAGCTCGGAGGGATCGAAAGAGGGAGAGACTTGCCGACAGTCATATCACAAGACAGAGTACACACATTGATATCAGGATGCTTGCTTGGGGTCAGAGCAAGCGGTAGTGAGTCACACTATGAGAATCGTGCAAGGCAGTTTCATAGTTTGTCCTCAAAACCATGGAAGGATGGAGTACACATGGCATCATTGTGAAGCTAGCATCAAGGCAAATCTAATTCATGAAGATGCCACGCCCATCCGATGGACAGAGAAAATTTTGAACGAAACTACACCCGGTGGTAGGTGAGAGAGCATTGTGAGGGAAGGGTAGTTTAGGGATAGCATTGCTTAAGAGTTAAGCATGCCCCCTTGGCCTATAAATAGAGGGGTATGGCTAGTGGTTGAGTGAGTGCATCAGAGAGTTTTTGGAGAGTTTTGAGAGCCTTCAACTTGTGTTGTGTGGAGAGGGAGAGAGGAGTCCTTAGCCTATGTTTAGGTGAGAGCTTTTGTGAGAAAAATTCTTTGTAATCTGCCAAAAGAAGGGTGTTCCTTTGAACTTAATGAAGAAAGTTGTTTTTGCATATGCTTGAGTTCATCTCCTTCTTGTCTCTTACTTTTGGGTCATGTTTTGGCGCAAGTTTTTGGTGTCTTCTTGTTGATTTTCGTTTTCCTTGAGAGCTACTTCTTTTGGATCATGTAAGAGGTGTTCTTATTGTTGCTAGAGGGTTAATATTCTCATATGAGTTGGTTTAGAACTATTCCAACCCTCTAAATCCATCAATTTGGAGAATATCTTCTTGCGGTGGCTAGTTCTCTTGTGTCAAGAGTTTTCCTTCAAGTTGATTGCTTTCTTGCACTATGACTCTTGATATGGCCTTAAATTGAACCTAGAGTTCTCATCTATTGAAGAGGATAGTTGGTTTTGGAAATCGTGAAAATTTTTTCTTGTCTCTCTTGCTTTCGCATGTGGTTTTTGAGGTGTGTTGGGTTAAAGAATAGGAGAAGGCCATCAATTTTGTAAGAAATTTATTTAGGCGCCGTTCTTGATCTTACAACAGTTTTTCTATGACCTGAAATTACTGAACAACTACTGACATAACTACTGAACAAAACTACTAACAACTCTTGAAGAATTACTGGGTGACAACTACTGGACAACTACTGAAGAATTACTGTATGACAACTACTGAAGAATTACTAAATGATAGCTATTGGACACTATTGGATGGTAGCTACTAGCGCCACAGGACTAGCGCATGTGAGCGCGTGCATGGGGCATGCATGACTATGCGGCCACGTGGTGCGGGTGATGCGCGTTTGACCGATATTCCGAAAGGTAATATGATAGGTCAATTGGTGGAGCTTCGACGTTGATAATCCAAAGGCTCTGAATAGAACAGATCGAGAACCCTCGCAACCACTACACCACTACTCGTGGTTATCAACTGTGCCAAGACGCGATTGACCTCGCCCAAAGGCTTTTCCTGCAAGCGAATTCAGAACACAAGCAAGAATAGGTAGATGCAATCTGAATATTGCTAATTACTAATGAAATACTCGAGTTAGGGTTCAACAAATTAAACAAGTGGTGAAACTGTATAAAATAGAATAATCTAAGCAAAACCCGAGCCTAAATTATGATATCTATTGTGTATATATAGGGGAGATGTGAGGAGGCAGCCATAGAAAGAGGCGTACACAACATGGACTCCGACCCTAACATGATTACAAGACCCAACAGGGTCCAAAATGGTGGTGCAGCATTTTATTTTTTTGATTCTGACTAAACTATAAGAAATATTTGTTCAAGCTCATATCCATTGGAAAGGGCCCGTTGTAAGCTTTTCAGAATGACCAAGATTGCCTAAAACGGACTTCGTGTGAGAGAGTTATGCCCGTTTTACTGTCGTGCTGACCTGCGACTTGACCACGACCACGACTAGAGCTCAGCCTCGAGTCCGAGTAGACTTAGCCTTCGAGGGGTAACATTTGGGTAAGGTTGTGGCGCTTATCTCATGTTTCTAAGTAATAAAACATCACAATAATTTAGTAGGAATCCATCCAAGAAAGCATGAACAGTGAGAAACGAGTTCACCTGGTGGTCTAATTGTCATGCACATGCTCTTGTAATTAGGCCTTGTATGATTTGAGGAATATTAGTAGTATTGATCGTATCTAAAGGAGCCATAGTCTCATCATCCTCTCCCTCTTGAATTGAAGTCGTCTTCGACTCAAGCTCATCTTCTTCTCCCAAACATGGCTTCAAATCTGAAATGTTAAACGTGGGACTAACCCCAAAAATTGCAGGTAGGTCCAATTTGTATGCATTATCATTGGTTTCTCAATTATCTTAAATGGTCCATTAACTCTTGAGTTCAAATTTGACTTTCTTAGTTTTGGAAACCTATCCTTCCTCAAATACAACCAAACTAAATTACCCGGTTCAAATTTTATTTCCTTCCTACCTTTACTTCCAGCAATCCTATACTTTTCAGTCATTCTCTCTATATTCTTTTTAGTAGTTTCATGCAACTTAAGAATAAATTTAACACGTTTCTTAGCATCTAAATTAAGTCTTTCAAAAGTAGGCAAAGGTAGTAAATCAATAGGAGCACGGGGATTAAATCCATACACTATCTGAAATGGACTTACCTTGGTGGTGCGGTGTACTGACCTGTTGTAAGCAAACTCAATATGCGGTAAACACTCTTCTCACATCCTCAAATTCTTCTTTAGAACTGACGGTAACATGGTCGATAATGTGCGGTTGATAACCTTCGTTTGACCATTAGTTTGGGGATGATACGTAGTCAAAAATAGCAGCTTCATCCCCAATTTATTCCAAAGTGATCTCCAAAAGTGATTCAAAAACTTTATGTCACAATCCGAGACAATAGTATTAGGCAGTCCATGTAGGCAAACAATTTCCTTGCGGTCCAAAAGGTCTTGGACTTGTGGCTGAATTTCCTTAGTCTCTTCCGGGTTGGTCCTATATGTAGCATGGTTTGGCAAAGTTGCTTTCTGAATCAAATCAATTTGATGTTCAATCCCTCGAATAGGTGGTAATCCCAGGGGTACCTCGCTAGAAATACATCCACAAATTCCTGCAAAAGGTTGGCAATAGCAGGAGACAAAGAGCTAGATATATTCTCGAGTGAAACTCAGGCATCTTTGCATATCAATGCATAGCATGTTATCTCATTAGCATAAATTTCAGCAAGGTCAGATTTAGTAGCAAGCATAACACACCGATTCAATCTAATTCCATTGGACTTAGAAGTTGTTGTTGCTTTCTCCTTTTTGAGTGAAACACTTTTTCCGCTACTTGCTGATTTTCAGATTCATTCTTAAACTCTTTTCTCTTATTTTTAGCTGTCTCTTGTTCACATTTTACAATTTCCGTAGGGGTTAAAGGTAGAAAAGTTATTTTCTTTTCTTTATGCATAAGGGTGTACTTATTACTTCTACCATGATGTGTTATATTAGTATCAAACTCCCATAGTTGTCTTAATAAAAGAGAGCATGCTTGCATGGGAACTACATCAAAATCAGCACAATCATGATATGAATCAATAGAAAAATACACCCTAGCTATTTGCATTACCTTCATCTTACCACTGTTGTTGAACCATTGAATATGATAAGGGCAAGAATGGTTTCTTGTCGGCAAGGCAAGCTTCTTGATCATTTTTGAACTTACCAAGTTGTTGCAGCTTCCTCCAACAATAATGACTCGAACACAATAATCCTTGACTATAATGAACATCTGAAATAAATTGTCGTGTTGTAGCTATTCCGCTTGCTCATTTGAGTGCTTAACACTCGTTGCACAATGAGGGTCCGATAATCTTCTGTGGCAGTGGCATCAAACACTTTCTCATGGTCGATATCCGTCTCACGTCCATCCTCATCACCTGCATAGTTAGCTGCAAGAGCATATTCATCCTCAACATCACTAGCACTTACATATCCATCATCTTCTGTTACAATGTACGCTTGCTGACTTGGGAAATCCTTCATGATGTGGCCCATTCCCATGCATAGGTGGCGTACAATCCCGGTCGATCAGTCTGTAGAAGCAGCTGAAGAAGAGCTCTTGGCTGGACCTTGCACACTTATGGATTTGCTTACCTCAGGAGTGTGCGACGGTGTCAAAGGTACTGCTGAACACATCTGTTACGCATAGCAACCTTTAAAGAATTCCAAGTAGTAGGACCTAATCTGTCGATGCATAACCTGTTCCACCAGATGATTGCAAAAATTTTAAATTCACTAGTGCCTTGCCTAACCCTATGCACTTCAGGAACAAATGAGCATTAAACTTTTGTTCTCTAGTCATCCCCCAATCTAAATACCTTTCAGCATCATAAGTACCCTCAAAAGATGATATAGTAAACTTATCCTTAGCAAATGGATTATCATTAATACGTGGGTTATGTTGTTGAAAGTTATTACCTCTCATACCTTGATGGTTGAAGTTCAATCGGTTCATTTGTCGTTCATCAAAGGTGTTACATTCTTGTCTCAAAATTTCATCATCCACAACGGACTCCTCTTGTTCATAGGCTGCACCATGAGGATCTACTCGACCATTGTTCGATGGCGGATGAACCAATCAATCAAAGTGTGTATTGAGCATTGCAATGCTTTCATTGAGTCGTTGCCATGAGGTATTGGTTCCTGCAAGCTTTTTGTCAATGTCATCATTAATAGTTTGTCGATGATCATCCAACAACATTGTGAGTTCTTCCCTCAAAACACACTCTTTCGCATCCGATGCTTCTCCTGTCATGGTTAGTCGAAGATAGAAAACAACGAAAGATAAATTATCCCTATCGACTACTAGGTGGTGAAGGTGCAGTCAAACAATCTCAAGCGTCTTACCATGCTCTTGCAAGTGTTCTTACTAATCACTGCAGTTGGCACAATCGGTGGCTGGTTTGTGATACCTGATCGGGTGTGAGTGAGGTAGTTGCAAGGGGAAAAACCGTTCTGATCGAGAAAAGGTGTATCTTGGATAGGCAATATTAGTAGCAAGGAATGACAATAATTGAAATCAGATTAACAAAGCTGAATAGAAGTGCACAATACTCGTCATAGTTTATGGCCCGAACACGTTCCTAGAACTAGCTCAAGCAAACCAAAAACTATAACAGACACAAGAACAATGGAACAAAATTCACAATGCAAACTGATTATATCTTTCTTGAATTCTCTCTCTTTTTATTGCACTCTTTGCTTTCTTTTTTTTTGCACTCTTTGCTTCTTGCTTGCTTTTTTTTTGAATGTGACACAAACTCAAAAACTCTTCCACTGCCTTTTCTAAGACCAGTGAAGTACGTGGGTCACAAACTTTTTCTGGAGAGTAGGGGTATAAAGGTAATAAAAAGGTGCTCTCTCTCTCTCTCTCTGAACTTTGGCTACCTCGGTTTCTGCTACGAGTTGCTACTCGAACTTTGTCGGACAATGCTCGATATGAAAGTTGTATGGGAGAGTCTGAGAGCAATCAAAAATAGATCTACTCTGACTATGTTGTGGAGCCGAAAACGAGTGGATAGTGGAATCCAACTAGGTGGTTGAACCTGAAAGGATGGTAGGATCCGAGAAGGTGGGCGATTCCGACTAGGTGGTCGGAGTGACTGGTTGGAACCCTTAGTGGGTGCTCGGAGTGGCTGTTCGAGACCCCGAGTGGGTGGTCGGAGTGCCTGGTCGGACCCGAGTGGGTGGTCAGAGTGACTAGTGCTCGAACTCGAGTAGATGGTCGACTCGACTAGTGGTCGAACACGAGTTGATGGACGACTCAACTAGTGGTCGAGCATGACTTGATGGTCGACTCGACTAGTGGTCGAACTCGAGTAGATACACAATCTTAACTATAGCAAACAAGACCAGACCAAGATACACGACGACTAAACAGTAGGACTCGACACTTGAAACTAGATCACGATAACTTGACCAGCAATAAAGATACCAACGATGGACTCAAACTCAACAACGTGAATACTGAAAACAAAATTGCGAAGGCACAAAGTGGTTTGGACAAAAGAAAAAACTAAGATCTAAATATTTTGTGGGGCAATTTTCTGGACTCTAGGTATGGAAAACGATGAAATAAGGGTCAAGTTTGTGAAGTCGACACACATTCTCCACTTGCCGTTGCTTTTCTTGACCAATACTGGGTTAGCTAGCCACTCTGTGTGCAACACTTCACGTATCACCCCGGCATGGAGCAGATTTTTTACCTCAGCCTTAGCTGCTTCTTCCCTTTCACTCGAAGCTTTTCTAAGCTTTTACTTCTTTGGCTTCGTACTGGGATCTACATTTAAGCTGTGCTGAATGATTTCCCTACTGACTCCTTATAGGTCCTTCGGAGACCAAGCGAAGACATCCTCATTGCTGCGAAGAAACATTATGAGTTGTTGCTGGTCCTCCTTTGGGGCCTCCGCCCCTATGGTGACTTTTTTATCTTTTTTCCTTGATGTAACGGTACTATTCTGGTTGCCCCCTCCGGTACAACCTTCGCTGCTTTGTTCATGTTCGACTGGATATCGTTCTCCTCTCGATTTGCCGAAGGATCCGTCACCATGTGGATATTTCGCCGTCCTGGAGTGATTCCCACTTCGATTCTTCGGGCCACTCGCTGGTCTCCAAGCACCGTTACGACGCCTCCAGGACCAGGCATCTTCATGCACAAATACACGTGGTACAGTATTGCTCCAAATGTGTTCAAGACTCCCCTACCAAATATCGCATTGTATGGGTAATTGATATCGACCACATCGAAGGTAATATCTTTCGTCCGAAAATTTGTTCCTTCGCCAAACGACACTGGGATTGTTGTCTTTCCCAGAGCGTTGATTGCATTCCTACCGAAGCCTAGCAATGGGGATCCAACCTGATTCAGGTCGCTCCGACGTAGACCCATTTTGTCGAAGGCATCTATGAAGATGATATCCGCTAAGCTTCCTCCATCTATCAAGATTCTATGCACTTCGTTTCCCGAAATGTTTGCTATGATAATGAAAGCTTGCGTGTGTGGGTAATCTAAGACCCTCATGTCATCTTGCGAGAATGTAATGGGCACGTTGGACCACCTTGAATGAATGTACGTTGGCCCCACACCAACGTGGTTGACCCTTCGCACGTATTCTTTCCACTGTCTCTTAGATTCTGTCTATTGGTTAGATCCTCCTGAGATCGCCAGCACCACATTGTATCCACGATTTACCGTGTTCATGGACTTACTGCTCTCTGGTGGTGCTTCGATCGCAGGCCTTGGTGGTGGCGGAGGTAGCTCCCCTTGGAGGGTTAGTTGCCTCGTTTGATCCAGCTGAGCCAAGGCTGCAGGGGCATATTGTGGTGCTAGCATTGGTTGCCACTGGTTGGCAAACATCGTGCCTGGGTTGGGGTTCTCCCACACTTTGCTTTGCCTGAAATTTACTGCGTGGTGTATGGTTCTTGCTTGATTGAAGGATTGCTTCGCCAAGCTCTCTTTCATGGCCATGACCTGCGGGCACTGGTTGGCCCTATGGCTGGCTCATTCGCCATGTAGCTCACAGTAAAATGTGGCCGGGTCCTACGGGACTCGTCCACCTCGGCCTCCGTGGCCCCTTCCTCTACTTGTTCGGCCTCCTCGAGTAGCCGCACTCTGAGCTTCGCCTGCCACTTGAACAACTTCAAATGGGCCAGAGTCTATCTGATTGACTTCTTTTTGCCTTATTGTATAGTCAGATGCTTCGGATTTCCTCACGTGCCGCAATCTGTCTCTAGGGTGGCTAGTGCCTGCCTCCTTGGCTGATGTATTTGTTTTTACTATTTTTGAGGCTATCATTTCATTTTTCCTTCGAAGATGATCGAGCTCAGATCTCGCGTATTCTTCCATCTTATTGAGCAGCTCTTGTACACTCCCAGGTCTTTTTCTTGTAAGATTTCCTGCTAAGAGTCCCCCTCTGATGCCCTGTATTGCCGCACAATGATTATGTCTTCGCTCAGCCCCTTCGCTTGGTAATGTATGTTCACGAAGCGGCGCATATAGCTCTGCAATGTTTCTGTTGGCTGTTGCTTCAGTGCGAAGAGGTCACTCGCGGTGATCTTGTCTGCCTGATTTCCTTAAAAGTTGTTGTACAGGGCATTACGCAATCAATTGCTCCCATGAGTATATGGATTGCGGGGGCAACGCAGAGTACCAAGATATTGCTATCCCTTTTACATCTAACACAAAGGCCTTCGCTAGTGTTGCATTGTCTCCTCCGGCGGACTCGACCGCCACTTCGAAGCTCATTATGAATTCCCTTGGGTCTGACTCCCCATCAAACATTACTACTCTGGGCATTTTGAAGCCCGCTGGCCATGGTTGGTTCTGTAGACTCATGGCTAGTGGAGATTCTGGGTCTCCCGCGGATGACCGCCGCCGAAGGTCCTGCGAAGGTCGTGCCGTGTCTTCGGATGGCGTCACTTGGTGAGCCGTTTCTTCCGCACAGTGTAGCATATCGATTTCCTCTTGCATTTTTTCCAATGTTTTCCTAGCTTCCTCTGCCCGTCTGCGATATGCTGTAGCTTTTTGGCTCGCTGCTAGGCTGTCTAACGTGCGCTTCTTCTGCACAATCTGCCTTTCCAGCTCTTCGGCCTCTAGCCTGGCTGTCCTTTCCTCCTGTGTTTTGTCTTCATTTTCATATTCTGTGAAGTCATCCAGGTCTTCCCACTCTTCATCTCGCACCTTCCCTCCTTCTTTTGCCGAAGGCTTGAAGCGTGCATGATTGCTTGTTTCCATGACCCGCACCGGTTCCGCATTTATCTGGATGGCCTCTCCATGTCTGTCATCATTGCTTTCTGGTGGCACTACTTCAACATCGTAGCATTGCTCACATCCGCCCGAAGCTCCGCCGGTCGAAGCATTACTCGACCCTGGCAGCGTCGAAGGGGGTCTTTCGACCGAAGCACCGGCCGCAGTCGAAGGTTCCAGTAACGCCTCCACTGTACCGATTGGCTTCGTCTTCTTCTTAGGTGGCATGGCTTTGATGGGTTCGATCCCCACGGACGGCACCAACTGTTAGAACCGAAGTCCCAAACAAGGTGGACCTTCGCTTACGGAAAATGTCGAAGGGTCCCTGTGGTTAACTGTTGGAACCGAAGTCCCAAACAAGGTGGACCTTCGCTTACAGAAAATGTCGAAGGGTCCCTGGGGTGACACATGCCTGGGGTAAAACTATTTCGATCCCCCTCTCAGATACAGTATGACCTATTTATAGCCCGTACTCAACCACTCCATTTGTAATTTTTACAGTTTCTACCCCTTTACCTGCTACATTCTTGGAATATTCGGGGGCATTATGGTACAATTAAGCATATTTACATAATCATAACTCTACCTCGAGCAGTTAAAGAGGGCCCCGCTATCCCATCATGGTCTTCGGTCCCCGGAAATCCGCTGAAGTCTTCTCCACTCCAGCGCCACGAGCTGGTCTTCGACTCCAGGTCGAAGACACGCTGCTACCTTCGCCCACCCCAGTCAACAAAATCACTGGCGTAGCCTTCAGCTTTCGGCCGAAGGCTCGCCACCCGCCTTCGCCGACGCGGGAAGCCGGGACTGCGGACACGCCTACATCCTTCGACCGAGAGAACTTCGCGATCTCCGCTACCTTCACTTGCAGTCCCTGAAACAAACATGCAGTAACAAGAGTGCGAAACCTCCGGTAGATTTCGAGCTATCCTCCGAAGCGGGGGGGGGGGGGGGGAGGAGATCGTCCCCAACAAGTGCGGATTACTATTGAACTGGCACTGATGGGGCTACATATATAGTGTTATATAGTAGTGATTATCTTAAAGGAGATCTAAACCTATAAAAAATCTAAAATCTCATGTTTCTTCTTTCGATATGCACAATTAAAGATCATGCATGTCTACCTTACACAAGTAGTTGAAGAATCGAATTTACGGATCGTAGACACCTATGATATCTCCTTATTTATGACATAGGAACAAGCACTATTCGGAATATTCATGAGATTGAGACATAGAAATAACGCCACACGCACCTTTAAGGAAATGAAAATAATACAGTTTATGAAGATGTACACTGATAATCGTTTGTTTAGCGGTTCGGCAGCCATGCACATTAATCCAATTTGGTAGGTCATCTACCTCACATCTCCAAGGTCCAAACTCTAATCTCCCTTCCCAGTTCCAACAAATCACATGTAAGGAGACTCCTCCAAGTGCTGAACCCGACACCTCCGCCCCATCGGAATTGGTCGCTGATAGAACAGCTCCACCTTACCGGCGGCACGGCTTCCTGCCAGCTCTGAATACGGGCCCTTCGACGGCGCTATATCTATCGACAGAGCCCGCAAGAATGCCCATAGCGATGCAAAAACGACCACCAGCCTCTTCACGTGAATTTTCACCGTCGGGGACGGCATGGCAGCACTGCCACCGGGCACCACTTGTCGACCGACGTCTAACTCCACCGGCACGATCGCGGTCTGCTGCTCATCTTTGGAGACGACGTGATTATTTTTGGATAGGAACAACGGCTCCTGCTCCTCCTCCCCCGTGCAGCTCATATGAGCGTTGTCGGTGAAGCCGAACGCTACGATGGCGTTCTCTTTCCAGCAGCAGGAGACCTCGTACGGAGCCGTATCTTGTGGGCTCTTATGCTCCGGACGTGAGGACGACGCTTCCATCCTGAGGAGCTCCTCGAGGCTTGGTCTTCTCGCCTCCCCGCGTACCTCCCCGGCCTTGTTATTGCTTGGTTGTTCGTCGCTTGTATTGGCACGAGCGCACGTCATACGGAAGATGGCGGTGAAGGGCGAGCGTATGAACCTGATGACGACGTGCCTCCTTGTGGTCGGCCTCCTCATCGCCTTCCCGTGAAGCAGGGGTGAAGGAGACGAGGCAGCAGAGAGTGGAAACTGTTGGAAGAGCGACGCGGACTCATCGTCGCGGAGGATATTGGAGGACAAGCGATGTCCTCCCATTGCCATACCGTGGTATCTGACCTGAGGCCCTCTGCAAGCATGCAGACGCGCACGAGGTGCCGAGCAAAATTTAAGGTGCTGTGAGTTGTTTTATACCAGTACTGATGCGTGTGGTGGTTGTGGAATTTCTGCTGAGTAGATAGACTTCAGTGAGATATTGATGTGTTGCAGTGATTTGTTGAACTACCGTACTGAGATCAAGTGTTGGTTGGGGAGGTTTCGAAATGCAGCTTTGAGGTGAACGATCGATATGCGTGTGATTGGCCAGAGCAGGACAAGCCTGTTGCGTGCTGGGTAAGTACTGAGATCGAGTACAAGGCTTAAGAATTTCCGTGGTTTTTTTCATTTTGTGTGCCAAATAATTCTGGTAGGTCGTAGTTGTTGTTTGAACATAAGTTTTGTGAGAACATGGTTAAACTTTTTAATTTTTAATTTTTGCAAATGAGGAGCTCAGATTTTATTCCTGTTGTAGGAGCACAATCTTGGAGAAGGCAATTCAGAGAAAATGAGGGACCTGATTAAGAGTACATCATGGTCTACTCCTAGGGTCTTGTTTCGTGCATATTAGATAACTTGTTAAACTACTTTAGAGCTTAATCATCAAAATTCTTTCTTCTGTATTGTGTTGTGCTCCGGTTCATATTGTGATCAGATTTGTCTTGCTCAACGAGGTGTCCTTCCCCAACCGTTACATCCCTATAATTCTAGGGGGGGAAATAAACTTTGAAATTCAAACTATTTAAATTTCGAATCATGTTTTTTATTAAAGCTTATGAGTAAATTGTTTTAAAATGTTGGAAAATTAAATTGCAGGTCAAATCTTTCGAATCCCAAGTCAGTGTCAAATTCTTAATCAAATTAAAACTCCACAAATTTGAAAGATCAGTTATCAAGTACAAATTTCAAAAACGTATAACTTCTAGCCCAAGCTCTCTGGGCTTTTCCTCCATTCCCGGTTAGCCCACCTCTTGAACCTGACCCCGAGGCCAGCTCAACTCCTTTGCACAGTTCCACCAAGACCAAGAGCGCCTATTTCTCTACTAAGAAACACTTGAGCTGCCCATCGTCAACAATGCTGCATCCAACCGAGCCAAGTTGTTTCGTCATTGTCTCCCTCGCAACAACAGGGTTGAAAGTGCATCCTCACAATCAATGCACGATCAGTGCCCCTCCCTTGCATGCTTGTAATAATGCTCGCCACTATCTCCATGGCCCTTTCCCACATTGAACTCAAGAATGGACACGTTGATGGCGAGCTGGTTGGTTAAATGCTTAAGAAGGCACCACCACCCTCGTCGTTCCTGAGGTACAATCACCGGAAGACTTTGTTATATCCGTTTCTAGGGTCCCTCCTCCTCCGCTGTGTCCAGAGCCGGCTGTTTCAAGACCTCCCTTGAATCCCCCTGCTCAGAGTACTCCGCAGACACCCGACGTAGTGCTAGATTTGCCGACAAGCCTTCCTGAGGCAAATCTACTGAGCAACTTGCGCAAGAATTCCTTGCTAAAAAACTTGCAGACCTTTCCCCATCCAATTCCCCTAATAAAGCATCATCTGAACGTTATTTGCAGCGTTTCCAGCAGCCCTTGAACAAGGCGGCGATGGAGGTCATCAACATGCTGATGGAAAAAGGAAACCACAACAAAGCCAAGAGATCCAAGAAGGTGATGGAAGGTTTTCCAGAAGTTTGGAGTGCAGCGTTCTCGTTAGTCATGGGAGTTTGCTTTTGTGTTATGCTCTTCGGGGCCTGTACTGTTAAGTGTTCCTTGCAGTGTTTGTTCGGTAGTAGTGGTTTGTGCTTCAAGAGTCGTGAGTAGTCTGTCATCAAGAAGCTTGTTGTAGTCGTTGCTCGGGTGGCATCCTTCACCTGTTGCGCTCCGGGCGTCCTGCTGTACTGCAGATGGAAGTTGGGGGCGACCGGTTGGAGAAGAAGACCAAGGCAGAGGAAGGCTATGAGCTGCCTCTGGGTACTTCTGATCACTTTTGTGCGTAATACGGTGATCTCCTCGGCGGCAACAATCGTATATCTGCAAAAAACAAAAATGCAAGATTGCTCACAGCAAGACATCAGAGAGATTATGGGAACAGAATTTGACCAATCCTTCGCTTTTCTTCCGTCTTTGGGGGCCAGCGCAGGCATTCTTCTTGCTTGCTCTTCTAATCTCTTCTCACTTAGTAACATTACAACAACTGAACACACTATTTTGGCCACCATTACTATGCTTAGTGACAATATTTCTTGGTCGATCTCCACAGTGTATGGTCCACAAACTGAAGAGCAGAAACTGGCCTTCCTTGAAGAGTTAAAAGGTATCAAGCCTCTAATGCGCGAAGAGTGGCTGTTGCTAGGAGATTTCAATCTCATCTATAAAGCCGAAGATAAAAATAACGGTCATTTAAACCATCGCTTGATGGGCAAATTCAAACGTACCGTTGATGAACTGCAGATTAGAGAACTCCTGCTCAAAGGGAGACGCTTCACCTGGAGCAATGAGCAAGACTGCCCTACCTTGACCCGTATCGACCGCTGTTTCACCTCTCTGGAATGGGACCTGTTATTCCCTATAGCAGGCCTCTATGCTCTTTCATCAGCGGCTTCTGATCGTTGTGCTTTAGTAGTTCGAGACGAGGAAGATTTGGTGAGATATTCAGGTTTCCGTTTCGAATCCTTTTGTGTTAAGTTGCCAGGCTTCTTGGACATGGTCCAGACCACCTGGGAGCAACCGGTTAACATTCTGAACCCCTTGTTACGACTGTGGGTCAAGCTCAATAGAACAGCAAAAGCTTTGAAGATTTGGGTACGAAGGTCGATTGGAAACACTCGGTTGCGTCTGGCCATTGCAAAAAGTGCTTGGGCTAGCGGCAATTGAACACAACCAGCTGAGACAACACTCGAGATTGACTTGGGTTTGGAAGGGAGACACAAACTCAAAATTCTTCCAAATTAGAGAAAATGCGTGACGGAGGAAGCATTTCATTCACTCTTTGGATACGGAAGAACGGACAGTGTTAAACATGGAACAAAAGAAGGCAGAATTGCTTAGATATTTCAAAGGCCAGCTAGGCACAAACATTCAGAGAGAGCACTGTCTCCGTTGGGAGGAGCTGGGCTACCAAGTGAGCGACCTTTTAGACCTTGAGCAGCCTTTCATAGAAGAGGAGATAGAGCAATCCTTTAAGAATTTGCCGAATGAAAAATCCCCAGGGCCAGATGGTTTTATAGGGATCTTTTACAAATCCTCATGGCACATCATAAAAGAGGATATGATTGAAGCTATCAAGTGCTTCCACAGCCTCAACGTTCCTGACCTTGCTCTCATGAATGAGGCGAACATCCTTCTGCTGCCGAAAAAGTCAGAAGCTGTTAGGGTGGCAGATTACCGCCCAATTAGCCTGATAAACAACGTTTCTAAGATCATAACAAAACTCTTAGCAAACAGGTTGAGACTCAAGGACATCATGTCAATTAGCCAAAGTGCATTTATTAAGAAACACTGCATCCATGACAATTTCATCTATGCGTAGAACGTAATTCTTGAGCCGCAAAGGTGGAAAAAATCGGCACTCTTCATCAAACTTGACATCTCAAAGGCGTTTAACTCTATTACTTGGCCTTACCTGATTGAAGTTATGCAAGCCATTGGTTTTGGTCTGAGATGGAGAAATTGGATTTTGGCTCTCCTTAGAAATTCAACTTGTAGAGTCCTTCTCAATGGGTAGCCGGGTCAATCAATTCAGCATGCTAGAGGTCTTCGTCAAGGGGACCCCCTTTCGCCGATGCTGTTCATTTTAGCTATAGATCCTTTGTAGCGTCTTATTGAGCTTGCGGCCCAAAGGAACATCATCAAACCGATTTTGCCTTGTCGGGCTAGCATGAGATGCTCCCTTTACGCGGATGATGTGGCTATTTTCACTCGTCCATACACCTCAAACCTCACGGCTCTTAGCGAGATCCTCTCAACCTTTGAAAAATGCTCCAGGTTGAAAACAAATATGCACAAGACAGAGATATACCCAATATGATGTGACGAAATTCCCACAGATAATCTCCAACAAAACTTTCCAGGGAAGATATGTGAATTTCCTTGCCGTTACTTGGGTCTACAGCTGCACAAGAGAAGACTATCAAAATCGGATATTCAACTAGTCATTGACAAGATAGGTAGTAGGCTGCCGGGTTGGAAAGGCAGGTTTCTTTCTTTGGCGGGAAGAGAAACTTTAGTCAAGATTGTCATGTCCTCACAGCCAATTTACTTCCTCACTGTGTTCCCTATCAAAAAATGGCTGCTCAAAAAGGTTGACCGACTGAGGAGAGCTTTCCTTTGGAGAGGCGATGAACCGGAGAAGGTAACTGGAGGTCACTGCATTGTAAACTGGAACATGGTATGTTTGCCAAAGACCCTAGGAGGTTTGGGAGTTTTAGACTTACAGAAGTTTGCCCACGCTCTTCGGATCAGACGGTTATGGTTTAGTTGGAAAGATGAGGGTAGGCCTTGGACACAAATGCACTTGCCCTGTGATCAATCAGACCTGGACCTCTTCAGTGCTTCGACGATCGTTTCTCTGGGGGATGGAAAGAAAGCCCTCTTCTGGCAATCCAGCTGGATCAATGGACAAGCGCCAAAGAACATCGCCCCGAGTATTTATGAGAAATCTAAAAGAAAGAAACAACTTGTCTGTAATGCTCTCCCAAACCAAAATTGGATTAATTGGCTTGGTCCAATTGAATCCCAATCTGAACTTGATCAGTTGGTGCTGCTCTGGGAGCACCTGCAAAATTTCACAATCTCTGAGGATTCCCAAGACTCCATCTTTTGGAGGTGGACCGAAAATGGCAAATACACAACAAAAAGTGCTTATCAAATTCAATTCCTTGGCAGTTTCAGAAGGTATAACATGGCAAACATATGGAGTGCAAAAGCTGAATCCAAATGCAAAAAAATTTCATGGATCCTTCTCCAAAACAAGATTCTAACGGGAGACAACTTGGCTAAACGTGGATGGGGAGATTCTACAACTTGTCGGCTGTGTGATCAAGAGGAGGAAACTGCAAATCACTTGTGCAAAGACTACTCTTTTACCATGGAAACTTGGCAACAGATCACTTTTTGGTTCAACTTGCATCACATTCCTCAGTTGGACTCCTGTCAAACTCTCCGTGCTTGGTGGCGCCAAGCCAATAAGCATGTTGGTCATGACAACAAAAAAGACTTCAATGGCATCATCATCTATTTTTGGTGGCACATTTGGAAGGAGCGTAATAGAAGAATTTTTCAAAATCAATCTTTGTTAGAGGGTTGCTTCCTTGATCAAGGAGTCGGTTGAGGAGAGCTGCTTGGAGGGAGCAAGCTGTGGGAGTGCTCAAAGCTTAACTCCTCCTTTGTTTGCAGGTATCCAGCAGCCTTTCTTAGGACTCCTCCTTTAGTTGGCTAGGCCTCGGTTGCCCTCCTGTTGAGTCTCTTTCCTGGTTAAGAGGCTAGCCGTGAACGCAATCTGCTGCGTGTCTGGGTTGTTTTCAGACTCTTGGTTTTTTTTTTTCTTTCCTCTAATCTATGAAAAAAATCAGCAGACCTCCTCCTGTCGCTTCGGGAAAAAAAAAACTTCCTTGGTTCTCTTTGTTTGTGACTTATGCGTGACAAATAAATCTGAAATTCAGAAAAATGTAAAAGACTGATATGAACTAGTTGAGGTGATGTCTAGTGCTCTGCTACTTTTCCATGTCAGGGTGATACTTTAATTTGGAATTAAAAGATTTCTCTAATTTATGCAAACCTCTGGCAAAACATATGAGGCGTTTGGCACGGATTCTTCGTCTCGTTTCCCTCCACAAACACGAGAATCGGTGCCAAACGATCTGCTGGCAAGAGTTTTGTTCCAAAAACCCAGAGAAACATCCTCCGTTTCACACTGCACGCTCGAATCACTTGAAATCCAGTTTTGTAGAGGAATCACCCCCTCTATTTCCTACCTTCCCTGAACTTCCCTTATTTACCCACCCCTGGCAGTAAAAAAAACCGATCGCGACCCAGGCACCGCCTCATTCTCGCCGATGCTGAGAGCCCGCTCGGAGAACGGCCTGATGCACCGCTGCTGCCCCGGGGTGAAACCGCTCGCTCACCTTCACCACCTCCACCGCTCTGAAGGCCAACATGCTTCAAGGAGGTCGGGCCCACAACTTCCCTCCATTTTTCTCTTGATGTCTCCTCTCTTTTTCTTCCTCTATCATATCAAGTAGATGCTAGCAAAAGCATGAAGGCCAACAGAAGAAAACCTGCAGGAAAATCAAGGATGCTAAAGAGTTATACAACCTAAAATAGTACTTATGCGATATACGATTGGCACCAGATACGTCCTTGATTTAGAACACATTGCATCAGCTATTTAAGTGTTGCATGTCCTCATATGTAGAGACTGCTCCATGTGCTGCAGAAACACAGAAATTTTTGAAGAATAACAAGAGCTAGATGAGGAATCGATTTGCTTCCAATGAATGTTTATTACTCAACAACCACAGAGATTAATAAATTGCCCCTAATGACTAAGTAAACAGCACTAACTTATTATCAGCAGCTCAAACAGTTAGTTTTCATACTTCTACAAATTCACATTAAGGGAAGATGAAACCAAAACTCCATTAGCACACATATAATCATCGGTTATCAATATTTCTAAGTTGTTAGGTGACACTGACAGATCAAAGATAGTAATGCTGCTTAATTTATTACTAACTTTGCAGTATACACTACACATTTAGGATACAAAATGGCGCCTATGCAGACTAAAATTAGAGGTTGAAGATATTACTATTTCAGTTACATGTATCATTTGCTTCAAACAATTTTGTGCATCACAGAGTGTTAAATGACTGTTAGAAATAACGCTGATGATAAGCTGTAGATCACATCATTCGACAATGAACTTAATTGTAGGTCACATAAAATTAATCCATTCTTTGATGGAAGATGATTGCTTGTAGAGCGACTTGTTCATAAGGTGTAGTTGACAGTGCTGGGCATTAACCCATAAAATAACTGGTGTCTCCATTGTAGAAAATGGCATTGTTGGTACATCTATTTCAAGTCCAGCTAACAAACAACTGTCTTCACTGAATTCAGATATGAATGATGCATGTTTTATTTCACATTTCATAATCACATTCTTCAGTAATTCCACATATGATGTCTCAACAGTAAAAATTATCTACAATGATTAAATATTCAAAATAATTGAAGGAATAATAAAAGGATAAAAAACACGACATGGACCATATTACATAGGTTAATAAATTATGTTGAGACATCAAAATATTCTATTGAATGTAAGGCTTAAGAACAGATTATGTAACATAACTTTTTTAATTGCAACAATATCTTTCTTGCCTGCTTAGTTTTCCTTCTTTGTTGATAGGAACTGTTCTATGAAAACCAAAGAAAAAAATTGATCACACATTAGAATTATTGTCATGACTTGCTATAATGTAGTACAGAAACGAAATGAAAAGACAGAGATAAAGCTTGCAACAGATTTGCACACGCCTTTTCTTTTGCAAGTTGTCTTGCTTGGTCCTCCTACTACTATTTAATCATTTTGATTATATGCTTTCAAACAACAGCACCATTTTAGAACAGGGAGAATATCAATTTTTCAAGACATTCCTGAATATATCTCTCTGTTTTTGCGAGGAGAAACCTGAGTAAATAACACTGATTAATGCAGATTAATGTAGTTATTCACCTAGCATACTGATGCTCATTGAATCTTCAGCCAAGAAAGGAAGAGAAGGAAAGAAGCCGATCAGCTAGTATAGAAATAGGTCAATATAATTCATGAGACTTAACTAGCAAGTTGTTGTTTATATTCGCAGATGATAGAAGTTTTTTTATTGTCTATAAAGGTATGGACACAGATAACTCTGCGTGTTCTCAGTTGGAACAAATGTTTTCTCTGAACAAAAAAAATAGTATAGCCTCTAAAATTTTAAACTGATCATTGTTGTGAAAAATCTGCCACTCTAAATATTTGAATACAAGATTCGGTACAAGATCAAAAGTTTATTCAGAGAAAAACATCGAGTGGCGTCGTCGATCGTAACTTCAAAACAAAGGTAAACACAATCGGAATCGTATTAATTTGCTGGAAAGGGCAAGTGTTGCTCGCAATGTTCACCTAGACACTCAACATGTGACTAGCGTTTAGGTGGTCTAGACAACGACTAGATGGTCTAGATGCTTTTGTACTGTATCAGCAAAAGTACAAACAAATAGCTCTATGTTCCATACTACAATTCTATATTTTGAAATGAGATTTAAGGCAGACCTTCCAAAGATAGAAATTCAACTTCAATCATCTATTTTCCTCTAGTACTAGGAGGAATGACCTAGTAAGCGATGTACCTGTTGATCACGGAAGAGGAGATGCGACCTTCAGAGGAGTTCACGGTCGATTATCGAAGAGGCGGGGCCGCAACGAATATAGGAGGTGCAGAGGAGTCCATGGTAGAGGAGTAGAGGAGTAGAGCATGAATCCGGCAGAGGAGTTGTTGTTGGTGATATGCCCTTTCGGATTAGATCCGTAAGTCGGCTTGATTGGATTCTGATCTATGAGGGATTAGAGTCATAATGGGCCATTAGCATGGAATGTCCATTAGTGTGCTCTATATAAGAGGAGGTAGAGGCCGTGAGCGCATGGATTTTGCCACTCTAAAACCATGGCCGCCACCTCCTCCCTGACCTCCCTACGAAACCCTTGCCATGCGCAGTGCTAGCACACCAACGTATGGCATTCCATCCCTGTATGTGTGGATACCGTTGAGGCATTGCTACCGTTGTTGCAGTGCTGATCAGTGATGAAAATGCTAGGACGAGATTGACTACATCCTTTTTGTGGTAAATGCTTCCTCTTTGTGATCACTAATTCCTCTTAGTGGTCGCTACTTCCTCTTCGTGGTCGACGAGATCAACTACTTACTCTTCGTGGATGTGCATGACTCTTCTTCCTCTGTGCTACGCATTTAGCGGTAACGATCCATGATCTCCTACTAGCATGGTTTTCTAGTTGAACATGGTAGAGAAACTTTGATTTGTCCTAGCGTAGCCTACCTGTTCCCTAATAGTGGTATCAAAGCCTACATGCATAGTTTTTTATCTGGATCGGTCACATATAGAGGATATGTTGTAGTAATAGAGTGAACCTATTATTGTTCTTGTAATCGGTTCATGTGATGGATTGGTTGATGCACGGTTTGATGTAATTGGGGTCGGATGAGGTGTGAATCGATGGAACCATATGACCAAAAAGATTAGCGTGCTCTCCCACCTGACTGCACGTTTGACTTGCCCCTACTGGCTGGAATCACTATCGGGTCTAATAGCGCACGCCACTACATGGTTGGAAGAATAGCAAATCGAGGTTGTGTGTGTTGTTGTTGTTTCCAGAAAGTTTCATGCGATGATCAATATGATTGTTCTAGTGGAAATTGAAGCACTGTGAATGACTCAGAATCAGCTTGATATGATCAATCCGATAAGATTTTCATTGCGATTTTATAGTTACGATCTATGTATTTCCGAGAGGTATGATCAATCCATTGGGACTGCCGTTGCGTAGCGTACACACATAGATTTTTATAATAACATGTCCATATCGCGACATTAGAATTTAACTCTACACTTAACATGTTTTACAGAGAATGATGTGACTAGTATGGCCTTATTATGTATGTGATGCTCGTTTGTAATTCCCATAGTCTGCGAGTCATGGTTAATTGCAGTCTAAGACTATCATGTTATTGTATAACGGTATGTGTGCTAACATGTGATGCTTGATATTATCATATAATTCATTACTAGCTATTAGATGTAGTAGCTTAGTATATGATCATGGAACCTTCAAGCATGAGGGCGATAAGGAGAGGAAGCTTGGCGATGGAGATCACCATGAGAAGGGCCATACTATGTCATAGTTAATCTGATTATCTATGATGCTTTTTATGTTCCTATCATACTATTCTTTCATGTTTTATATGTGATGGATATGATTATCATGACAGAGTAGCTTCCCTCAGAAAAATTAAGAGTAATTGATGCCATTCCAATAGCTGCACCTATTAAATTTGATCGTTGTGTGGTAGGTCTACCAAAGTAGGGTACCTTCAACTATCTTATTGAATGGGGTGGATGTTGGACACCTATAGCATAATGTTGGTTATTTAACAAAGCTATCAAAATAGTTTTGAGCTTTCGGGCATGGTGTTGAGTGCTGGGGCATTTGATGCCACTCAACAAACAAGAGTCACATAGAGATGTGATTAGCAAGTTGTTGCCTACCTGTGTCACTAGTTTCTAGTGGTGATGCCAAACCTCACTAAAACTTAGATGAATATGGATCTTGGAACACTCTATGTCATTAGAGGGAAAACGGTTGTAAAGCATATAGTGGAGCGTCTTTTGTTAAATTGTTTAATAGAAGATTCACTTAAACATAATGCTGAATTTTCAAGTTTATTTTCTATTGTAGATCATGGAACTTACCACTAGTAATTCTTCCATTTTTAACTCGCGAACGATTCTTTAAAAAGAGAAGCTTTCTGGAACAAACTTTATCGATTGGTTTTGTATCTAATCATTGTTCTCAAAAAAGAGAAAAATTAATATGTTATAGAGCTTCCTTGTCCTGTTGAACAAGAAGAGAGTGCCACAGCCACTGAAAAACAGGCTTATAAGAAGCACAACTAATGATACACTTGATGTTAGCTATCTCATGCTTGCCACAATGAACTCTAAGCTTCAGAAGTAATATGAGAATATGGATGCTTACAATATGATTATGGGACTATGTGGCATATTTGAGAACCAAGATAAGGCTTAAAGGTTCAATGCCTCAAAGTCCTTGTTTTCATGCAGATTGGTAGAAAGTAGCTTAGTTAATCCTCGTGTGATCAAGATAACTGGTTACATTGAGAGCCTGGAAAAGCTTGTTTTTCTCCTTATCCTAGAGTTGGCTACTAATGTGATTCTCTAGTCACTCCCTATGAGCTTTGAGCCATTCATTTTGAACTTTCATATGAATAGTATGGAGAAAAGCATGGCTGAATTGCATGGGATGCTAAAGATAGTGATGTGATGATGGTTCAGAAGGATAGTAAGAAGAGAAAATGCAATGCTAAGGCTAAAACTTCAGATGAGATCTCAAGCTCTAAGCCTAGACCTGTTGGAAAGTCTAAGGCTATCCTTGCCGCTACTTATGCTTGCCACCACTGCCATTATAAGCCTGGCCATTGGTGGAGGAATTGCAAGCTATACTTGGAAGAACATAAGAAGAAGGGAAGTGAGACTTCCACTTTAGGTATCAATATTATTGAAATTAATCTTGCTACTCGTCCTAATGATTCGTGGGTATTTGATACCGGTTTGATGATTCATACTTGCAAATCATGGTAGGGACTAAGAAGGATTAAAAGTATTGCAAGAGGCGAGGTGGATATTCGTGTCAGCAATGGAGCAAAGGTTGCTACGCTGGCTGTTGGCACTTACCCCTTGTCATTACCCTCAAGATTAGTTTTGGAATACTGAATGGAGGAACCGAACCTTGTTAGACATCGTTCGGTCTTGACGAGTCAATCTAATCTTCCATTGTCCATCTAGGGATATGCTCTAGTAGCTGCTGCATTTACATTAAACAAGATCCCGTCTAAAGAATCATGCATTGTCTTTTCTTAAGATATGGGGTTGTGAGGCTTATGTAAAATGTTTGATGTCTGATAAGCTCAATTCCAAATCTTATAAATGCTTCTTTGTGGGGTATCCTAGGGAAATAGGACGAAGGCAAAGTGTTTGTCGCCCAGAATGGTATCTTTTTGGAGAAACAGTTTCTCTCAAAGAGAGTTAGTGGGAGCATGGTGCAACTCAAAGAAATTTGAGAAACACCAGAAAATGTTTTAGCTCCTACTAAATCTCAACAGGATGTACAAGATGTTATAGAACTTACTGTTGAGCCACTAGCCCCGTATAGGTCTGAATGGGCACGTCGTACAATTGAAAGGTTCACACTCCTAACCATGAGGTAGCGTGATATATTATTGTTGGACAATGATGATCCTAAGAGCTATATGAAAGCAATGGTGGGACCAGACTCTGAGAAATGGCTTGGAGCCAAGAGATCTGAATTAGAATCCATGTGAGAAAATCAAGTTTGGAACTTGGTTGATCCACCTGGTGGTGTAAAAACCATTGAATGTAAATGGGTTTTTAAGAAAATCATAGACATGGATGTAAACATTCATATAAGGCACGATTGGTGGTTAAAGGTTTTAAGCAAATTCAAGGTGTTTATTATGATGAAACATTTTCGCTCGTTGTAATGCTAAAGTCTATTCGGATCCTCCTAGAAATTGCAGCATATTTCAACTATGAGATATAGTAGATGGATGTCAAAACGGCCTTTCTAAATGGAAACTTAAGTGAGCATGTGTACATGACACAAACTGAAGGTTTTGTCAATCCAAAAAATGCTAGAAAGATATTCAAGCTTCAAAAGTCTATCTATGGGCTGAAGCAAGCATCTCGGAGTTGGAACCTTCGTTTTGATGTAGTAGTCAAAGGGTTTGGCTTTATCAAGAATGAAGAAGAAACTTGTGCTCATAAGAAGGTTAGTAGGTGTTGGAGCAAGAGTTCTTCTTGCCCTAGCAAGTACGACAAGAGTTTCTTCTAAGTAGGAGACTCAAGCTTGGAGACGAAGTTAAAGAGGAAGGAACACCACGAATGTATTGATGGTAGAAAAAATGGATCGATCTGGGGGAGTATCACAGTGTGACTCAGAGTTTTTTCACCTCTGTGTCTTTCTGTTGTCCCTTGCCTAGGTGACTAGGGCTCCTATTTATAGGGCTGTGCGTAGCTAGGTGTACAAGTTATCACAATGTACAAATATCTAGGATCTGACCGAATTACTGGACCTTATCCCGGATAACTACTTTCTACCCTACACGGGAGATAAATATCTACCGTAGTAACCATTGCAGTGCCTGCACCCTGAGGGGTGAGCAGGTCACAAACTACGACCTGGTGCTGCACTGTCAGGGGTCAGGATAGCCTCCATTACGTCGGGGTGTAAGAGCGGCCTCCACCAGCCTAGGCATTTAATGCTGATCACTTCTTTGTAGGCAAAGTATGATCGGTGCTCCCCTTCTGGCATATCTTTCCTGAGGCCTGATGACTCATCTTATAGCCTCCGGGAAGCCAGCCCGAGTAGCTGGAGATGGGGGCCTTGGGAGGCATGGCTCCGGGAGGTGAAGGCTTTGGGAGGCAGGGCTCCAGAAGGCCGGGGCTGCGGGAGACTGTGGTTTCGGGGGAGGCTGGGCTTCGGGAGGCCATGCTGGTTAAGCCAAGGGGCCGTCGGGGGTCCTTAACAACAACCCCCAACAGTAGCCTCTCGCAAGGGCGGTCAGCGGAGCGATCGGGCCCGTGGTTCCTTTGGAGTAGGGCCTCCGGTGGTCCCTGGCTTGTGGTTGATGGCTCGTGATTCCAAGTATTGCTTTGGCTTATCTTGGAAGTTTTGACCCAAGTGATCGGAATGATACGTGGGATGACATCGGCGACAGAGGGCATTGAATGCCCCCTGGGGGAAGGCACGATCTTCCCCTATCAAGCGAACGTGGGATGCCAGGAGTCTTGTCGTTGGGTGGTCATGGGGGTGGTTCCGCTCCCCCATGATCTGGCCTGGCACGTGAAAGGATTGGGTATGCACCCGTCGCCTGGGGGGGGGCAAGTTGCTCCTTATTTTTAGAAGTAGAGGGATTACCCAGAGCGACCCTTTCTCCAGCTCCTCGTTATCATCTTCCTTTTGTCTTCAGCATCTCTTCCTTTGCGTGAGTCATCCGTTGATCCCTGCTCTTCCTCTTTCTTGTAATCCAGTGCCTTTTTCCATCCTCCTATGTCTCGTATCGCTGGAGCAGTCGCGGCGGGGGACAATCAGGTGGCGCCGGTTTTCCCATCGTTGATGGGGCCACCGCCAGGGGTGGAGCTCTAGCGTGCCAGCAAAAGTCACCCCCAGTAAACCACCGCACTGGGGGTGTCTGTCGTCGATGATGAGGAGCTCGATCGGATGGTCAGGGAAGGGAAGATTCCCTCTAGAGCCGTCGCTCAGCCTCTGGTGGACGAGGAGGTCCTAGAGCCTCTGGCCAATGAGGTCGTGGTGTTTGAGGCCTTCTTTGAATGGGGCCTAGGTTTTCCCTCAGTGCTGCTGCGCAAAGAGGTGCTCCGCCACTTCTACGTGGAGCTTCCGTAGCTCCACGCCAATGCCATTTCTCGCTTGGCCACCTTTGCGTGGGCCATGCAGGCAGAGGGGTGTGAAGGCAGGGTGGATTTCTTCGTGGCCCTCCACTTCGCCAGCTGCCAGCCGAAGCTGATCAAGGCCGAGGGGATGAAGAGGCCCCTCAACTTTAGTAGTATCTATTAATGCTCGGTGGTATACCGGCTGGATGCAGCGGTGGTTCTATTACAACATCGGCCTTGCATCGCCCCTTCGCTCCACAAACCGGGACATTGCATATGTTCCGAAGCCAGACACGGAGATTATGGATGATCAGTTCGCCTTACGACTGGCCCTTCTCCGGAGGGTGGCCGAAAAGATGAGCATTCATGACCTCGTGGAGGAGTTCACCATGTTGCGCATTCGGCCCCTTCAGATGGGTTGAGACTACTTCTTCGAGCAAGGCATGGAAGAGTGGCCAAAGGTGTACTCTGGCCCGCCCGTCAGTGCTGGCGAGTCCTCCTTGTAGTTTGGTTTATGATCTGTAGTTGTGAGCCATCTTTTTCTTCCAGAGACCTTCCTCCCGCTGGAGCGCAAGGCGGAGATCGCGGAGGTGATCCTGGCCCCCCTACTTACGCGGAGCGGGAGTGGCAGGTGGCCCTAACATGGAGCTGGGATCGATACAACCGTGTCTGCTTTCATCTCGGAGGCTCGCATACCGGTTTAACGGCCAAGTCGTCAGAGGTTCCCCTGGTTCACAAGAAGCATCTAAGGCAGGTTGGGAGCATGAGCGACCAATCCGGAGATGAGAGTTAGTTTGGCGGTGATGACTAGGGGAAGGGTCGGGTCTCCCCGGGTATTGCGGGTCATGGCCAGAGCCAGCGGAGAGGCGTGGCCTCCGTGGACTATGATTTTGGATGTCGAGGATGTTACTGTTGGTGATATGCCCTAGAGGCGATTGAGTTTGCGGATTGGATCTGCTAATGGGCTTTAATATTGATTAAAGGACCATTAGGGTTTAGAGTCATAATGGGCTTTAATGTTGATTAAAGGCCCATTAGCGTGCTCTATATAAGAATAGGCAGGGGCCAAGGCGCATTGAGTTTTTCAGAAACCCTAGCCGCCTCCTATTCCCGAACTCCCTTCGAAACCCTAGCCGGGTGCGCGGTGCTAGCACACCGGCGCACGGCGATTCCATCCTTGTACGTGTGGATACCGTGGAGGCGCTGCTACTATTGCGGTGCTGATCTGCTCGGGAGTACTCGGGACGTACCCGCGAGTACTCGGAAGGTGCTCGGGACGTGCTCGGGACGAGGTTGACGATCGACTACTTGACGCGCACGACGTTGGATTGGTCTGCTCCAACTCTTCTTCCGCTGCACTGCTCGTCAAGTGGTAACGATTCATGATCCCCTACTCGCATGGCTTCCTGGTTGAATGCGGTAGAGAAAATTTATTTTGTGCTAGCGTAGCCTACCCGTAACCCTTCAGTGGTATCAGAGCCATCCTGCGTAGTTTTCGATCTGGATCAGTCACATATAGAAGATATGTGATAGAAATAGATTAGATCTATTGTTTTTGATCAGTTCATATGATGGATTGATCAATGCACGGTTGGTTAGGTGAATTAGAGATCGGATGAGATGCCAGTCGATGAAACCACATAGCCAAAAAGATTAGCTTGATCTCCCACCTGTTTTTGCGTGCGACTTGCCCCTACCGGCTGGAATCACCATCGGGGCTAACTGCATGCATCGCGACATGGTCGGGAGAACAGCAGATCGAGGTCATGTGTGCTGTCATCGTTTCTGGAAAAACCTCACGCGATGATCAATGGGATTGATCTAATGGAAATTGAGACATTATGAATGACTCGGAATTGGCTTGATACGAGCGATCCAATGAGATTTTCATAGCGATTTCATAGATGCGATCTATGTATTTCATAGATGCGATTTCATAGATGGGACCGCCGTCGCGTACACGCATAGATTGTTGTAATAACATGATCCCATCACGACATTAGAATTCGATTCTACGCTTAACTCATTTTTGCAGAGAATGTTGTGACTGGTATGGCCTTGTGATATGTGATGCATGTGTGTAATTTTTCATGGCCTGCGTGTCATGGTTAATTGCAGCCCAAGGCTGTCATGTTACTGTATAACGGCCTGCGTGTCGACTTGTGATGCTTCTTCTCATGTAATTTATCTAGTGCTATTAGGTGTAATAGACTAGAACAAGATCATGGAGATTTGAAGCATGATGACCCGGAGGACAGGAACCGTGGCGATGAAGATCACCATGTGAAGGGGCCATACTATGTCACAGTTAATATGATTGCCTGTGATATTTTTATGTTCCTGTCATACTATTCTTTCATGTTTTATATGTGGTGGATATGATTTTCATGATAGAGTAGTTTCCCTCAGAAAAATCAAGAGTAATTGATGCCCTTCCAATAGCTGCACCTACAAAGGTTTTGATCATTGTGTGGTAGGTCTGCCAAAGCAGGATGCCATCATTTATCTTAACCAGTTAGAGTGGATGTCGGACATCCACACGCATAGTATTGGTTTACTTGATAAAGCTATCAAAATGGTTTTGGGCTTTGGGGCATGGTGTTGGGCGCCGGGGCATTCGATGCCACCCAGCAAACAAGAGTCACATAGGGATGTGATTAGCAAGGCGTTGCTTACCTATGTCACTAAGTTTCTAGCAGTGATGCCAAAGCTCACTAGAACTTAGTTGAATATGGATCTTGATCCTCTATATGTTGTTAGAGGGAAAACACATATAGTGGAGTATCTTTTGTTAAATTATTTAATAGAAGATTCACATAGGCATAGTGCTGAACCTGCATTTTCTGTTGTAGATCATGGCACCGACCGCTAGTAACACTTCCAGTTTTAATTTGCGATCGATTCTTGAAAAAGAGAAGCTTTCTGGAACAAACTTTATTGATTGGTATAGAAATCTGAGAATTGTTCTCAAACAAGAGAAAAAGGAATATGTTCTAGAGGTCCCCTATCCTGATGAACCAGCTGATAATGCTCCTGCCGCGGATCGGAGGGCTTATGAGAAGCACACCAACGATTCACTGGATGTTAGCTGCCTCATGCTTGCCTGTATGTCCTCTGAGCTTCAGAAGCAATATGAGAACAGGGATGCCCATGATATGATTGTGGGACTCCGAGGCATGTTTGAGAACCAAGCTCGGGCCGAGAGGTACAACACCTCAAAGTCCTTGTTTGCGTGCAGGTTAACAGAAGGCAGTCCAGTCAGTCCTCATGTGATCAAAATGATTGGTTACATTGAAAGCCTGGAAAAACTTGGTTTTCCCCTTAGCCCTGAGTTGGCTACGGATGTAATTCTCCAGTCGCTCCCTGCGAGCTTCGAGCCGTTCATTTTGAACTTTCATATGAACAGCATGGAGAAAAGCATGGCTGAATTGCATGGGATGCTAAAAACTGCTGAGGAAAGCATTAAGAAGAGCTCTAGTCATGTGATGATGGTTCAAAAGGATAGCAAGAAGAGAAAGCGCAAGGACAAGGCTAAAACTTCGGATGAGATCTCGAGTTCTAAGCCTAAACCTGTTGGAAAGCCCAAGGCTAGCCCTGCCGCTTCTGACACTTGCCACCACTGCCATAAGACTGGTCATTGGCGGAGGAACTGCAAATTGTACTTGGAAGAACTCAAAAAGAAGAAGGGAAGTAAGACTTCATCTTCAGGTATAAATGTTATTGAAATTAATCTTGCTACTCGTCCTGATGATTCATGGGTATTTGATACCGGATCAATGATTCATACTTGCAAATCGTTGCAGGGACTGAAAAGGACTAGGAAGTGTGCAAGAGGCGAACTGGATGCTCGCGTCGGCAATGGTGCAAAAGTTGCTGCGTTGGCCGTTGGCGTTTACTCCTTATCGCTACCCTCAGGATTAGTTTTGGAATTAAATAATTGTTATTATATTCCTGCCTTGGGCAAAAACATTATCTCTTCTTCATGTTTGGAAGAAGACGGTTATGAATTCATAATAAAGAACAAGTGTTGTTCGATATTTTTGAATGGTATGCTCTATGGTAATTGTCCATTAGTAAATGGATTATATATATTGGATCTTGAGGATATAACTATCTATAACATTGATACAAAGAAGCCTCGGCTTAATGATTTGAATCCCACTTTTGTTTGGCATTGTCGATTAGGTCATATAAATGAGAAGCGTATGCAGAAGCTCCATAAAGATGGTCTTCTACATTCATTTGATTTCGAATCATTTGATACATGCGAGTCTTGTTTACTTGGCAAGATGACTAAGATGCCTTTCACTGGTCAAAGTGAGAGGACAAATGAATTATTGGCCCTAGTACATACAGATGTATGTGGACCGATGAGTTCTACAGCTAGAGGTGGTTTTCAGTATTTCATTACTTTCACCGATGACTTTAGTAGATATGGTTACATCTACCTAATGAGGCACAAGTCTGAATCCTTTGAAAAGTTCAAGGAGTTCCAGAATGAAGTACAAAATCATATAGGCAAGACAATTAAATTTCTGCGATCAGATCGTGGAGGCGAATATTTGAGCCATGAATTTGGTGATCATCTAAGGCAATGTGGAATCGTTCCACAATTGACTCCACCGGGTACGCCACAATGGAACGGGGTGTCCGAGCGGAGGAACCGAACCTTGTTAGACATGGTCCGGTCGATGATGAGCCAATCTGATCTTCCATTGTCCTTCTGGGGATACGCTCTAGAAACTGCTGCTTTCACGTTAAACAGGGTTCCATCTAAGGCTGTAGAGAGGACACCATATGAGATATGGACCGGGAAGCGTCCCGGATTGTCTTTCCTTAAGATATGGGGTTGTGAGGCTTATGTAAAACGTTTGTCGTCTGATAAGCTCACTCCCAAATCTGATAAATGCTTCTTTGTGGGGTATCCTAGGGAAACCAAAGGATATTATTTCTATAAACGGGAATAAGGCAAAGTGTTTGTCGCCCGGAATGGTGTCTTTCTTGAGAAAGAGTTTCTCGCGAAGAGAGTTAGTGGGAGTACGGTGCAACTCGAAGAAATTCGGGAACCACTTGAAAGTGTTTCAACTCCTATTGAACCACAACTCGGTATGCAAGATGTTGCAGAACCTGTTGTCGAGACACCAGCCCCACGTCGGTCGGAAAGGTTCAGTCGTGCACCCGAGCGGTTTATGTTCCTAACCACGGGGCAGCGCGACATATTATTGTTGGACAATGATGAACCTAAGACTTACTCGGAAGCAATGGTGGGACCAGACTCCGAAAAATGGCTTGGAGCCATGAGATCCGAGTTAGAATCCATGCGAGAAAACCAAGTTTGGAACTTGGTCGATCCACCTGATGGTGTGAAAACTATCGAGTGTAAATGGGTTTTTAAGAAAAAGATAGACGTTGATGGAAATGTTCACATCTATAAGGCACGATTGGTGGCAAAAGGTTTCAGGCAAATTCAAGGTGTTGATTATGATGAAACGTTTTCGCCCGTCGCAATGCTAAAGTCTATTCGGATTCTCCTAGCAATTGCTGCATATTTCGACTACGAGATATGGCAAATGGATGTCAAAACGGCTTTCCTTAATGGAAACCTAAGTGAGGATGTGTACATGACACAGCCTGAAGGTTTTGTCAATCCGAAAAATACTGGGAAGATTTGCAAGCTGCAAAAGTCCATCTATGGACTAAAGCAAGCTTCTCGGAGTTGGAATCTTCGTTTTGATGAAGTGATCAAAGGGTTTGGTTTCATCAAGAATGAAGAAGAGCCTTGTGTTTACAAAAGGACTAGTGGGAGCGCACTTGTGTTTCTGGTCTTATATGTGGATGACATATTATTGATCGGAAATAATATTCCAATGCTCGATGCTGTCAAATCTTCATTGCAAAAGAGTTTTTCAATGAAAGATTTAGGAGAGGCAGCATACATATTGGGCATAAAGATCTATAGAGATAGGTCGAAAAGACTAATCGGATTAAGCCAGAGCACGTACATTGACAAGGTATTGAATCGGTTCAATATGCAGGATTCCAAGAAAGGTTTCTTGCCAATGTCACATGGCATCACTCTCAGCAAGAATCAATGTCCTAAGACATCTGATGAGCTCGAGAGGATGAGTGCGATCCCGTATGCTTCTGCTATCGGGTCCATCATGTATGCTATGTTTTGTACACGCCCAGATGTCTCCTATGCTCTAAGTGTTACGAGCAGATATCAATCGAACCCAGGTGAATGTCACTGGGCTATAGTAAAGAGTATCCTCAAGTACATGAGAAGAACTAAGGATATGTTCCTAGTCTATGGAGGTGAGGAGGAGCTCGTTGTAAATGGTTACACCGATGCTAGCTTCCAAACCGACAAGGACGACTCGAGATCGCAGTCTGGTTTTGTGTTTTGCCTTAATGGAGGTGCGGTGAGTTGGAAGAGTTCCAAGCAAGAAACGGTTGCTGATTCCACGACGGAGGCCGAGTATATCGCAGCTTCGGAAGCTGCAAAAGAGGCTGTTTGGATCAGAAAATTTGTTTCTGAGTTGGGTGTGGTCCCTAGTGCGTCCAGTCCAATGGACCTCTATTGTGACAATAGTGGTGCCATTGCACAAGCTAAGGAGCCTAGGTCGCACCAGAAGTTCAAGCACATACTTCGGCGCTATCACCTCATTCGAGAGATTATTGATAGAGGTGATGTAAAAATATGCAAGGTGCACACGGATTCGAATATTGCTGATCCGTTGACGAAGCCTCTCTCACAGCCCAAGCATGAGGCACACTTGAGCTCTATGGGTATTAGATACTTGCGGGATAGACTCTAGTGCATGTGAGAGAATGTGTTCTGTCTATGCTAATGTACTTTTGGATAATTGTTATCTGGTTCCATGAATAATTATCATTTACATTGATCAGCAAGTATGTGACTTGTTTGTGAAACTCTTTGTTTTTATGATGTTATTCTAAATAGTCCCTAATCTCATATCATTATGTGGGACAATAATGATTTATAGATTAGCACATTTGACTGAATGATGATCATGTTTCACGGATCATAGATATGGAGATATCAAATTAGTAATGTGGACACATGTTAGAGAACATGATGTTGGATAGACCCACCCTGAGATACTGCTGGGATTGTTATTTTTAATGTGCCATCAGTTGTTATCTCAAATGGTGTACCTACAGAATCCTTTGACCTGAGATCATCATTGATTCCAGAATGTGTAGTAACACACTTAGGAGCTTCCAAACGCTATTCCGTAACTGGGTAGTTATAAAGGTTGCTTTCGGGTATGTTATGAAACATGTCGTGGGATGTGAGTGATCAAGATGGAATTTACCCCTCCTAAATAACGGGAGAGATATCTCTGGGCCCCTCGAGGTAGTTGGATTGGAAAGTGCATGGCCATGCCAATGTGATTAAAGAGTTAATCATGGTGAATCCACTACTTGATCGAGTGAATGGTCGAGCTATCACAAGGGTGGCACGAATCTCGCCTTGAGCTTGACTGGTATCGTGTGGTAAAAGGATTGGTGCATGAGTATATCAAGGTTCAGCCGATATGATCTTTGTGTGCATTCGGGAGTCAATATGTCCTGCTAGGTACCGCTATTGACTTGCAATTCGGAAAAGGGTTTCCGGATAGCGGCCGTTTACACATGAACCTAACGGGTCACACACTTAAGGGGATGGAATATAAAACTTGTACTGACTCTAGTGCAAGTGGGAGATTGTTGGTGATATGCCCTAGAGGCGATTGAGTTTGCGGATTGGATCTGCTAATGGGCTTTAATATTGATTAAAGGACCATTAGGGTTTAGAGTCATAATGGGCTTTAATGTTGATTAAAGGCCCATTAGCGTGCTCTATATAAGAATAGGCAGGGGCCAAGGCGCATTGAGTTTTTCAGAAACCCTAGCCGCCTCCTATTCCCGAACTCCCTTCGAAACCCTAGCCGGGTGCGCGGTGCTAGCACACCGGCGCACGGCGATTCCATCCTTGTACGTGTGGATACCGTGGAGGCGCTGCTACTATTGCGGTGCTGATCTGCTCGGGAGTACTCGGGACGTACCCGCGAGTACTCGGAAGGTGCTCGGGACGTGCTCGGGACGAGGTTGACGATCGACTACTTGACGCGCACGACGTTGGATTGGTCTGCTCCAACTCTTCTTCCGCTGCACTGCTCGTCAAGTGGTAACGATTCATGATCCCCTACTCGCATGGCTTCCTGGTTGAATGCGGTAGAGAAAATTTATTTTGTGCTAGCGTAGCCTACCCGTAACCCTTCAGTTACGGGCCCTCTTATAAGAGGTTTGGAGTTACTAGGTGGGGTGTCATTTGGTTCGTTAGCCACATCCTGTTTCGGTCATGCACCGGGATCTTATTTGTGTTTCCTTGATTTTTTATGTAGCGACCTTCGAGGTGGATGCGTCCTTGACTCCACCCCTCGAGGCCCTAGAGGCCCAGCAGGAATCGGGGACTCCTCCGGAGGGGTCTCTGATGGCCATCCTGGGGTACGTGGCTTCGATTATGCAAAACCCTGAGCCAGTTGGTGACCTGTCCTTGGCGGCTGGTGCTGGAGGCACCATTCCCTCTGCCGAGGCTCCCTTTGGAGCGATCGAGGGGGGCCCTGGTCTCAGGGTCTTGACCCTGGACGACTTCGTGCTACGCCCAGAGGCGTCAAGGGCTTTCGCAGTGGCCTCTTCTCTTCTCTAGAGTGGAGAGGTCGAGCGATCGTTGGTCCAGTATCCTTTGGAGGAACTGGAGGTGCGATTGGTAGCGGCGGCCCTTTAGGTTAGTAGTATTGGTCACAATTTGCTGGGTCTGGTGTTTAGTTTTGAGTAGCTCATTTTGTCCTTTTCCTTCTTCTGTTGTGCGTCGTTGCAAGTAATTTTGATGAGGGCACTGGGAGGTCGGGGGCGCTAGGCCTTTGATGACCTGTCCTTCGCTAGGACTTGGAGGAGGCCTAGAAGCGGGCGGAGTCTTCGAAGGTCATCTTCAGGAGGAGATAGCGTTTCGCGAGTGTGCGGAGGCTGAGGCACAGAAGGCTGTCGAAGACCTCTAGTTGGTGAGGGAGTTCGCCGATGCGGCCAACGTAGCCCGTATGTCCACCAAAGGTGATGTTGACACCTTTAGAGCGGCAGTGGGTAATGTGCAGCGAGAGCTAGAGAAGGCTCGGACATCGGAGGGGGCATTGAGTTCGAAGTGCCAGCAGATAACTGTACTTGCATTGGAGGTGGCCCAGATTACTTCTGATGCTTTGAGCGGCATTGGGGCTCAGTGCCCGCCACTACCCTCCAACTTGGAGGTGTCGGTTTTGCCGCTCTTCTGGCTTCGGTCTGCTGCGAAGGTCATGTTTAGAGCCGCGGAGGTCTATGCGAGGTCCAGCACCCGTGTGGCTGCTGCACTTCAGCTGACCCTGCTGCACCAAGAGGGTGTTGGTCCCCTTGAAGCACTAGAGCAGCAAGTGCTGGACTCCATGGTCGAGGGTTTTCAGCCAGAGGCACCTCCGACGGAGATTCGCGCAACCTGGAGAGCTTCTGTCATGGCGTATGGGCGAAGCATCGCTAGAGCATGACATTGCGCCGCTACATGGCAGTTCAGGGGACTCCTTGTGCCTTGGGGGGCCTTCACCTGGGTTCTTCGTTGGGAGGTTCGACCCTCATCCGGAGCCTACGGGCGCACCGCAGCCCTCTGGAGGTTCTTCGTCTGGCACTGTTGCCCCGCCGGAGTAGTCTTTGCGCGTGGATGCCCAGGAGGTGTAGCTTTGCTGCAGGCTATCTTTTGTTTTCTTTTCTTTCCCGAGGGGGGGGGGCAAAGTTTTAGCATGTTAACCACCTCATTCTGCTTCATGTATATGGTTTTTTCCTTATTTGATGGAACCACGTCTGTCTTCTTGTGGTTTACTTGTGTTGTTTTTTGAATGTTTGTGCCTTTGAGTCTGATCTGCGTGTATAGGTATGGCGGCCTGAGGCCAGAGGAGGCCTTGTCTGTATCTTAGATAGTGCCTCCGGGGAGGGATTGAGTGCGTTCGGAGCGTCGGGGGCTATTCTGTCCGCTCAACGGCGGAGTCATTTCTTTATGCCCCGCGATTCCAAGGGGCGTATTGATCCGCAGGTGGCCGCCAATGTCTTGGTCAAGGTCGAGCCAGAGGATCCCCTTGTGTCTACTCTGGATGTATATTTTGTTGCATGGGATGACTGGTGTGCAGCCCGAACAGCCCAGGAGGTTGCTGGCTCACATTTTCTACAATGCTTTGTCCTTCCCTGGGTTCTAACGGAAGAGTGCCTTCGGAAATTCTTGAGCTTATTCTGGACGAGGTGAAAATGGAGGAGGTACAGGCCGCGGAGGCCTCGCTGAAGGGGCTGGGGGACGAAGAGCTAGATTTCTCGGTCTTCGACTCGTATCCTTTCCCAATGGATCCTTCGTCTTCCTGAGGCCGAGTCTCCATTTTGGGCAATCGCTCTTCTCACAGAGGGGGCTCGCGTCAGCCTCCTGTGTGCAGTTGCAAAGGGCAACTCTCCAGGTCCCGCGGTGTTCTGAGGAGGTGTGGCGTTTGGGCACCCTCGTCCTCTCGTAGTGTTACAGGGAGGCGCATCAAGCTAGCAAGTTTGGCGGGCATAGATTCAATGTACGACGGCTAGTTGTATGCAAAAACTCTTTGTATGTTATGTATGTATAACTTGCGTTGTGTTAGCTTGTTGTTTTGTTTCTTTCTCTCTCTCTTTTTTTATGATTGATCGTATCGACGCGGCTGTTTAGCGGCCACGGGGTGTGAGATTCGAGGGGCATTGCATTGCAGTAGGTGTGAGTGGGGAGCTCAAAGTTTTAGGTTTTCAAGATATCGGAAGGGTCAGGTGATTTTGGCATGGAGACTTTTAGTGTTACCAGTGCTGGGGGTTTATCCCTCCGCTATGTTATGTGAGCCAGGCCTTAGAAATGACAAAGGGTGTTATGCCTGTCCGGTATGAAGGCACTACCTTCAAGATTCTAGAGCGGTCTTTGCCTATCCACCATTTTAGGTTTACTAGGCCCAAAAGATGATGTACGGAATGCCTGTCTAGCACGGAGACTTAGGTCTTCAAGATGCTGGAGCGGTCTTTGCCTATCCGCCATGTAGGTTAGCTAGACCTTAAAGATGGCGGACGGAATGCCTGTCTAGCACAGAGGCTTACGCCTTCAAGATGCTAGAGTGATCTTTGCCTATCCGCCACGTAGGTTAGCTAGACCTTAAGATGGTGGATGGAATACCTGTCCAGCACAGAGGCTTACGCCTTCAAGATGCTGGAGCGGTGTTTGCCTATCCGCCACGTAGGTTAGCGAGACCTTAAAGATGGCAGAAGGAATGCCTGTCCAGCATGGAGGCTTACGCCTTCAAGATGCTGGAGCAGTTTTTGCCTATCCACCACATAGGTTAACGAGATCTTAAAGATGGTGGGCAGAATCCCTGTCCAGCATGGAGGCTTACGCCTTCAAAATGCTGGAGTGGTCTTTGCCTATCCTACCACGTAGGTTATCGAGACCTTAAAGATGGCAGACGAAATGCCTGTCCAGCATAGAGACTTACGCCTTCAAGGTGCCGGAGGGTCTTCGTGGGTTTTGTGTGGAGTTTTCTTTCTTGTACCTTTGGAGAGGACTAAGCCTAGGGCCCCCTACACATAGTACTTTGCGGAGGATCTCTGCATTCCAACTGTGTTTGAGAGGGGTCCCTTCTGTATCGGCCAGGCGGTAGGAGCCGGGCCTGTTAGTCTTGAGGACCAGTATGGGCCTTCCCATTTGTTGCGCAGCTTTCCTGGAGCTGGGGCACGTCAAAGTACTAGTTCACCGGGTTTGAAGTTTTGCGGTGTAACCCTCGAATCGTACCAAGCCTTAGTTTTCTTGATGTAGTGATCGAGATTCTGAATGGCATGGAACCACGTTCCTTCGGTTAGGTCGAGGGAGAGTTCCCTTTCTCCGTCAGTTTGTGGAAGTTGTACCCTGAGTGAGCACCCCTTGACCTTAGTGGGGGTCATGGCCTCGTCTCCATACAAGAGGCGGAAGGGTGTGAACCCGGTGCCCCGCGTGATAGTGGTGCGGAGGGACCACAAAAGCTTGGGAAGTTCTTTGACCCATAAGCCTCGAGCTAAGCCGACGAGGTGGCGATTTAGACTAGAGAGGATGTTGCCATTGGCCCTTTCGACGGCCCCATTGGGCTGAGGGTGTCAAACTACTGCGAAGAACAATTCGATGCCGAGGTCATCGCAGAATTGTCTGAAAGGGCCGAAGTCGAATTGTGTGCCGTTGTCCACCATAAGCTGTCGTGAGATGCCGAAGTGGCAGATTATGTTCCTCCAGAAGAATTTCTGGACATTCTTTGACGTGATTATCATGAGGGTTTTGGCCTTGACCTATTTGGAGAAGTACTCCAATGCCACCACTGCGTACTGAAGGTTTCCTTTGGCACTGGGGAATGGACCGATGAGGTCCATACCCCAACGAGCAAGGGGCCAGACGGGGGCAATTGGTTGCGAGGGAGTTGGGGGGTCAGTGGCTTCGGCGTCCCATCCATTGGCATCCTTGGCTGGTGCGGACGAGGTCTTCTGCATCGGACATGATCGTAGGCTAATGGAGCCCCTGGCGAAGTGCCTTACCAGCTAGGGCACAAGGCGCTAGATGATTGCCACAAAGGCCTTCGTGTATCTCCAGGAGGAGGTTGGCTCCTTCTTGTTTAGTAATGTAGAGAAGGAGGGGAGCGCGGATACCTATTTTGTAAAGGGTGTCATTTATGAGACGGTAGCCCCTGGTGCGATGTTGAATGCGGTAGAGCGCAATCGGGTCATCTGGTTCTTTTGTTCCTCTTAGGAAGGATAGGAGCTGAGCCCTCCAGTCCATGGCTTCGATAGGGAGGATGGCGGCGGCTGTCTCATCAAGAGCTCTGGCGGTCGGCTGGTGTAGGGTCTCGAGGAAGGTGCCTATTGGTAGGTCTTTGCCCGTGGTTGCGGCTTTTGCCAGGGCACCTACCTGACTGTTGTCCGCCTGCGGTATGCTTCGTATTGATATGTCGCGGAAGTGTGCCTCAGCCTTACGAATGGCCTTGAGGTATCTTGTCATGTTCGAATGTCGAACATGGAAGCTCTTGTTAACGTGACTGGTGACTATTTGAGATTCGGTATTGATGATGACTCTAGCTACCCCCAAGGCTCAGACCTTTCGTGTTCTTAAGAGGACGACCTCATATTCGGCTATATTGTTGGTCGTCTTGAAATCCAGGCGAGCAGCGTATTGGACTTGCTGGCTTGTGGGAGAGATGAGGACCACGTCAGCTCTAGCGCCCATGGAGTTGTATGCTTTGTCAGTGTAGATAGTCCAGATGTCTTGGGAGGGTGTAGTGGAGGGTTCGGTGGGTGCCGGACTCCATTCGGCGATAAGTCTGCCAAGATTTGGGATTTGATGGCGGTGCGGGTCACAAACCTTACCACGAAGGGGGCTAACTCTACCGCCCACTTGCCGATGCGTCCTGTTGCCTCCCGGTTATGAAACATGTCACCAAGTGGGTATGAGGTTGGGACAGTGATGTCGTAGGCAAGGAAGTAGTGCCGGAGCTTACGTGAGGCCATCAGTAGGGCGTAGGCTATTTTTTGGAGCTCGGTGTAGCGTGTCTTCGACCCGGTTAAGGCCTCCGAGATGTAGTATACAACCCTTTGAGTTGAGCGACCGTTACTCTTTTACTCCCGTACTAGGTCAGTGCTGATGCAAACGCAGAGACGGATAAGTATAGGAGTAGTCCTTGGCCGGGGAGGGGCATCGCGAGTGTTTCGAGGTGGAAAAGGTGTGCCTTGAGGGCCTCAAATGCCACCTAGCATCCTGGCGTCCAGCTAAATGGTTCGGAGCCCCTCAGCATTTTAATGAAGGGGAGGCTGTGCTCAGTAGATTTTGGGAGGAAGCGGTTGAGGGCCGCAAGGCGGCCAGCCAGGCGTTGTACTTCTTTCAGATTGGTGGGAGGCGACATTTATGCGATGGCATGAATCTTTCCTGGATTTGCCTCGATGCCTCTTCGGGAGACGAGATATCCCAGCATCTTTCTGCCCCTAGCGCCAAATACGCACTTCTCTGGGTTCAACTGCACGCCAGCAGCTCGGAGGCTGTTGAACGTTTCTTGCAGGTTGGCAACATGGTTGGCTTCTAGGAGGCTGTTGAAGCTATCAAGTCTTCATTAAGAAAGAGTTTCTCAATGAAAGACATAGGAGAGACATCATATATCTTGGGTATAAGGATCTCTAGAGATAGATCAAAAAGGGTAATGGGATTAAGCCAAAATACATACATTGATAAGGTATTGAAACGATTCAGTATGCAGGATTCCAGAAAAGGTTTTCTGCCAATGTCACATAGTATTAGTCTAGGTTTCATATGCTTTGGCAATTGGATCTAGCATGTATGCCATGCTTTGTATATGCCCGGATGTCTCCTATGCTTTGAGTGTTGCTAGCATATACCAATGAAACCTAGCTGAAGCTCATTAACTAGCAACTAAGAATATCCTAAGAATGTTCCTAGTCTGTGGAGGTGAAGAGGAGCTCATTGTAAATAACAAGGATGATTTTAGATCGTAGTTTGGATTTGTGTTTTGCCTTAATGGAGGCGTAGTGAGCTGAAAGAGTTCCAAACAAGAAATGATTGCCAATTCAATGATGGAGGCTAAGTACATAGCACCTTCTGAAGTGGCAAAAGATGTTGTTTGGATCATAAAATTTGTTTAATAAGTTGGGTGTGGTCTCTAGTGCGTCTAGTCCAATAGACCTCTATTATGATAATAGTGGAGCCATTCATTGCACAAGCCAAGGAGCCTAGGTCGCATTAGAAGTCCAAGCACATACTACAATGCTATCACCTTGTCTGAGAGATCATTGATGGATGTGATGTAAGTATATGCAAAGTGCAAACAGGTTCAAATATTTATGGTCCATTGACGAAGCTTCTCTCGCAGCCCAAGGATGAGGCGCACATGACCTCTATGGGTATTAGATACTTGCATGATTGAGTCTAATGCATGTCAGAGATTGTATCATGCCTATTTTTATGGCTTTTGAATAGTCATTTATTTGGTTCCTTGAATAATTATTATTTACATTCATTAGCAAGTATGTGACTTGTTTGTTAAACTCTTTGTTTTATTATTATGTTACTCTAAATGATCCGTAATCAAATATCATTATGTGGGACAATAATGATTCATGGATTAGCACATTGACTTATAGATGATCATATTTCACGGATCATAGATATGGAGACATCAAATCAATAATGTGGACACATGTTAGAGAACATGGTGTTGTATTGACCCACCTTGAGACACTCACTACACGAAAAAAAGTCATTAGTGATGGGTGATAACAGGCATTAGTAACAGGTCCTATACCCGTTACTCTTATCGCATCAGTCATTAGTGTCGGGTGATGACTCGTCACTGATGAGGTCATTAGTGACAGTCATAACCGTGACCCGTCTCTAATGACTGATGAATATTTTTTGTATTTTTTTAACATAAAAAAGTCAAAAACTATGTTTTCACCCGAGCCACCCCAACGCAGGCCCATCCCATATGTCTCACAAGCCACGTTTTTTTCACATTATTTTCAAGTTTGCGTTCCATGGGAATCAAACCCGTGACCTCCTCCTCGCGTGTGTAGCCACCTTACAACCTTTGCTATCACGTAGTTGTGATAGAAATCGGATATTTTATCCTTTTAACCTTCTTTGTCAAAGGTCATTAGTAACGTGTCATAACCATGACCTGTCAGTAATGACTAATTTTGCCAAATTGCACTCAGGGTTATAATTTTGCTAAATGATCTTAAATGCAAATTTTGTCAACTATAAAGTTGTAGATCTCGCCTAGTTCTACAATGTTGATATAAATTTTGTCTCCATCCGACTCTATATAAAAATGTTTGTGTCCAACCCATGTAGTATTCGGTAAAACAGCCATAACTTTTGCATACGGAGTCCAATGTTGATGTTTGGTCTCTACTTTTGAAGCTAACAAGGAGGCACATCTGAAAAAAATACAGGTCTTTAGACCTATACCTTTCTTGAACCCCCAAAAAAGTCTCGAAAGACCCTTGATATGACATTAGAAGTTTTTGTTGAAAATTGACCTTCTCCAATTTGACTAGAAATTTTTGGAGACATAGTGCTACATCTAAAAGTTAGTACTTCGTAGACATTTTATCAATCCGACTTACCAAACTCACGATAAAAATCATTGAATTTGCAATTTTCAACTTTGTGACTCTATGTGTGTATTTGTCAATGATTCATACTAGTTTTACACTAGATCCAGCACTATGTATGGTTCATTCAACAGTCTTTATATATTTATTTGTGAATCTATATGGCTTCAAATAAAAAAGTGATAAACTACAAAGTTGTAGACCTCATCGACGTCTACAATTTTCATATAAAGTTTTTCCCCATCTAAGTTAGTATAAAAAAGTTATGAATTTTTTACCCGACCAGCAATGACTCGGGATCCGACAAGTCATTACTGACGGGTCACCTAAACGCTTGTCACTAATGAGTCAGCCATTAGTGACACGTGTCTTTATCACCATCACTAATGAGCATGCCCTCTCTACCCATTACTAATGGTCGACTCATTAGTGATGGGCCTTTAGGTAACCCGTCACTAATGATTTTGAGGTCACCCGTCACTAATGACTGTGCTCTCTTTACCCATCACTAATTACTCCATCATTAGTGATGGGTTTTTCGATGACCCATCACTACTATCTTTAGTGATGGGTTATTCCCTCGCCATCACTAATGACCTCTCATTAGTGATGGGTCTTGGCCGAGTCCCCACCGGGCCACACATTAGTGATGGGTCGTCATTTAGCCCGTCACTAATAGTGCATTAGTGACGCATATGCAGCATCTGTCACTAATGACTTATCTCCTTTGATGGTTTCTTACATAGTGACTATTGGGATGTTATTTATTATGCCATCAGTTGTAGTCTAAATGGTGTACTTTCGGGATCCTTAGACATGAGATCATCATCGATTCCAAGAATGTGTAGTAGCACACTTAGGGGTTGCCAAAGGCTACTCCATAACTAGGTAGTTACAAAGGTAGCTCTCAGGTATGCTATAAAACATGTCATGGGATGTGAGCGATCAAGATGGAATTTGCTCCTCCTAGATAACGGGAGACACATCTCTGGGCCCCTCGATGTGGATGGATTAAGAAAGTGCATGGCCATGCCCATATGATTAAAGAGTTGATCACGAGATAGTAATCCACTACAAGAATTAGTGAATGGTGGAGCTATCACAAGGATGACGCGTTTCCTTGAGCTTGAATGATGTCGTGAGGAAAAGGGATTGGTGTATGTGTATATCAAGTGTCACATCTGGTTTTAAGACTAAACTAGTTGCATCTATATGTATGCCATGATAAGATTACACATACATATGACGGCATCATCAGTGGGAAACAGAGATGGTGCTCTTTATTTACTACAGTATGAACAAACAAGTCTAAAGAAAATTACAAAGCAGCCAAAAGTAAACACAACGTAGTGCCCACTCCTCAGGCAGTCGAGCGGAAGCTCCACAAGCCTAGAACTCAGCGTCGTCTTTGGGATATTCTTCAAATGCTTCACCTTCTGAAAAGCAAGCGTAAGTATTTGCAATACTCAGCAAGTGGGGGGAAATATGACATGGTGGCTTAAACCAAGATTTCCTATCCTCTAGGGTTTAATTTGCATAAATGCCAATTTTGGACTAAAGCTATAGAAAGCAGCTTTTTCAAAAGGGAAATAAGTGCAATTGATCTCCTTTAACCTCCAAAATTCAACAATTCATCACCAAAGATAAACATCCACCCAACTAATCATCTGAGGGTCCATGCTGCTCATAACGGTGAGCACGGCTGAATATTCATTTTGATACTATGCATAGATTGTACACTTTACCCAAGAGTCGTGGCCGACTCTTTTGCCAATACGCATCGATACGTTACGCACTTCTGAGGTGTGTGCTAAGAGATCACTATGAGGCTTTTCCAAAGAGTCTCCCATTATATATTTGCCCACTGAGGTTTCACTATCATACATAAGTGGAGTAACCCTCCACCCTAGAAGCACCCTCTTGTGTCAGGTAGATTCGGGAAGTACCCCTTCCGTCTCTACACATCCATCTTGCTCATACACTACTGGGATAACAACAAGTTACGCAGCCAAGCCGTACCATGTAGGCCTCATGGTTGTACTATTATCATGGGTGGTCGCTCCACAAACCGGTCCTTAATATGGTCTGGGCAAGATCACCAAAAAACCGGGGAAACATAACATCTTAGCCAGCAAACCAAAAATTGCTTGGATCACATCCAAAGCTCAGACCAACATCCCCTTATTGCCCAAACCCTAGATTCCTTGCTGCTAATTCCCTTAACAACATCAATTGTTATCTCATACTTCTTATCTGAACTTTTAATTTCTTAGTTCATGTTTCATCACCTACATACTACATATTCATCTAATAGCATGGCTAAGCTAAATCATAACAATATTGAGAAATAAGCATCAACATAGGAATAGCCTATACATAAATCTAGTGTTTGGTATTCTACCTATTTTACCACAAAAACAACATGCATGTTTTGTAAAACTGACTTTGGTTGAAAACTAGGGTCACAACATGGCCAAGACACTTGCCTTTGTCAAGGTGATGCACGGGTCCTTCAAAGTCTTCTTCCTGGAGATTTCCGACCTGCTCCTAAACTAATTCGTCTACATGAGCACACAAACAAACATAAGAACAGTATACCAAATAGTAAGGAAACTCATTAAAAAAATCCTATAAAGATATTCTACACATTTCTACGAGAAGTTTGGCGCAAAGATCACGCAAATTGAAGCTATGAGCAACAAGTTATTAGTGTTTGAATTTCTAGGGCCTTTTCTGCAAAACTACCAAAATTCCAGGAATTCTAACATTATTTTCCTACAGAAAAAGCTATGGAAAAGGTCTATGGTTCATGGACCATGGCCAGAGGGTCGGTCCTTGGGACCACAGTGGACAAGAGGCGCTAGCGGTAGCTCTGTGTGGCGGAGGGTGGCCAGAGATTGCTGGAACGATGCTTCACTGGTCGGAGTGCTCTAACGAGCAGCAAGATAGTAGACTGGGCGATGAGGATGATGACGGTGGCGGTCGGAGTGACGTTGAGGAGGGTGTTCTGGCACCGGATGGATGATGAGGAGGCTCGGGAACTCCTCCTGGGATACATGTGAAGTTGGGAGGCTGATTAGTGTGACCGGAGATGGAGCGAAAGTGGGTATTGATAGCGGTGGAGCTTCTCACCAGAGAAGTGGAAGAAAACAACGATGATAGAAAACTGAGTGAGGGGAGGGGGTGGGAAATGGTGGACGTGATGTGCAAAAGGGCAGAAAATTCGGTGGTGTGGATTTTATAGAGGAGAAGGGAGAGGGTGGGCCGACCGTTATGGCCGAACATCGCCAGAATTATTGGCGGATTAACTATATTCAGGGATGGGAATGGTGGGCCGTCGCACGATTTTGGAAGGGGAAAGGACATGTGTGTGCAGCGGGTCGGTCGCTTGACAGGGAGGGCACTAGGGGTGGTGCGCTTTAGGGCCGATGGTGGTGGCGGTGGCATGTGCAGGGACAGGAGTAGGCGGAGGAGGAAGAGCCAGGGCTTGGCTTGGCACGCTGTCTCAACTCGATGTGACCTTATGGGATAGAGAGAGAGGAGGCGGCTGGCTGGCTCAACCGGTTTGGGCTCCACCCAATCCGAGAGAAAGAGAGAGGGAGAGTGAACGGGCCTTGGCCCAAACTGAGAAATGAAGCAAGCTGGGAAAAATAAAATGGTCCGATGCGGGAAAAGAGGGATAGATGGAGTTTTGGGCTAGGTTTTAAAAGGATTTTGGCCCAGGTTAAGTTTCTTTCATTTTTTCTTTTTATTCCTTTCTAATTATATTTATATTTCAAATCTAAACCGAATTCAAATGAGTTTTTGAAACACCTTTCACTCAAAAAATCAGAGAGGGAGAAAAAAGGGCCTACTGCAACTACAGAGCTAGCATGAATGCAATAGATCAAAAATATAACCTAAGTTATTTATTTGATTTATTAAAATATTATTTTATTCCTATGATAATGGTGATGCTATCAACTAATCCGTGGGCAAAAATTTAATCATTCTCAAAGCTAAAAAACTTAGGGTGTTACAAACCTACCCCCATAGGATGAATCTCACCCTTGAGATTTAAGTTGATCCTTGAATAGCTGTGGAAACTCTTCTTTCAGATCATCTTTCACTCCCAAGTGGCTTCATCTTCTGAGTGGTGACTCCACTAAACTTTGCACATTCTAATAGCCTTTCTTCTTGTTGTTCGCTCTACAGTATCCAAAATTCTTATACGATATTCTTCAGAGGTAAGATCTTCTTGTGGGTCCACTTCTTCTATAGATAATTATTCCTCTGTGTAACACCTTGGTTTTTAATTTCATAATTTCCTAAAATTTACCTAGAATTTAATTATGGTTTAAATAAAATGAATATGATAAAAACCTATTTTCTAAAATAAATTTATTTTGGCCATAGATTATATCTTATGTTGCATTCATGTTGAAAGGCATTAGGGTTTTATTGTGTGAAAAATAAATTTGAAAACATCGAGGCACGCTGTTTGAGTTTTGGAAAAGATTGAAAAAATGTTTCTATAAAAGAAAAAAAATCATCTTTCCTTCTCAAGCCGGTTTTCCTTCTCTACTCCTTTTTCTTTCCTTTTTCACCCCAGTGGCCCATCCTTTTTCTCCTCCTGGGCCGAGCCCGTGTTTCCCCACCTTTCACACGCCTCTCCACCTAAGCAAGCCGAAGGCAAGGTCCAACTCCAACTCCCTGCCCCCTCAGTTGGCGCTCCCCGCAGAAGCCACCTTCTCCCACGCGAGGCGCCCACATTCCCGTCTCCTTCCACACACCACAATTCGAGTCCGAGCTAGCCATAACACGGCCACCGCCTTCCCTAAGCCCAAATCCCAACTAACCCGGCCTTTTTCGAACTTCCACGCACTTATCCCCCTGCGTATATAAGTCTGGCCCCCTCCTTTTGATCTTTTTCTTCCAAACCCTAGCCCACCACCGCCCATCTCCTTTGTCGCTTGGCAACGCTTGATGCCACGCCGTTTATGCAGCCTTTTGCCATTACTGACCCACCCATGGACTTCAGCTCCATCCACTGAGCATGTTGGTGCCCTTGCCATCGCTCCTCAGCCGTCGAAGCACCCTCTCTTGTCGCTAATGCATCTCACCGCCTCTCGGAGCCACCCGATTCCCTAGGTGAGTCTTCCATCCTCCCCTCTCTCTTTTCCGCCTCTTGCCATCATCGTCGGTGAGCCGGAGTGCCGATCCGGCAAAATTTCGGTGAGCCTGCCACCGTACCCGAGTCCAACCACCGCCTATCACCCCCTCTCCAGCCGTTGAACCCCTCTGCTCATTTCTTAGCCATTGGATCTAGAATGCATGGTCAAGGTTAGATTTATATGTACCCCTTCGCTATCCATTGACTCGTTGACACGTGTCCCCTTCATAATCCAAGTTGGCACATCTTCTCCATGTTAGCTAGCCACATCAGGAAACCCGCCTATGTGTCATGCCACATCAGCAACCTATTTATCTAGTCATTACTATGATTTATTTTATTCAAGAAAAGTGGCAATGTTGCACTTTAGTCCCTGGATTTTTTTATTTACCGAAAAGCCCCTATCTTTTTACATCTTAGTCCCTAAACTTTCTCATAGTTATAAATAGGTCCCTACATTTTACCAAAAAGGTCCATGTCCTTTCTATTTTTATTCAAAATAGGTCCTTTTCTTTTTCAGATTTAACCCTAAACTAGTTTTTAGCGTAAGTTTCTTGTTTTAGCTCCAATTTAGACTATTTTCACGCTCACGTGTTTATAGTAGCATGTACTATCTTTTAGTACCTTTTTCATTAATGTTAGCTATTGTTTGTTGTACTGTTCTTAGTTAGTTTTGTTGTGTATTTTTTGCTATGTTTCTAGAGCAGACGAGGAGCAGTTCAACAATCTTCAGGACCAAGTGTTTGAAGAGTCTGAGCAACAAGTTGGAAGAAGAGGCAAGTGATGAGGACATCACTCCCTCAGATACATACAATGATCCTCCATTGAACTTTCAAGGTCCAATCACAAGAGCTCGCGCACGACAATTAAATTTAGAGGTGAGCTCGTTCCTAAGCAACTCTTTATATAATTTTGAGAATAGATTACTACCTAATGATTATGTGTTGCTTAGGAATCATGGAGAGGATAAGGAGACACATAGAGGAAGGCTTGGAGGCGTGGAGGAGCAGCTAGGACGTCCAACAACAGCAGGAGGTCCAGTCCAACTCGAGTCCGAATCAGCCTCGACCTCCAGGACCAGCGAGCAGTAAAACGGACGCCCAGGACGCATCCGGACTCCGTTTTCGACGATTCACATATGGTTGCAAAGATAATTTCATAAGGAAACCAATGGTGTTGGTTTGAGGTCCAAATTCCTTCTGAGTCAACGGAAAACGTCGAAACAAATCAGCATCCAGAATCTGTCCCGGTGCTGCGTCACCGTTTTTGGTCCGTTGGGCCGTGTATCGTCGTTGAGCCCATTAGGGGGGCGTGACCAGGGGGTGTGACGACCCTTAGACCCTTATTATCAGCCGCCGCCGCTCTCGTTAGGGCGGGTTTTTGCTTAGATTATTCTGTCAAGAACAGTTTCGCCGTTTCGTCGGTTTGTGAGACCCCAACTCGTGAGATTAATCATTCATCTGCAATTTGGTTGCATTCTTCCTTGTTCTTGCTTGTGTTCTTCGATTCGTAGGCAAGGACTTTAGCCTTCTTGGCGAGGTCAACCGTCCAACGCCGGTTGATAACCAGAGGAGACGTGGTGCTGCGATTGCGGGGTTTCGGATCGTGTTGTTCGGAAGCCGGATCGACTTGTGTCTCGTTTCCACCAAATCGAGAGTTACCAGAACCTTTCGGAAGATCGGGAACCCTTGTTCATACTAGCAAGTTCCATTGAATATTCTGATCCTAGTTTTTGGATGCATTCTTTATTTCAATCATGCATGCTATTAATTTTGAATCCCTTTCACCTATAGCACCCTGTTCCATGTATTCCTTGACACCTAGTTGTTAGTAGTGGTTATGATGGGTAGTTTATGCTTAGCTTTGCACAAGGGTATGGATGGGTTGTTGGTTAAACATGACTAATGAACTATGCAACTATGAGTTTGAAAATTCTGGTAACTATTGTAGCAACATGTAGTACGAAGATGTTGAGGAGAAGGTTGGTCAATGATGGTGTGTGAGGCTCAGGTGTGTGAAGCACTAAGGTGGGTGGTAGTGTCAGTTCGGTAACCTAAGGATAGGTTCATAGAGCGACAACCCAAGAAATATCGTACCAATCATGAGGCATGGTATGGGACAGGTCTGACCTATTAATTAGCGGATCCTCAGCATAGAATGAGCCAATGGTGGTGTAGTAGAAGGGAACAATGAAACATAGGAGCTACAAGGTGCAAGAGGGGGCTTATGGGTGGTGTGATGCCACTTTGATGGATGTTACCTGTGATAGGTATCAAGTCGGTTGGTTTGGGAACTTGATGTGGGTTTCAGGTAGTTGAGAAACATATAGAGATGTTTCTAGGAGAGGGAAGTCTATTGATGAATAACCTAGTTAAATAGGTTGCTTTTATAACTCTATGATAGCATAGTTGGCATTTATGCAAATCTAACCTGTTATGGCTTATTCCTTTAATTAAGCTTGCATGTCATTTATTTCCCACACTTGCGGAGTACAATATGTACTTACACTTGCTATTTCCATCCAAATGTACATCAAGCACTGCTCAAACAATGAAGCAGAACTAGAATACTACATCAATGAAGATAAAGATTGCTAGGTTAGTAGACCCTCGGTCAATTGCCTATGGAAGTTGGGCGTTTCGCTGTGTTTTGCTTGTGCTTTAGTTAAAGAATTTGGGGTCTTTCTCTCTTGCTTAAGTTAAACGTTGTAATAATGACACTGTGTTTGATACACTTATGAAGTCATTCCATGTATGAAACTTGATCATGGCAAACATGTGGTTTACATCTGGTTTTGTCCCTTCATAGAACCGGGTGTGACACTTTGGTACTCTTATGCATTTCTTTAATTGAGATATATGAAAGACCTCATGCACATCGACTAGTGTAGATGGTAGTTCCAATTGATATGTTACTTCTCCACGTCTAGTAATTATCTTGAATGGTCCAATGTACTTGTGTGGCAATTTCCCTTTAATCTTGAATCTATGGAGACCTCTAATAGGTGAGACTTTCAAGTGCACAATATCTCCAACTTCAATGGTTAAGTCCCTTCGTCAGATATCCGCATAGCTCTTCTGTCAAAACTATGCAGTCTTCAAGTTTTCTCATTTGGTCTGAACCTGCTCTTCTGCTCTTCTAAGAACTTCTAGTCCAAACACTTGGCTTTCTCCAGTCTCGTTCCAGTGTAACAGAGTTATGCACTTTCTTCCATATAAAACTTCAAATGGAGACATTTTAAGACTAGCTTGGTAGATGTTATTGTAAGAAAACTCTACATATGGTAAACTTTTATCCCAACTCTGCTTATACTTCAAGGTACAAGTTCTCAACATATCTTCTAATTCTTGATTAGCCCTCTCCATCTGCCCATCGGTTTGAGAGTGATATGCAGAGCTGAAGTTTAACTTAGTGTCCAATGATTCATGCAGCTTTTGCCAAAAGCGAGAGGTAAATTGGGTACCTCGATCTGACATGATTTTTTTGGGTACACCATGTAGGCACACAATTCTTGACATATAGACCTCGACAAGTTTTGCACTTGAATATGTTGTCTTAACTAGGATAAAGTGCGCAAATATAGTTAGGTGATCCACCACTACCCAGAAGGAATCATAACCTGTTTGGGTACGGGGTGGCCCAATGATAAAATCCATTCCGATTTCTTCCCATTTCCACTTGGGAATCTTTAAGGGTGTAATAATCCTGCTGGGCTTTGATGTTCCGCTTTTACCCTTTACAGGCATCACATAGGGCAACATATTCGGTGACATCTCTCTTTGTACCATACCACCAATAATATTCTTTCAAATCCTAATACATCTTAGTACTACTAAGGTGAATGGAATATGCAGAGTCATGGGCTTCTCGCAAGATCAAATCTTGAAACCTTTCTAGTTTGGTACACAAATTCTTTTTCGAACCACACCGTATCTTGACTATCCACCAAAAATCCTAGAGCTTTATTATTTTAATAAGTTCTTTGATATACTTTATTTTCTCATCCTCCAATTGTCCTTTTCGGATGTCTTGTTCCAATGTTGACATCACTTCTACTACGGTTGCATCCATATTAGTGACAAATCCCAAATTTAACTTACTGAAATCCTTACATAATTTTGGCTGGCTTCCTCACAACAAAACAATATTGCAATAACCCTTCCTGCTCAGGGCATCTGCTACTATATTTTCTTTTACCAGGGCGGTAATGTATTCCCACATCGTAGTCCTTTATAAGTTCTAGCTATCTACATTGCTGGAGGTTAATATCTGATTGGGTGAAAATATATTTTAGACTTTTTTTATCCGTATATATTTCACACCGCTTGCTAATGAGGTAGTGCCTCCAAATCTTTAGGGCATGAACTACTGTAGCTAACTCCAAGTTATTAGTTGGATAATACCTCTCATGGTTCCTCAATTACCTAGATGCATAAGCTACGACTTGTCCTTCCTGGATCAAAATGCAACTAAGACATTGCCTGTAACACCCTGATTTTCAGATTTCTCAAATTTCTAAAATTTTCCAAGATTACTAAATAGCTTCACCAGTAGAATAGGTTTAAAATCTATTTTCTTAATCAATCAATCAATATAGGTTATTATTTTGTGCGCATTGCATGCTGAGTTTTACTAGGAGCTAGGTAAATGCATTAGAGTTCTTTTTTTCTTTCTCTTTGGTGTTTTGAGTGAAAATGTTTTTGAAAAGGTTTTACAAAACTCAGTAAATTCACTCCAAACTCCATTCAAATTCAAACCCTATTCAAATTTCTCTACAAAATTTTCTTTTCTAAACCCTAAATATACCTAAAGTGTATTTGGGCTCAATCTTTCTCAAGTCCAAAACCTTAGCCAAGTCATCTAGAAGGCCCAACACAAAGGATCCACAAAATTTGCAAATTTTCGCGGAGTCCTGGATAGCCTCATTTTTCCATGAACTTTCGGGGTTCAAAACGGCCTCAAATTCAAATCTTGAAAATACCAAAGTTGTAGGCTAGTCGAGAGCCTCGATTTGAACTTATGGAAGTACTCTTTTGGATAATAGAGCTAGGAGTTAGGGCCCCTGAAATCAGTCCTGCGCAGATAAGTCTGAGTTCAAACAATTTATCTTGAGGTGCATTTTTTGAAATAAAGATGGCATTTGCATTAGTTCCAATGACTATCAAAGTTGTAGATATTTTCAAGTACTATAATTTAGAGTCAAGAAACATCCAATTTGGAGTCCGAACGATGGAGATATCATCATCGGAATAGAGAGCTGCGAAAAAAGAAACCATAACCAACTCAAACTCGAATCCGATTCGTGTTCGGTTTGGATTCCACCTCAACCAGCAGCCCCTAGCCCTATAAATATGAGTTGCACACCCTCTTCTTCCCCTATTCCATGCCACCAAACCCTAGAAGTCACTGCTACCCTGTCCGTGCGTCTCCGTTCGCTGGAGCCACTGTCGCCGCCGCCCGTGATGCGCTACCTCATCATCTTCTCCACAAATCCTCCTTCCTCGACCACCAAAGCAAGGTGAGGACCTCTTCTTCTCCTCCCTTACTACTATTTCATCATCATACTAAGTCCCTAGCCAAGCCCTAGCCTCGGCCAAAGCCCGATCTACACCGCCACGATCATCGCCATCGCGGACAGCCGCGCTGTAGCCGATTGGCATCGACGTTCCCAGCCAACTAATGCACCATTCCCCATGCCCTCATCAGCCAGTAGAGTAGCCAAACTATCGAAATCAAGGTCAACATACCCGTTGTTCGGTTTCTAGACGCGTTCTGCGCGTGCACCGGATTTCCATTCATGTTCCCCGCAATCCGAAAGCCGTATGGATGCACCAACCACATCACAGCGTGTCTCATGGAGTCTTCCACGTGACCATAGGAGCCCATCCCCGTTTGTATAGCGACACGACTAGGATGCCATTGCCAACCATAGCACATTGCAACCATCACCCGTCTCTCTATGCTAATCGTTCTTCCTCTCAGTGGATGATCTAGCCAAAACTATGCCGTAACATTGTGTTCCCGGGATCTATGTATATCTCTATTCAAACGGTATCTCAAATTTCATAGCCAATCTTTGGGAACGTGAGCGTCTTCATTCCTACATCTATTCGCGGTCACCACCAAACCTAGCAGCAATCATCGTTGTTTTGCCGCTACCTTGGATGACCCCTTCCAAAACTAACCATACCACTGAGTTAGTCTTTCCATGTTCTACGCCATGCTTCCCTCATTTCACTAAAAAACCACTGAAGAAAACTAACCATACCACTGAGTTAGTCTTTCCACGTTCTACGCCATGCTTCCCTCATTTCACTAAAACACCACTGAAGTTTGACATTGATGTATATGGCTACGTGCCTGTTCGCCATCTCCGACAAAACCCGAACCACCACCACCAGTACATAGAGTCACTAGTGTATCCTTAACTTAGAAGTGCAACCTTCAGCCTTTTTGATCCATCATAGGTGGTCGATACTAGATCTCAGCGTACTCCTTTAATCCAAGATTGTACTTGCATATCATGCCAAGTCAGTGCCACATCATTTTCCTTAGCCTAGTCAGTGAAGTTTGATCTGCCCTACACTTTTTGAATCTTGCGCAATAATGTTGTTAAGCCTGACACAGTGATTGTGCAATAAAACCTTTCCCATAGGAAGATAGTTCAGGAAAATCAGCATTTCCTTTTCAGTCTAATCCATCTCTCGAAAGCTGTTCTCTTTTCATCTTAACTCCAATTTAGACGATTCTTGCATCTAAATGTTACTAAAATCACACCTATCCAATCATAGTATTTTTAAAGTGTTTTGATGATGTTTGATATGTTGTTCTTAGTGTTTTCCTTTGTGTTATTTATCGGTAGTTCTCGCGATTAGTCGATAACATTCTTGAGCAGTTCAAGGGACTTCAAGACCAAGATTTCGACAACACTTAGCAGTATTGGGTAAAAGGAAAGTGTCCTTGATCATCTTGAACCTATGTTTTAAATATTTTGTTTTACAAAATTGCATGCAGTGTCTGTTAATATGATGGGTAGTCACTTATGTTAGGGTTTACCTAGTTCTTCCTTTGCATTCCTTGAAACCTAAGTGGTAGTTGATATGAGTTTCTTGGGTAGAATTGCTTAGCCATGCTTTTGGAATGTTGGGAAGTGTCATCTACATGTTTAGTGGACATACACAATGGTGATGATGAACTTGTTTTAGTAACATGGAACCCTAGGACTTGGGCAAGGAGTTGGTTTGATTATTGTGGTTTATGTGGTGGGCTTATGGATATGTTCCAAGAAATTTGTTGGTTTGATAATGGTTGTGGGCTTGTGGATACGTTCCAAGCAGAGGTGTTAGGTTTTGTTGGTTATCTCTTTGTTGGATAGTCTTTGCCCAAGTATCACATATAAGGACCGGTTCGTGGAGCGACAACCCAAGAACTACCGTACCAACCACGAGGCCAATATAGATAAGGCTTAGCATATTGATTAGACACCTGGCTGGTATTTGTTGGAGTACCAAGACCTAATTGATGGACCATGCTTCGTAGTGATTCCCCTAACAGCACACCACTGGTGTGTGTTAAGTGTCTAGCTAACTCGGCAACAAGCATATCACGACTCGTGGCTAAAAGTTGGACAACCTCTGCAGAGTGTAAAACTGTTATAACAGCCATGTCCGGTTATGGGAGACTTGGATCCTCACATGATTAGTTGGTTTTGGAATGATTTTGGTTATGGTTATGGTCACGGATATGGTTTTGGAGGTTACCCTCGGATGTTAGTTGTTGGGTGGATCAATTGGGTTACATTCACTTAATAATTGTTTAATGCTTTTTGAGTCCAAATATGTTTTCATTACTCGCATTTACGCAAATATACCATGTGTTAGCCTATTCTTGATATAAGCCTACATATCATTATCTTTCCCACACTTGTTGAGCGTATCATGTGCTCACACATGCTATTTTCCTTATACCATGCGACATGTGTGCTACTCCTCAGTGAGTGAAGATGTTGAAGACTATAAAGACGAGGTTGTGATGTTCTAGGCACATGTCTCCCGGTCAATTGCCTACAGTGTTGTTGGGCACCAGTGCTTCTGTTCCGCTGCAGATATCTTCATAGAAGACAATATATGTCATTGCTGTAAGAGTTTAACGTTTATTTAATAAAAGTATTGTTTTTGTTACTTCACCGGTGACGTCCTTATGTGTGTTGAACATCCTGGGCACCCATAAGCCACAACTGATTTTGGCCGTTAAAACCGGATGTGACATTGCCATGAAGCGTCATGATAGATATCAAAGTTTTACCAATTATCTGGTAAGATAAGCACTGGGGCTAACGTTAACTTCTCTTTTAATTTCTCATAGCTAGCCTGCCTTGCTGGAGACCATACAAACTTCTTGTCTTTATGCAACAACTTTGTGAGTGGCCTGGCTATTTTAGAAAAACCTTCTATGAACTGACGATAATATCTTGTTAACTCGAGAAAACTATGAATTTTTGAAACATTTTGAGGTGGCTTCCAATTCAAAACATCCTTCACTTTGCTTGGATCTACCGCTACTCCTCCTGCTAAGATAACATGCCCAAAAAAAGAAACTTGTTTTAGCCAAAATTCACACTAACTGAATTTGGCATACAACTTATGATACGTTAGTTTGTACAATAGGAGCCTTAAATGCTCTTCTTCATTCCTTGAATAGATTAGAATGTCATCGATGAATACCACCACAAACTTATGTAGATACTCCATAAATACCATATTCATAAGATACATGAACAATGTTTGGGCTTTGGTCAATCCGAATGACATTATGGTATACTTGTAAAGTCCGTATCTTGTGATGAATGCCGTCTTCGGTATATCAGACTCTTGAATATTCAGTTGATGATATCCCGATCGAAGATCTATCTTAGAGAAAACACATGCTCCCTTTAACTGGTCAAACAAATCCTTGATCTAAGGTAGTGGATACTTATTCTTGATGGTTACCTCATTGAGAGCACTGTAATCACTACTACAGAAACCCCCTTCACTGTTGGTTCCAAAACCCCCTTCAGTGCCGATTTGGGAGCCGACAGTGGATAACGGGTAATGATAGTCAAGGACCGGTAGTGAAAGAGGTTATCACTACCAGTTGAAGGATTCGGCCAGCATTGATACCATGGTATCACTGCTGGCTAGTGGTTTCAGTCGGCAGTGCTTCCCAAGGCATCACTCCTGGCTGAAACCTTCAATTGGCAGTGTTGTGCCTCCCCTATTCTACTCCGGTCCTGTCCTCCCTCTCTGTCCTCCCTCGCTCTCTTTGATCTCTCCGAATCTCTCCCACTCAATACATGTATACAATGAGACATATGTAATGTAAATTAATAATAAAGGAACTTGCATTAATACATATTAATTCATGTCACACATATATACATAATAGTTCTCACAGGTCACCCCCTGCAAAGTCGGTCGAGTTGAGCTAGTCCAATATCCCTCTACCTCTCCCACGATGAGAACCACATCTTCACACGGACAGCTATTGGTGTCCATATGTACGGGGATGCAGGGGGCGAAGGGCGATGGTGGTGGAGTGGAGGACCTGGCCATGCCAGATCGACCGCAACATTGCCTAAGCTCCAGGCATGCCGGTGTGTCAAAGACATCAAAGTCCGACTCCTGAACGCTAGTACGGTTTGAGCATTCGACCTCCTCTGCAGCATACTGACGGGCCACCCGCTAGTCCTCCTCGTCCTGGGTACGCTTACAAGAGGCTGCTTCTTTCTCCTATGCAGTGCACAACTGATGGGCCAGCCTCTCATCCTCCTCCTCTTGGGCGCACTGATGGGCCACTGCTTCTTGCTCCTCCTTTGCATCATCGTTGGAAGGCCATTCTGTTGAAGATTCGTCCAACGGTACCAACTCTGAAATACACCTTCATTAATACATAGTAATTAATGTCCTTCAATAAAATGGTGTCATTTGGCGATATGTAAGCCGTCTAACCCTCTGGTAGACTTTCTCCTTGTCGCATACTCTGTACTAGAAGGTAGGGTATAGTCTGAAGGTTTATCACTGGTCTACGACATGATCGGTTCATGAAACTCGCTGTTTGGGTTGATAACATGTTCCATGAAGAACCCAGCGATCTGTTCTTGAAGGGCATTTATTTCTACAGATTGTAACTCTTTTGTGTGTAGTTTGGAGTGCTACGTTTGAAGAATTGAAAGAATTAGTCCTTCAACACATGTAGAAATTGAAAAGAAGGCATCAATATATTATTTCATACCTCAAGATCATTGAACCTGACAGTGTCTCCATCCGGGCAGAATCCGTGCATGAAAGTTAGAACATAAACGTGCAGAGATTCTTGTCGGGTGGCTGCCTCGTACATTTCAAGAGGAAATGATTCATCACTGGAACGAATTGAACCTTTTTATTCAGTAGGAAATGCAAGACATGAATATTCCGTGCGTACCAGAAAGTCGGTATTTACATTATACTCCTTCCTGAATGGAAAGTGAATAACACTCCTTTTACGGTATCTTGTGTACGCCATGTACGTGAATTTGAATACCAATTAAACTTAGATGCAATTGTCGAGATGATAAAATGATCAATTTTACCTATTTAGCATGTCGATGAGATTTTGGTAAGTCGTCTGAGCACTCTTTTGTGAGTCCAAGGCACTAATCTTGCTCAAGTCTATGTGGATGACAAGGAGGATAGAATGGAAGCTGCAGGAATATTATGTCACCATAGCAAATTAGTACTAGAATCGAGTTACCCATAGAAGCAGAATGCCCAGGAGCACAAGCACGTACTCATAGCTGTAGGGTAAGAGTATGAATTTCTTGTAATTGTGGTGAAGAAGACACTTCAATATGTAGTTCTCGGTGAAGTCTGGACTCTCCCTTACAAGCGTTTGGTTCACAAGCCCAGGATCGATGAATCCTACTTTACGATCAACTTGTTGTCTACATGCGCGGTTGTCCATTCTACGAAATAGAGAACTTAGCCATGCAATTTCAAGGTACAAGATCATATAACATGATTTATATGCATAAGTCACTTACAGAGTCCATGCTTTGACTATAGCCACGTCAAGGGAATCTTCCTTGTACAGTTCATACAAGTCCTTGAAATACACCTAGAAGGAGCCGTCCCAGTTGAGGAAATATTTTCCTGCAAACCCTGCCTGGATTGATCCAAGTACCACTGAGGTAATTGGCACATTTGAGTTGTAAGGTTCTTTCTATATCTGGTTTGACCAAAGGTTATGTCAACTCAAACGGCCATGTAACATCCAACTTTGCAATATCCGCTCCCACAGTAAGCCGTGCTAGTTCTTCTACTAATAGTCCAGAAGTAGCCAGAAGTCCCCAATGCTTGGAGCATCCTGAACGATTGGAGCTGATTTGCTCTTAGCCTCCTTTTTACTAATACATTCGTAGTCACTCAGCGGCTTACTTGAAGCCACCCACGTCTGTCTAGATTTGTCCATATTCATGAAAAATTTCATGGCATCTTCGGGCACAACAGGCTTCAGTGGAGGTGGTGGTGGATGGAAATGAGTCGTGACACTGGTGCCCACAATCTTTTTGGTTTCCTCATCAGTGAGTGAATAGACATCCTTGGGTTCTGCTAACTTCTTAGATGCCATTGGCTTCTTACATGATGTTGTCTGCTTGGATATTTTAGAACTTGATCTTATTTTCTGAGCTGATGGCTGGCTTGTTGATGGTGCTGGCTCATTGAGCGATGGACTTCTTCGAGGCGATGGCTGAGGAGGTGGACTTCTTTTGGGATATGGTTGAGGAGAGGGAGATCTTCGAGGCGACGGAAGCTCAGGTCGTAGTGGAGAGTAGAGATTCTTGGTAGCTGTCCCTGGTGGAAACAATATGTAAGCCTTCTCCCACGCGATGAGTCTGTATTTATTAACATTTTGTTGACCTAAAATCCTAATACATATATATTTAAATTTGAAAGATTATCTTCACTGCTGGCTCAATAGGACAACCGACAGTGAAACAGCTTTCACTGTCGGCTTAATAAATCCATCGACAGTGAAACCTCTTTCACTGTTTATACCACGGGGTGTAAAAAAATTGTTTTAGTTTCGTGCGTGTGCAGAGAAATTGAAGCTTCCATAACAAATGTGAGGTATAATTGCATCTAAAACAAATTCATACATAGTAATTAATACAATTTAGCTACATTGTCTTAACGATTTGCCCTTCATTATGATCATGGCATACATAGGGAGGCTCATCGGTGTCTTCCAAGGGACCTAGGTTGACATCCTCTCCGAAAGGAGGTAGCATGTCGAATTGATTGCAGTCTTTCTCATCAACAACATTCTCCACTCTGATAATCCTTCTTTTTCCTTGAAGAACCACATGGTGCTCCTCCTTGTTAGCCGGGTCTGGATCCTTTACATAGAAGACTTGCATGAAATCATTCGCAAATACGAATGGTTCTTCCCTATATCCAACGAGTCATACCGTACTTGTCGATCTTCAAACCCCCAGGGAGTTTGACCCATTCGCATAGGGAAAGAGGAACCTTTAACACTCCATAGTTGATCTCCCAAATCTCCTCTATGAATCTATAGTAGGTCTCCCTATTTTCATTGCAGTCGTAGGCATCTATATGGACACCGCTATTTTGGTTGGAGCTCTTATTATCCTGAGCTCTAGTATAAAATGTAAAGCGATTTATGTCATATCCTTGGAATGCGAAGATTGTAGTTGATGGTCCATGAGCCAACAAATTCAACTGAGCACACTCTATCTGCTTATCCATCACCTTTCTACGTAACCAAACACCAAAATGATCTCAGACTTCCCTGGGTTTCTGGTGCGTAGCATCTTCTGGTATTCTTCGACATACAGGTCCACTACAACTAATTGTTTCAGAACTACAAAATATGCTTGTGTGAATGAAGCAGGGTTGTTAGGGTGGAATGAGTTTGCACCTATCGTCCCTTTCCCCTATACCCTCCCCTCTTGATGAGATACATGCACACCAATCGATTTAAGATTCATGTAGATCAATTCCCTACTCGCTTCCCCAGCCCTTAGCCATGTAGCCTTATGGCCAATTTCGATTATGAACATATTTCTTAAGAATTCCCATGAACCTCTCAAAAGGGTACATCTGATGCAGAAACACGGGGCCAAGAATCCATATCTCTTTCACAATTTGAACAATGAGATGCACCATGATATCAAAAAATGATGGAGGGAAGAACGCCTCAAGCTGGGATAGAGTCTCGGCCATGTCTTCCTGCAGCTTATCTAGCTTGGTCAGATCGATGGCCTTCTGTGATATCGCGTTGAAGAATGAACATAGCTTTATGATTGGGTTTCAGATCTTCGGCGGTAGAATACATCTAATTGCAATTGGAAGCATCTGTGTCATCATCACATGACAATCATGATACTTCATGCTAGTTAATTTCAAGTCTTTCATGTTTACTAGTCTTTTTATGTTGGCGGAGTACCCGGATGTAACTTTGATTCCATGCAAGCACTTGCACATTGCAATTTTCTCTGCCTTGCTCAGATTGTAGCTAGCAGGGCCAAGATATTTGTCGCCTTCTTCCATCTCTTCGGGATGTAGATCATGTCTGAGTTTCAAACATTTCATGTCCTTCTGTGCTTGGAGTGTATCCTTTGTTTTGCCAGGTATGTCTAGAAATGTACCAATCAAGCTATCACACGCGTTCTTCTCAATGTGCATGACATCGATTGCGTGTCGAACCACCAAATCCAACAAATATGCTAAGTCATGAAAGACAGATTTCTTTTTGAACATAGGAGCTCTAAGATTAGATTTTGGAACCGGTGTACTCCCGCGCCCCTTTCCAAGGATAACCCTAAGTCTCTTTACCATCTCATATACCTGTCTCTTGGTGTGATGCTTAGGAGGTGATGGAGTCCTATCTTTCCCATCAAAAGCTCTCCTGTTGTTGTGGTACAGATGATCCTTGCAAAGAAATTTACAATGACCTAGGTACATCATTTTTCTAAAGTTCTTCAGCCACAAGCTCTCTGTTTCATCCAAGCAATGCACATATGCACAATAGCCTTTGACAATCTAGCCTAATAGGTTGCCAAGTGTTGGCCAATCTTGGATTGTTACGAACAGCATTGCGCGTACAGTGAAGTTCTCTAGTTTGTATTCATCCTATACCTGCACACGATCGTTCCACAATATTACAAGATCTTCCACTAATAGTTTCAAGAAGAGATCAATATCGTTGCTAGGTTGCATCGGCCATGGTATCAGCACCGTCATCATAATGTACTTCCGCTTCATACACAACCAAGGAGGAAGGTTGTAGATACATATTGTCACAGGCCAATTGGTCTGACTACTACTCATGTTGCCGAATGGATTCATCCCATCCGTACTCAACCTAAATCTTATATTCCTCACATCTTCTGCAAAGGTCTTCTTGTGTTTTCTATCGATGTTTCTCCACTACGTAATATCAATGGGGTGTCTCAGCATTCCATCATCCTTACACTCATTGGCGTGCCATCACATCAATTCAGCATGCCTTTTGTTCATCACAAATGCTCCAAATGGGGGACTATAGGAAAATACCACATCACTTTCATGGTACACCTTTTCTTATTTCCTTCACCATCAATATCATCACCATCACGCTTGTACCGTGCTGCACCACAAACGAGACACGCTTGCAAGTCTGCATGCTCTCCGTGATACAACATGCAATCGTTTGGACATGCATGTATTTTCTATACTTCCAACCCAATGGGCACACAACCTGCTTGGCCTGGTACGTGTTTTCTGGCAGCACATTTTACTTTGGACGTAATTTCTTCAAGAACAGTGACAACTTTGTAAAGCTTGTATCAGACCACCCATTGCTTGCCTTCAATTGTAGCAGTGAAAGCACGGTACGCAACATTGTTTGCTCCTTCTCATAGCCCGAGAACAACGGTGTTTTAAAGTCTTGTATCATACGCTAGAATTTTGAAACTCTCTTTCAATGGTGAAGTTCAACTCCCCATTGTGCAACATCTACTCCAGATCATCGACGTCAGCATCGGCCAACATCTCCTCTAGATCATCATCGGCCAACATATCTCTGGCAGACTGCATATCGATGTATTCGTCGACTGGCATATCGATGCACATCTCTTCGTCTTCTCTTCCAATGTATTGCCCTTCCTGTACGATCTCTGCTTCACCGTGCTTGATCCAATGGGTATAGTCAGGCATAAAGCCCCTTGGCATCAAGTGGGAATGTATCTACTGGGTGGTGGAAAACTGCTTCTTGTTCTCGCAATCGACGCATGGACAATAGATGTATTGAGACCGTGTATTTGACTTATGCACCGCAGCTGCTTCTAGGAAACCTTCCACGCTGTTCTTGTACTCTGTGCTCACACAGCTTGCATCGTACATCCATCTTCTATCCATCTACAATTATATTATTATTGTAAATCGAAATTCAAAATATCTAGAAGATTCTGCGATCACCAACAAATAAATTACCTCGCTATCTCCTATCGGCAATTAGCCTGGTTTGGAGGAGCCGCCTTTTGTATGCTTTCGCATCCACTTTTGATGAGTATTTGTTGGTGCCATGCCTAGAAATTTTCTTTATTATTCAACCCTTATCTAGCACTCATTAATGAAAAATGAAAAATAATTACAGTCATACCTAAAGTTTCTATATTGGAGGTTGCTAATTAAATAAAATATAAAAAATACAATTGGATCTTGCTACATGCCTAAATATCATGGCTAATTTTTATATTTCATTAAAAATAAAAAATAAATATGCTCATACCTAAAGTTTCTATGTTGTAGAGTTCTAAATTTATTCCTATGGTTCATTAGGATCAACTTTGAAGATTTGCATAGGTCTCTATAGGGATAAGATCAACTTTAGTTTTTCACATAACATTTTGAGTTAAATTGCTAAATATAGGATTAACCTTGGGGATTTCAACTTACTTGAGCTCAAGAGGCTTCTGCTAAAAGCTTGCTTGTTGTTGGGGAAAAATCTAGAGCTCACTTGTCCTAAAAACTGAAGAAAAGGCAAATGAGCAAATGGAGATGAAAGAAGGGATTTTGTTTGGATAGCTAGAGAGAGCTCATCTAGACCTCCTTCTTGATCAAAATTAAGCTTGAGTGGTGGGGAATCAGTGCGGGAGAAGGCATGAAGTGGTTGTTGCCATATGAGATTTTGTGAGGGAGAGAGTACTAAAATGGCTCTGTTAGCTCGAGGTAGAAGAAGATGGGGAAGAGGACGATATCACTACTGGCTCATATAATCTGCCGATAGTGATGTAGAGATATCACTGCTGGTTAGTAGATTAAGCCGGCAGTGATGAGGTGTGGGTGCATCACTGCGGGCTTAATCCATCAGCCAGCAGTGGTGACCTTATCACTGCCAGTTCATAAGCCACGATGGCTGATTCTTCCCACACGGCTATTGAACAGACAGTGATGCCCCCCACGACTACCAGCCCATGAGGAATTGATAGTGATGGGCCGGCATATAAGCCGAGTTCTGTAGTAATGAATCCACGTACATCCTTTGAGTGCCATCCTTCTTTTCTAAGAATAGCACTGGGGCTTCCTGTGGTGATGAACTCGGGTGTACATAACCTTTTTCCTCTAACTCTTGTATTTGTTTCTTGGGTCCTGCTAGCTCATTTGCAGGCATTCTATACAACTGCTTGGATATAGGGGTCATTCCAGGTACAAGCTCAATAAAAAATTCAACTTCTCGGTTGGGTGGCATACCTGGAGGGTCATTGAGAAAGACGTCCATAAATTTATTCACCACATTGATCTCTTCCATAGAAATACCCTTTATTTGATTGAGTGAGCATTCCTCTTCTGAGGGAATAGTTGCAACAAACTCGATTTGCATGCCATCTCCGTTGGCCATTTGAGCTGCTCTTCTAGCACAGTCTATAATTCCCTTATATTTTGCTAGCCAGTCCATCACCAAATTAACATCAATACCACTGGACTATAGAACTATAAGGTTGGCTAGAAAGTCTACCCCCCCTTATTATTAAAGCTTAGCTTAGAGCATATATACTTTTCCCTCATCTCCCCTCCTAGAGAGCTAATTACCATTTGCTGATTCATAAGCACAATTGGCAGGTTATATTTTGCTACATATCGTGTGGTGATGAAATAATGCGATGCTCCTAAATCAAATAAAACTGATGTTGGATTTCAGTTGACAAGGAACATACCAAACATCACATCCTGCGCATCCTGGGCTTCTTCTGCAGTTATGTGGTTGACTCGCACACGCATGTAGTTCTGTTGCGCATGGTTGTTTGGAGCTGGTGCCTAATTTCCATTGCATCTTGGAGCTTGATATTGACCTGGCCTTAGAGCATTTCCATTTCCATTCTGCTTCGCGGCATTGCTTGGTTGCTTCTTCGGGCATTTATTGATATAGTGCCCTTCTTCCCCACAGTGGGAACATCCTTTCCATGTGAAAGTGACTTGAGTACCACTCTTGAATGGAGATGTGGCTGGTGGTGCTTGATGAAACATTTGAAAATTTGACTTTGATGTTTGAACTTGAAACTTGTTCTAAGTCTGTTGACAGAAAACTGGTCCTTCTGGCATAGGGTTTAAACGAGGACGGGAATTGTTGCTTGAACTTTGTCCCTGAGTACCAATCTTCTATTTGTTGTCCATCTGACAACGCTTGTTCTATATCAGTAGGGCCTTGTTCACCAAAGATTGAAAGTCAGGAAAGTCCTAGGTGAATAAGGCATACTACAGCCCATCATTGATGCTTTCCTGAAAATGTTCTTGCTTCTTTTCATCAGTATCTACTTCTCCTGAGGCATAACTAGATAATTGACTAAACTTTGCCACATACTTGCTCACAGTCATGGGTCCTTGCTTCAAATTCTGAAATTTTTTCTTTTTGATTCTAATAGCTCCAGCTGGTACATGGTGAGTATAGAAACTGGAAGAAAATTCGGCCCATGTGATTCCTTAGACATCCTCATCAGCTACTGATCCTATGAGCTGATGCGAAGCAAATAGCACCTTTTCCCTATCGTTGCACTGGGCAATACGAAGCTTCTTTTCAATGTTTTTCAGCCAGTTTTGTGGTGGGGATTCTTATATCTTGGAGCTTGTTGGAGTTTAAAAATAAGAAAACAATGAAATATGATAAGCATCATATCTGATATACATGTGACTTTTAAAGTCAATGTTTATGATACATGGGAGATTTTGCACCTTCATATCTATATATGTAGGATGTTGTTTTTTCATGACTTTCTAAATCGAATGACAACTTGAATTAAATCTTTTCATGGTTAAAATCTCTTGATTGCTTTAATCTTTGATAAAAATGCTATATGTGAAAGACTCAATGAAATGAAAAATTGCTGAATAATAGTTGATAGGAAAAAGACTAAGGAAGTATGTACTATCACAGTTCTTCTTTACGAGATTGCTTATCATTCCACTTTGATATGAACTTGGAAGAAGTCGTGTATGACCTTAACCATTGTCTTAAGCTTCTGATTGTATTTGACATAGGCTTGGCATAGTGGGATAGAATAAGGTCGATGGTGCATATAATTCCTTGCAAAATAATATGAGATGTTCTTGACAGCACAATTGGTATCTAATTACATGTGATTTTAATCAAAACAATGACATAATTTTTATATCCATGTTTTTGATAGCATATAATTTGAGGATTTGAGTAGTTGAGATTGTGAGACCATGCCTTGCAAATAAATCATTAATTATACTTGATAAGTGTGCTCACACTGTGTTTTTACATGTGTAGATGGGTTGGTGTAGATATTCTTGATAGTGTGGCTTGGTCGAGTGTCTGTTATATATGTGGCTGATCTACAATGCTCATTATGATAAAAATAAAAACAAAAAAATGATTCTCTCTTTTGAATTTTTGATGAAATCATTGCCAAAGGGGGAGAGTTGTTCATTCAGGAGAAATGTTCAAGGGGGGGGGGGAGATTTCGTGTTGGAAATTTTTCTTGATTTTTATTTCACTTCGCATTTGATTTTAAAATCAAATCATGTTTGTTAAGAGGTTGCCAATGTTTTCATCAAGGGGGAGATTGTGAGATCGTGTAATGAAAAATTGGTTTGGATGATGAAATTGGCAGAGCAATGTGATTTAGCTTAATGACATTCACTACGTGAAAAAAGTCATTAGTGACGGGTGATAATTGACATTAGTGATGGGTCCCGTACCCGTCACTCTTATCATGTCACTAATGATAGGTCATTAGTGACGGGTGATAACCTATCACTAATGAGGTTATTAGTGACGGGTCATAACCATGATCAATCACAAATGTTTAGTCATTAGTGATAGGTCGTAACCATGACCCGTCACTATTGACTGAACATTAGTGACAGATTGTAATTTTGACCTGTCACTAATGACCGATGAACATTTTTTGTATTTTTTTGGACACAAAAAATACAAAATAAATATTTTTTCACCCGAGCTATCCCAACAAAGGCCCATCCCATATGCCTCACAAGACAAGCTTTTTTCATATTGTTTTCAATTTTGCATTCCATGGGAATCGAACCTGTGGCCTCCTCCTTGTGTGTATAGTCACCTTACCACTTCTGCTATCACATAGTTGTGATAGAAACCAGATATTTTATACTTTTAACCTTCTTTGTTGAAGGTTATTAGTGACGTGTCATAACCATGACTCTCACTAATGACTAATTTTGCTAAATTTCATCGAGGGTTATAATTTAATATGTGACCCAGACTGCATTTGGTAAAACCGGCATACTTTTGCATACGGACTCTGATTTTGACGTTTTTTTTACTCTACGGACATCTAAAAAAAAGTTACATCCGTTTCTCCCCAATCTTATTGGGTTCAAAGAATTTTTTAAGGCCAAAAATGGCTTGGAAGATTGAGTTCTCGCTCCTAGAAGTTTCTACACCGTTTTTGGAATGCGCGTTTGTGTCTATAGCTGCCACACCTTACATCAAAATTTTGCAAAAATGTACAACCTATTCTAGTGCTACTGACGTGAGAAAAAATAAGAGAAAAAAAATTGCGAATACCATCATTAGTGAATGGAGTTGGTCATTAGTGATGGATTACAAGTTGACCCGTCACTAATGACCGGTATAGGACGACCCATCACTAATGAGTGGATCATTAGTGATGGGTCAAGTTGTAGATCATCACTAATGACTGGCCTAGGACGACCCGTCACTAATGACTAGCCTAGGATGACCACTGATGACCTTATCATTGGTGACGGGTCACAACTTGACCCGTCACTAATGACTAGCCTAGGACGACCTGTCACTAATGATTGACCTAGGATGACCCGTTAGTGATGACCTAGTCATTAGTGACGGGTCACAACTTGACCCGTCACTATTATCATTAGTTACGGGTCATGTTACAACTCATCACTAATGAGTGATCATTAGTGATGGATCTATATCTTGTCCTAATCAAAAGGGACATTAGTGACGTGTTCTTATTGGACCTGTCACTAATAGGACATTAGTGATACGTGTTGAGCATCCGTCACTAATGTAGTCTCTCCATTACTGGTTTCTTATGTAGTGATTAGGATAATGTTCATGAGTTACTAAATTGCTGCTTAGATATGTTTATATGCTGGTGTTAGCGTAGAAGTGATGCAATATACTTATGTGAGTAGTGTTGTGTGAACTTATCTTGAGTGAAGTCGGGAAGGACTTGTGCTTGTACGCCTTTGTTGATTCATTGTAGGTGTTGCTCGAAGGCGAATGTGGTTGATGACAGATCGGTGAACTAAGTTCAGGGAGGAACTGAGGTTCAGTGACTCAGTTTAGGAGGAACTAAGGTCGTAATGATGAAGGATTCATGCGGGATGTTTGAGCTAGAGAACAGTGTATGTGAAGACAAGGTTGCATGTGTGTGACTAGGTACATTGCAAAGAAGGGCTAAAATGTACGCGAGGTCATGGGCAACTAGATTGTGTATTCGGATGATGGAATAATTCAAGTACATGGCAAGGTCAGGCTGCGGTCTGATTGGTCGAAGAGTCTATTCCCATAAGCAACCAAGTGCTTGTCTGAGTTAGACTCGAGCACTAATTGGATTTGGTTATGGGTGGACATGTCTTGGTATGGTTTGGGTCCGGGTAGGATATGACCAAGTTGTTTCGAAACCAAGGACGGTTTAGAGAGCTATATATTGAAAGAGTCTCAGTGAGGGCAAGGTGTGCCAGGAACGAGATACGATTTAGACTTTGATCTAGGGAGTAGATCCATTTAGGGTTTGAGATTTCGTGGAAATCTTTGTTGGATGCTTTCGAGAGGAATCTTGTAAACTCATCTATGCAATGAAAATCATGTCACCTAAGTTGATGAGTTGCAAATACAGAATTTTATTTTTATTTTATATTTTGCGTACTTGGTTTTGGTTTTCCATCAATTTTGTATTTCTATCAAGTTTCATCTTTGTTTAATCCATCCAAAACCTTTCTAGAATCTCTAGTGTTTAATCTAAGAAAATTTTGAGTGGTTTTGGTTTGATCTCGACTAGCTTTTTGGTCACCTTTGACTAGGTTTCAATCTCCTCGATTCTAGTTGACATAGTCTTCTTAGACTAGGCATAATTCTTAATCCATATATCCGATTGACTCGATTCTTCTTGGTTTAGTTTTGTATTTGAATTTAGTTTCATCTATCCTAATTTGAGGGTAATCGGACCAATGGTTTTTTTTCTCTACATTATTTTTACTAGAGCATGTATAATCTGTTTCGACTGGAATACTGAGTTTAAATCGATTTTCGATTTAGGTGAATTAATCCTTGAATTTGGTGTAATTGACCCTACACATGCCAATGTCCCCTTCTTGACAAAACTCTAGATTCTTTGTTGCTAATTCCCTTAAGAACATCAATTGTTATACATACTTGTTCTCTCAACTTTTAATTTCATAGCTCATGATTCATCACCTACATACTACATGTTCATCTAAGAGCATGGTTAAGCTGAAAAATAACAATATTGAGAAATAAGCATCAACATGGGAAAAACCTCTATATAAAGCTAGTGTTTTGTCACACCCAGTTTTATAAAGGGACAAAACCATATGTAAACCACATGAATGCTAGGATCAAGTTTCATACATGCAGTGACTTCATCAGTGCATCACACACAGTGTCATTATTACAACATTTAACTTAAATAAAATTAGAAAGACCTCAAAGTCTTTAACTAAAGCACACTAGAAAAATACAGCGAAGATCCCATCTTCCACTGGCAATTGATCGGGGTCCACCAGCCTAGCGATCTTCATCTTCATTGATGTATTTTGGTTCTTCTTCATTGTCCGAGCAGCGTTTGATGTACATTTTTATGAAAATAGCAAGTGTGAATACATGTCGTACTTCGCAAGTGTGAAAAATAAATGACATGCGAGCTTAAATAAAGGAACAGGCGATAACTAGTTAAATTTGCATAAATGCCAACTACGCTATTGTAGAGTAATAAAAGCATCCTATTTAACTATGTGATTCATCACTAGACTTTCAACTCCTAGAAACATCTCCCTATGTTTCTCAACTTCCTGAAAACCACTTCAGATTCTCAAACCATCCGACTTGATACCCTCCACAGGTAACCAAAAATTATCCAACCAAACAACCTAAACATGTGAGAATCCAAGTATCTCATGACCCTGAGCACAACTGATATATTAGATTTTACATTCTGCAGAGGTTGTACAGCTTTCCACATGAGTCATGATTTCCTTGCTGCCGTGTCGGCCAGGCACTTAACACACACCTATGGTGTGTCGTCCGGAGATCACTACAAAGCTGTTACAAAGTTTCATCGAGTATGTGAACACCTTATTACAAAGTTTCATCCAGTATCTTAATTGCCGGGGAAAAGGTACTTGTTCTTGATAGTCACTTATAGGATCAGAGTGTAGCTTCTGAGTACTATCCTTTCTTTGGCACACCTTATTACTCCATTACTCTTGCTAAGTAGTATCGTCTAAGAACAACATCTGCATCTTTGGATTCCAATACCAACATATTGATTAGAGGGTCTACCCCCCTCTAAAATAGCGGACTGCATTAATATACATTTCCAGTTCTTGAGGAGTAGTCAACCTAGAGATAGAGCGGAGAAACATTAAATCTCTTGGGTAGGACGAGGGGAAACAAAACTTTCTTTCAAGTCTTAACATAGATTGTCCTTAAGCCACATGGTTTGATGATATGAAGAGATAATATTAGATCCTCATTGTTACAAGGTTGCACTTGACATATGGTATATCACTCTCAACTTCTAGGTTCCTACCTAGCTTCTTTGTGCTTGACAACATCCAGTTGAGCCGAATTGTCTTGAGTTGTTGCTTGAACATTGTGATGACCTGAATGCTGAACTGTCATCTGGGGCTGAGGGTTAATCTTGTTCCAGGCTAAAAGCTTCTTAGGGCATCTGTAGGCGTAATGTCATTCTCCTCCACAGCAGAAATACACTACATTCATGTTGGGCAGAGCATGATACCTCTTGGAGCACTCGTTGATGAAGTGTCCTTCATCTCTACAGTGTAAACACACTTTCTTAGCATCCGGAACAAGAATCCTCACGGGACATCGGTTGGCATAATGTCTTTCTTCCCCACAACAAAAACACGCCTTCCTTGTAGGTGCATCCTGGGGTTCGTTTTCATCCAAATTTGCAAAATGGGGAAACCGAATGATGCATGGGAGAGGAGCTTTTTCTACCATATCATCCATTTCTTGACTGACGGGATTGCCTTGTTGTATTGATCCAGCTTGGTTTTTGCACTTCTTGAAATGTTTGGCCCTATTCAGTTGAAATTTGCTCTAGGTGATCATCCAATCACTGATGTTGAAATCCTAAGGACCGCTTTGCGTCCTAGTGTCCTTCTATCCACAGTTGTTTTGAGAGGGCATCTAACATGATGAGGACATCACTCCCTCGGATACATACAATGATCCTCCATTGAACTTTCAAGGTCCAATCACAAGAGCTCGCGCACGACAATTAAATTTAGAGGTGAGCTCGTTCCTAAGCAACTCTTTATATAATTTTGAGAATAGATTACTACCTAATGATTATGTGTTACTTAGGAATCATGGAGAGGACAAGGAGACACATAGAGGAAGGCTTGGAGGCGTGGAGGAGCAGCTAGGACGTCCAACAACAGCAGTCCAACTCGAGTCCGAATCAGCCTCGACCTCCAGGACCAGCGAGCAGTAAAACGGACGCCAAGGACGCATCCGGACTCCGTTTTCGACGATTCACATATGGTTGGAAAGATAATTTCATAAGGAAACCAATGGCGTTGGTTTGAGGTCCAAATTCCTTCTGAGTCAACGGGAAACGTCGAAATAAGTCAGCATCCAGAATCTGTCCCGGTGCTGCGTCACCGTTTTTGGTCCGTTGGGCCGTGTATCGTCGTTGAGCCCATTAGGGGGGCGTGACCAGGGGGTGTGACGACCCTAGACCCTTATTATCAGCCGCCGCCGCTCTCGTTAGGGCGGGTTTTGCTTAGATTATTCTGTCAAGAACAGTTTCGCCGTTTCGTCGGTTTGTGAGACCCCAACTCGTGAGATTAATCATTCATCTGCAATTTGGTTGCATTCTTCCTTGTTCTTGCTTGTGTTCTTCGATTCGCAGGCAAGGACTTTAGCCTTCTTGGCGAGGTCAACCGTGCAACGCCGGTTGATAACCAGAGGAGACGTGGTGCTGCGATTGCGGGGTTTCGGATCGTGTTGTTCGGAAGCCGGATCGACTTGTGTCTCGTTTCCACCAAATCGAGAGTTACCAGAACCTTTCGGAAGATCGGGAACCCTTGTTCATATTAAGTGGTATCAGAGCTTCAGGTATACCGTCAGGTTCATATCTACCCTTAGTTTCGAGTGTTTTCGCCTTCGTTCCATAGTCCACTGCCATATCATTTTTTTTTTCCTGTCCTACAACCCTTCCGCGCCTTTAGCTTTTGCATATTTCAGTTTCAGAGTTCGTCGTGTTGAGTTTGTGTCCTGGTCAAGGTCTTGTTGCTGGTTAGGTCGTGTTAGAGTCCAGTTCGTGTGTTTTCCCCCACCGTTTCCATCAAACCCTAGCCTCCGTCGCATATTTTCCCCACTTTCTTCCCGTTTTGTCCTCTAATTCGGAGTCGTTTCTCAAATCAGGCATAACTTTCGCGTACGAACTCCGTTTTCAGAAAAGTCACAGAGTTTTTCGCATCAAAATGGCGTTTCGGATCCGTTTGTCCCCGGCTTTGCCGGGTTCGGTGAAATCAGAATTCCCAAATTCGCCTCCGAATTTTGAGTTTTCAATTTCCAAATATTTTTCTCATTTTTCGGCTGAACTTCAGAAAATTCTACAGGCCATGTCTTTCACTTGTTTAAGCTCAAATTTTCTGTGGTTCCCTCTTGTGTGCTCCTAAGTGAAAAATAAATATCAAAAAAATAAAAAGAGAAAGTCGAATTTTCCCAAAAAAACAACGACAGCCCAAAAAAATAGAAAAAGAGAGGGGCAAAAGAGGAACAATATCTAGAGGAGCAAATAGAGAAGGGCAAAGTGAGTTGTGTTAGCGTGTGCTATTTAGTTCTTTGTTTCTGTTGCTCTTGCTATCCATCATACTTGTTTCTCCACCTTGTTTATCACACATACTTGGTACTTGCAACACTTTAGGCCAGCAACGAGAACAAGTACTTGGGACTATAATTCAGCATTACTATCTGTTTCTGATTTGTGTTCCACATATACATATTTGTTCTCTTTGTGTGCCTTCCAAGCTCCACAGATTCTTCTGGACAGCACTGGTTTGCATCCCTGCAATCGCTCGCACGCCTTCCAGGTATCCTTTGCTTTGCTGGTAAGAACCCTGGTAAGAGCTTGGTAAGGTGTCTACCTTTGCTGATCTTGATTGAGAGGCACCACTCCACCTTTGTAGTACGATTATTAGGGATAACCTTCACTGTTTGTTGTTGTGTTTGTTTCCACAATGTCAGTTGAAGGAGATAAAACGCCAAAGGACTTCAAGGAGTGTGTCAGCCAAGAGCAGCTACAAGCTGTTGTAGACAATGCTCAGAAGGAGATGAAGGAGACAGTCATCAAGGCTGTCACTGAAGCGATAATTGAGATGAAACTCGCAAACGCGGTTGAGCGGGTGGACAAACGGTTATCCGAGCTCACCAACAGGGTAAATGCTTTGGAAAACCGTCATGTGCACAACGAAGATGTGAATGGAAGCAACACCGGTGATGAGTTGTATGATGATGATGTTAATGTTGATCCAGCGGCGACATTGCAAAACAGATTACGGCGTCGTCTTCGCACTAACACCACAGGTATGGGTGGCGTTCCACATCACCACCACCATCGAGGTATGTATAATCGAGCTCCTGAAGATCCTTATGCTAAGGTTAAATTTACTATACCTTCTTTTTTGGGACATTATGATGCTGAGGGATATCTTGATTGGGAGATGACAGTAGAGCAAAAATTTAGTGCCCACCAAGTACCTGAACAACATAGAGTTAGACAAGCCACTAGTGAGTTTAAAGATTTTGCTATTATTTGGTGGACTCGTTTAGCTGCAGATGGTGCCACACCTCGTACATGGAAAGAGCTTAAGGTTGCTATGCGTGATAGATTTGTTCCCCCATCTTATCATAGAGACCTGCGTAAGAAATTGATGCGCTTAGAACAGGGAGATAAATCTGTGCAGGATTATTATGGTGAGCTTCAAAAGGGCTTGATGCGTTGTGGCATAGTAGAGGGAAACGAAGATTCTATTTGTCGATTTTATTCGGGTTTGAGACGTGAAATCCAGGATATTATTGATTATAAAGAATTTAACAATGTCAACCAGTTGTTTCAGTTTGCTATGCTTGCAGAGAAGGAGTTGCAGGGGCGTGAGCAGCAGGGCAAGTACAAGGCCAGCACCACATACACGCCGCGCACAGGACCATCCTTTGGGCTGTCCAAACCATCCACTTACAGGGCTCCCTCACCAGCGAGCAAGCAACAAGCAGCTACGGCACCAAATCCGGTCACTACACGACCTTCAGGCTCAGGTAAAAATTCTGTTTTGCAGGGACCTTCCAAGAGTGCTTCCTCTGTTGCATCAACGGGACGCACCTCTGGCATTCAGTGCCGTCGCTGTCATGGATTCGGTCATGTGCAGAAGGATTGCCCAAGTCAACGGGCATACATTGCAACGGAAGATGGGTACATCAGCGCCTCTGACATTGAGGAAGAAGAAGAAGAAGAACCAGTTGTTGAGGAGAGCAACGAAATCTTGGGTAGTGATGACACAGCGACCTATAGGAGCATCATTGTGCAGCGGGCGCTCAGCACAAGGGTACAACAACCAGAGAAGCTGCAACGCCATAACTTGTTCCAGATTTTCTTCGTCATCCAAAATCGGCGAGCACGTGTCATCATCGATGGAGGTAGTTGTAATAATTTGGTGAGTTCAGATTTGGTCAAGAAGCTTGGCTTGACCACACGCCAACACCCCCATCCATATAACCTTCAGTGGTTTAATGATGCTGGAAAAGCTAAGGTAACACAAACTTGCAGAGTTTCTTTTTCCATTGGTTCCTATGCTGATTATGTTGACTGTGATGTGGTACCTATGGAAGCTTGCTCATTTTTATTGGGTCGACCTTGGGAATTTGATAATGATGCTATACACCATGGTAGAAGTAATACATATACTTTTATGCATAAAGGAAAGAAAATTACTTTGGTTCCTATGACCCCTGCTGAAATTGTACAAGCTGATAAAGAACGAGCTGCTAATTTGTGTGATACTAAATCTGACAATCAGCAAGTTGCTAATTCTCTTTACCCACCTAAAAAGGATAAGTCTGCACCTAGTTCTAAGGTAGAGGGCATAAAATTGCAGGGTGGTGTTATGCTTGCACTAAAAAGTGACCTTGCTGAAATTTCTAATAATGATATTTGCTACACCTTGGTTTGCAAACGAGTTTTGTATTCGCTTGATGATGTTATTAGTTCGATACCTCCTGCTGCCACTAACCTTTTGCAGGAGTATGAGGATGTTTTCCCAACTGAGATACCCCCGGGACTGCCACCTATGAGAGGGATAGAGCATCAAATCGATTTGATCCCGGGAGCAACATTGCCAAATCGTGCTGCGTATCGAACCAATCCCGAGGAGACTAAGGAAATTCAGCGGCAAGTCCAAGAGCTCTTGGACCGCGGGTATGTACGTGAGAGCCTTAGTCCTTGTGCTGTTCCTGTGATTTTGGTTCCTAAGAAAGATGGTACTTGGCGTATGTGTGTTGATTGTAGAGCCATCAATAACATTACTATTCGATATCGCCATCCTATTCCTAGACTTGATGATATGCTTGATGAGTTGTGTGGCTCTGTAATTTTTACAAAGATCGACTTGCGTAGTGGTTACCACACAAATTAGAATGAAACTTGGAGATGAATGGAAAATAGCTTTCAAAACTAAATTCGGATTATATGAGTGGTTAGTAATGCCTTTTGGTTTAACTAATGCACATAGCACTTTCATGCGTTTGATGAATGAGGTTTTAAGAGCTTTTATTGGACGATTTGTGGTGGTTTACTTTGATGACATATTGATTTATAGCAAGTCTTTGGATGAACATATGGATCACTTACGTGCTGTTTTTAATGCTTTACGTGATGCACGTTTATTCGGTAACCTTGAGAAGTGCATCTTTTGCATGGATCGAGTCTCTTTTCTTGGCTATGTTATTACTCCACAGGGAATTGAGGTGGATGAGATTAAAATTGAAGCCATAAAGAGTTGGCCGGTGCCCCAAACCATCAAACAGGTGAGAAGTTTTCTTGGACTTGCAGGTTTTTATCGTCGTTTCGTGAAGGATTTCAGCGCCATTGCTGCCCCCTTACACGAGTTGACAAAGAAAGGTGTGGTGTTCCATTGGGGTAAGGCACAAGAGGAGTCCTTTGACACTTTGAAGGACAAGCTTACGCACGCGCCATTGCTGCAACTTCCAAATTTTGGTAAGACCTTTGAGCTAGAATGTGATGCTTGTGGAGTTGGCATTGGAGGTGTTTTGATGCAAGAAGGTAAGCCCGTTGCATACTTTAGCGAAAAATTGCATGGCCCTGTTCTTAATTACTCTATGTATGAAAAGGAATTGTATGCACTTGATGCATACTTTAGCGTCATTATTTGTGGCCTAAAGAATTTGTTATACATTCAGATCATGAATCGCTTAAGTATCTTCGTTCTCAAAATAATCTGAATCGTAGACATGCTAAGTGGGTTCAATTTATTGAATCTTTTCCTTATGTTATCAAACACAAGAAAGGGAAGGATAATATAATTGCTGATGCTTTGTCTAGACGATATGCTTTGTTGTCCCAACTTGATTATAGAATTTTTGGACTTGACTCAATAAAAGAACAATATGTGCTTGATCCTGATTTTAAAGATGTATTGCTGAACTGTAAAGAGGGACGTACATGGAACAAGTTTGTGATCAATGATGGATTTGTGTTTAGAGCTAACCGTCTATGCATTCCAGTTGGTTCCGTTCGTCTTTTGTTATTGCAGGAAGCACATGGAGGAGGATTGATGGGACATTTTGGTGCTAAGAAGACGGAGGATATGTTGGCCACACATTTCTTTTGGCCAAAGATGAGGAGAGATGTTGAGCGGTTCGTGGCACGTTGTACCACATGTCAAAAGGCTAAGTCTCGCTTGAATCCACATGGTTTGTATATGCCTCTTCCTGTTCCTTCTATTCCTTGGGCAGATATTTCGATGGACTTTGTTTTGGGATTGCCTAGGACTAAGAGGGGGAGGGATAGCATTTTTGTTGTTGTGGATCGTTTTTCTAAGATGGCACATTTTATACCTTGTCATAAAAGTGATGATGCCGTTTATATTGCTGACCTCTTTTTCAAAGAGATTGTTCGCTTGCATGGTATGCCTTCTACTATTGTTTCAGATCGCGACGCTAAATTTTTGAGTCACTTTTGGCGCACTCTATGGAATAAATTGGGTACAAAACTATTGTTTTCTACTACTTGCCACCCACAAACTGATGGCCAAACGGAGGTAGTGAACCGCACTTTGGGTACCATGTTGAGAGCTATTTTGAAGAAAAATTTGAAGATGTGGGAAGAATGTTTGCCCCACGTGGAGTTTGCTTATAATCGGGCAACACATTCTACCACCAAGGTAAGTCCTTTTCAGGTAGTGTATGGTTTTACCCCTCGCGCTCCTATTGATCTTTTGCCTTTACCTACCACTGAAAGAACACATAGTGATGCTAGTGCACGTGCTGATTTTATTCGTAAGTTGCATGAAACAACTAAAATAAATATCGAAACGATGAATGAAAAGTATAGAATTGCTGGTAGTGAAGGTAGGAAAGAAGTCAAACTTGAACCGGGTGATTTAGTGTGGTTACATTTAAGAAAAGATAGGTTTCCAGAGCTGCGTAAGTCTAAATTAATGCCAAGAGCTGCTGGTCCTTATAAGATAATTGAGAAAATAAATGATAATGCATATAAACTTTAGTTGCCACCCGAGTTCGGGGTTAGTCCTTCTTTTAACATTGCAGATTTGAAATCTTACTTGGGAGCCGATGATGAACTTGAGTCGAGGACGACTCCAATTCAAGAGGGGGAGGATGATGAGGACATCACTCCCTCGGATACATACAATGATCCTCCATTGAACTTTCAAGGTCCAATCACAAGAGCTCGCGCACGACAATTAAATTTAGAGGTGAGCTCGTTCCTAAGCAATTCTTTATATAATTTTGAGAATAGATTACTATCTAATGATTATGTGTTACTTAGGAATCATGGAGAGGACAAGGAGACACATAGAGGAAGGCTTGGAGGCGTGGAGGAGCAGCTAGGACGTCCAACAACAGCAGTCCAACTCGAGTCCGAATCAGCCTCGACCTCCAGGACCAGCGAGAAGTAAAACGGACGCCCAGGACGCATCCGGACTCCGTTTTCGACGATTCACATATGTTTGGAAAGATAATTTAATAAGGAAACCAATGGCGTTGGTTTGAGATCCAAATTCCTTCTGAGTCAACGGAAAATGTCGAAACAAGTCAGCATCCAGAATCTGTCCCGGTGCTGCGTCACCGTTTTTGGTCCGTTGGGCCGTGTATCGTCGTTGAGCCCATTAGGGGGGCGTGACCAGGGGGTGTGACGACCCTTAGACCCTTATTATCAGCCGCCGCTGCTCTCGTTAGGGTGGGTTTTGCTTAGATTATTCTGTTAAGAACAGTTTCGCCGTTTCGTCGGTTTGTGAGACCCCAACTCGTGAGATTAATCATTCATCTGCAATTTGGTTGCATTCTTCCTTGTTCTTGCTTGTGTTCTTCGATTCGCAGGCAAGGACTTTAGCCTTCTTGGCGAGGTCAACCGTGCAACGCCGGTTGATAACCAGAGGAGACGTGGTGCTGCGATTGCGGGGTTTCGGATCGTGTTGTTCGGAAGCCGGATCGACTTGTGTCTTGTTTCCACCAAATCGAGAGTTACCAGAACCTTTCGGAAGATCGGGAACCCTTGTTCATATTATAACATCCATTACATGCTTGGGGTTGCGACTGAGTAGGCTTCAGAGTGTCAGTGTTGGCCTAATTTGGAGACTTCTTAGGACATCTATTCACATAGTGTCCTTCATCTCCACAATGGTAACATCCTTTGCTTGAGGCGGGAGTAACTGGTCTGTTCTTGGCTTGAGGAGTGGTAGGCAGAGTAGAACATGGTGTTTGAAATCTGAACACTGAACATGTGCTTGAGGTTGTGGCCTATACAGATTGTTGGGACGTAGCATATATCCTTGTAGAGGTGCTTGAGTTGTCATAAGGGGACATATGTTGATTCCTTGTCCTTGGAATGACATCTTCCTCTTCTTCCTGTTATCTACTAACTATGTCCATCTTCTACACTGAAATCTTTAGTGATCTATAACAATCTTTTCATGTTCTGAGCTTGCTTTGCTAAAAGTTGCTCTTTGTTGAACTGTGGCGGCGTATGCTAGTTGTGGCCGCTGTTGTTAGGGTTAGTGTCCCATACTGGTCTTTTTTGTGTTCACCATCTAGTCAGGATTGAAGAGAAAGGTTCAGGTAAGAAGAGAAAGGACTAGAAGGAGAAAACCCAGCTATACTATTAACTATAGAGATATATAAGGAATGTCGCTGTTACCAGATGCTAGAGCATCCCACAACGCATTCCAACACTCAAATAGAAAATCCAAATCACTCAAGGCGTACCACACAAAAGCACACTATGTACATCGTTCTAACGTTTCTGAAGGAATAGGAGAAAAAAATCTCATACAACTAAAAAAACTAAAACTACGGACGGCGCAGAGGTAGATCTTTATGTCTTTAGTGTTGTGGTTGATGATTTCTTCTTTGTAGTGAAGTGTCTTCAACTCATTATCTAAATCTTCATTCGAGGTAGACACATTAACTGAGATCTTCAAAAGCATCCTTCTCAATCAGAGTAATCGGGATTGGTTCAACAACAAAAAGTTTTGAAACATGAAATGTTTGAAATTCATTTTACTCAATAGTTTAAGGTAGGTAAGTAGAGAAGATAGACTAGAAAAGCATGGGGATAGCTTTTAAAAATAGGTTTTTAAAAATAATTCTTTATATCATGACCATTCTATCTAGTATTGCGTCCAACGGTCGACACGACTCCGTTACCACCTCTGTCACACCCAGTTTTAGAAAGGGGCAAAACCAGATGTAAACCACAAGTATGCCAGGATCAAGTTTCATACATGTAGCGACTTCATGAGTGCATCACACACAGTGTCATTATTATAATGTTTAATATAATTAAAATTAAAAAGACTTCAAAGTTTTTAACTAAAGCACACTAGCAAAATATAGCGAAGCTCCCATCTTCCACAGGCAATTGACTAGGGGTCCACCAGCCTAGCAATCTTCAACTTCATCGATGTAGTTTGGTTCTTCTTCGTTGTCTGAGCTAGGTTTGATGTACATTTGGATGTAAATAGCAAGTTTGAGTACATGTCGTACTCCGCAAGTGTGAAAAATACATGACATGCAAGCTTAAATATAGGAACAAGCTATAACAAGTTAAATTTGCATAAAAGAAAATTATGCCATCGTAGAGTCACAAAAGCATCCTATTTAACTATGTGATTCATCACTAGACTTCCAACTCCTAGAAACATCTCCGTATGTTTCTCAACTTCCTGAAAACCACTTCAGATTCTCAAACCATCCGACTTGATACCCTCCACAAGTAACCAAAAACTATCCAACCAAACCAACTAATCATGTGAGGATCCAAGTCTCTCATGACCATGAGCATGACTGATATCTCAGATTTTACAATCTGCAGAGGTTGTCTAACTTTTCCCATGAGTCATGATTTCCTTGCTGTCGTGCCAGCCAAGCACTTAACACATACCCATGGTGTGTCGCCCGTAGATCACTACAAAGCCATTACAAAGTTTCATCCAGTATGTGCACGCCCGCTAGGTTTCACAGTTGTCAAAGTGGTTTTCATGCCACCTAGAAGCCCCTTTTGCACCTTGTAGTTTCGAGCAAGTTTTAACCCTTCCCTTCCACTACACATCTCATACCACTAACCAAATGGTTCTAACCTTAGCCATCCCCACACATGCACTCTTCCATTTTTCACGCACAAAAATTGGAATCCACTAATTAACAGGCCAGGTCTATCCCATATCAGGTCTCATAGTTGGTATGATACTACTTGGGTTGTCGCTCCACAAACTAGTCCTTACTTAGGTCAGTTGAGCAAACACTAAACTAACAACATAACTATGACCACCATCACCAACACCTCTTTGCTCAAGGCCTAAGGTTCCATATTGCTATATTAGTATTCCCACCTAATAGTTGCACAGTTCATTAGTCATGTTTAACTAGCTATCCATCCATACCCTAGTGCAAAGCTAAGCATAAGCTACCCAACATTACCACTACCGACAACTAGGCGATAAGGAATATATGGAATATGGTACTATACGTAAATAGGATTCAGAATTAACAACATGTATGTTTGAAATAAATAACATATTTGAAAACTAGGATCAGAATGTTCAAGGACACTTGCCTCTTCCAACTTGCTGCTCAGACTCTTTAAAGACTTGGTCCTGGAGGTTCTCTAACTGCTCTTCGTCTGCTCTCGACACACTGGAAAAGCACACAATAAAAATAACTAAGAACAGTACACCAAACATCATTAAAACACTTTAAAAATACTATGGTTGGATAAGCATTATTTTAGAAGAATGTAGATGCAAGAATCGCCGAAATCAGAGTTAGAATGAGAGAGAACGAACTTTCGAGAGATGAATTATGTTGAAATGGAAGATTGTTTCACTGGAGTTATCTTTTTATGGGAATAGGCATTATCATGCAATCATTGCGTCAGGCTTGATAACATCATTGCACAAGGTTCAAGAAGTATAGGGCTGACTAGATTTTGCTGACCGGCTAAGGTAGATGATGTGGTGCTGACTTGGCATGATAAGCAAGCACCATCTTGGGGTAAAGAAGGGGTACGCTGAGATCTAGTCTCGACCATCTATGATGGATAAAAAAGGCCGGAGGTTGTGCTTCTGGGTTAAGGATACTGCCAGTGACTCTACGTAGTGGCGGTAGCTTGGGTTTCATCGGAGATGGCGATCAGGCATGTGGCCACTGACATCGATATTGGGCTTTAGTGGTGTTTCAGCGAAATGAGGGAAGCATAGCGTAACTCAGAAAGGATAACTAAAAGGTAGGGTCGGTTTTGGAAGGGGTCATCTGAGGTTGCAGCAAAACAGTGACGACTACTGCTAGGTTTGGTGGTGACTGCGAACAGACGCTGGAATGAAGACCCTTGCATTCTAGGAGATTGGCTATGAAATTTGAGACACCATTTGAACAGTGATGTTCATATATCTCGGGAACACAATGATATAGAACGGGTTTGGGTAGATCATCGCCTAAGAGGGAAAAAAATCAGCGGAGATGAGATGAGTGGCAGTTGTGATATGCTGCGGTTGGCAATCATGTTCCGATCGAGTCGCTACACAACCAGTGAAAGGATCTTATGGTCATGTAGAAGTCTTCATGGGTCATGTAGAAGTCTTCATGGGTCATGTTGTGACGCAGATGGTACATCGATACGGCTTAACCAATTGCGCGCACAAAAAGCATCCAAAAATCGGACACCAAGCATGTCGACCTTGATACCGGTGGTTTGTCTTCTCTACTTTACTACTCGGTTGGTGAGGGCATGGGAAACATCATGGTTCATGCATTGGTGAAAGGGCATGGTGATTTGACCTCTGGTCAGCTAGGAACATCTATGCTAATCAGTGATGGTGCTGCTGTCCACGATGGCGATGATCGTGGCAGCGTAGATCAGACTTTGGCCGAGGCTAGGGCTTGGCTAGGGACTTAGTATGATGGTAAAATAGGGGTCCTCATCTTGCTTTGATGATTGGGGAAGGAGGATTCGCAGAGACGATGATGTAGCGCCTCACGGTGGCGACGACGGCGACACCGGTGAACGGCAGTGCACGGGCAGGGCACCTACGGTGGCTAGGGCTTGGAGGTATGGAAAGGGGGTAGGGGAGGATGTTCAAGACCTATTTATAGGACTAGGGGCGGCTGGTTTATATGGAGTCCAATCCAGACACGATTCAGATTCGAGTTTGAGTCGGTTAGGATTTCCTTTTTCGTAGCTCTCTATTTCGAAGATGATATCTCCACCTTCAGGACTCCAAATTGGATGTTTCTGAACTCTAAATTGTAGTACTAAAAAAGATCTACAACTTTGGTATTCATTAGATTCTGGAAACATCATTTTAATTTCTAAAAATGCATCACAAGATAAACTGTTTGAAATGAGACTTATCTACGCAACACAAATTTTGTGGTCCATAACTCCTAGCTCCATTATCTAAAAGGGGACTTCCATAGGTTCAAATCGAAGCACTCGATAAGACCTACAACTTGTTATTGTCAAGATTTGCATTTGAGGCCATCATGAACTTCAAAACTGCATGGGAAGATGAGGCTATCGAGGACTCTGTGAATATACATAGATTTCGTGGATCCTTTGTGTTGGGCCTTCTAGATGACTTGTGTGCCAGCCAATAGCTTAGGCTTGAGTAGGATTGGGTCCAAAGACACTTTAGGCATATCTAGGTTTTTAGAAAAAAACTTTTGCAGAGAAATTTGAATAGGGCTTGAATTTGAATTGAGCTTGGAGTAAATTTGAGAGAAATGAAAAATAAGGTTGAACAAGAATGAGAGTAGATAAGGAATTTGAATTTGGATTTGGGTAGAATTTGAGAAAGAGGAGAGATTGGATTTTAACAAGAATTTGGATAAGATTTGAATTGAACTAGAGAAGAATCAGGTATAATCAAGGATTGAATAGATGATGAATTCAAGGGTTATGAATTCCAACCACTAAGATCCTTAACTAATTTACTATTGAGTTTTGTAAAAACCTTTTCAAAATCATTTTCACTCAAAACACCAAATAGAAAGAAAAAGAAAAAGAACTCTAATGCATTTACCTGGCTCCTAACAAAACTCAGCATGCAATGCACACAAAATAATAACCTATATGATTGATTGTTTATGAAAATAGGTTTTAAACCTATTCTACTGGTGAAGCTACTTACCAAATTTAGAAAATTTTAAAAAGAGTTGCAAATTCTAAAAAACAGGGTGTTACATGTTTGGTATTCTACCTATTTCACAACAAAACAGCATCCATGTTTTGTAAAACTGACTTTGGTTTAAAACTAGGCTCAGAACATGGTCAAGACACTTGCCTTCGTCAAGGTGATGCACGGGTCCTTTAAAGTCTTCTTCCTAGAGATTTTCGAACTGCTCTTGAACCTATTCTTCTACACGAGCACACAAAGAAACATAATAACAGTACACCAAATAGTAAGGAAAAATAAAAATATTCTACACGTTGCTACGAGAAGTTTGGCACAAAGATCACATAAATCAGAGCTACGAGCAAAGAGTTTTAAGTGTTTGAAGTTCTAGGCGCTTTTGTGCAAAACTACAAAAATTCCAGGAATTCTAATATTATTTTCCTACTATAAAAATTATGAAAAATGTCTATGATTCATGGACCATGGCCAGAGGGCCGGTCCATGGGTACACGATGGACCAGAGGCTCTGGCAACAGCTCCGTGTGGTGGACGGTGATAGGAGACAGCTGGAAAGGGTCTTTGGTGGCCAGAGTGCTCTGATGAGTGGGGGAAAAGCAGGAGGGGAAGTCGGCGAGCTCACCCTGAGCATATTTGGAGCTAGGGTGGTGGCTAGGTGGCCGAACGATGAAGACGGCAACAGTGGTGGTTGGAGTGATGTCAGGGAGGGTGTTCCGGCTCCGGATCAATGATGAGGAGGCTCTGTAACTGCTCCTGGGATACCTACAAAGCTAGGAAGCTGATTAGCGCAGCTGGAGATGGCACGAAAGTGGGAATCGATGGTGGCAGAGCTTCTCATCAGAAAAGAGGAAGAAAACAACAGCGATGGTAAATCGATTGAGGGGAGGGGCGAGAAAGTGTGGACGTGATGCGCAAAAGGGTGGCGAACTCGGTGGTGTGGATTTTATAGAGGGGAAGGGAGAGAGAGAGAGCCAGACGTTATGACTGAACATCACCAGATTTATTTTTGGATTAACTCCATGCAGTCACATGATTGAAGATGGGAGAATATAGGGAAAGGGCATGTGGGATCGGTGGCTCGGTCGCCTGAGAGGGAGGGCACGGTTTAGGGCTGATGGCGGCGGCAGTTGCACGAGTGGGGAGGTGAGCTGGCTGAGGAGGAAGAAGAGCCAGGGCTTAGCTTGGCTCGTGTTGCCCTATGGGACAAAGAGAGAGGAGGTGGCTGGCCGGCTTAGCCTATTTGGGCTTGGCCCAAACCAAGCGAGAGAGAGATAGGGCGAATGCGCCTCGGCCTAAACCAGGAAATGAAGCAGGCTAGGAAATAGAAAAATGGCCCGGGGTCAGAAAAGAGAGAGAGATGGAATTTTGCACCAGGTTTTAAAAGGATTTTGGCCCAGGTTAAGTTTCTTTGATTCTTCTTTTTATTTCCTTTATAATTCTATTTCTATTTCAAATCTAGGCTGAATTCAAACGAGTTTTTAAAACACTTTTTACCCAAAAATTCAGAGAGGGAGAAAAAGGGGTCTACTACAACTACACATCCAACATGAATGGAGCAGATCAAAATATAACCTATGTTGTATATTTAATTTATGAAAATATTATTTTATTCCTATGTTAATGGTATGCTATCAACTAATGTGTGGGCAAAATTTTAATAGACAAAACAAAAAAATTACGGTGTTACATCAAGGTTTTGCCGATATGATCTTTATGTATGTTGGGGAGTCAATATTTCCTGCTAGGTGCCGCTATTGACTTGTGGTTCGAAAAGGGATTTCAGGTGGCACACTTAACAGGTTGGAGCATTGAGCTACTTACATAATTGAATCTAGTGCAATTGGGAGATTGTTGGTGCTACGACATAGAGCAATCATCAATTCGGATTAGATCCATACATGGGCTTGATTTGATTCTGATCCATGAGGGATTAGATTCATAATGGACTATCAGGGTGGAGGGCCCATTAGTGTGCTCTATAAAAGAGGAGGCAGGGGGCGTGAGTGCAGGGATTCCGCCACTCTAAAACCCTGGCTGCCACCTCCTCCCCAACCTCCCTACGAAACCATAGCTGGGCATGGTACTAGCAGGGCTGATTGGTGACAAAAACACTAGGACGAGATAGACTACTTGCTCTTCGTGGTCATTGCTTCCACTTCGTGGTTGACGAGATCGACTACTTCCACTTGGTGGATGCGCACAACTCTTCTTCTGATGCGCTGCGCGTTTAGTTGTAACGATCCATGATCTCCTACTAGCATGGTTTCCTAGTTGAATGTGGTAGAGAAATTTTGATTTTCCTAGAGTAGCCTACCCATTATCGAATAGTTGCAGATAAGAGGGGATATGGATGGCAGGGGTGCAACACGGGGGTGACTTCATTTGGAAGCATGGCTACAACTGTGGAAGACAAAGGATGAGAAGAGAGACTTAGAGATGCAGATGGAGAATGAATCAGATCAATTTGGGGCCTTTGTGTGGATGATTAAACCCTAAAGCCTATGCGATGGGTGCGGACAAAGAGTTTCCTCGCACATGGTCAAAATCTTTCCCCTCTCCTTCGGCAGCGCCAAGAAGCTCCATCACCGAGACAGCAGACTGATCGCTTGTCTGGCCATGTAGTGCCATCGACTAGATCGTCTTTGACCAATGTTGACCGTCTAGATGGTCTAGCTGTCTAAAGGTGGGACTATCCCTTAAACTAGATGCTAAGTCCTCAATTAGCATCTAGTCATCGTCTAGATGCGCTAGACAACCGTACGTCTATGTGAACACTGGTTGCTCGGTGAACCATACAACAGTTCATGGCACCACCTAGAGGACAACATGATGGAGATCACACTCAGCAGAGTTGTGGGCTAGTATTTAGATTAGGGATCTCACTCAGCTGTGGATTGGTGTTTGGATTGGGGATTTCACTCGGCTCTGTCCAGAAGATTCAAAGGTCAAGCTAATACGAGTGTCTTATACATATATAGCTCCCTTAGGATTTTCTGTATTCTCGGAGCATACGTCCATGCCTCAGAATTGAATCCTTAGACATTGCCTGCAAATACTAGGGTATCTCGCAAATAGGGAAGTCTATCTATAAGGATAACAAAATTCTACTTAGAAAGGAGTCTAAAGACTACATGGCAACCACCATATATATGTAGAGCCAGGGGACCTACGGAGCATAAGTCCATCAAACAAGCAACAAGCCAAGAGACTACTCGCAAGGATCCCCTCAACTAGGTTTAGATCCCTTCTAGGCTAGCCAATACCGATCCCTTCTAGGCTAGCCAATACCCCCCTATAATCTATCTCAAAGATAAATACAAGACCACATGATGTAGTGCTATTATCCTGCAGGAGACCTGAACCTGTAGAAATCTCTATGTTCTGGCATACAATTTGGCTACATGGAATATCCCCTACTTTATTCATGTATTCGTAATGTCAGAGATTTACTAATCACCAATAGTTGGTTCCGTCTGTTGGGATTATGATCAAAGACACCGAATCTTCATCACGCAAGATGTTGTTGACTCCAACCAAGTCTTCACTAAGAACTGGCTTCTCAGACAAGGGGTTCTATGATGACTTTACCCTCTGGACCAAAAATTATCCGATGGTCGATCGGTGGATCTAGGGGATGAACTTACTGGTGATGATTCTAGCAACGAGGTAAGTAATTTTATGGATTCATGTACTATAGACTGTGGCATTGAGCTCGAATCGCTTGCTGACCAAGACTATCGCACAAGAGACATTTGCCACAAGTCAGGGTCTTCCCATGTGGCCTTTGAAAAGATGGATTGTCAAACAAACTATCTGGAGAAATCCTCCGATGGCAAGTCCACGATTGATATTGACTCCTCCTCTACCAGAGCATACCCTCGAGAAGTCTTTACCATCAGGTACATAGGCACTAGGATATCCAATCATGATGATGATCTTGTAAATTCACTGGATCTCATTGATCTAATTGTGGGGAACAATAATCAACCCCCATTGATGACAACTACTATGATCCAAAATCTCATCTAGAATCTGGATCTCTCGTCTCCTAATCATCAGCAAAGAGCCCAACATTTTAAATCTGCAGCAACTCAGAGGCTCTTAATTCTACGAGATGCCCCCCAACAGCCCACTTATGCAGGTTTGACTACCACCAAATGCAAGGGCTGGCTCAACTTAATGCATGACCTCTCCAAGGAAGCTCAGGCTTAGGCTGAGAACTCTCACCAAGCAGCGTCCATAAATAGCTCTACTCGGAGGAAGTCCCGCGCTGATCCTTCTTGTGATGACTCAGATATAGAAAGACGTAATCCCCTTGAAAAACAATCCAAGAAAAAAATCGAGCTCCTTGCCGCTGCAAGACCTCGCTAATTAGCAACCAACCTATCATCGATCTGCATGATGTCATCAACGATCGAAGACACTCAAGGACATCTGAGGAATAGCCGACTTCTCCTGGGTGACCAAACTGGAGGTCACATTGGCATTGTTGTACTAGAAGCCACGATCGCTCTCTAACCCCGATTGGTGGAGTGCCCGTGGCTAAATCAGGGTGCTGTCAATGGGTACTAGGCTTTCTCTCCAGATCTAAGGAGAGTTAATTGGCCAGCTTGGTTATGACCTAGGCTGATCGAGAAGTACAACAAACCACCAATCCCATTATGTCCTGCTAAATCTACACTACAGTAATCTAAGTGGCTGGGGGCGACAAGGTTATGGCCAGCTACCTCCCCATAGCCTCAGGTGGTCAGCCATAACTTGTGATGAGGACATCACTATTGTGGATATGCGCACTACAAGTAATTGTCCAGAATTGGTTCTTGCTACGCCATTGCAAGCTCCTATGACATGAGCTCATGCATGTCATTTAAATCATGAAGTGAGCTCATTCTGCTATGTTCATAATCATACTTATGAAGATGGGATGCTACTAAATAATTCTTGTGATGTCTTGTTACTCAGAAATATGGGAGAAGATAGCTCTAGTCGAACCCTTGTTGGGAGCTTGTCAGACCTTGTCCGGAGCTTCTTAGGCTTCAACTCTAGTTCCTATTCATTCTCATACAGTGGGAAGGTCAGATCCGAGTTCCAAACAAGCTAATTGGGTTCCAAGGCAATTACTCAGACTCCAAATTCATTTCGGATTTAGCAAATAGCTATGCAACAAAAGAAAGATATCTCTATCCTACGGAGTTCAATATATGTGTTTGGCCACAGGATGGAAAGAATATGTCATGATCTTTCCAACAGATCCAACTGCATCAACATATTCTTGAGCAACTCAAAAACCTCAAAATGAGTCAACATTGTAACATATAGAGTTAGAGTCGTATCTTGTTTCCATTGATTTTTTTGTAGCATCTATTGGGTTTGTATTCCCATAAATAGAGGTCAAGTGCGGCCACAATAGTCGACTTTTGTTGAAGCATAGATTCTCCTAGGGCTAAATGACATTATCTCTAGTTGTGTTGTGCAACTACCTAGTTGACTAGTTTGTAGAACTCCACCATATGAAGCGGTATCAGATTTCCAGGTTACTCGATGAGTGATTTTTGTTTCTCATAGTTAGTTTGTTCTTTTACTTACAGTCCACAAAAAGTAAAAAAAATAGTATTAGATCATTTGCTATCCAAACCCTTCGTTCCTTGCAATTTTGTTTAGATATTTGCATTGTTGAACTTTTGTTGTATCATCGTGTGGAGTCACTGGTCTTGTGTCTATACTTTAGAGCTTCGAATTATTCTGACGTTTTCATCACGTCATTGCTGCATATGCCATCATCACCACTTCCATGCACCACTCAAAAATTTTCTTCAGCTCATACATCTTTACTGCACAACGACCATCACCCATCGCTCCATGCCTTGCCATTATGATCTTGTTGTGCTTATTGATGTCCTTTTGATCATTTTCTGGACAAGTAAGGAAAAAGACTTCATTTTGGAATAGAAACAAATCAAGGGAAAAAGAAAGAGTTTGATTCGGAGTATAAAAGGAAAAAAAAGAAAAAAAGAAAAGAAAAGAAGGAGAATATGAATAGATTTGGAAATTCGAGTTGTAATCTTTTTGGAAAGTGCCTCCACTCCTTGTTGTGTAGATTGCTCCATGCTATGCAATACCATCTTTTCACACCATTGCTTAACATCGCTGCCGCCATCTGAATTATCGCCTTCTTTTGGGCTGTGTCGCACCGTGATATCTCTAGCATGGTTTAGCTTAGGACAAGCAAGCTTGACTAGTACTTTAAGTAGATTTTCAATGTGCATTGCTGATTTGAATATTGCTAATCCTTGCTACATATCGAAAGCCTTTCCCTAGCTCCTCAAATTCTACATCATATAGATTGTTCGATCGCCGAGCAATCACTTTATCTAATCTTTAGGAGGACTTTGACACTATCAACGGCTGTCACCCCTGTTTTTCTTGGTAAGAACTTGTAAGAATTTGTGAACTACTTGTCACCACAACCTAGTAGTCCATAGGAACAATATACATGTTGTTTTGTTTTCTTGTTTCTACTAACCATGTCAGGTGATAAGGATTCATGTCAACACTCACCCCGGACAAAAGGGCATTATATCACATTTTGAGAGTCAAATGAAAATCATCATAGAAGGCCTTACGTAGGACATCCATTTAACCAATGAACAGTTGTCCTTACAGAAGAAAGACCTAACACAATTGAGGCTACTCAAAACACAACCATTTACCTATGACTGCAGTAGGATCTCAGGATGTTGTACCTTCTATACCAGCTGGACAGCCTTTTCAAAGAGCCTATCAAGTTTCCCATACTACACCGGTGGCCCAAACTACTAACATGATAGCTGCCACCATCCAGCAAAGCGTTATCCCCAATACTTTTGGCGCACTAGGAGATGAGCAAGAAGGAGATAATGCTTTTGAATATATTGATTATTAAGAGGATGAGTGAGACATCATCTTGGACAATAATCATGATCGTTGAAGGCTACATTTAAATCGCCATGCTATGGGATGAGAACAACCACGTCAAGCAGTACGTAACAATTATGATTATGCTAAGGTAAAATTTACAATGCCTCCATTTGATGGCAAGTGATGAGCAATGTTGGCCTGATCTTCCGATAGGTAGCGATAAGTCGGTGGGTGGAGAACTCAACGTTGATGATCCAAAGGCTTTGACCCGAACAGATCGTCTCCCTTGCAATCACTACACCACAGCTCCGATGGTTATCAACCGTGTCGCGCAGTTGACCTCGCCAAGAAGGCTCAATCCCTGCAAGCGTACCGAGAACACAAGCAAGAACGTAGAAGATGCAATCTGAAATATTGTGAATTGAATTCAAGCATTCGAAGTCGGGGTTCCACAAACACTTGCGGCGGCCTAGTCAGTCCGGAACAAGAGCGAAAATCTCACAATTCGTGTGTAGATCAATATCTAAGCAAAACCCAACCCTAATTAGGGCGGCGGCTACTGTATATAAAAAATTAGGGTCGGCCAAGGACCCCTGGACGCGTCCCTAATGGATTCCAACACGTTAAACGGCCCAACGGCCCAAAAGATGATGGCGCAGCACCCTGACAGATTCTAGATGTCCACTTGTTTCGACGATTCCTATTGACTCAGAAAGAATTTGGACATGGGACCAGTACCGTTGGAAAGATTATCTCCTTAGCTTTCCAACCATGTGTAGAACGTCAAAAACAGTGTCCGTATGCATCCTGGGGGATGATTTTAGTGCGGACTGGTCCTGGACTCCGAAACGGACTCGAACTGGATTGGGCCTCCACCTTGGCTTGGGCGCCGTTGCTGTTCTTCTCCCGTGTTCCTAAGTAACAATACATCACAATTATTCAGTAGAATCCCATCCTCATCAAAATATAAAGGAACACTAAGGAACGAGCTCACCTCATGATTTAGTTGACGTGCACGAGCTCGTGTCAATGGACCTATTATTGGAGGAATACTCGGTGTGTGTGTATCCGAAAGAGTGATGTCCTCATCAGCAAGTATGACCTAGATTCTTACTTAAGTTGGGAGTTTCTAGTTGATTAAAAATTTTCTTGTCATGAATACCCAGAGAATAGAATAGTTAGGGCTGATACTATTGAAATTTACAGGCTTTGCATATGTTTGGTGCCTTGCACACACAAATGATATTCCTACCACTTGGAAAGGATTGAAACATCAAATGAAACATAGGTTTGTGCTTTCTTATCACGCTCGTGATTTGCTGAATAAGTTGCAATGATTGAATCAAGGAACTAATTCTATAGAAGAGTATTATCAAGACTTGCAAACTGGTTTGATTTGTTGTAGTCTTATTGAATCCAAAGATGCAATGATGGTTCATTTAATGGGTAGTTTAAACCATGAAATTTAGGACATACTATATTTCAAGGATTATAATAATATCAACCATTTTTTGCATGTCGCTTGTAAAGCTGAACGTCAAGTTTAGGGACACCAAAATAGGAATCGTACTAATATTTCTGCATGTTGGAGTTTACCACAGACTTCTCGTAGGTCCGCTGTTCCGTCCAATTGTACCATGGCATCAAATACTACAGACCACAAGCCATCTCCCTCCACATCCATTTAGAGAAAAGAGCATCAGCACCAACAAAAAGTGCTTCCACAGTACCAGCCAAGAGTTCTCCATCCTCTATTGCTTCCATTAAGAAGACAAAGAAAACACAATGTCATCGCTACCTAAAATTCAGTCACATGATGAGGGAGTGTCCAAGTAAACAATGATGATTATTCGTGATTACAACGAGTACGATTCACCAAATGATTTGATGAGGAAACTTATGCTATGCTTGGTGCAAATGAAGAAGAAGGTCACATTACTAATCATGAAGCAGAACAAATTGTGACATCCCAAAATCCATAAACATGTCATTAAGAATTCATGAGCAAGCATCATGTTTAACTATTTTTTGACATGCAATTTAAATTAAACATAAATTGTTAAAATTAATATTAAGTGATATATTGTGAAGGAACTCACAAATTTGATATGCAACATAGGGTTTGAAATAATTTTAAGAATTTGTACATGCCATATAAAGAATATTAATGAATTTTCTAAAAATTTTGGGAAATATTTTGAAGCCTTAAAAATCTGTGCAGGTTACAAAAGGTTCCATATTTGAAGAATTTTAATTAAAATTTGGATTAGCCTTTTTGGGTCAAACAAGTAAAATGGGTTGCACATGAAATATATAATCCAACAAAAATTGTCCTAGGATTTTTAGACCTTGGGATGATCAGGATTAGAGCAGAGCAAAGTAAGAAGAACTTTGTTCATGTTGGCCATTGTTCATCTCGGCTCCACCCCTCCTCTATCTTGGCCATGCAGCTTCGAGAGGGCGGCCACCGATTTTGTTGACTATTGTGGCCAACGCCAAGTCGTTGGCCACCAATCCCTTCGATAGAGCGATCGCCACTTATATCCTTTCTCTTTTCCTTATCTCCCTTCTCTCTCCCTCACTTCTTCTCTCTTTTGCCAAGAGAATCCAGAGCAGAGTGCATGCCATAGCAACCACCGACCAAATTCACCTCACCACCGACAGAATCCCCTGAGCCTAAGCCAAGAGGATCCCAGGGCGATGTCGTGGAGATTCACCAAGCTCTCCCTCACTGGATCCCCATCAAGCTCGAAAGGATTTTGCATGCCGCCCCTCTCTTCTTCGATTCTAGCGGCTTGCTTCACCCCTCTGCCACTAACCCACCACCACACCGCTCCTCTAGCCTAAACACCCCTTTACCTTTCACGCACGGTCTTTCTAGGCTTAGCCCATGGCCGGCGTGCCTCCCCTCGCACGTTCGTACAACGCCTTCCCATTGCGCATGCCGCTGGCTGAGCCGCCATTGGGCTCTTGGTGCTTTGACCCCTTGGCTGGATCCCTTGTGGCACACTAAACCTTAGCCACCCTTTTTGCAGCCACCAACCGCACCCCTCCGCCCAGTTCCCATGTAAGCACCATGGTTGCCATGCTGCCACCGCTGTGCATCACTGTTGGTCACTCTCCAGCCATTGCCGTCGATCACATGTGCCCCAGATGAGTTCCCCATGTCACGCTGGTGTCCCTGCTGCCTTTCGCTAGCCTAGCCGCACCACCGTTCATTGCCAGCGAGGCAAGGCCGAGCCGCTGGCCATGGCTCAACATTGTGCGTCCTGGCCTAGGTCAATGTTGACCCAGTCAGCATAGCCAGCCCCACTGGTCACCTCTGTGGCCGGTTAAGTCCCGGGTGCAAAAATTTTAGGGCATTTGAGTATTCAGAAATTCCAGGAAAAAAGCGAAATAGAGTTATTGTTACACTATTAAATTGGCTGAACATTGTTAAATTCATAGGAAAATAAATATAGCTCTAAAAGTAGTGAAATCAATTTGGTTAGTTTTGTATGATCTACTCTACATGAAAAATACCAGGAGCCATGAATTATGTACTAAATTTCTTCAATTAATGAAATTTGTTTAAGCCTTAATAATTCATATTTAATTATTGGTAAGTCCAATAATGGTGAAACCAATTTTGTAAATCATGCTAATTTATGCCCTATTCCTCAAAAAATACTCACCCTCATGTTAAACATAATTAACTTTATAATTAGGATTAAGCTTTGTTTTAAGCTTCATTTAATCCATGAAAAATATGAAATGATTAATAATAATCAAAATTAAGAGAAATCTTTGATGTTATCAATTGATAACATGATTCATTGAATCTACACTGTTGTCATGCACTGTGGAGCATGCTTCCTCGCATATCATCCATACTCATTATGATGCACCGTTCTTTTAATTAGAAACTGACACTTTGGAGAGTCACGTGGTTGAAACTAGGAACAAACTAGTGGAGTTTGTGAGTGAACAACAGGAAGCACCATGCATGCATCTATCATATCTCTCCTATATTTTGGTGAATTGTTGGTAAATTGTTAGATATTGCTATGAGTTCTATATGCATGTTTTAGCAAGTCTATGACGGGAATTGGGTAGAACCTATTTGATGCATAATTCATACCTTGACAAAGTTGTTATCCTTGTAGCCTAGGTATATGTTTCATGGTCCAACTTAAAAGTGACTCGATAATTGCTTAGCCCATCCATAGGTCTTTGGTAGAAGTCGAGCGATGGATGTCACCGTCGTTCGCGAGTTACAAGATTCTCAATTTCTGTTTCAAAGCAGTAACAAGTTGGATGACGAGTTGGGCGGTGTCAGGGGCATTTCGGGAGAGGAGACCTGTATGCCATGGACCGCTTGTAGGATGATGAGTTGGTGAGATTAAGATGAGATGTGGGCAGTGTTAGGGGCATTTCCGGAGAGGAGACCCTTGTGCCATAGACCGCTTGTGTCATTTAAGCACCGTCCGTGATGTCATTGGCTTAAGCACTTTTCTGTACTAACCACATATCCGAATATGGTAAAGATAAGTTGAATACCTTTTGTAGCTATGATCAGTTGTCCTGAATATATAAGGTGTTGTCGGTTGCAGGCTTGTAAGAGGTATCTAGGTTGCTCTGGGAGTGGACCTAGTTGACCTCCACACCATTAGGCGCATGCTCCAAATGGCTAGGGCTTATTTGAGAAAGGTTGTCACAGGTACCCCCTTGCGTAGCTGGCAAGTTGCACAAGCCAAATGGTCTCATGTCATGTGGGTAGAGAAGTACTCCTCTGCAGGGTGTAAAACCAATTTGCATTGTCGCACTCTCGGTCCTGGAGCACGCTTAAAGTCCATTGGGCAACATCGTAGAGTTTTGTTCAGTTTGGGAAATGGAAAGTATGTGGGCTTCTGGGAGAAGCATGTGGTGGTACTTATTTAATTTGAGCAAGTTTACTTTATTAAAGTTTATGTTTATTGTTAGTTGATGCTAGTTATTTACATCATTATATTGGTTAAAGTGCTTTTTGCTAAATCAACTTAACTTTGTGGTTTTTCCTTGCTATTCATCCAAATGCATTACCCTTGGAGTCAGGAATATATATACCCATATTATGTAAGCTTACGAGTACCTTTATACTCAGGGTGATGCCCTTAAGTTGATGCAGGTAACAATAATCGAGTTTACGGATACTTTTATCCTGCTGATGCCGGTGATGGGTAGTAATAGAGGAGGAGTGTGTGAGCTATTTCCAGTTGTGCCTTATGGGTAATGGTGACACTGGTGTTTTGTTTTATCAATATCTTTCCACTGTGTATGAAAACTCTATTACTGAGTAGATATGGTACTTGAGAACAATGTCTATAATAAAAGTTAAAACTTTTGCACTCTGTTCAGATCTTGTGATGAAACTATATTGTAAACGGTGTATGCTGTGATCTTGGCCTTTGTTGAGAATATATTAAGATTGCCAGAAGTACACCCGTTTTTAATCGACTTAATTGTTGATTAAGCCAAGTATAATTTGGATGGGTCTAACAGCCTTGGTATCAGAGCAAAATTTGATATAGTTAACCATAGCTTAGTTAGAAATGCAGTAATTCTTCTTATTCTTCAAATTGATTGCAATGAAATTCGGCTCAATCATTTTTGAAAAAAAAGATTGAGCCAAATTTCAATAGATCTTGATACGATCATGAGACTTGACAAATCGAGATTCTTCTTACAAAGCTCCACAAGGCAAGCAAAAAGAGTAATAGGATAACAAGCAATCTTGCTTTCATTTATTTTGAGTTCTTTCTTTGTTGAGATGGAAACCGACGTGGGTTTAATCAAAACTTGATAATCCCAATTAATGAAACTCACTAATTGAAGCTTAAATCCAGAAATTAGGATGGTTACTCTATTTTATTCTTTCTCTATCCTAGAGCTATTCCAGTCTTGTTGCTAAACCCTTAAAATTTGAGAAAAATTTGCTCTCTAACTTTCTCATTTCTTTCATGGGTTGAGGATGGATATAGTCACGTGAGCATGTCTCCCGTGTTAAAGAAATTAGGTTGATCAGGTGTCACATCCCAAATTCGTAACCACATGATTAACTCTAATTATGTGTCATTAGCGTCATGATTAGTTTTGAGGCAATTTATTTTACAACACTAGTACAATTAATTTAAAGTCAATAGAGCAAGAGAAAGAATTTTGAGAGAGAAAAGAATGGAATTTGTAGTTAAAATAGACCCTTTTCCCTAACATGTGGGCCCCACATGTGGCCTCAACACCCATCTCTCCCACTCTATGGGCAGCAGCCCATCCACTCCCTCTGCTCCCTCACTCCACTCCTATGATCCCTCTCTCCTCAACCGGCCAAGCAAGGGGCTCCCTCTCTCCCTCCCTATAAGGCTCCCTCTCCCCCTCTCCCCCAAGATCCCACCTGAAGAGAAGGAATCGACGTATGAATGTGGTATTCACGCGATCATGAGCTCATGAGCTATCTATCCATTCAATTCATTTTTTTTCCTGAAGGATTCGAACCAGCTTTGATGCCTTTTTGTGTTCTTGGTAGAAACACAAGGAACACCGACATTCTTCCTCTTTTCAAGCTTTTCCTCCTTCAACTAACGGGCCCTAAGCTCGGCAAAGCATTTTGGGTGAGTCTCCTAGGGTCTCATGGCATAGATGCATGTTTTGGTTGGATGAATCCTAAGTTTGAAGCTTCGGTTGCGAAGTTCTTGAGTTCTTGAGCTTTGGAGCTAAAATAAGGATTTGGGTGAGTTTTGATTTAGGAATTGTATTGCTAGGTTGGTGAGTGAGTTCTAGACTCTATAAACTCTCTCAAACATGTTTCTCTTTGGTTTGGAGAGGCTCGCAAATCAAATCGGTCAAGATTTCCCCTTTGAAGAAGCCACTCTGGACTACCCGGATAACCCGGATTGACCTCGATACTCCGCGTAAACCTAGGGAAACCCCATAGAATTGTCCTTGGGAACTATGGTGATTTAGGGTGCAATTCGAGTTTGGAACCCCTTCTGTAGTGTATATCCAGGTTGTAGTGGAATAGATTTAGCATGCAAGTTGAATCGACCATGGAAAACACTTTAGAACTCAACTCAACTAGAACCCGAATAGTCCAAATCAACTCGCAGTGTCTGGCCCAATCAGGAGTATAGAGACTCGACTCAGAGGGTCCAGGTAAATAGCCAAGAGCCCCAGTCAGAGCCTCGCCCGGAGTGTCCGGCTCAATCTGATGTATCTGTACTCACACGGAGGTTCTAGATTATTTCAAAAATGGCTAACCGAGAGCTCTCACTCGGAGGTTCACCTGGAGGTTCCAAAACCCAGCTACTCCAATTTCAACCCAGAGTCTCCGGCCTCCTGTTACTTTTTTGGTGTTTTTTTACACAAGTTTCGTTATTCCTTCGCATGTCTTACACTTTAGCTTCTTGTTATGCATATTGTATCGTACATTGTACATTTCATTAATGTTCATCATTACACGCGTTCTTCTTTACTGAATGAAGAACCAGAGCATGTCGCGACCGTGGTTGAAGGTGACACCAGTCTGCTAGTGTTTTGCGAGTGTTTCGCCGGTAGCATAAGGCAAACACCTGAGGATCAAAGCAAGCATCTAAGCATATTTCTCCCATTAATTTGGATCATATGCATTATATGTGATAAATTATGCTTTATGTATGTTATGCATGAGTTCAAGTCAATGTCGGGTTTATGATGAGTAGAACCGTGTAGCCTAAGTTTAATATGATGTTGCCTAACTTAAAATGTTATTCATGATGCTTAGTAGGTGCTTAGGTCCTCAGTAGAAGTCGAGCGGTCAAATACTTCATCGTTTGCAAGCATAGGCTTTAATTACTTGTACAATGATCATAATGATGGGTTGATGGAGTCGGTTGGATGAGTGGGGTGGATGAGGCAAGATATGGGTGGTGTTAGAGGTGTTTGTCATGCCCGGATGTGGAGTTCCCCTGGGTAGGTCGAGAGAGGGACCCGGACACCGCAGACAGCTTGCACCATTTAAGCACCAGTCGTTGTTACAGTTGGCTTTAGCACTTTCTGTGCTTACTACATGTCGTATATGGGAATGATTAGCCGATTACCTTTATAGTTGTGGCTTTTTGGCGTGCAGGTCGATGGTGTTGGGCACGAGGCCGGTTGAGGTCTCCAATTTGCTCTAGAAGTAGTTCTCGATGACCCTTCATGCGCGTTTGCTCAATCTTCTGAAGGTAATATGATAAGTCGATTGATTGAGTTTCGACGTTGATGATCCTAAGGCTCCGACCAAAACAGATCGAGAACCATCGCAACCACTACACCACTAATCTGTGGTTATCAACCATGCCAAGACACGGTTGACCTCACCAAGAAGGCTTTTCCTGCTAGTGAATCGAGAACACAAGCAAGAACAGGTAGATGCAATCTTAATATTGCTAATTACCAATTAAGTACTCGAGTTAGGGTTCAACAAATCGATAAATGACGAAACTGTCTAAAACAGAATAATCTACGCTAAACCCCTAAGCCTAAACTATGATGGCTACTATCTATATATAGGGGGGGACATGAGGAGGTTGACCTAGGGTTGTGCAACCGTGGAAAGAGGCATGCACAACCTGGACTTCGAGCCCGACATGATTACAAGACCCAACATGGTCAAAAATGGTGATGCAGTATCTTATTTCTTTGGCTCTAACTAAATTATAAGGAATATTTGGTTAAGCATAGATCCATTGGAAATGGGTCATCATAAGCTTTCCAGAATGTACAAGATCGCCTAAAACGGACTTCGTATGAGAGAGTTATGCCTGTTTTACTGACATGCTGTCCTGAGACTCGACCACGACCATGACTTCGACCACAACTAGAGCTTAGCTTCAAGTTCGAGTAGACTTAACCTTTGAATGGTGACATCTGGGTAAGGTTGTGGTGCTTCTCCCATGTTCCTAAACAATAAAACATCACAAGAATTTAGTAGTAATCGATCCAAGGAAGCATGAATAGCATTCCAGAGCAATAAAATATCATAAGAATTTAGTAGTAATCCATCCAAGGAAGCATAAACAACAAAGAATGAGTTCACCTGGTGGTTTAATTGTCATGCACATGCTCTTGTAATTGGAACTTGTATGATTTGGAAAATGTTAATAGTATTGATCATATTTGAAGGAGTCATAGGCTCATCATCCTCCCAAGTAGGGCTTTAAATCTAAAATGTTAAATGTGGAACTAACCCCAAAATCTACATATAGGTCCAATTTGTATGCATTATCATTGATATTCTCAATCTTGAATGGTCCATCGGCTCTAGACATCAACTTTAGTTTTCTGAATTTTGGAAACCTATCCTTTCTCAAATGCAACCAAACTAAATCTCCCAGTTCAAATTTTATTTCTTTCCTACCTTTACTTCCGGCAATCCTGTACTTTTTAGTCATGCTCTCTTTATTCTTTTTAGTTGTCTCATGCAGCTTAAGAATAAATTCAGCACATTTCTTACCATCCAAATTAAGTCTTTCAGAAGTAAGCAAAGATAGTAAATGAATAGGAGCATAGGACTAAAACCATACACTATCTGAAACGGACTTACCTTGGTGGTGCGGTGTACCGACCTATTGTAAGAAAACTCAATATGCGGTAAACACTCTTTCCACATTCTCAAATTTTTCTGTAGAATAGCCCATAACGTGGTCAATAAGGTACGGTTGACAACCTCTATTTGACCGTCGGTCTGAGGATGACACGTAGTAGAAAATATTAGCTTCATCCCCAGTTTATTCCAAAGTGATATCCAAAAGTGACTCAAAAACTTTGTGTCACAATACGAGGCGATAGTATTAGGCACTCCATGTAGTCGAACAATTTTCCTTAAAAACAAATCTGCTTGGTTTGTAGCATCATCTCTCTTAATAAGAGGTATAAAATCTATCCACAACTACAAATATGCTATCCCTCCCGCTCTTTGTCCTAGGCAATCCTAAAACAAAATCTATGGAAGTATCCTCCCAAGGTGAACTTGGAACAGGAAGAGGCATGTAAAGACCATGTGGATTTAAGCGAGACTTAGCTTTATTGTAAGTGATGTAACGTGACACGTAGCGCTCGACGTCACGTCTCATCTTTGACCAAAAGAAATGAGCAGCTAGCACATCTCCAGCCTTCTTTTCTCCAAAATATTCGATCAATCCTCCTCCATACGCCAATAAAGCTTCTTCCTCATGAATTACGTTACAGTCCACATTCTCTAGCTCAACAATACTCTAAGATTTATAGAGTTTGACATAATCGTCACCTAAAAAATATATCAATTAGAAATGAAATTAAATTACATTCATACAATATAACTAACTTAAAATTGACTAACGCAATGGCCATGCTGACCCACCATTTCAGGTTCTACAATAAAAATTACTATAATCTTCGTTGCCTAAAATGTAATCAATATTACTATCCTAAATCTACATCGGGGATATCATTATTAAACAAACATATTACTAGCACCAACAAATCAAATATATTTAATTTTCAAGAACATATTAATTAATACCATTTGATATTAAAATTTTAACACAAATACTACGGTGCTGCATTGCTTTTTGGATCCTCTCTTTATTTTATTATTTTCTGTTGCAAACCACTAGTCCTAAGTCCAAAATAATTAGAGTAACGAGATCTAATATTTGCATGCACATATATTTTATTTTCTTAACATAATACTAAAAATAATCTAATACATAGATTTATAACTAAAATCAACATTTACAAAGGAAAAATTATTTTCTAATCCCTAATTTAATCTAAATACACATAGAGCGATAAACATCCATCTGAAACACAAATATAAAGAAAATTTTTTTACATTAATGTTCTTCTTCCTCCTCCCCTTCCCCTTCCTCCTCCCCTTCTCCTTCCTCCTCTCTCCTCCTTCTCCTTCCTCCTCCTTCTCTCTCCTCCCTTCTTCCTCCTCCCTCCTCCTTCTCTCTCCTCCCTTCTTCCTCCTCCCTTCCTCTTTTCTCTTCTCTCTTCTCCTCTCTTCTGCTGGCGTGCTCCCTCTCCGCTCGTGACTTACGGCAGCAAAATGCAATGGACGCAGCAGTGCGAGCGCAGGGGTGTGGGAATAGGGGGGAGGAGCTGGATTTTTTGGCCTCCCATTTAGGAAAAATACAATTTTCACCATACAGTTTGGTGACAACTAATTTTTGCTAAACCGTTTGGCAAAAATTGCCTCGAAACTGTAGCTGGGAAGCTCCAAACCTTCTACCAGTGCCACATCACCAGTTTTCGCCAAATCGTTGGACGAACAAGTATTAATTTCGGAATTTCCTCATTTTCGGAATTATTTCCTCAATATCCATAAACAAAATAATATTAAAAATTCAACCTTGGAGCGTTTGGCCTAGCAACTCGCAACGCCGACACCACACTAACCAAGGCCACAGCAAGCCCAACCCCCTGGATGAGACAATGGGTCACTGAACTGTGTGCCGGTGGGCACCGGTACCATGGCTCTTGCACTCACCACTTAGACCATCTCCAACCATATTCCCTTCATTTCGTTCCCTTCCCAACTCCCTTCCCCGTTCCTTTGAGGGGAATCATGAAGGGAAAGGAGAGAAAATCCCGTCCTGAAGGGAATGACCTTGGGAATCCCTTTGTGATGGGAACCGTGAAGGGAAACCGTTGGAGCATTGAAGGGAACAAAAATCCCTTCACTATGGGATTTTCGCCCTTGAAGGGAAATCGTTGGGCGTAGTCTTAGGGCTTAGCCAGTGGAGAGGACCAGACCTATGAACTAGCCAGAGAAGTTGATGTAGCGTGGGTGCTAGGATAGGAGCCACAAAAGCACTTCACTTGCACACAAGGACGTTGGGCACTCCCTACATGTTCACTGTCCCTAGTGTAGCAACAACTGCCAGTGGGGAGGAGACTGATGAATCACACACAAAGGATCTCGTGGCCGCCGATTTGGGGGGGGGGGCAAATCCGATGTTGTAGCTTGAGCATTCTGCCAAGGAATAAATGTTGTCACCTCGATGAAATATGGTGCACTCGGGAGGGGTGGTGAGTGCTCAAGGAAAGTCATGTTGTTGACGCGAAAAGTTATCACGCCAAATACTGAGCATCTCGTCTACAATATCCGGTGAAAGGCACCCAGAGTGCCCTGGTCGTGGCGTTGTGTCGTTGGACTTTCATCATCACCCACACTCGGGAAGGACCCTGTCAGAGTGTGGGTGATTGACGGCTTGTCCTTGGTTGTCGAGATCAAGAACAAGAAGCAATATAGATGGAAAAAGAGAATGCGACTACAGGAGCTAGACAAAAGATAATGTAAATTGTATTTGATCGATTGCTTGATATCTTCAATTGGCCATGTGATTTAAAGGGTAGCAGATTTTAGTCGTAAGAGATCAGGACTCCTAATTGAAACCGAATAAGACTTACAAATATGATTCGGCTATACCTACCTGATCTCCAAATTTTCTATAACTAACAGATATTTCCTATTTGACCGTTTAAAACTCCCATATATCTACCCAAATATGCTTTAATGTGATTTGGCCAACTTGGATTCGACAAACTCTTCCAATTGTCCAAAGACCAACCACAGGAACAAATCATGGTCACTGATCGCCTGGTCATTGATTGCAACCACTGATAGTGGTCATGTAGGTACTGTTCACTGGTCGAAAGTACTTTTCATCTGGTCATAACACTACTCATCTGGTTGGAGGTACTGTTCATCTGGTTGTGGTATTGTTCATCAGGTCACGGTACTATTCACCTGGTCATGGTACTATTCATATGGTCATGGTATTGTTCATCTGGTCGTCCATTAAGTCAATTGTCGCTGCAATGGTCACTATAAATGCCAAATCTTGTCATCAACATATGCCCACCTATTTTTTTTTTGGTGAAGATTGCTTACTAAAAAATATATCATCTCCCTTTCTTAGGACGATGATCAAGACATCGACCATGAATACCCCTTCGGACGATGGTACCCAATACATCGGCCATATTTCTTCTAACCATCTTGCCATACACTAGGATAAAATTTCTTCAAGTATTGTCCATTAATAGCTTTAAGCAATTTCTCTTCTTGCAAATTTTCTAGCAAATGAGAATTTCCAGGAACTATACTGACAATTCTATATGGAACTTCACAATTCAGAGACCATTTGCCAAACTTGTTGTCCTTCGATCATACAGGCAAAATAGTCTTCCACAGAAGATCAGGAATCTGAAATGACTTTGCATTTACCTTCTTGTTGTAGGCTTCGACTACTCTCAACTTGTCTTTCTCGATCTCTCTCAAAGTCTTCAACCTTTCATCCATCACTTCATCAATCATGTCCATCATTAGATCATAATAATCCACAGCCGATAGGTTATTCTGCCCGGCCAATCTCAAAGCATTAAGATTCACTCAACAGGTTAAACAACTTCTTTCCATAAATATGTTCATACAATATTACATTAGTGGCACTATGTCTAGATATACAATGTTCCCACAAAGCCTTCGATAGAACCTCATGCCATCTTCTAGGGTGTTCTTCTACCTTCTTTTTAATAAGCTTAATTAAAATTTTATTACTAGACTCAATCTGATCATTGGCCTGAGCATAATATGGAGATGAATGAAGAAGCTTAATTTTCAATGACCCGGTAGATTCATGTACCTGATGTGACATGAATGAAGTACCTTGATCCGTAGTTACAGTTTGCAGAATACTGAATCTATGAACAATATGCTCTAAAATAAAGTCAATTACCTCCTTATGTGTCATGTTCTTGAGAGGAATAGCTTCAGCCCATTTAGTAAAGTAATCCGTAGCAACCAAGATGAGTGATGACCATTTGACGATGAAGGATGTATTTGGCTGGTAAAATCCACGCCCCAACCCTGGAACGACCATGGTTTGATAATATGATGGATCGTAGCAGTAGGAACTAATTGAATATTACCAAACTTTTGACATGCCTCACATCCTTTATAATACCTAAAATACTCATTAAGCATAGTAGGCCAATAAAAGCCAACCCTTTTCAATAACCATTTCATCTTACGCGCTGACTGATGTGTGCCACATATGCCTTCATTTACTTCACCCATAGCAAGTTTTGCTTGATTCGAATCCAAACACTTGAGAAGCACACCATCCATGGTCCGATGATATTGATCATCATCCAACAATGTATATTTGAAGGCTTGTCACCAAATCTTTCTATCAACACTTTTACTCATACCCTTCAAGTAATCAATGAGAGGTCTCCAATCTTTGAATTCAGCAACTTCAACATTTTCTCCCACTAGAGAAGATGTAACCGAACCCAAAAACTCATGTTCGACTATACAATATTCGACACTTTCAAGCATCGGTCTTCCAATTACAAAGAATTTGCCTCTATTACCTGGATAACCAGATGATTGACGTGCTAAATCATTAGCTATGAAATTATCATCTCTAAACACATGATTAATAACAAAATCATCTAAAATAGCAATAATGTCTAACATTTATAAAGATACCTATTTAGCGATCTGTCGAAACATTGATAATTACTGGAAACTTGTTGTACAACCAGCAACGAATCATCAAAAGCCTCTATATTCCTTATATCCATGGAACTTAAAATTTCTAATCCTAGCAAGAGAGCTTCATATTCGGATTGATGATAAGCATGATTTAGACATCGGTTATGTGTCTATTAAACCATGGAAGCTTTTATTTTGATGGTTCAGTTTGCGAGGTTGGCCACTTAAAATTGGCTTTTGCAACATGTACTTAACCACATAAGCTTGACATGCTACTACACAAGTACTAGATAGTAAATAATGTCTCAACTTTGTGCAAGAATAATATAATGATAAACATACTCAATAAACACATACCTTGTCTCTGCCTCCAAAAGATGTCGGATCAAGTAAGCAATTGTATGCTCTTTACCATCAACTTCTTGTACCAAAACAGCACCAATCACATTATCCCCCGCAACAATATATAGCCGAAAAGGTAATCCAGCTTTAGGTGCCCGAAGCACCGGAGGAGTAGTCAAATACTTCTGGATTTCATCAAATGCACGCTGCTGTTCTGCCCACTAAGCGAGTTCGATCTCATTTTTCAACCGAAGTATAGGTGTAAAAGCACTAACTTTTCCATAAGTTTGATATAAATCTTCTCAAATATTACCTTACCAAAAATTTCTACATATCTCTCTTACATGTGGGTGCTTGAACCTTTTGTATAGCTTCTACTTTACTAGGATCTATCTCTATCCCTTTTTCATGTATAACAAACCTAAAAACCTCCTAGCCAACACACCAAAAGCACATTTGAGTGGATTCATTTTCAGACCCTATCGACATATCCTTTCAAAGGCTAACCATAAATTGGCTAAATGAGAATCATTACCATCCGATTTAACAACTATGTCTTCAATATATACTTCTAATATGACACCAAGAAAATCATGAAAAATTAAATTCATAGCCCTTTGATAAGTAGCACCAGCATTTTTCAACCCAAATGTCATAACCACCCACTCAAATAAACCAACAATACTAGGACAACAAAAAGCCATTTTAGACGTATCTTCCTCAGCCATGAAAATTTGAGTATAACCAGGATTACCATCAAGAAAAATAATTATTCTATTGTTGGAGCAAGAGATTGTCTTGCCCCAGCAAGTATGGCGAGAGTTTCTTCTAAGGAGGAGACTCAAGCTTTGAGATGAAGTTCAAGAGGAAGGAACACCACGGATGTATTGATAGTAAAAATATGGACTAGACTAGGGAGAGTTGTCCTTGCTTTGCACGTGTGTCTGTCGATTGTTGATGTGAGATCATGTAATGAAAAATTGGTTTGATTGATGAAATTGGCAGAGCAAAGTGATTTAGCATAATGACATTTGGTTGATGTTCATGAGTTGCTAAGATATGCTTGGATAGCATAGTTGGTTTGATGCGTTATCATTAGTTGGGTATGCTTATGTTAGCATGTTGGTTTTGTTTGGAGTTTGTGTGGTGTTGCATAAACTGATCTTGAGTCAACTCGGGAAGGACTTGTGCTCATACTCGATTGTTATTTGATTCATATGTAGGTGTTGCTCGAAGGCGAACGTGGTTGATGACGGATTGATGAACTAAGTTCGGGAGGAACTGAGGTTCGGTGACTAGGTTCAGGAGGAACTGAGCTCGTGGTGATTGAGGATGTCATGCGGCACATTCGAGCTAAGAGAAATAATGCATATGGAGACAAGGCTTTGTGATGGACGCAGGAGGTGATCTGATCATGAGAGGACGTGAATACTAATTCGTGTTCAAGTCGGAGCAGACACGAGGGAGTCATGTGGTGGCTGGACTTGAGACAAGAGTTAGTGTCAGAGACGGACTCTGAGTTGGTTACGTATATGCATGTGTGCATGGGAGATGTGCATGCATGATTACGTAAGAGTTGTTGGCTAATTAGATTAATTAGCAGAAGTTATTTGTCCTCTTGTGATAATAGGAGGATAGAGATCAGACTGAATACGATAGGGAGTTGTAGTTCAATTCAGTAATGTTTGTACGTGTGGCTACCCTGTAAATAGAGAGGTCCGTTGTATTGGGTAGAGCACGACGAAGGGCGCAGAACCCAGCAGAGAAACTCAAGAGAGAGCTATTTTGGGATTTCATGAAAATACTTGTTGGACTTTGGAGAGGCATCTCGTAAACTCATCTATGCAATGGAAATTAAGTTTTGTAAGTTGATGAGTTACTGATTCAGAATTTTCTCTATGTTCTATATTCTGCATGTTTGGTTTAGGTTTTCGATTAATCTTGTGCTTTTACCAAGTTTTATCTTTGTTTAATCCATCCAAAACCTTGCTAGAATATCAAGTGTTTGATCTAAGAAAATTTCGAGTGGATTTGGTTTGTTCTCGAGGAGCTTTTTGTCAACTTGACAAAGTTTTGATCTACTTAATACTAGTTGACATAGTCTGCTTCAACTAGGAATAACTTTTGATCCACACATCTAATTTACTCGATACTTATTGGGTTACTTTCGTATTTGGATCTAGTTTCTGCTGACCAAATTTGAGAGCAGTCTGACTAGAAGATCTTTCTGTACATCATTTTTAGTAGAGTGTGTACATTTTGTTTCGAGTGAAATACTAAGTATAAATCGAGTTTCAATTTGGGTGAGCTAATCTTTGAATTTGATTTCCGCAATCATTCACCCCCCTCTGATTGGTTATTTTGCGCATATTTGATCCTACAATTGGTATCAGAGCCTTAATCCTTTCTAATTGACCTTAATCCTATCTTAATTGGCTTCAGATAGGTATTCAACAAAACCTTGTGTTTTCGATGGAGTTGATTTTCAGTTCTGTAAGGTGAAGCTGAAGGTCTGTATTCAAGCACAGGGATTTGTAATATAGGAAAAGGTCTACAAGCCATATGTGGTCCTTGAGATAATAAAGTGATGGCATAGAACATGTCTCATGTCGAGGCGAACAGCAAGGCAAGGAACCTGATTATCTAAGGCTTTGGAAGGAGCAACTTCGATCGTGTAATACATCTCAAATCGGTGTACGAGGTATGGAAAGCACTCTGTGATTATCATGAAGGTTCAAATACTATTAAAAAGGTACGTCAAGATTTATTTAAGAAAGATTACATGCGTTTTGAGAAGAAGCCTGGTGAGTCACTAGATGATTTCTCTGCTCGGTTTAATAAAATTCTTAGTAATTTGCATGCTGTTAATATTACATAAACTGATGCTGAGAATGCACGTCAATTACTAGGAGCTTTAGATATGTTAGTGTGGGAGATGAAAGTTACATCTATTAGAGAATCTAGTGTCATGAGTTCACTTACATTAGATGTACTTTATTCTAAATTGAAAACTCATGAGCTAGATGTTTTTACTAGGAAGAACATTAATAAATCAATTGCTTTGGTCTCTCAACCCAGCAAGTCTCATATTGAATCTTCTTCTTCAAGTTTTTAATTATTTTCTATATCTTCACTAACTGATGATCGACTTGAGTTGATTCCTAAAGAAGATTTAGCACTACTTTCTACTCGGTTCTCTAAAGCATTGCAGATTATGCGTATGAGAAAGAGAGGAAGTGGAGGTCCTCAAAGATGCTATGAGTGTTGTGATCTCAACCATATTCATTCCAATTGTCCTAAGCTTATAGATAAAGCATCAAAGAGGAGAAGGAGAAAAAGAAGCGATCGTTCAACAACAAGAAGAAAAAGAGCTTTCTCAACCACAAGGTTGTGCATCGAGTTCTTTTAGCACTCGAACAAGTCAACTTGAGTGATGTTGATTCAGAGAGTAGCGAGGATGACACAACATCTAAGAGCAAGACATTGTGTGATTTGACTGGTTTGTGTCTCATGGAAAGCAAAAAAGAAAGCTCAACCGAGGATGAACTTGACAGTGATGGTAACGAGGTATTACCTACTTATGATGATCTATCTAATGCTGTTGTTTGTCTTGGTATACTCTTAGAGAAATGTAACAAGAAAATAAAGAAACATGATGTTTTAATTGAATCACTTAATTCGTGAGGTTGTGGCACCTTATTTTGTGCCTCAGGTGAAACAATCATCACCTTTTACCACTCGTGTAACTCAAGTTGAACCTACTCGAGCTTCTCGAGTTGAACTCACTCAAGCTTCTTGAGATAAGTCTACTCAGGCTACTCATAATTTACCCACTTGTGTTGTTGGTCAAGTGATTCAGTACTAGATTCCTAAAAGCTTTATTACTAACCCCAGTACTGAGACCTGGACATCTTCTGTAGGCTTCTCGAGCAAGGAAGGAACAACATTTGGCTAGTCGATTCCGGATGCTCACGCCACATGTTCGGTGATAAAAATTGGTTCTCTGCGTGCATCTCGTGTTGAAAGTGTTACTTTTGGAGATGCTTCTTCTACCTCAGTTGTTGCAAAAGGTACAGTGCAGGTAAATGACAGGTTTATGTTCAAGAATGTTGCTGTTGGGGGTCATTGTTAAGGACCCCCAATGGCCCCTTGGCTTAACCAGCTCGGCCTCCCGAAGCCTCAGTCTCCGGAAGCCTCAGCCTCCCGAAGCCCCGGCCTTCCAGAGTCCAGCATCCCGAAGACTTCACCCCCTGGAGCCATGCCTCCCGAGGCCCCCGTTTCTAGCTACTCGGGCCGGCTTCCCGAAGGCTACTGGGTGAGTCATCAGGCCTCAGTAATGATCTGCCAGAAGAGGAGCACTAGTGGTACTTTGCCTGCAAGGAGGTGACCGGCATTAAATGCCTAGGGTAGTGGATGCCGCTCTGACTCCCCGTCATAATGGAGGCTATCCTGACACCCCTGACGGTGCAACACCGGGCTGCAATTGGTGACCAGCTCGCCCCTTTCCGGGGGTAGGCACCACGATAATTACTACGGTGGATATTTATCTCCCAGATAGCGTAGAAAGTAGTTATCTGGGATAAGGCCCAGTAAATCGGTTAGATCCCAGATATTTGTACATTATGACAACTTGTACCCCAAGCTATGCATGCCACTATAAATAGGAGCCCTGGTCGCCTGGGCAAAAAACACGAGCTAGACAGCAAAAAAGACATATAGGTGAAAACACACCAAGTCACGTTGTAATAGTCCTCCCAGAGCGATCCATTTTTTCTACCATCAAGACATTCGTGGTGTTCCTTCGTCTTAAACTTCATCTCCAAGCTTTAGTCTCCTCCTTAGAAGAAACTCTTGCCGTACTTGTTGCGGCAAGACGAACTCTTGCTCCAACAGCGCGCCGTCCATGGGGACTCGAACACAGATGTCCTAAGAAAGGTAGGATGCCACCCAAGAAGAAGACCACTAAGGCCGCGCCGATGGCAGCTGACCCCCCAGTCATGCCTTCGTGGCTGTCCAGCCAGCTATACGCAGGTGGCGCCAACGACGGCCCCCCAGCCGGGGGAACGGGAACCTTAGGGCCACCATCGACCCAACCATAACCACAGCTGCAGGTGGCACCGAAGGGTTCTCTACCCCGGAGACCTAGCAGCAGCAAGGCGAGGCCCCCGTTGCGCCTCGAGGGGCTGCAGCTGGCGCTACTGCCGAAAACACCATTCCTCCCGAGCAGCAATCACGCTTGGCAGCACTCACGCTCTAGCGCCGGAACTATGGACAGCCTTACGGGTCAAACAACAAGCTGCCCACACCTTTGCCGCTGCTTCCGGGACCTTGACGAACCCCTAGGTGCAAGCTCCACGAACAGATGAACCCCTCGGTGCAAGGACCCAGCCCGTTCGGTCCCTGGAGCCTCAGAGCCGGCATCATGAGGACCCCCTACAAGACCACGACTCTTCCCTGCGGGTCGACCTGCAGACCACACCCTTTCCAGAGGGTTTTTGGACCCCGTAGTTGCCCAAGTTTAAAGGCGATTTGGACCCTGACGAGTTCGTCCGATCCTACGCCCTAGCCATAGACGCCAACGAGGGCGGACCGGCCACCATGGCTAAATGCTTCCCCCTCGCCTTAGAAGGGGCGGCCATAGGCTGGTCCTGGTCCCAACTCCGAGACATCTTCCGCAGCAACTTCTAGAGCACCTTCATCAAACCAGTAACCTCTGGCAGCCTGTTCACTATCAGGCAGGAGCCAGACGAAACCCTTTGGGACTACTTCCAAAAGTTCGCCTAGACCAAGGCCCATATTAGGGTCATATCGAACTTTTCGGTCATTGACGCCATGACCTAGGGCCTGACCGAAGGAGTATGCGTGGTAGAAGTCCTCATGAGCAAATTCGAGGAGTATGCACGGGCGGAGGAGGAAAAATTTCACCGGAGGCGCTCACAAGCTAGCGAGGCTTCTCGTGCCAATTCCGAGAGGCTGCACTCGTAGGCCGAATCGTCACATGCCCCTGCTCCTCCAGCAAAGAGGAGCTTTGAGGAGGCTTTTACTACCGGGTCCCAAAGGGGGCGGCAGCAACAACGCCAAAACATCAGCAATATCAGCCCAGGTCGTGGGGCTCCAAACCAAAGCCACCCCAGGGGATGCGGCCGGGATGCTCTGGAGGCCTCCTGGAGTGAAGCCATGCTCCAAACCAACATTCCGAGGAAGAATGCAAGTGCACTCTACACGGCGCAAGATGAGGACATAATACTGACAACGTCAAACCCTCACCACCTTCCGAGAGGAGTACCTCGGGAGGCAGGCAGCCTTCACCTCAAATGATAGGGCCACCAAGGGCGGTCCGAAGATTGTAGTCCATCGACCAACCGACGGGTTGACCATCTGGCCCTGCAGAATCCTCCACAAATGGCCCTACCTTCGCCACCCCAGTCATCCCTAGAGCGGTACAACAATGAAGGGTGCGAGGCCAATTGATCATCCTCACCATAACCGGCAGAGGGAGCACTGGTTGCACTTCGAAACGACGGCAATGAGACTAAGCACGCGGGATACACCACATCAGAGCAACTAGCATCCATCGACAGGCCCATGACTGGGCCGACGCCCTCGTGACATTCACCGTCGATGACCCTGAGGGGATAAAATTTCCCCACTCTGATGCCCTGGTCATCTCAGCCAACATCACCAAAGTCGAGGTCTGAAGAATACTAGTCGACGGAGGCAGCTCGACGGACCTCCTATTTGTGCATGCCTTTGACCAGCTCCGAATTCCACAAAGCCGGCTCTCACCAAGTAGCAGACCCCTCCAGGGATTCAATAGGGCCCCCCTCAATGCCATAGGCCAGATGGAACTCCCAATCATCTTCGGTGAGGGCGCCGCATCACGATTTGAAGTCATTACCTTCGACGTCGTGGACGTACCATGCGCCTACAATGCTATCCTGGGACGGGGAACTCTGAACAGATTCAGAGCTGTACCCCATCACAATTACCTCTACCTAAAAATGCCCGGACCCCAGGGGCTAATAACCGTCCATGACGACCAAGACCTGGCTAAATGCATCGAGTATGGGCACCCTGCTCTGCTCCCTAGTCGCCACATCCACGCTATGACACATGAGGACTCGGAGGACCCTCCGTCGGCGCATCCCGGGCACTGCTGCCCTTCGAGGCCACAACCAGAGGGGGACATAAAGCTGGTCCCCATACACCAAGACCAACCTAACTGGACCTTCAGAATAGGGGCGGACCTCACCTTCGGGCAAGAAGCCCAACTTCTGGCAATCTTGCAGGGTAATCTAGACACATTCGCATGGTCCTCACAGGACCTCCCAGGAGTCGACCGCAGCATTATCGAGCACTCACTTTAGGTCGACCCTAAGGCAAAGCCCATATGCCAAGGGCTTCGCAAGCTCTGTCCGGAGCATGCAAAAGCCGCAAAGGAAGAAGTCCATAAGGTACTAAAATCCGGTGTTATCCGAGAGGTCATCCACTCCAATTGGCTCTCCAACACCGTCTTGGTGAAGAAACACAGCGGAAAATAGCGTATGTGCATTGATTTCACATCATTAAACAAAGTATGCCCCCAGGATCCGTACCCCCTTCCTCGCATCGACCAGCTAGTGGATTCCATCTCTGGTTGTGAACTGCTGAGCTTCCTCGACGCCTACTTCGGGTACCACCAGGTGTGGATGGCAACAGAGGATGAGAGCAAGACTAGCTTCATTACCCCCTTCAGAGTGTACTGCTATGTTCGGATGCTCTTTGATCTTCAGAATGCTGGGGTCACCTTCTCTCTCCTAGTGCACAAGGTGTTGCAACAGCAGTTGGGCCGCAACATTGAAACCTACGTGGATGATATCGCGGTAAAAAGCCAACTAGAAGCCAACCATATTGCCGACTTGCAAGAAACGTTCAACAGCATCCAGGTCGCTAGCATACGGCTGAACCCAGAGAAATGCGTATTTGGCACTAGGGGTGGGAAGATGCTAGGATATCTTGTCTCCGGAAGAGGCATCGAGGCCAATCTGTGCAAGATTCGTGCCATCACAGAAATGTCGCCTTCCACCAATCCGAAAGAAGTACAACACTTGGCCAGCCGCCTCACGGCCCTCAGCCGCTTCCTCGCAAAATCTGCTGAGCACAACCTCCCCTTCTTCAAAATGCTAAGGGGCTCTGAACCATTTAGCTGGACGCCGGAATGCCAGGCGGCATTCAAGGCCCTAAAGGCACACCTTTCCCACCTCAAAACACTTGGGATGCCCCTCCCCGACAAAGGATTACTCCTATACTTATCCGTCTCTGCGTCTATTGTCAGCGCTGCCCTGGTACGGGAGGAAAAGAGTAACGGTCGCTCCACTAAAAAGGCTATATACTACATCTCGGAGGCCTTAGCCGGGGCCAAGACATGCTACACCGAGCTTGAAAAAATAGCCTACGCCCTGCTGATGGCCTCGCGTAAGCTCCGACACTACTTCCTTGCCTACGACATCACTGTCCCAACCTCGTACCTACTTGGCAACATGTTTTGCAACAAGGAGGTGACGGGATGCATCAGCAAGTGAGTGGTAAAGTTAGCCCCCTTCATGGTAAGGTTTGTGGCGCGCACCGAATGGACTTCGTCGTCAAATGGACTTCGGCACCCACCGAACCTGACACTACACCCTCCCAAGAACTATGTACATTGACGGAGCATACTGCTCCATGGGCGCCGGAGCCGGTGCGGTCCTCATCTCTCCCACAGGCCAGCAGGTCCAATATGCTGCTCGCCTGGATTTCAGGACGACCAATAATATAGCCAAATACAAGGCCGTCCCCTTCAGCCTCGGAAAGGCCCGAGCCTTTGGGGTAGCCAGAGTCATCATCTGTATCCACTGTCAGATCGTCGCCGGTCACGTCAACAAGAACTTCCAAGTTTGGCATCCGTACATGACAACATACCTCGAGGCCATTCACAAGGCCGAGGCACACTTTCGTGGTATATCAATACGAAGCATACCATGGGCGGACAAGAGTTAAGCAGATGCCTTGGCAAAAGTCGCAGCCATGGGTAAAGACCCACCGATAGGCACCTTCCTCGAGACCCTACACCAGCCGACCGCTAGAGCTCTTGACGAAACGGCCGCCGCCATCCTCCCCATCGAAGTCATGGACTAGAGGGCTCCCCTCCTATCCTTCCTGAGTGGAACAGAAGAACCGGACAACCCGATTGCACTCCACCACATCCAGCATCGTGCCAAGGGCTACTGTCTCATAAATGGCTCCCTTTACAAGACAGGTATCTGCACTCCCCTCCTTTGCTGCATTACTAAACAAGAAGGAGCCAACCTCCTTCGGGAGATACACGGAGGCCTTTGCGGCAATCATCTAGCGCTTCATGCCCTAGCTAGTAAGGCACTTCACTAGGGACTCAATTGGCCTACGATCATGTTCGATGCAGAAGACCTCATCCGCACCTGCTAAGGATGCCAATGGATGGGACGCTGAAGCCACCGACCTCCAACTCCCTTGCAACCAATTGCCCCTATCTAGCCCCTTACTCGTTGGGGTATGGACCTCATTTCCATTTCCCCGTGCCAATGGCAAACTTCAGTACGCAGTGGTGGCATTGGAGTACTTCTCCAAATGGGTCGAGGCTGGACCCCTCACTGCAATCACATCTAAAAATGTCTAGAAATTCTTCTGGAAGAACATAATTTTCCACTTCGGCGTCCCACAACAGCTCATGGTGGACAATGGCACACAATTCAACTTCGGGCCTTTCAGACAATTCTGCGACGACCTCGGCATCGAATTATGCTTCGCAGCAGTTCGACACCCTCAGTCCAATGGAGCCATCAAAAGGGCCAACAGCAACATCCTCTCCAGACTAAATTGCCACCTCATCGGCTTAGCTCAAGTCCTATGGGTCGAGGAACTTCCTAAGGTTTTGTGGTCCCTCTGCACCACTGTCACGCGGGCCACCAGGTTCACACCCTTCTGCATCCTATATGGAGACGAGGCCATTACCCCCACCAAGGTCAAGGGCTGCTCACTCAGGGTACAACTTCCACGAACTGACGAAGAAAGGGAGCTCACCCTCGACCTTACCGAAGGCACGCGGCTCCATGCCATTCAAAATCTCGATCACTACATCAAGAAAATTAAGGCCTAGTACGATCCAAGGGTTGCTCCGTGATACTTCAAACCCGGCGAACTAGTACTTCAATGTGCCCTAGCTCCGGGAAAGCTGCACAACAAATGGGAAGGCCCATACCTGGTCTTCAAGTCTAACAGGCTCGGCTCCTACCGTCTGGCCGATACAGAAGTGACCCCCCTCGAACACAGTTGGAATGCGGAGACCCTCCGCAAGTACTACGTATAGGGGGCCCTAGGCTCAATCCTCTCTGAAGGTACCAAAAAAACCACGAAGACCCTCCAATATCTTAAAGGCATGCCTCCGTGCTGGACAGACATTCCGTCCGCCAACTTTAAGGTCTCGCTAACCTATGTGGCGGATAGGTAAAGACCACTCCAGCATCTTGAAGGTATAAGCTTTCATGCTGGACAGGCATTCCGTCCGCAATCTTTAAGGTCTCGCTAACCTATGTGGCAGATAGGCAAAGACCGCTCCAGCATCTTGAAGGCATAAGCCTCCATGCTGGACAGGCATTCCGTCCGTCATCTTTAAGGTCTAGCTAACCTACGTGGTGCGTAGGCAAAGACCGCTCTAGCATCTTGAAGATCTAAATCTCCGTGCTAGACAGGCATTCTGTCTATCATCCTTTGGGCCTAGCAAACCTAAAATGGCGAATAGGCAAAGACCGCTCCGGCATCTTGAAGGTAGTTCCTTCATACCGGATAGGCATAACACCCTCCATCATTTATAAGGCCTGGCTAACCTAACATGGTGGAGGGATAACCCCCGGCGCTAGCACGACTAAAAGTCTCCATGCCAAAATCACCTAACCCTTCCGATATCTTGAAAACCTAAAACTCCAAGCTCCCCACTCCCACCTACTACAATGCAATGCCCCTCAAATCTTGCACCCCGTGGCCACTAAGCAGCCACAGGATGTGAAGGGGCTGGGATAAGGGGCATAAGCGTTGATGCGATCAATCATAAAAAAAAGAGAGAGAAAGAACCAAAACAACAAGCTAACACAATGCAAGTTGTACATACATAACATACAAAGAGTCTTTGCATATAGCTAGCCGCTGTACATTGAATCTATGCCCAAATAACTTTCTAACCGCTATGACTCCCTGTAGCACTATGAGAAGATGAGGGTGCCCGACCTCCACGCCTCCCGAGAACACTGTGGGACCCAGAGGGTAATCCCCGGCAACTGTGCATAGGAGGTCGACGTGAGCCCCCTCCGCGAAAAGAGCTACTGCCCAAAATAGAGATTCTGCCTTGGGAAGACAAAGGATCCGTCAGCAAAGGATACGAGTTGAAGGCCAAGAAGTCTAGCTCTTCCTCCTCCTACCACTCTAGTGAGGCCTCCGTGGCCTGTACCTCCTACACCTTCACCTCGTCCAGGATAGACTCAAGAATTTCCCAAGGCACTCTTCCATCAGAATCCCAGGGAAGGACAAAGCGTTGTAGGAAGCATGAGCTGGCAAGCTCTCGGGCTGTTCAGGCTGCACACCAGTCATCCCTTGCAACAAAATATACATCTGGAGCAGACACAAGGGGATCCTCTGGCTCGACCTTGACCAAGACATCGGTGGCCACCTGCGGATCAATATGCCCCTCGGAATCATGGGGCATAACGAAACGACTCCGCCGTTGAACAGATGAAGTAGCCCCCGACACTCCGGATGCACTCGATCCTTCCCTGGAGGAACTAGCCAAGATACGGACAAGGCCTCCTCCGGCCTCGGGCCGCCATACCTATACACGCAGATGAGTTAAACTCAAAGGCACAAACATTCCAGAAATAGCACAGGCAAACCACAGGAAGACAGGCGTGGTTCCATCATATAAGGAAAAAATTATATACATGAAGAAAAGGAGGGTAGTCAACATGCTAAAACTTGACCCCCCTCAGGAAAGGAAAGAAAACAAAAGATAGCCGGTGGCAGAACTATACACCGGGGCATCCATGAACAGCTGCGATGGGGCAACAGCGCCAGACGAAGAACCTCCAGAGGGCCGCGAAGCACCTATAGACTCTGGGTGAAGGACCTGTCCTCCCAACGAAGAACCCAGTAGAAGGCCCCCTAAGGCACCCAAAGTCCCTTGACCGGCCATGTAGCGCAATGTCACACTCCAGCCATGCTTCGCCATACACCACGGCGGAAGCTCTCCAAGGCTGTGCGAATCTCCGCCAGAGGTGCCTCTAGCCGAAAGCCCTCGATGATGGAGTCCAGCACCTACTGCTCCAGTGCTTCGAGGGGACTAACCCCCGCTAGGTGCAGTAGGATCAGTTGAAGCTCAGTGGCCACACGGGTGCTGGACCTCGCATAGACCTTCACGGCTCTAACCATAACCTTCGTAGCAAACCGAAGCACGAAGGGCGGCATAACCAGTGCCTCCGAGCCAGAGGGCAATGGCGGGTACCGAGCCCCAAGGCCGCTTAAAGCATCAAACGTAATCCGGGCCACCTCCGATGCAAGTACCGTTAACTGCTAGCACTCCGAATGAAGTGCCCCCTCCGATGCCCGAGCATCCTCCAGCTCCTGCTGCATATTACCCACCACCACTCAAAGGGTGTCAATGTCACCTTCGACGGACACAAGGGCTGCGTTAGCCGCATTGGCAAAGTCCCTCGCCTCCCGGAGGTCTTCGGTAGCCTTCTGCGCCTCAGCCAATGCACGCTCGCGAAGCGCCATCTCCTCCTGAAGACGACCATATGTAGACTCTGCCCGCTTTTGGGCCTCTTCCAAGGCCTGGCGAAGGCCCTCAACTTTGTCACGGGCTGCAGCAAAGGCCTAGCACCCCCCCACCTCCTAGAGCCCTTGTCAAAATTACTTGCTACAAGGCACAATAGAAGAAGGAAAAGGACAGAATGAGCTACTCAGAACCAACACCGGACCTAGCAAATCATAACCAATACAACTGATCTGAAGGGCCGCCGCTACCAATCGCGCCTCCAGTTCCTCCAAAGGATGCTGGGCCAACGATCGCTCGACCTCTCCACTCCGGAGAAGAGAGGAGGCCGCAGCGAAGGCCATTGACGCTGTCAGGCGCAGCACGAAGTCATCTGGGGTCAAGACCCTGAGGCCAGGGCCCCCCTCGACTACTCCAAAGGGAGCCTCGGCAGAGGGCACAATTTCTCCAGCACCAGCCGCCAATGGCAGGACACCAGCTGGCTTGGGGCTCTGCAGAAATGAAGCCACGTCCCCCAGGATGACCTTCAGAGACCCCTCCAGAGGAGTCGATCCTTGCTGGGCCTCCAGGGCCTGGGGGTGGAGTCAAGGACGTATCCACCTCGAGGGTCGCTACAAAAAAATCAAGGAAGCACAAATCAAGATCCCGGTGCACGACAGAAACAGGATATGTCTAACGTAGCAAACCATGCCCCATCTAGTTCCTCCGAACCTCTTACAGGAGGGCCTGTAACATCCTCGACGTCCGAACCAATGATACCATATGGCTAGCTCGAGCGCCCTGGGTGGATCAGGAACTCAGGCGGTGAGTGAAATCACCAGTGTGGCCGCGGCGGGGGGCCCTCAGGTGAAGCCGGTTCACCCGTTATTGATGGGGCCATCTCTTGGGGTGGAGCTCCACCGTGCCAGCAGGAGTCATCCCCAGGAGACCACCGTGCTGGGGCTGTCTACCATCAATGATGAGGAGCTTGACCAGATGGTTAGGGAGGGGAAGATTCCCTCCAGAGCCGTCGTTCAGCCTCTGCTGGATGAGGAGGTCCCAGAGCCTCTAGCCCACGAAGTCGTGGTGTTCGAAGCCTCCTTCAAAGCGGTCCTGGGCTTTTTGTCAGCACTGCTGCTTGAGGATGTGCTCCACCATTACTATGTGGAGCTTCTGTAGCTCCATGCCAACACCATCGTCCGCCTTACCACCTTCGAGTGGGCCATGTGGGGGGAGGGGTGCGAAGGGAGGGCGAACTTCTTCGTAGCCCTCCACTTCAACAGCTGTTAGCCAAAGATGATCAAAGGCGAGGGGATGAAGAGGCCCCTCAGTTTCGACAGCATTAATTTCCAGATATGGCCGTAATACTGTGATTCCTTCCCGGCGAAGGATTTAACGGTCGATGGTATATCGGCTGGTTGTAGCGGCAGTTTTACTACAACGTTGGCCTTACATCCCCCTTCGCTCCACAAACCTAGATATCGTGTATGTCCCGGAGCCGAAGACGAGGATCATGGACGACCAGTTCGCTTCGCAGTTGGCCCTTGTCTGGAGGGTGGCTAAAAGGATGAGCATGCATGATCTCGTGGAGGAGTTCACCATGTTGCGCATTTGGCCCCTTCAGATGGGCTAGTACTGCGCCTTCGAGAAAGGTGCGAAAGAGTGGCCGAAGGTGTACTCCGGGCCCCCTATTAGCTCTGGTGAGTCCTCTTTGTTGTCTGGTTTTTAATTCACAGATGTGAGCTTTCTTTTTCTTTCAAAGAGTTATTTCCGCTGGAGTGCGCAGCGAAGATCGCCTAGATGATCTTGGGCCCACCTACTCACGCGGAGCGGGAGCGGCGGGTGGCACTGACATGGAGTTGGGAGCGGTACAACCGTATCTATCCACTGGAGCCTAAGGCTGCCAAGAAATGAGCGCATGCTGCTCCCGTGAAATGTGTGAAGCCACTCCAGGCCCAGCGGCCTTCTGTCTCTGGAGGTTCGCATACTAGCTCGATGGCTGAGTCGTCTGAGGTGCTGGTGGTCTGCAGGAAGTGCTAGAGACGGGCTAGGCCCCGGGCGACCTACCCACAAGTGAGGGTCTGCTCAGTGATGGTGACTAGGGGAAGGGCATGGCCTCTCTGGACATTGCTGACCATGGCCAGAGCTAGAGGGGAGGCGTGGCCTCCGTGGAATACAATTTTGGGTTCGTCGGTTCGGACATCGATGATGTTACGGGCCCTTCTATGAGAGGGTTTGGGGGACTTGGTGAGGCGTCGTTGCTTCGTTAGCTATATCCTGTTTGGGTTATGCACTAGGATCTTGACCTTGTGTTTCATGGTATTTCATAGTGACCGCAGTCGTGTATGTCTTTGACTCCCCCCTCGGAGGCTGGGGACCTCCAACAGGGGTCGGGGACATCTCTGGAGGTGTCCCCGAAGGCTGCCTTGGGGATGCAGCCTTGTCTCCTCGGAGCCCCAAGATGACTGGTGATTTGGCCCGGGCGGCCGGTGCTGCGGGCACTTTGCCCTCCGCCAGGGCTCCCTCCGTAACGGCCAAGAGGGCCCTGACCTTTGGGTATTAACTTTGGATGACTTTGCGCTGTGCCCAAAGGCGTCAAGGGCCTTTGTCGTGGCCTCCTCTGTTCTCCGGAGTGGAGAGGTTTAACGATCATTGGCCCAGCGCCCTTTGGAGGAACTGGAGGCACGTCTGGTAGTGGCGGCCCTGTAGGTTAGTGGGTTTAGTCATGATTTACTGAGCCTGGTGTGTGATTCTGAGTTGCTGATTTTGTCCTTTTCCTTCTTCTGTTGTGGCTTGTAGCAAGTAATTTTGATGAGGGCACTGGGAGACAGGGGCGCCAGGCCTTTGCCGCGCCTTGTGATGAGGTTGACGGCCTTCATCAAGCCTCGGAGGAGGCCTGAAAGCAGGTGGAGTCTTTGGAGGGTCATCTTTAGGAGGAGATGGCGCTCCGTAAGCCTGAGGAGAGTCTCTGGTGGGAGGAGGCTTTGAAGCCAGAGCGCGCGGAGGCTGAGGTGCGGAAGGCTGCTGAAGACCTTCGGGAGGCCAGGGAGTTTGTCGATGCGGCCAATGCGTCTTGGGTATCCGCTGAAGGTGATGTTGAGACCCTTCAGGCTACGGTGGGCGAGGTGCGGCGAGAGCTGGAGGAGGCTCAAGCATCGGAGGGGGCATTGCGCTTGGAGTGCCAGCGGTTAGCTTCACTTGCGTCGGAGGTTGCCGGATCTCCTCCGATGACCTGAGTGGCCTTGGGGCCAGGTGTTTGCCACTCCCTTCTGACTCGGAGGCATCGTTTATGCCGCTCTTCTAGCTTCGGTCTGCCACGAAGGTCATAGTTAGGGCTGCGGAGGCATACGCAAGGTCTAGTGCACGCGTGGTCGTGGCACTCTAGCTGACCTTGCTGCACCACACGGGGGTTGGTCCTCTCGAAGTACTGGAGTAGCTGGTGCCGGATTCCATGATCGAGGGTTTTCGGCCTGAGGGACCTCCGGTGGAGATCTGTGTGGCTCAGGAGAACTTTTGTCACAACTTGTGGGCAAGGCACGGTTGGGGCGTGGCGCTATGCTATATGGCAGGTCAGGTGACTCTAGGTGCCCCGGAAGGTCTTCGTTCGGGTTCTTCATCTGGAGGTTTGGCTCTGCATCCAGAGCTTGCAGGTGCGCTGCGGCCCTCTGGAGGCCCCTCGCTTCGTGCTGTTGCCCTGCAAGAGGAGTCTTCATGTGTGAATGCCCCACAGGTGTAGTTTTGTTGCAGGGCATCTACTTTTTGCTTTCCGAAGGGGGTCAAAGTCTTAGTATGTTGACTACCCCCTTCTGCTTTATGTATTTGGGCTTTTTTCTTATCTAAATGGAGTCATGTCTACCTTCTTGTGGTTTGCCTGTGTTGTTTTGGAGTGTTTGTGCCTTTGAGGCTAACTGGAGTTCGATCTGTGTGTATAGGTGCGGCGGCCCAATGCCGGAGGGGGCCTCGCTCGTATCTGGGATGATGCCTCCGGGGAGGGAACAAGTGTGTTCGGAGGGTCTTGGGGCACTCCGTCTGTCCAATGACAGAGTCTCTTTGTTATGCCCCTTGATTACGAGGGGCGCGTGGATCTGAAGGTGGCTGCTAATGTCTTGGTCAAGGTCGAGCCAAAGGACCCCCTTGTGTCTAGCCCGGATGTATGTTTTGTTGTAAAGGACGACTAGTGTGCAACTCGAACAACCTGGGAAGTTGCTGGTTCACGCTTCTTCCAATTCCTTGTCCCCCCTCAGGATCCTAATGGAAGGGTGCCTTTGGAAATTCTTGAGCCTATCCTGGTTGAGGTGAAGGTGGAGGAGGTGCAGACTACGGAGTTCTTGCCAGAAGAGCAAGAGGTGGATGAGCTGGATTTCTCAGCCTTCGACTCTTATCCCTTCCCAGCGGGCCCTTTGTTTTCCCGAGGCTGAGGGGGCTCTGCTTTAGGCGGTGGTTACCTCCGTGCAGGGGATTCATGTCAACTCCCTATGCATAGTTACCGGGCTCAATCCTCCAGGTCCCGTGGTGTTTCTTGTAAGCGTGGTGGTCGAGCGACCTTATCCTCCCGTAGTGTTCTGGGGAGGCGTAATAGGTTAGCATGTTTGCTAGGCATAGATTCAATGTACAGTGGTTAGCTAAGTGCGGACTCTTTGTGTGCCGTGTATGAATAAACTTGCATTGTGTTAGCTTTATTTTTATAATTTATCGCATCAATGCTTTGTTATCATATCGACATTTCGCCTGTGCCCCCTATCCCAGTCTCTTCATATTTTGCGGCTTGTTAGTCACCGCACGGTGCGAGATATGAGGGGAACAACGTAGCATTCGGTGTGAGTAGGGAAGATAATGTAGGGGTGAGATGATTTTGGCACGAAGACTTTTAGTCTTCAAGGTGCCGAAGTATCAATACTTTGTATGAATCCTTTTTGGCATGGAGGCTAGGCCTTCAAGATGCTGAGGAGGTTATCCCTTCACCACATAGGTCAGCCAGACCTTAAAGATGATGAAGGGTCTTATGCCTGTCCGGCATGGAGGCAATGCCTTCAAGATACCGGAGCAGTCTTTGCCTCTCCGCCATGTAGGTTAGCTAGACCTTAAAGATGGTAGAGGGATATATGCCTGTCTAGTACAGATGATGACTCGTCATATTGAATGTTGCTGTTGGCATGTTCGACGGCCCCGTTGGACTGAGGATGTCGAATTAAAAAGAAGCATAATTCAATGTCGAGGTTGTTGTAGAATTGTCTGAAGGGCCCGAAGTTGAATTGTGTGCCATTGTCGACTGTGAGCTATTGTGGGACGCTGAAGTGGTAAATTATGTTTTTCCAGAAGAATTTCTGGACATTCTTCGATGTGATCGTCGTGAGGGGTCGGCCTCGATCCATTTCGAGAAGTACTCCAATGCTACCACCACGTACTGAAGGTTGCCTTTGGCATAGGGGAATGAACCGATTAGGTCCATGCTCCAACGAGCCAGGGGCCAGATGGGAGTGATTGGCTGTAGGGGAGCCAGGGGCTGGTGTCTTTGTCGTCCCATCCATTGGCATCATTGGCAGGTGCAAACGAGGTCTTTTGCATCGGACATAATTGTAGGCTAGTAGGGCCCCTGGCAGAGGGCCTTGCCGGCTAGGGTGCGTGGCGCCAAATGGTTGCCGCAAAGGCCCTCATGTATCTCCCGGATGAGGTTGGTCCCTTCTTGTCTGATGATGCAGTGAAGGAGGGGAGCACATATACCGGTTTTTTAAAGGGCACCTTCTATGAGATGGTAGACCCTGTCGTGATGCTGAATGCGGCATAGCGCAATTGAGTCATTCGGCTCTTCTGTTTCACTGACGAAGGATATCAGGGGAGTTCTCAAGTCGGTTGTTTCGATGGGGAGGATGGTGGCAGCCGTCTCATTAAGAGTTTTAGCAGCCGACTAGTATAGAGTCTCGAGGAAGGTGCCCAACAGTGTCTTTGCCCATGGCAGCAGCTTTTGCCAGGGCATCTGCCTGGCCGTTGTCCGTTCATGGTATGTCGCATATTGATATGCTGCAGAAGTGTGTTTTGGCCTTGCGAATGGCTTCGAGGTATCTTGCCATGTCTGGATGTCGAACCTGGAAGCTTTTGTCGACGTGGCCAGTGATCGACGCGACATTGTACTGAAGGGACCCTCGATAGTAAATTAGGGAATTTACAAAGTCGACGGTCTGAGAGTCGGTCCGGATGATGACTCTGGCTGCCCCTCATGCTCGGGCCTTCTAGAGGACTAAGAGGATGGCTTCGTACTTGGCTATGTTGTTAGTTGTCTTCAAATCCAGACGAGCAGCAAACTGGACTTGCTAGCCGGTGGGGGAGATGAGGACCATGCTGGCTCCGACGCCCATGGAGCCATATGCTCCGTTGGTGTAGATAGTCCAAATGTCTTGGGGAGGGGTAGTGATGGGTTCGGTGGGCACCGGAGTCCATTCCGCAATGAAGTTTGCCAAGATTTGGAATTTGATAGCGATGCGGGCCACAAACCTTACCACGAAGGGGGTTAGCTCTATTGCCCATTTGCCGATGCGTCTCGTTGCCTCCCAGCTATGAAACATGTCGCCAAGTGGGTACGAGATTGAGACAGTGATGTCGTAGGCAAGGAATTAGTGCCGGAGTTTGCATGAGGCCATCAGCAGGGCGTATGCTACTTTTCGAGCTCGGTGTAGTGCGTATTGGCCTCGGCTAAGGCCTCTGACATAGTATACGACCTTCTGAGCATAGTGATTGTCACCCTTCTCCTCCTGTACTAGGGCGGCACTGATAGCAGAGGCAGAGATGGATAACTATAGGAGTAGCCCTTCACCGGGGAGGGGAATTGCGAGTGTTTCAAGGCGGGAAAGGTGGGTCTTGAGGGCCTCGAATGCCATCTGGCACTCTAGAGTCCAGCTGAACAATTCGAAGCCCCTTAGTGTTTTGAAGAAGGGGAGGCTATGCTCGGCGGATTTGGCGACGAAGCGGCTGAGAGCTGCGAGGTAGCCAGCCAAGTGCTGTACTTCTTTTGGATTGGTGGGAGGTGAAATCTCTGTGATGGCACGAATCTTACCGGGGTTGGCCTCGATGCCTCTCTGGGAGACTAGATATCCTAGTATCTTTCTCGCCTTGGCGCCGAATACGCATTTCTCCGGGTTCAGCCGTACGCCTGCAGCACGGAGGCTATCAAATGTTTCTTGCAGGTCGGCGACGTGGTTGGTTTTGAGTCGGCTTTTTACCATGATATCGTCTATTTAGGCTTCGACATTATGGCCTAGTTGCTGTTGCAGTACCTTGTGCACTAGGAGGGAGAATGTGGCCCCAGCATTTCAAAGGTCGAAAGGCATCCAGACGTAGCAGTATACCCCGAAGGGGGTAATGAAGCTGGTCTTGCTCTCATCCTTTATCGCCATCAACACCTGGTGGTACCTAGAGTAGGCATCTAGGAAGCTTAGTAGTTCATAGCCAGCAGTGGAATCTACTAGCTGGTCAATGCGAGGAAGGGGGCATGGGTCCCGAGGGCACACTTTCTATAGCGATGTGAAATCGATGCACATACACCACTTTCCACTGTGTTTCTTGACCCGGACAGTGTTAGAGAAGCAATTAGAGTGGGTTACCTCTCGGATGACACTAGCCTTCAGTAGCTTCGGGACCTCCTCTTTTGTGGCCTCTGCCCACTCTAGGGGGAGTTTGCGAAGCCACTGGTGTACGGGATGGGCCTTCGGGTTGACCTAGAGAGAGTGTTCGGTAATGCAGCAGTCGACTCCTGGGAGGTCCTGCGGTGACCATGTGAATGTGTTGAGGTTACCCTGTAGGACATCCAGAAGCTGGGTTTCCTGCTCGGAGGTGAGGTCTGCCCCTATTTGGAAGGCCCCATCGGGTTGGTCTGGGTGTATGGGGACACGCTTTATGTCTCCCTCTGGTTGTGGCCTTGAAGGGTTATGGTGTCCGAGATATGCCGATAGAGGGTCCTTGGATCCCTCCTGGGTTACTGCATGGATGTGCAACCGGGGAGTGGAACAGGGTGCTTGTACTCAATGCGCCTAGCTAGGTCTTGGTCGCTGTGTATAGCTATCAGTCCCTGGGGTCTGGGCATTTTCATGTAGTGGTAAGTGTGATGGGGTATGGCTCCGAATTTGTTCAGGGTTCCTCATCCCAGAATGGCATTGTAGGTGTAAGGTACATCCACAACGTCGAAGGTGATTACTTATGTCCATGCTGCGGGCCTTCATTGAAGATGATTGGGAGTTCTATCTGGCTTAGGGTGTCGAGGGGGCCCCATTGAACCCCTGGAGGGGTCTGTGGCCTGGCGAGAGCCGGCTCCACAGGATTCGGAGCTGGTCGAAGGCATGTATGAATAGGAGGTTCGCCGAGCTGCCTCCATCAACCAGTATTCTCTAGACCTCGACTTCGGCGATGTTGGCTTAGATGACCAGGGCATTTTAGTGGGGAAATTTCACCCCCCTCAGAGTCGTCAATGGTGAATGTCACGGGGGTGTCGGTCCATTCTGGGGCCTTTTGATGGATCCTGGTTGCTCCGATGCGGTACACCCCACATGCATAGTCTCATCACTATCATTTCGAAGCACAGCCGAAGCTCCCTCCACTGGTTATAGTGAGGATGACTTGTTTGCCATGTGCTCCCTCGTCGTTGTATCGCTTTGTGGATGACCAGGACGGAGAAGGTAGGGCCAGCTATGGAGGGTTCTGCAAGGCCAGATGATCAACCCGCTGGCTGGCTGGTAGCCTGCAAGCTTCATACCGCTCTTTTGTGGTCCCCTGAGTTGAGGAGAAGGTTGCCTGCCTCCCGAGGTATTCTTCTCGGAAGGTAGTGAGGGTCCGGTAGTTGTCAGTGTTGTATCCCCATCCTGCATCGTGTAAAGTGCACCAAGATTCCTCCTTGGAGCACCAATTCAGAGCACGGCCTCGCTCCAAGATTCCTTCGAGGCGTCCTCGGCCACATCCCCTGGGGTGGTTTTGGTTTGGAACCCACGGCTGGGGCTGATGTTGTTGATGTTTCGGCATTGCCGATGCCGCCCCCTTTGGGACCGAAGGTATGAGCCTCCTCGAAGCCCCTCATCACTGAGGGAGATGGGGTGTGTGATGGTCCCACTTCTGAGTGTGACTTCTCGGGGTTGATGCTGGAAGTCTCGGTAGCTTGTGAGCACCTACGATGGATTTTTTCCTCCTCTACGCGCCCATATTCCTTGAATTTGCTCATGAGGACTTCCACCATGCGTATGGGATGTTGGTTCAGCCAATCATATAGGGGGCCTTCGGCCAGGCTCTGGGTCGCGTCGATGACCGAAGAGTTCGATATGCCCCTAATCTAGGCCTCGGTCTAGGAGAACCGTTGGAAGCAATCCCGGAGGGTTTTGTCCAGCTCCTGTCTAATAGTGAACAGGCTTCTGAAGGTTACTAGTTCAACGAAGGTGCACTGGAAGTTGCTGCGGAATAGGTCTCGAAGTTGGGACTAGGTGTGAATAGTGTCAGGGTCCAGTGTCCTGAACCAGCGTATGGCCACCCCTTCCAAGGTGAGAGGAAATCATTTAGCCATTGTGGCCGGTCCACCCCTGTTAGCTTCTATGGCGAGGGCGTAGGACCGGATAAACTCATCAGGGTTTGAATCGCCCCTGAACTTAGGTAGCTTTGGGGTCTGAAAGCCCTCTGGGAGGGGCGTCCTCTACATGTCAGCTTGTAGGAGAGAGTCGTAGTCTTGTAGTGGATCCACCACTATCACCCTCGTAGTCTTGTAGGGGACCCTGGCTTCAAAGGGTTCATTGGCCTGTAGAGCCTGAATCGGAACAGTGTCGGTCGTCACGGGGGTGACGGTGGTCTTGTGGGTAGCCTGCTGCTCGACCTGTAGGCACAGGGCGCACTGGCCTGTAAGGAGGTTGCTGATGGTGACATGGCGGGGGCTCATCCAGTTCATGCTGGCGCTGGGTTTGGCGCTGCATAGAAGCTTGGCCAGGGGCGCCCCTTCTAGTGCCACCAACAGACCTGCCATTGAAACCATTGCCATGAGTGGCATTGGTGGGAGGGAAGCCATAGCCGTCTCATCCAACCATAACCTCTTGCGCAAAACTGAGTTGGAGTTGTTGATGGAATATTGGATTCTGGGTGTAGGAAGAGGAAGTAATCTTGATGGCGCAAAAGGAAGGTCTGACCGTTTGGTTGCCTTCCTTTCCCAGATGCCACCAAATATGTCCTTCCAATTCCGACCACATGGGCCGACCCGGTTGGCCGCCGATGAAAGGGTCACGATCGGCTCCTCCAGAATTTGGAGCTCCTTAAATTGCAGCCCCATCTCCGCCTCCCCCTGCGACGGATAATCCTTCATCAGAGGGAACCTGGCCGGTAGGAATTCACCTAGCGTGATCATCGGTGGTGGACAGGCTTTGGGGAGAGGGCCTTTCCATGGCCGCATAAGCCAACCGCGGCTTCGCCCATGGCTGGCCGGTGATTTCAACGGCACACTAGAGCGGGGTGATGGAAGGACCGCGTGAGCATCATAGGGGTTTGTGCCTCTGAAGTCTGAACTCCCACCATATTGATTCCTTCAACGGGCACTACGTAAATAACATATATGGGTGACGGGTGATGACAGTTATGAGTGACGGGTGTCGTATCCATCACCCTAAATGCGTCACTGATAATTAGTCATTGGTAACGGGTACGAACCCTTCACCAATGATGAATAAATGTGACGGGTAATCACTGTTACACGTCACTTATGAATGTCTCCCATGTGCTGGGAGAAACTTATAGGTGATGGGTGACCTCTTAACCTGTCACTTATATTGTATAATAAGTGACAGGTAACCTAGTTACCGTCACTTATGGCTTTCACCCATGTATTGGGGAGAAATTTATAGGCGTCACTTATATTATCTGATAAGTGACGGGTAACTAGGTTACCCGTCACTTATGACTTCAAACCATGAACTGAAAAAATACATAAGTGACAGTTACCCGTCACTTATAAATAACATAAGTGACGGGTAGACAGTTTACCCGTCACTTATGTTTCTCTTGCCCTGTACGAATGAACTATTTCCTGGCTGCATCCTGGAACGTAGTTAGGATTTGGCAGTCATTTTTTCCCTGCAAACAATAACAATACTTCCAAAGACATATCGATAAACACACTTATATAAGAACTCGCTTCATCACAGAATTACAAATATTACAAAATTCAAATGAATTCATTACAGAATTACAAATGATACAAAGTTCCGATCAACTCATAATTACATAAGACTTCACAGGGCTTCTATAGTGGAACTCACCCTATGGGTTGATGACTTCAGACACCATGAACTCAGTGATCCGTCGTCGAATATCCTGGAGTGCACACGCATCGAGAAATATACACTTGTATTTCTGTATAATTTGGATAAACATGCAAAACAGTTGATTACAACTCAAACCACAACAAATCTACCAATTAGGGTTTAGAGGAGGAAAGGGGAGATGCGAAGCTTCAAAGACCTAGCACCAATTCAAACTTCAGATCAACAAGATATTGGAGAATACTAGAGGAGCTGGTGAAAATTGCCAGCTACTTTACGGACGGCACTGTGTAGTAAATGTTCATCCGCACAGTGGCTGACCAGCTCTTAAAACAGAGTTGAGTAATAGGTGACGGGTGATAAGGTTACCAGTCACCTATTAAGCGTTATAAGTGACGGGTTGCATTATAAAATGTCACTTATAATTGGCCCAGGGAGACCCATCACCTTTGCCAAATTATAAGTCATAAGTGACGGGTTTAGTTATTACCCGTCACTTATTTAATTGGTGACGGTGATATTATGACCCATCACCTATTATCTGGTATCAGTGGTAGGTCTATAAATAGGCGCGACCCAAGGTGATATAAGTAATGGGTTGCGTAATGATCCGTCACTAAACTATGTCTCCTATGTCTATTTTTCATGTAGTGAGGAAACCGAGCTTAGCCTAGACATCTTCTAATAGCTCTTGATCGATGAGATGCTTGCGCTGAGTTGATACACGAGAGGGCGACTGAGGTTGTGCAGCATCCTAATCCGCGTTGGTCGCTGTCCTGGCATCAGTCGCGGGGCTTGAGAACCACGATCCAACTATCAACATGACCACCAATGTTGTGGTTCCAGAAGGCACGAGCGTGAGATGCTGGCGACTAGGCACACCCATTGGGTGATCAGCAGCCGAGGAAAAGTGGTGCGCGATCCATCAAGGTGAATTGTCGAATAAGGAATAGTGGTCGGGAACGACACGAAGGATGGTGGTGATGGAGCAAATGCCCACCACCGCCGGAACGCCGCCTGCAGACTGAAGGCTACACAGCTCGATCTCCCCTTTGCGGCTTGCCCAGGACGACTGATGTCAAAGTAGATCCTGCATACGGTCGAGTGTGTAATGCAACGGGCGGGAATCACGGTGCTTTTGCCTGCTAGTCACTGAACTTTCTGTACGTAGAAATATGTTTCTGGCCTATTGCTCTAGATCATCTTAAGACCATCTCCAACCATATTCCCTTCATTTCGTTTCTTTTTCGATTCCCTTCCTCGTTCTCATTCCCTTTATTTTCTCTCATCTCCAACAGCTTTCCTTCGAGGGGAATCACAAAGGGAAAGGAGAGAGAATCTCATCCTAGAGGGAATGACCCTAGCAATCCCGTCGTGAAGGTAACCATGAAGGGAAACCGTTGGAGCGCTGAAGGGAACGAAAATTCCTTAAACGTTTAGGACTTGCTTAGTTGGTACTTCAAGTTAACATTGCTAACTTGATCGGACCTATAGGATCATATGTGATCCAATAATAATACGTAAAAGATGGTCTTACTCGTCTTCTACGGTTTCTATCTCTTACAACCATTGTTATTCCTACTTGCTACAAATAATGTATTGCCTTTGTCTACCCCTGCACCCTTGCACCCTAAATGTTCTCTTTTGAACTTTGCACTCTTTATCCATACATTCCTTGAAGCCAAACAGAGACACTGATATACAGCCATAGTAGTGCTAAGCAAAGCATGAGTAAAACTTAAATTATAGGGAATTTAGGGGCACAAGAGAGTACAGATGATACCAAAAATAAGAGGTCAACTAGACTTGTTGTATATTGATTAAAGCAGGTGGTACAACAAATGTAAAATCATTACAGTACATCAAAGTGTCCATAGCATTAGAGTTCCAAAAAATTCTACTTGAACCCAATTTAGTCAAGGGAACCCTGTTTTTTAAATAATGTCTAATAGTTGTGTAGATGCATAAATATGAAACAACTTGTGCTTAATTATCCATCTTGACTCACTTAAATTATTGTTGGGTTCACAGTATAGCAGTATAGCTAGTACGCGTTCTGCTCATTCCTTCCCATTTTTTCTTTAGAAATTTGCTTATATGTGAAACGTTGACTGGATGGAGATAGTTAAAGCATGAAGTAAAATGTTGGGAACTATGGTTATGAAGTCTGACGAGTAATAGAGCTAAACAATGACAGTTGGTGAGTGGATTAGTGCAAACCCACGGATCTAGAGTTATTGTAGCATATATATATATACATATACATATATATATATATATACATATATATATATATAAATCCGGTTCTGGAAAGAGAGATATGGAAATGAATTAAATAATTCGGGGGGGGGGGGGGGCTGATAAAAAATATCCATTCCAAGTCTCCCATGAAAATGGACCAGCTAATAAAAAATGGTATGCATCCAATGACTAACAAAGTTGTCTTACAATGTGCAGTATAGAGCCATTAAGTCCACAACATTACAAATTATTAGTGCACTGTTAAGGCATCTGTCAGAAAACAAAAAATCCATAATCAAATAGAACATAATCACATTAGTCAATGAAATTTATTTGGATGTTTTCAATGATATTTTAGACAGAAAATTGTGAATAACCATTGGAAACATAAGAATAATATAAAAATCATGATGAAGCAAACATCCATGGAAACAAATACAAAATAACATGTCTAATTGTAAACTACAATCATTAGCACTATCTAGCATTATCTTTTACAAAACTATCCTTTGAGGTTAACTTGTAGCCATAAATTTCCAACGTAGGTCACACCACTGTTTCCAGGTACACCTATCTTTTTTCAACAAATCTTTTCATGAATTTAAGGTCCCTATTGCCCATGACTAACGACCACTAGAAGGCTGCACAATCCGAATAAAGATGTTTAAAATTAACTATACTATAAGGTCAGCTAATAATTTTTATTTCAGTAATTATGTTCATGTACAAAAATATTTAGATGGTTCTAGAACTGCTCACCTTGCAGTTCACGATTTTGAAGATGATTTGGATTGAATGCAAATATCGTGTGATATAAAGTCTCCAAGCACCCTATCATAAAGTGAACTTTCTTAGTTAACTAGGCACCACCGGGTTATGAGAGAAGTCTGGGTACATTCTCTTTCAACTAAGTTTCATGGCGCTACATGTCAAAATAGGTGAATGGTAGTTTAGAAAGCAAAATAGGGAAGTGGAAGAAAAAAACAGTGAAGTGGAATAAAAGAAAGGGTACCACATCTCAATTATTGGCCCTAAATATCACTGGCCACAATCAACATGTCATTTCAGTTTGCAATCAATATGTGCTAAAGTACTTGAATTAGTTTGTCTATTACAAATATAGCATCTAAAGTGGCAAACTGCAGGCTTTACATGTTATTCCACTTATTCTCTCTTTCCATTTTCCAAATTACATATCCTGCTTTTTATCAGAGCACATTGAGCTTTCTAATATATCTATTTTTGCAAGCATCTAATCTATCTAAATTCCCTGATGTTACAAAGACTAACTTTTTTTTTTGAGTTACATGATATTTGTTTTCGAGCTGCATGATATTTAGGAGCTTTGTTTTTAAGTTACATGATGTACAATATTTAGGAGCCAGTTCTTACAGTTAATTAACTGACCTATTTAATAAAGAAAATATCTTGATAAATTGATATATTATTGATTAATTAGCCTTCACATGTCAAACAAAAGAGAACATAACTCTATGAGTGTTTAAGAATATCGTATGCACAACTCATTTGTGCTGCAAAGTGGCAAAAGCATGCGTAATTTGATTCCTGTTACCCAGCGCATGTCATTTATGCACCATATTATGTCAATTCATTGGAGACAACCATCCATGTATGATCTACATATTGTAATTTAGGATAGATGGGGACCTATTCTGATGTAAAATCTGAAAAGAAGAGCGATATAATACATCCACAACAAAATATTAGCTCATCGCTGAAAGAAATCTATATCCTAGTTCATAATTAATTCAAATTTGTATTTTTTGCCAATCTTTGCATTCTACCTCCAACTTGATGGATTCATTCTATATTTATAATCTATCATGTTATTTATACTTGCTCCGACCAAAAAAAGTTTATCATCGTTGCATTTTCATATATTTTTTCAGATAAATAATAAAAGCAAAAGTATTGCTCATTCGTCTGTAACTTCAGTTCAGTTATCTAACGTGTCCAGTTAAGACCTATGAAACAAATCCACACACCCATCAACCTTGACACAGGTTAGTGAGCTGGGCCACAAGGCGTGGCAACATCGTGTCCTCTTTCTAGTCTCTACTATATATAAAACACGAGTTGATTCACGCGTCATCTCTTCCCCTACTTTTCTCTCATCTAGATGTTAAAACTAATGATCAGATCACTTTGGACATGCTAAATTACTTTTGACATGCTAATGATCAAATCAGCAGAGATGAACAAGTCAATGCACTATCTCTATTGATAAAAAAAACCTTAGTTAAGAGCTAATAAACCGCATAAGAGAAATAACCCAACAACAAACATCTGAATACTGTAGCAGTGGGCATACCTGAATGAATTCTCTTGGTCTTAGTCCCCTCTTCAGAACGAACCTCCCTCAGCTTCCTGTGTCTCCTCCCCTCCTCGGATGGAACCTCCCTCTCCCCTGCTTCCTGTTTTGCAATTAAGAAACAATTAAAAATCTAATTCAACGTTATTATGCTAAACCTTGAAATGATGAAAAACAAGCAGTGCCTGTAAAACCAAAACAATAGATAATACTAAACCAATTTATTATGTACACAGAATTTTTCATCCGAATATCACAAGTTGTTGGCAGTCAAGCTTCAGCATTACACAATCAACAGTTCTAACAATATATAACACAAATAGCAGTCTCATGAAATAGAGGCACGACACGACATCATTTTGCATTCATTATCAGGGTTTTCTATACAGATTCATAAAAATGAATTAAAATATGATATAAAACTATAAGTTTTCACTTCCATTTCACCCCTCTATTTCTCCCATGTAACTGAACAGATCAACAAAAAATAGGAGAAGGTCGGAAATAACAACGATGTAACGCCCCAGGGCCGCCAGAATCCTAGAATATCACTAAACTACGCAACCTACAACTTACCATAATAAATAAAAAAATGGCAGCGTCTCCTCTATGAAAATAAGCATCGCGGAAGCATTAACACAGATAAACAAGATATGCAGAATATCACAACCACACTGTAAACCTCAAACACACGACTCTAACGGCTAAACATAATTTATTATTACAACTCGATGATATTAAGTGAATACATGAAGCGCAAGACGTGCTTCTAATCCCTTCCCTCCATGCTAGCTTCAAGTACAACAACCTGCGGAGGAATATTGCAAGAGTGAGATTGGGTAATCTCAGCAAGCGAACCACTTTAACAAGCTATTTAAACCACAGTATTTAAAGCATCACTTTAAAACTTAAACATGTATAAAAGACATGGTATTATTCATCATGTTCATTTTTAAGCAAGTTAAATAGTTACTTCTAAAAGAAGATCAATAAAAACGTGTTCATAGCAAACATAACTATAACATAAGCAAGATAGAAAAAAAAACTATCTATCCCATATGGCATGATATCAACATCAATAAATGATTTTAACTTCTAAGAGTTAAATAGAACTTGTATGATAATATAATCATCCAAGACATCATGAATAGAGTTCAAGCCACATTAATAATAAATGACAGTTTTAAGGATAACTCACTCGCAACCACATACCTTCTACAATTAGTAAACTTACTCAAACATCTACATACCATTCATCACATCCAAATTGAATATGGAAGATTACTGTAACACAATATGATGCATATGGATACTATGCAATGCAAATCCACGTAGGACTTCAATACCTTCATAAGTTCACAAGTCATACCACAATGAACATATCCACGGAGAAACGTCACTTCTCATAATGACCTCCAATGCAACTTCAATATATCCAACAATCAATCCATATGACATGCATACGAATGCAATGACATGTCTTCTTTTACATCGCACCCCTCCTCGGGCAACGTACAATGTGTACCGGTACGGTCGTGATCTTTACGACATAACTTCCAATGCATATGAAATGCAATGCAGTACAATGCACATGATATACTTCAAATGCCAAAATATAAATCGCATAGTACACAACTGTGAACATACATCAACATAAAAGCATTTTCTACATAATTAATATAAGCCACTTCCATCCACACATATCCACAATTCCTTCTTCCTGTTAAAGTGCAGATGACAAGGACATACACATACATCAACATTAAACTTGCTTTGAAAGAGCAAGGCCTACCCCATTTCATAACCACATATTACAAGTTTAATTCTATGTAGGGCATAGAAAGATAACAAATATGCTTTTGCTAGCTTATCATTTAACATGCATAAGGTTTCAAAAGGTTATATTCCAACTAGTTATAGACATATGAAACAACCTTCCAAAAAGAATTAAATGCCCACCTACAAGTCAAAGCATGTCCTCTTCTATAAGCTTCTACATAACCGACATCATGATCCTCAAGTGAACTAACCATTAGACATAATATGAGGTTGTGCTAGAAATGACTAAACCGACAAGGCATCATCACTATTGCATAAGACTCCATCAACCATAACCAAAATATTAAGCCAAATTCATAGATCCAGAGCAAGTAGGTATAATCCTCCAAATTAATGAGTATAATCTTGTGTGCTGCATTATTATAAGTGGAGGAAGCAAATATAACAAGCTAAAGTTGTGGCAACAACCGCCACGCTCACTTGCCTTTACCGACGATGAAGACAAGACATACATGCATCGGTGCAACACCACCTGCTCAAGCGCCCATATATCATCACCACATCATACCACATGAAATACAAACAGCAAGGAATATAGTCCTACACCCCGCAACCCATCCAACGAACAAACCGACACTCGTCACATTCGTTTAACTGCAGCAATGTTGCTTCACTTTTTCGTATCTTTTTATTTACAACAGAAATGATAGGAAACAAATACATTTTTGAAAACTACAGAACAATACCTACAACTTTTATGGAAATACCATATTTTTATACTGCCATTAAGGTGGCCTAAACTACAACTAAAATCAGACTTCAGAATCTATCTGAAATTTCAGGCAGCAAGCTTTACATTTTTATATCTACCATACCATAAACCCAAAAAATCTAAAACTTTGTGTACATATGTATCGCAACACAATCTTGAACTTTTGTATAATTTTGATTTACAGAAAACATCATTATCATGGCCTAATCGAGCTCTGAACATTCAATACTGAAATCTGTCAATGATCGATTGCAGAAAATTCAGAATAGCATAACCGGAGCTATACCAAACGAAAAATTTCATACTACACACCATTGGAAAGATTAACAAATCCTCTACAACTTCCTAGTTATTCTGAAAAACTGGTTTGACCTCTAAGATGCCCAAAAACTTAATATATCTATTACTGTTCAGAATCTCGCCAGAATCTGACAGCCAAATTTAAAACTTCATATATGCTAATATACTTTGCCAAACATTCTGAAATTTCACTGGTAGCTAGGTTTCGAAGTTAGCTACAACTTTCTAGTTGATCACTTCTACAAGAAAAATCGTCTAGGTCGCCGAAACATCAAGAGCACGCACACTGCTCAATCTGCCTGAGCACAGAGCACTCAGTTCGACCCCAAACCACAAATTCCCCTAACCAAAACCTCTCAAACCAAGATCTACCGGCCATAATCATCAACCAAAATATGAAGAACGGTAGGGGAATTGTTATCTTAGGGCACCACAGTAAGAAAACCCCAAAATCCCTAGCTCCAAACCTCATCTTCCCCTCTTCTCTTTGCTTTCCTTGCTGCCCTTCCCTTCTTTCTTCTCTTCTTCTTTCTTGTTTCTTTGCAGCAGCAAGGTGGAGAGGGGGGGAATGCCCAGCAGGCATCCTACAGCAGGAGGGGGCGGCCAAGGGTGGAGAGAGGGTGAGAAGGGGGCTATTTGGGGAGGAGGGGCTGCCTAGGGTTTCATGGGGTACATGGGAGGGGCGGCTGGGCTTTAGGGCTAGCCCATGGGCGGCCCAAACAATCCCCAAACTGATTTTTTTTTTCTTGTTTTCTTTCTTTTGTGATTTCTTCCTTTCGTTCTTCCTTTCGCTGTGACTTGAAGGGAATAAAAACCAAAGACAACAATTATTCTGGGTATTACAAACGATCAAGAAACCAAAGTTCATTGAAATAGCAGTAATGCAAACAGCCATCATGTAAACATATTTTGTACACAAAGGGATGTGTACATATATAAACGGTGGTGGTCAGTTGATTATTCATCATCACTAAAAACAGCTATAAATATATTGTTTGGAGAAGTCAGGTACGCAGAATAACAAAGGGATGTGGGATAAATCTCTAGCTATCAGGAGACTATGTGGTTCATCAAGTTTTTCACTACTCAAAAGCTACAGAAGTTGTCTGTAATTTCACTACTCAAAAGCTGCAGAAGTTGTCTGTCATTCAGAAAAAAAGTTGAACTTACCATGAACAAGCAAGCACAGATTCCTAATCATATTTGGGTTAAAGCACAGAGGAATAGCTACCAACATATTTCAGCCCAAATCTTTCTACTATACGATCACACATACCAAGCTCCCCAAAACATGCATTATGGAATAGGATGACGAAAATTAATGACGAGCTTTGAGGTCACCCGTCACTAATGAGTGTGCTTTCTCTACCCGTTACTAATGACTTTATTATTAGTGACGGATTTTGAGTGACCTGTCAGTAGTATCTTTAGTGATGAATTGTGTCATTGCCATCACTAATGACCTCTCATTAGTGATGGGTTTTGACTGAGTTCCAATCTAGACCACACATTAGTGGTGGGTCATCATTTAACCCGTCACTAATAGTGCATTAGTGACACGTACTGAGCAACCGTCACTAATGACTTGTTTCCTTTGATTGTTTCTTACGTAGTGACTTAAGGTCAATGCTAGTTATGATGTCCTACTATCCTTGCTTAGTTGCTAACTAGTAACCACGAACGTGCGACACGCACATGTAATTTTTATATATCTATGATTTCTGATATGATTTTAAAGCATCAAGAATAAAATAAACGATACAACAAGTAATATATGTCTTTTCACAAAACAAAAGTAATATCTCGCAATGAACGATAAAACAAGTAATAAAAGGCATTCAACCACATTTACATTTTCTTTTGCTAATCTATCACAAGACAATATCAAGAAACACACATTGCTTGATTTTTTTTTTCTCCATGGAACCACCTCAATCAAGATTGACCAGATGCATCAACGGAATTTTCTGCTCATTGGAATCACACATTGCACGGTAGCATACGGGCCCAATCCAACAATGTAAATACATTTTATCTCAATGCGTAGTCTTAATATTGTTCTTACTTTGCAAAATGGAAAACAAGATTAAACAGATGCATCTCATATTGCTATCAAAGTATAACGTAAGTGAACATATGACACTGGTGCAGTTTCTGATGACTAAGAAAACACAACTATTACAATGGTTCAGTTACAAAACACAGCTATTGCAATGAGCTATTTTTTGCTTAGCTATTTGCATGCACTACGACTGATAATGAGCTATTTTTTGCTTTCGTGGAGCATGAAACCACTGATAATGAGCGCTTATATTGCACGTGACACTAATAACGAGCACATATATTGCAGACACACCACCATTATATTCCCTCTCTCCCATGCGTGCAAAGCTAGGACGAATTAGTCGTGCACAAAACCTATAAAACAAAGAATGGTCTAGTAAGAAGAATACCACTTTGAAAGGCAAACACCATAAAACAAAACAGACTCCCTGCCTACCATAAGTATAAATGCCTCTCAGCAGGTTCTCTTGGAGGCCCATGTCATCAAAACTCTCAAAAACTTCGTCATATGAAGTGAAGAACTCCTCAGTCTCATCAGTGCCCCTGTATTACATGAAAATATAGTCCTTTAGAGATGAGACTGAGATGCAACAAATAGCTAACAAACCACAGATGAAAAAGACAAGTAGTCAAGGCAAAAAAAATGATCTATATTACTTACAGCAGCTCCTGCATTTTAGAACCATAGTGCTTAGCATCGAACTGGGAACCCTCTGGTGTCATTCCTGCCATGGCTGTAGCAAACAATACACATGTTAACCACAAAAAATACGTTGTATGAGAACAATGACAAAAGCATATATTAAATAGCTCTAATCATTAATTCACAACAGAGAATAAGACAATTCAAATCAAACCAGAGTACAACAGACTTACTACAATCTACAACAGGTGAAACATATTTTTGTGTAGCAAAGAAAATATAAAACATATGCTGGAAAAGAAGTGACAGCCAAGAGGCTCGCAATTTGCTACAGAACAAAGAGGCACACATCCATACTCTAGTAAATATCCGACATTAACCAGAGAAGTCAGACATAAGCTCCAAAATTTAGACACATCCATACTACGACAATTGATGCCTTTAGAATCCAAACATACTTGAAACACAGACTAAAGTGCCATGCACTTGGTGATGCATCATGTAATTATATGAAACTACTTCCGAGGAAATCAAAATATAGGATTAGAACACTTCAGTCAGTAACTGAATAATGAAATACGTACATGGGACAACACTACCTTTCACTTATGGTCAAGATAACTAAACTATATCATATTACAAAAATCCATGTGGCCACTTCATCCTCCCTTCCATAGCATGTTGCCTCATGACCATGGATTCAAAACCTAACATCCCATGCCACAACAATTTAATCACACATTCGGCATCCCTCAAGTTCATAAAGCTTGAATCCAATTCGTAAGCATGGCTCACATCACCACAGAACCAAACATAGCTTTACATAAGTTAAGAAGAGCTGTCTACCCAAGATAATATAGTTGACTGCGTGAAGCCAATGCACAATAACACACTGCATTTTGCAGCATGTTCATGCATATTTAGAGAAAACAAGATAACAAGAATCTAAACATTTCACAAGCGAAAGATATTGTTGATACACTAACCATCAGATGTTTTGATATAAATACTAAACACGCATGCGAAATCCACATTGCTAAAACCTTGAAAGGAAAATGAACCATTTGACTAAACAAGCACCAAATATCACATAATGTTTTACCAAAATTCTACTTATATGGCATTTTATCAAACTTAAACTATGGTACAAGGTGATAGCACACCAATCATTTGGAAGATATAACTTGTTTTGTCTTCTTCCCTTCTTTACGTTTCGTTTTCTATTTTCAAGAAGAGAAATGCAAACTTTTAAACTTGTTCTTAGAGCTACTACCATGGACCTTCACTTTATTCTCCCTCATAGCACCTTTACCCTATCAAGCTTGTAGGTGATCAATCACCTAAATTAATAATCTTTGCGTCAAAAGTTACAATGATGCATATGAAAATTCAAGAAACAAGCAAAATCATAACTACGCCATCTTCTAAACTAAACTATTCAATAATGTAATTCAAAAAAATATCACAAAAGATACTGTAACAAAAGAATGGTGCTCCTTTGTTGCTCAACTCCCTAGTGGCGCCACTGGGCAGGGATAGGACTAAGTACCACTTCTACAAGTTCACGTCTAATGGATCGGCATTATGCACACAATGAATGTCTCTGTAAACCCCCCCTCCTACTTGTACTCCTCAATTACCCTTTTGGCTTTTTCTCTGTGTCACACCCGGTTTTATAAAAGGACAAAACCCACATGTATGCCAGGATCGAGTTTCATACATGCAGCGACTGCATCAGTGTATCACACACAGTGCCATTATTACAATATTTAACTTAAACAAAATAGATAGACCTCAAAGTCTTTAACTAAAGCACACAAACTAAACACAGCGAAGCTCCCATCTTTCACAGGCAATTGACCGGAGGATCCACCAGCCTAGCAATCTTCGTCTTCATCGATGTAGAAGTCTGGCCCTCCTTCAATGTCTCTATTGTCTGAGCATCGGTTTGATGCATATTTGGATGGAAATAACAAGTGTCAGTACATATTGTACTCCACAAGTGTGGGAATATATGACATGCAAGCTTGATTAAAGGAATAGACCATAACAGGTAAATTTGCATAAATGCCAACTATGCTATCGTAAAAGAGTTATAAAAGCATCCTATTTAACAATGTGATTCATCACTAGACTTCCAACTTCAAGGAATATCTCCACTTGTTTCCCAACTACCTGAAATCCACATCAGGTTCCCTAACCAACCAACTCGATACCCATTATAGGTAACCAAGAACCATCTACTGACATTTACCCTTCATAGGTAACCAACCAAAACAACTAAACCAAACCAACTAATCATGTGAGGATTCAAGTCTCTCATGACCGTGAGCACGGCTGATATGTTAGATTGTATACTTTGTAGAGGTTGTCCAATTTTTCTCACAAGTCATGATTTCCTTATTACCATGCCAGCCAAGCACTTTACACACGCCAATGGTGTGTTGCCCGGAGATCACTACAAGGCTGTTACAAAGCATCCTCCAGTAAGAATAAGTCCCCTAAGGTTTTACCACCGTCAAAGTGGAGTCACACCACCTAGAAACCCCCTCATGCACCTTGTAGCTCCAGAAAGAATCACTCTTCCCTTCCACTACACCACCAGTGGCTCATTCTATGTTGAGGATCTGCTAATTACAAAGTCAGGCCGTACCCATATAAGCCTCGTGGTTGGATGTTACTTCTTGGGTTGTCGCTTCATAAATCGGTCCCCAGGATACCAAGCAGTCACTACCACCCACCATCGTGTTTCACACACCTGTGCTTCAAGCACCGTCATCAAACAACCTTCTGTTCGACATACCTAGGTTCCACGTTGCTATGATAATTACCATAATTCCCATCTCATCATTGTATAGTACATTAGTCATGTTTAACAGACAATCCATCCATACCCTTGTGCAAAGCTAAGCATAAACTACCCATAACCCACTATTAACAGCTAAGGCGATAAGGATAATATGGAATAGGGTACTAAAAGTAAATAGGATACAGTATTAACAGCATGCATGTTTGAAATAAAAAACGCATTTGAAAAACTGAGATCAAAATATTCAAAGACACTTGCCACTTCCTACTTACTGCTCAGACACTTCAAAGGCTTGGTCCTGGAGATTCTCAAACTGCTCCTCGATCGCTCTCGAAACAAACCGAAAAAGCACACAACAAAGCTAACTAAGAATAGTATACCAAACAATCGATAACATTTATGAAAATTGTACTAAAAGATAGTACACCCTACTACGAACACGAGAGAGCAAAAATCATCTAAATTAGAGCTGGAACAAGAAACTTACGCTAAAAACAAGTTTTGGATTAAATCTGAAAAAGAAAAGAACCTATTTTGAATTAAACAGAAAGTTTAAGGGTCTTTTGTAAAAATAGAGGGACCTAATTGTAATCAAGGAAAATTTTAGGGTCTAAACTGTAAAATACATGGGCTTTTTCGTAAATTTAGAAAAGTCTAGGGGATTTATTGTAAAATTGCCAATATTCCCGAATTAAAGTAAAAAAGAAAAATGACTGAGTAAAGGCTTGGATGATGTGGAAGTAACTGGGCTTGACGCAAGGGCTTAGGTGCTGAGGTGGCCGGCTGACATGGCATGATAACGAGGCAACACATGCTGACTTGGATTATAAGGCCACGTGTCAACACACGATTGGCTCAGGCGAAGGGGTATCTGGGTTCTAATCTGGACTATCCATCTTGGATCCGACGGCCACTAGAGAGAGGGGTAGCCAGACAGAGAGAGGCCGGCGATGGAACGGCTTGGCCAAGACGGCGCATGGGGATTGGCGGCGGTAGGCTCGCCGGCACACGACGAAAAACATGTTGCCAGGCATGGGAAGCGACAGCGAGCAGCGGAGGAAGAAGGAAGGTGATGAGGACATCACTCTTTCGGATACACACACACCGAGTATTCCTCCAACAATAGGTCAATTGACACGAGCTCGTGCACGTCAACTAAATCATGAGGTGAGCTTGTTCCTTAGTGTTCCTTTATATTTTGATGAGGATGGGATGCTACTGAATAATTGTAATGTATTGTTACTTAGGAACACGGGAGAAGAACAGCAAGGGTGCCCAAGCCAAGGTGGAGGTCCAATCCAGTTCGAGTCCGTTTCGGAGTCCAGGACCAGTCTGCATTAAAATCGTCGCCCAAGACGCATACGGACTCCGTTTTCGACGTTCTACACATGGTTGGAAAGCTAAGGAGATAATCTTTCCAACGGAACTGGTCCCATGTCCAAATTCTTTCTGAGTCAACAGGAATCATCAAAACAAGGCGACGTCCAGAATCTGTGAGGGTGCTGCGCCACCATCTTTTGGGCTGATGGGCCGTGTAACGTGTTGGAGTCCATTAGGGACACGTCCAGGGGTCCTTGGCCGACCCTAGTCTTTTATATACAGTAGCCACCGACCTAATTAGGGTTGAGTTTTGCTTAGATATTGATCTACACACAGTTGTGAGATTTTCGCTCTTGTTCCGGACCGACTAGGCCGCCGCAAGTGTTTGTGGAACCCCGACTTCGAGTGCTTGAATTCAATTCGCAATATTTCAGATTGCATCTTCTATGTTCTTGCTTGTGTTCTCGGTACGTTTGCAGGGATTGAGCCTTCTTGGCGAGGTCAACCGCGCAACACGGTTGATAACCATCGGAGCTGTGGTGTACTGATTGCAAGGGAGACGATCTGTTCGGATCGAAGCCTTTGGATCATCAACGTCGAGTTCTCCACACACCGACTTATCGCTACCTATCGGAAGATCAGGCCAACATTACTCATCAACTGGTATTAGATTTTCAAGTTGCCCGTTAGGTAATTTCGTTTTCCCCTTTAGATTAGTTTGTTTTTCATTACCTAGAGTCCAGAAAAAGCCAAAAAAATTCCGTCAATTTCCGCTGCCCTAGAACCCTTTGTGCCTTTGCAATTTTTGTTTTCAGTTGCGCGTTGTTGAGTTTGTGTCTGTGGTCGAGTCTTGTTGCTGGTTTTAGAGTCGTGTTTTTGGTTTTTAGTCAACGCTCCGTGCTGTTTTGATCACGCCGCTATCCCATCGCCACCATCTCCACCAACAAGTCGAGCCACCACATTACTCGATTTGCCACCACGAGCCACCTTGTGTTACTTTCCGCCACGCCAACCCTAGATAGGTCGCAAGCCGCCTTGTATCAATTGCCCTGCCACCACTGCCATCCTTGTTCATCTCGCAATCCTATTGCTTGCAATACCTTAAAGAGGTCAATTTCTGCAAGAGTTGCTTGAAAAAAAAACCCTAACTCGACAGGGTTCAGTAAAATGGCCATTACTTTCTCATACGGACTCGGAATCAGGCAAAACAAATTTTCACGGACATCTACAGAAAAAGTTACATCCGTTGCTCCGCCGCTTCGCCAAGTTTTGCCAAAAAAATTTCCCAAATTCGGCTCGGAAGATTGAGTATTCAAGCCGCGAAGTTTCCGCACGCTTTTCAGAGAATGTGCTTGATTTTCTATAGGCCACATTTTGCATCCGTTTGAGCTGAAAATTTCTGTGGTTTTTGCTTGTGTGCTCCTAGTTCAGAAAAAAATATCAGAAAATACGAAAAAAAATTCGTGATCCCTACTAGTGCTAAAAGACAAAAAAGATGAGCACATAGAGAACACCCAGATCATTGTGCTATTTGCTGTGTCTTTCTCTGATCATCCTTTTTAGCTTTGTTTCAGCTGTTGTGCTAGGACTAGGGACACGTGATAGACCAGCAACTGTGATTCATACTTTGGACATTTATTTAGCTTTGCTCATCTGATTACAGTTATTGCTAATCCTTGCTACCATATTGTGCCTTCCAAGCTCCACCTCTTTTGATCTGAACAGGTTCACTCTTGCAATCATCCCACGCTTCCACGATTGTTCCTCCTTGCTGCGTTGGTAAGAACATTTGTAAGAGCGTGGTAAGACGCTTGAGTGTGTGTGATTCCACCTTCCACAACCTAGTACTTGATAGGGATAATATTTGTTGTCCTTTGTTTTCTACTAACCATGTCAGGTGATGGCTCTCCATCGGATTTTAAGGATTGTGTGTCCAAGGAAGAACTCAACAAAGCCTTGCAGGATCATACTAGGCTATTGACAGACATTAGAACAAGCATTGCTAACCTCATCACGCGAGTCAACGACCTTGAGTTGCGACAGCCACCACAGGATGATGACCATTCACATGATGATGATGATGATACTAATGATGGTGACCAAGAAGATGGTGAGGTTTTTGTTGGGCAAGATGCGCGTGCTGAGCAACGTCCTCATGCTGAACAATTACGTCATGGCCAACAACAACGTCGTCAAGGTAATGGAGGTAATAATATTAATCGCATCGGTCGCGATGATCCTTATTCTAAGATTAAGTTTTCAATGCCTCCTTTTGATGGTGCATATGATGCTGATGCTTATTTGAATTGGGAAATGACGGTTGATCAAAAGTATAGTTCTCATATGGTTCCTGAAATGCATAGAGTTAGACTAGCCACTTGTGAGTTCACGAATTATGCTATTATTTGGTGGAATGGTCTAGTTTCTAGTGGCTTAGAACCTGAATCATGGCCTAGACTAAAGCGTGCCATGCGCAATAGATTTATTCCTCCTGATTATACACGTGAATTGAAAAAGAAATTACAGCGCTTAAATCAAGGTTCTAAATCTGTGCATGATTACTATCAAGAGCTTCAAATTGCTATGCTTCGTTGTAGTATACAAGAGGATGATGAGGATACCATGATTCGTTTTTACTCCGGGTTGAGACGTGCAATTCAGGACCTTGTTGATTATAAAGATTACAATACTACCAATAGGTTGTTCCATTTTGCTATCTTGGCAGAAAAAGAACTGCAGGGTCGACAACAGGTGCAGAAATTGCGGAACAATTTTGGGAGTACATCTACTTCACGAGTACCACCGGGACAAGCAACAACATTCCCTTCTACATCTACACAATCTGCTGCCCCCTCCTCCAACACTCGGGCGCGTTCAGCAAGAGCACCACAACCATCACATGAGGTGAGTAAATCTACTGTTTCGCAGGATCCAATGCCACGCTCTTCTTCAGGTGCAGCTACCACGGGTCGTACAACGGGCATTGTGTGCCGTCGCTGCCAAGGTATTGGCCACGTCATGAAGGATTGCCCAAGCCAGCGAGCATACTCCACAACAGCAGATGGTGGATATGTTAGTCATAGTGATGTCAAGGAAGAATATGCATTTGAAGCTAATCTTGCAGTCGATCATGACATGGATAGTGAGGGGGAGGAGATTAGTGGTACCGCTGCCACGGAGAGTTATGCAGCACGCACCTTTATTGTGAAGCGAGTTTTGAGTTCTCAAATGGGGCAAGCGGAGCAGCTACAACGCCATAATCTATTCCAGACATTCCTCATTGTCAAAGATGCACGTGTTCGTACCATAATTGATGGCGGGAGTTGCAACAACCTCTTGAGCTCTGATCTTGTGAAGAATCTTTCCTTGCCAACAAGTGCACATCCTCATCCATACTACATTCAGTGGTTCAATAACAGCGGTAAGGTTAAGGTAACACAATCTGCGAGAGTACATTTTTCTATTGGTTCCTACCATGATTGTGCTGATTTTGATGTAGTGCCTATGCAAGCATGTTCACTTTTGTTAGGCCGTCCTTAGAAATTTGATACCGATGCTACACACCATGGTAGAAGTAATAAATACTCTCTCATGCACAAGGGAAAGAAAATCTCTTTGCTTCCTTTGACACCTGCTGAAATTGTGCAATGTGATAAATCTTTAGCTGAAAAAGAAAAGAAAGAACGTGTTTTGGAATCTGAAAATCAGCAAGTAGCTCAATCTGTTTTTCCACCTAAGAAAGAGAAGAACACACCTAGGTCCGAAGGCATTAAGTTAAAGGGTGGTGTTATGCTTGCTACTAAATCTGACCTTGCTGAAATTCAAGATAATGATACTTTGTGCTATGCTTTCGTATGCAAAGAGGTTTTATTTTCAATTGATGATATACCTAGCTCTTTGCCTGCTGCTGTCACTAACCTTTTGCAGGAATATAAGGATGTCTTTCCAGCTGAGATACCCCTAGGCTACCACCATTGAGAGGGATAGAGCACCAAATAGATTTGATCCCGGGAGCGACTTTGCCAAGCCGCGCTGCATATAGGACCAATCCGGAGGAGACTAAGGAAATTCAGCGACAGGTCCAAGACCTTTTGGACCGTGGGTACATACGAGAGAGCCTTAGTCCTTGTGTTGTTCCTGTTCTTTTGGTTCCTAAGAAAGATGGTACATGGCACATGTGTGTTGATTGTAGAGCCATTAATAATATCACAATAAGGTATCATCACCCTATTCCTAGGCTCGACGACATGCTTGATGAGTTGAGTGGTTCTATTATTTTCACAAAGATTGACTTGCGTAGTGGTTACCACCAAATAAGAATGAAATTGGGAGATGAATGAAAAACTGCTTTCAAAACTAAGTTTGGTTTATATGAGTGGTTAGTGATGCCTTTTGGTTTAACTAATGCACCTAGCACTTTTATGAGATTGATGAATGAGGTTTTACGTGCTTTCATACGAAGATTTGTGGTGGTGTACTTTGATGATATTTTGATCTATAGCAAGTCACATGAAGAACACATTGATCATCTACGTGCTGTTTTTACTGCTTTGAGAGAGGCACGTTTGTTTGCTAACCTTGACAAGTGCACCTTTTGCACGAATAGAGTTGCTTTTCTTGGCTATGTTGTTACTCCACAGGGAATTGAAGTGGATGAAGCTAAAATTGAACCCATCAAGAGCTGGCCGACCCCTGGGACTATCACACAGGTGAGAAGCTTTCATGGCCTTGCAGGTTTCTATCGGTGTTTTGTGAGAGATTTCAGCACCATTGCTGCCCCACTCAATGAGTTGACAAAGAAGGGCGTTCCGTTCCAATGGGGGCCAGCACAAGAACAAGCTTTTAATACGCTGAAAGATAAGCTTACGCATGCACCTCTACTCCAACTTCTGGACTTTGGTAAGACTTTTGAGTTAGAATGTGATGCTAGCGGCATTGAAATTGGAGGAGTGCTACTACAAGGAGGTAAACCCGTTGCTTATTTTAGTGAGAAATTGAATGGGCCATCTCTTAATTATTCGACTTATGATAAGGAGTAGTATGCTTTAGTGCGAGTTTTAGAAACATGGCAATATTATCTTTGGCCTAAGGAGTTTATTATTCATTCTGATCATGAAGCTTTGAAACATATTAGAAGCTAAGCCAAACTGAACAAACGTCATGCTAAATGGGTTGAATTTATAGAGTCTTTTCCTTATATCATTAAACACAAGAAAGGTAAAGACAATGTCATTGCAGATGCGTTATCTAGACGTTATACCATGTTGTCCCAACTCGATCATAAGATTTTTGGTTTAGAAACAATTAAAGGATTATATGCTACTGATTTGGACTTTAAAGATGCTTTTGAACATTGTAAAGAAGGAAGAACTTGGAATAAATATGTGCTGAATGATGGATTACTATACCGTGCTAATAGGCTATGCATCCCAGCTAGCTCTATTCGCCTATTATTCTTGCAGGAAGCGCATGGAGGTGGTTTGATGGGACATTTTGGAGTGAAGAAGACCGAGGATGTACTGGCTACTCACTTCTTTTGGCCTAAGATGAGGCACGACGTCGAGCGCTACGTGGCACGCTGCACTACTTGTAATAAAGCTAAGTCTCGCTTGAACCCACATGGACTTTATATGCCTCTTCCTGTTCCTAGTGTTCCTTGGGAGGATATTTCTATGGATTTTGTTTTACGATTGCCTAGGACCAAGAGGGGGAGGGATAGTATATTTGTTGTTGTGGATCATTTTTCAAAAATGGCACATTTTATACTTTGTCACAAGAGCGATGATGCTACAAACATAGCTGATTTGTTTTTCAGGGAAATCATTCGCTTGCATGGAGTGCCTAACACCATTGTTTCGGATCGTGATGCAAAATTTTTGAGCCACTTTTGGAGGACACTTTGGAATAAACTTGGGACAAAGCTGCTATTTTCGACGACATGTCACCCTCAAACCGACGGACAAACAGAGGTTGTGAACCGCACATTATCCACCATGTTATGGGCTATTTTGAAGAAAAATTTGAGGATGTGGGAAGAGTGTCTACCCCATATTGAGTTCGCTTACAACAGATCAGTTCACTCCACCACCAAGGTAAGTCTGTTTCAGGTAGTGTATGGTTTTAACCCCTGTGCCCCTATTGATTTACTTCCTTTACCAACATCCGAGAAATTGAATTTTGATGCTAAGACACGTGCTGATTTGATTCTGAAAATGCATGAGTTGACTAAGCAAAATATTGAAAAGATGAATGAGAAGTATAGAACTTATGGTAGCCAAGGTCGAAAACATATTACTTTTGAAATTGATGATCTTGTGTGGTTATATTTGCGCAAAGATAGGTTTCCTGATTTGAGAAAGTCTAAATTGCTGCCTCGAGCTGATGGTCCTTTTAAAATTGTGGAAAAGATCAATGATAATGCATATAAGCTTGAGTTGCCTGCATATTATGGGGTTAGTCTCACATTTAACATTTCAGATTTAAAGCCTTACTTGGGAGAAGAAGATGAAATTGCGTCGAGGATGACTCCAATTCAAGAGGGGGAGGATGATGAGGACATCACTCTTTCGGATACACACACACCGAGTATTCCTCTAACAATAGGTCCATTGACACAAGCTCGTGCACGTCAACTAAATCATGAGGTGAGCTCGTTCCTTAGTGTTCCTTTATATTTTGATGAGGATGGGATGCTACTGAATAATTGTGATGTATTGTTACTTAGGAACACGGGAGAAGAACAGCAAGGGTGCCCAAGCCAAGGTGGAGGTCCAATCCAGTTCGAGTTCGTTTCGGAGTCCAAGACCAGTCTGCACTAAAATCATCGCCCAGGACGCATACGGACTCCTTTTTCGACGTTCTACACATGGTTGGAAAGCTAAGGAGATAAGCTTTCCAACGGAACTGGTCCCATGTCTAAATTCTTTCTGAGTCAACAGGAATCGTCAAAACAAGGCGACGTCCAGAATCTAACAGGGTGCTGCGCCACCATCTTTTGGGCCGATGGGCCGTGTAACGTGTTGGAGTCCATTAGGGACACGTCCAGGGGTCCTTGGTCGACCCTAGTCTTTTATATACAGTAGCCGCCGCCCTAATTAGGGTTGGGTTTTGCTTAGATATTGATCTACACACAGTTGTGAGATTTTCGCTCTTGTTCCGGACCGACTAGGCCGCCGCAAGTGTTTGTGGAACCCCGACTTCGAGTGCTTGAATTCAATTCGCAATATTTCAGATTGCATCTTCTACGTTCTTGCTTGTGTTCTCAGTACGCTTGCAGGGATTGAGCCTTCTTGGCGAGGTCAACCGCGCGACACGGTTGATAACCATCGGAGCTGTGGTGTAGTGATTGCAAGGGAGACGATCTGTTCGGGTCGAAGCCTTTGGATCATCAACGTTGACTTCTCCACCCACCGACTTATCGCTACCTATCGGAAGATCAGGCTAACATTACTCATCAGAAGGGACACAGGGATTCCGTTTGATGGCATACCTTCGGCGGTAGAGCATGGGACGACGGTCGATGATGAGAAGGACGGCAATAGCTCATAGGAGTGTGTCAGAGAAGGGGCTCCAACGGTCTAAACTCAAAGGCAACGACACCAGCGCACATGGCAGGCGATGGAGAAGCTTGTGGGCGGGTTGGCTACGGCAAAAGGCGGCGGGTTTCAGCCGGTGGCGAGCTCAGCCGAGCAACAATCATGGAGGCCGGTGGAAGCTAGGGTTGCAAAAATAGATGGGAAAAAGAGAGGGGGTCGGACATTTATATAGGTGGGGGAAGAGATAGACGTGGAGAGAAGCTCGGATTAGGCGGGTTCGGTTGAGATTTGGGCTCGGGGAGTGCGGCGGCGCTCGCTTCCGATGCGGACTCGGCGGAGGTGTCTAGCTCGGGGATGAATCCGACGTGCAGGGCCCATGTGTCGGCAATGTTGGGGAGAAGACGGCTTTCACCGGGGTGCCAACAAAGAGGCGGGAGCACCGATGGCTGGGCCGAAGTCTTCGGTCGGCCCAGGCGGGAGGCAGGGGTAAGGGGAGGGAGCATGGGCTCGGCCCAAAGAGAGAAAGGAAGGATGGGCTGCCCAAAAAATGAAGAAAAAGAGAAAGAGAGAAGATTAGGCCCAAGGAAGAGAAAAGAGATTTTCAAAAATTGAGCTAATGCATTTGTTCTCAACATTTTTTCACTTTTCAAAAATTCAAACAGCACGCCTCGAGGTTTTCAAAAATTCAAACAGCACGCCTCGAGGTTTTCAAAAATTATTTTCCATATAATAAAAACCTAATGCAACTATTCTCAGCATGAATGCAACACAAAAATATAACCTAGGGCAAAATTCAATTTACTTTAGAAAGTAGGTTTTAACCTATTCAATTTATTTCAAACCCTAATTAAAATCTAGCAAAATTTTAGGGAATTAGAAAATTAAAAACCAGGGTGTTACAAACCTACCCCTTAAAATGAATCTCGCCCTCGAGATTCAGAAGGATCGGAGAAGAGCTGTGGAAACTCGACTTTCAGATCTGCTTCTCTTTCCCATGTCACTTCTTCTTCGGAATGATGTCTCCATTGCACCTTGCACATACAGATGAATCCTCTTGTTTCTAGTGACTCGTTCTAACAACTATAGAATCTTGACAGGATGCTCCATGTATGTGAGATCCTCTCCAACTTCAATTTCTTTTAGGAGCATTTGCTCTTTAGAAACTCATAGGTATTTCTTCAACTGTGAGACGTGGAAAACATCATGAACTCTGCTAGCTGAGGCGGTAGCTCCAATTGATACGCTACTCCTCCTTATTTTTTCAACACCTTAAAAGGTCTGATAAATCTAGGTGCAAGTTTTCCTTTGACTTTAAATCTGCGAAAACCTCTGATCGGTGAAACTTGAAGGTATATGAAATCACCTACCTTAAGAGTCAACTCACGACATCAATGATCAGCATAACTCTTTTTGTCATGATTGAGTTGTTCTTAGATTTTCCCTGATCTATTGTACTTATCTTTCTGCATCTCTTAAAATTTCTGGGACAAACACTTGGCTTTCACCAGTCTTATTCTAGAACAACGGTGTTCTACATTTTCTTCTGTATAGGGCTTCAAACGGTGACATCTTCAAACTAGCCTGATAGTTATTGTTGTAGGAGAACTCTGCATAGGGGAGATTTTTATCCCAACTAGTCTTGTTTTCAAAGCACATGCTCACAACATATCCTCTAAAATTTGATACTCTCTCAGTTTGACCATCGGTCTGTGGATGATATGCTGAACTGAAGTTTAACCGAGTATCCAATGACTCATGTAGTTTTTGCCAAAACCTAGAGGTAAACTGTTTCCTTTATCAGACACTATCCCATTGGGTACTCCATGCAAACACAATTTTGGCAATATACAACTCAAGGAGTCTAGGCCCGGTGTATGCAGTCTTGACTGGGATGAAATGAGCAACCTTTGTCAAACGATCCACTATAACCCAAATAGAATCATATCCAGATTGAGTTCAAGGCAATCCAATGACAAAATCCATACTAATTTCCTCCCATTTCCACTCTAGTATCTTCAAAGGTTGAAGCAATCCAGCGGGTCTCTGATATTCAGCTTTGGCTCTCCGACATATATCACATATTGCTACATACTCGGTAATTTCTCTTTTCATACCATACCATCAATATCGATCCTTAAGGTCTTGATACATCTTGGTGCTTCCAGGATCAATAGAATATGCAGACTCATGTGCTTCTCGAAGGATAGTTTTCGTGATAGATTTGATGTCCGAAACACAGATTTGTTTCTCAAACCACACGGTTTCGATCTCATCCTTGGTAAAAACTGGGGCTTTACCCTCCTTAATCTGTTGCTTGATTTTGAAGATCTTCTCATCCTTGAGTTGCCCTTTACGAATTTCTTCTTCCAAAGTAGAATCAACTTTCATTACCACAGCTTCTGCGTTGTTTACTAATTAGAGATTGAGCTTTTCAAACTCTTTGCATAAGCCAGGTCGCCTATCTTGCATGGTCATTAGACTGAGATGAGCCTTTCTACTCAAAGCATCAGCAACTACATTCGCCTTTCTGGTATGATAGTTAATTCCCAAGTCATAATCCTTGATAAACTCTAACCATATACACTGCCTGAGGCTGAGATCTGGCTGTGAAAATATACTTCAAACTCTTATGTTCTGAATAGATCTCACATTTCTTTCCAATCAAGTAGTGCATCCAAATCTTGAGTGCATGAACTACGGCGGCTAACTCCAAATCATATGTCGGGTAGTGTTCCTCATGCTTCCTCAATTATATTGATGCATAGGCTACAATGTGACCTTCTTGCATAAGAACACATCCTAATCCTTGGCGAGAGACGTCACAATATATGGAGAATGGCTTCTGTGTATCTCGCATAACCAGTAATCTTTTCTTCAACTCTTCAAAACTTGCCTCACAAGCAGGGGTCTATTTAAATGTTTTACCGTTCTCAAGTAACTGGGTGATAGGCTTTGCAATTTTGGAGAAACCTTCTATGAAATGATAGTAGTAACCAGCTAATCCAAGGAAACTATGGATCTCAGAGAAATTCTTAGGAGACTTCCAATTCAAAACGTCCTCTACCTTACTTGGATCAACTGCTATTTCTCTGGCGGAGATGAAATGACCGAGGAAAGAAACTTGGTCTAGCCAAAACTCACATTTGCTCAGCTTAGCATACAACTGAATGTCCATAAGTCTTTGTAGAACCAACCTCAGATAATCTACGTGTTCCTCTTCATCCTTTGAGAAAATTAGGATGTCATCTATAAAGATTACCACGAACGTATCCAAATATTCCATGAATATCTTGTTCATCAAATACATGAAGTAGGCAGGGGCATTGGTCAATCTGAAAGACATGACCGTATACTCGTATAATCCATAACGAGTAACGAAAGCAGTCTTAGGAATGTCAGATGCTCAAATCTTCAACTGATGATAACCTGAGCGAAGATTGATCTTGGAGAATACACACGCTCCTCTAAGCTGATCAAACAAGTCATCGATGCTGGGAAGAGGGTATTTATTCTTGATCGTCACCTCATTGAAGGCTCGATAACCTCTACACTTCTTTTGGGTACCGTCCTTCTTGTGTACGAATATTACTGGTGCACCCCATGGTGACGAACTAGGTCGATATAACCTTTGTCTAACAACTCTTGCAATTGTTCCTTAAGTTTTGCTAGCTGATTAGCAGCCATTCTATACGACCGTTTAGATATAGGAGCCGTACCAGGTACTAGTTCTATAACAAACTCGATGTCACGATTAGGTGGCATACCTGGCAAATCTTCTGGAAAAACATCTGGATACTCGCAAATAACAGGAATGCTCTCGATTGGGGTTCCATCAGCTTGATTGATTGTTCCTCTTATTGCTGGTGGTACTTCTGCAACATATTCCACTTCATCTCCTTCTTTAGAAGTCAAACGAACAGCTTTTCTCACCTAGTCAATAATTCCATTGAATTTTCCTAATCAATCTATTCCTAGAATGACATCTATCCCTTCTGATTCCAAAACGATAAGGTTTGCCGAAAATTCTACCCCCCCTTATTCTAATACTAAGGTTAGGACATACATGCCTTGCTTTCATTTCTCCACCTGGGGAGCTAACAACCATTCTATGCTTCAAAAGAGTTATAGGTAGAGTGTATCTTGCCACATACTTGGTTGATATAAATGAATGTGATGCTCCATACTCAAATAATACAGTAACGGAGTTGGAGTTGATGAGAAACATACCGATCACGACATCAGTTGCATCTTGAGCTTCATCAACTGCCACCTAGTTCACACGGCCTCTAGCAATGTTCTGCATCGAATGATTCTAGGGTTGACTCCGATTGTTGTTCTGCTGCTGGTTTCAACCTTGGGCGGGTGGTTGACTTAGACATTTCTAAGGACACTGATAGGCAAGTGTTCTTCCACTCCACAATGGAAACAAGGTTTGCCTTTGGTTGAAACTTGAGTGTTGTTACCGACGTTGTTGTTCCTTTGAGAGGTCTAAATTGAAGTGCGGGGCACCTGGAGATTGGAGCGCGGGTACTGTCCCGCATTCTTGGATGAGTTCTGATTTGTAGCCTGTGTTTTGGGTTGGTTGTTCTGCTGACCAGAATGATTCATAGATCCTGACTAAGACGAGTCATAACGGGGCCTGGTGTTGCTGCTTAATTGACCTGGACGGTCCATCTTATGCTTGTGCTCAATAATGTTTCTCTTGTGCTCCAAGATGATAGCGCAATCAACAAGGGCCTGAAAATTCTTGATATCACGAGAAGCTAGAGAATACTGCAGTCCATCATTCAGACCTTCTAACAAACAGTCTTGCTTCTTCTCATCAGTCTCCACATCTTCTGGTGCATAGCGGGACAACTGAGTGAATTTAGTGACATACTCACTCACAGTTATTCCTCTTTGCTTGAGTGATAGGAATTCCTTTCTTTTCATTTTGATTGATCCTTGGGGAACATGATGAGCGCGGAAAGCAATCTTGAACTCTTGCCACTTGATGCTATCAGGTTCTTCATGAGCAGAGACATAGGCATCACACCAGTCTACGGCAGGCCCCATCAATTGGTGTGAAGCGAACAAAACCTTCTCCCTGGTGTTGCACTGGGCGACTGAAAATTTCTTCAAGATGACCTTGAGCCAGCCATCAGCGTCCATTGGTTCAATAGCATAGGAGAAGGTAGGTGGCTTAGTCCTTTGAAACTCCCCGAGCTTGTCACGGGGTTGCTGTGGTGGTGCAGGGGCGGCGGCGAGGTGATTCTGCTATGGGCCATTGTGTGGGCCACTCCTTGAATAATCTGAGCTTGCACTGCCACAAACTGCTCGAGGGAAGGTTGCGGCGGTGGAGGGGAATTGTCATTGTCTTTTCCATCACAAGCATTGCCATTAGCATTGGCACGGTTCCTTAGGTTCACCATCTGACATAGGTGCAGGAAGATGAGGAAACAAGGAAATAGACAGAACAACAGAAGTAAGAACGGACAGAAAAAAGGACAGAGATAGACTCCCAAATGAATTATTAAAATGATGCATCTGTGAAGAAGCTCTTCACAATACATCACCCACTCAAACAAAGATCCAAATCATTACAAAGCACACAACCAACTCAACTCCCTAACTAACACGCTATTCTAATGACTCTAAATATCTTAAGGTAACCTCCTAAACAAACTCATAACTCTACCAACATCTCAAGGTGCTGGTGCTGGACAACGATGGACTGAAAATGGCGTGGGGAGCGTGGAGTCTCTTCCTCAGACTCGGAGTCAGAAGAAGAAGTCTCCCAACAATCCGGGTGATGACGCTTCTTATTGTGTAGCTCACTCTACGCCTAAGCTAGCTTGCCTTTGACATACTGCAACTCCTCGGTGGTATGATCCAACTCACAGCTCAGCTCTAAAGCCAGGGCGGTCTGCTCTCCAAGCCTGGTAATGCCTTCTGCTATGACAGGTGTGGCGGTAATGTCGGTGTAGCCACTGACACACTGAGGGTAATGGTTGAACTGAGTGAAGATCAGATCGTCATTGTGACAGTGACAAAGGACCAAAAGGTATTAGCATGCAGCGTCATGAATTCCAGCCTCAAAGGTAGCTCTCGGTGAGATAGCGTAATGGTTGCTCATCACTTAGTAGGCTCCATGCTCTGGTAGTGAGCCGTAGATCACTACTTCAACTTTCCACTCAGGAGGAGCATTGGCATACTCAGTCTTTACTCCTGCATATTCAGGTGCCTTCTCGGATCCCAGATTGTGAAGTATCTCCCAAAGCTTGGCAAGGAAACATCCTCCGCGGCGTCCATCGAAGCGATAGACAAAGCTCCAACGCTGAACACAAGGTGGTTGCGGTCTTGCAAAAGCCATAGCTCAGGTCGAGGTCAACGGTAGAGTAGGGACACGACCACCAATGCTTTTGCGTGCAGTCTGACGGGTCCAGGCCATCTATAACATTTTGAAAAGGACAGGGAGAGTTAGTAATAGGGTTTAAACAGAATAAGTCAAGAAAAGCACAGAAAAGCCAAGGCAGAGTTTTTCGAAAATAGTTTTCTTAACAAAAATAATCTTTAAGACGCGACCACTTTAACTAGGCTCGCATCCTACAGTCAACATAGCTCTGATACCACCTCTGTCACACCCGGTTTTATAAAGGGATAAAACCAGATGCAAACCACAAGTATGCCAGGATCAAGTTTCATACATGAAGCGACTTCATCAGTGTATCACACACAGTACCATTATTATAATATTTAACTTAAACAAAAAGATAGACCTCAAGGTCTTTAACTAAAACACACAAACTAAACACAGCGAAGCTCTAATCTTCCACAGGTAATTGATCGAGGGATCCACCAGGCTAGCAATCTTCGTCTTCATTGATGTAGAAGTCTGGCTCTCCTTCAATGTCTCCATTGTCCGAGCAGCGGTTTGATGCACATTTGGACAAAAATAGCAAGTGCGAGTACATGTTGTACTCTGCAAGTGTGAGAATATATGACATGCAAGCTTGATTAAAGGAATAGGCTATAACAGGTAAATATACATAAATACCAACTATGCCATCGTAAAAGAGTTATAAAAGCATCATATTTAACTATGTGATTCATCACTAGACTTCCAACTCCTATTAATATCTCCACTTGTTTCCTAACTACCAGAAATCCACATCAAGTTCCGAAACCAACCAACTTGATACCCATCATAGGTAACCAAGAACCATCTACTGGCATTTACCCTTCACAAGTAACCAACCAAAATAACTAATCACATCAGGATCCAAGTCTCTCATGACAGTGAGCACGGCTGATATATCAGATTGTACACTGTGCAGAGGTTGTTCAGCTTTCCCCACGAGTCGTGATTTCCTTGTTACCGTGCCGGCCAAGCACTTTACACAAGCCAATGGTGTGTCTCTCGGAGATCACTACAAGACTGTTACAAAGCATCATCCCAGCAAGAATAAGCCTGCTAAGGTTTCACCGTCGTTAAAGTGGAGTCACACTACCCAGAAGCCCCTTCATGCGCGTTGTAGCTCCAGAAAGAATCATTCTCCCCTTCCACTACACCACTAGTGGCTCATTCTATGCTGAGGATCTGCAAATTACTAAGCCAGGCTATACCCATATAAGCCTCGTGGTTGGACGTTACTTCTTTGGTTGTCGCTCCACAAACCGGTCCTTAGGATACCGAGCAGTCACTACCACCCACCATCATGTTTCACACACCTGTGCTTCACGCACCATCATCAAACAACCTTCTGCTCAATATCCCTATGTTCCATGTTTCTACGACCATTACCATAATTCCCATCTCATCGTTGTATAGTTCATTAGTCATGTTTAACTGACAACCCATCCATACCCTTGTGCAAAGCTAAGCATAAACTACCAATAACCCACTATTAACAGCTAAGGCGACAAGGATAATATGGAATAGGGTACTAAAAGTAAATAGGATACAATATTGACAGCATGCATGTTTGAAATAAAGAACGCATTTGAAAAACTGAGACCAAAATGTTTAAGGACACTTGCCTCTTCCAACTTGCTGCTCAGACTCTTCAAAGGTGTAGTCCTGAAGATTCTCGAACTACTCCTCGACTGCTCTTGAAACAAACCAAAAAAATACACAATAAAACCAACTAAGAACATTCACCAACAATAGCTAACATCTATGAAAAGGGTACTTAAAGATAGTACACGCTGCTACGAATATGTGAGCGTAAAAATCACCTAAATTGGAGCTGGAATGAGAAAGTTATGCTAAAAATAAGTTTTAAATTAAATCTAAAAATAGAAAAGGACCTATTTTGAATTAAATAGAATGTATAGGGGCCTTTTTGTAAAAATAGAGGAAGCTAATTGTAATCAAGGAAAAGTTTAAGTTCTAAATTGTAAAAATACGTGAGCTTTTTGGTAAATTCAAAAAAAGTCTTTATTACAAAATTGCCATTATTCCCGAATTAAAGTAAAAAGAAAAATGACTGGGTAAAGGCTTCGATAACGTGGTAGTGACTAGGCTTGATGCATGGGCTTAGGTGCTGAGGTGGCCGGTTAACATGGCATGATGACGAGGCAAAACATGCTGACTGGGATTATGAGGCCACGTGTCAAAACATGATTAGCTCGGGCGAAGGGGTATTCGGGTTCTAATTTGGGCTATCCATCTCGGATCCGACAGCCAATAGAGAGAGGGGCAGCCGATGTAGAGAGGCCGACGGTGGAACGGCTTGGCCACGGTGGCCCACGGGCATAGGAAGCGACGACGAGCAACGGACGAGGAAGGAGGGGACACGGTGATTCCGTTTGATGGCATAGCTTCGGTGGCAGAGCACGGGATGACGGTCGGAGACTATATGAACTAAAACATTTGACCAATAATTTGACTTCTAATGGTTGCATGCACTACAACAAATCAGCCTTGTAGAGATAGAAATAAAACATGATGTATTATCTATGCATACCGAGGGGGTCCAGCAGAATGTCATATGTTAATTCTAAACAAAACAGTGGACACAAACAAATTATAATATGACACACAGAACATAACTATAAGATCATTTAGCCAGCATGAGAATTCCCACTTGTAGAGGCGCTTGAGTTTTTGGAACTCATGGCATAGTGTGCATCATAACCTGGAAGATCATTCAGATAGCCTGAGGTTTCCTGCTAGAGAAAAGACTTGAACTTTGGGGCCTTCCATCATAGTGTGCCTCAAAGGACACCACTTGAACAAAAAACAATCAATCTGGATTTTTTTTGGACATTGAAAACTTCAAACATAAGCTATATAAGTAGTGTGCCTCTAATCATGATGTTGCATAAACTTATGCATACTTCATGCATTGTAGGTAAGGAAGAAAATAAGCTAGTAGACGTATACAAAGTCTGTACATGTGAATAAATTTCCTTTTATGCCCTGACATGGGATGGACCAATATTATCTTATCTTGTGCTATCCCAGGTAGTAACTAGGAGCCAATATTTTCTATGTAAATTTACAGCAGGAAACCTGGGATGATTTCTGTCCAATCCAAAGACTAAATGTAAACACTGGTCTATTGCCATGCTGAACTGCATATGACCCATTTGGATATCAGAAAATGCTATTGCCACACTGCCAAAATGAGCCAAAACAGGGGGCTGTCTGCAAAATGTTAGAACCCTAATTCTAGGCTGAGATCCTTGTGCACTAGATTCTGATTTGTGCACTATACGGACATTGAAGATATTTAGGATGATAATCTATTTGATTTTCCTAACACTGTAGTGAATGTACCTCTTACCATTTGTCTCTGAATTGTAAATGCAGCTGATATAGTATTATGGGTGCAGTGTCACGTGCTCAAATATCTGCAATGGCTGTATAGTGCAAATATCTGCAAGGTTATTCTATATCGGAAATTGCCGGTTGGGTTAGTCCAACCAAGAAAGAAATGGGATTCTTTGGGCATTGCTTGGGCCGACTTCAGTCTGGCTATCTCTAAAGATCTATCACTGCACACTTGAGAGATCTCTGTCTCCAGCCAATCAAAGCGTCTATAGCAGCTCCGCCGCTTTCTTTTTATGAAGCGGCTTTCCACTATGCTATTTTTTTAGAAGCCGGGAAGTTTTCATCCAAAATTCATGTTGCAGTTTTTTAAAATAACTAAAAAGGAAGTGCAAATCAGATACCTGCAGTTTGTCAACCAATGCAAAAAAAAAGCTAATAATATTATATAATCCACACAGCCATTATTTCCAAGGAAATAATATTATATAATCCATTGATGAATGCTGACTCTTTACTTTTAACACAAAAAAATAATCTAGCAACAGCCCGTTCTGTAACTCTTGGAGGACACAAGCATACTCGATAATCCATAACAATAAGTTGAGTAGAAAGCAATTGATACTAACCTTTACATGGCCATATAAGAATACATAGTGTATACAGTATAGCAAAACAAATTACCCATTGCTGGTTCTTGCTCCTTCAGCCAGTCTTTGTATGTATTGATTGTTTCCTCTCTAACTGGTTGTTCCCCGGAGCGTTTGATGGGCGATATGCTAACTTTCAGCTCCATTAATTGTTCCTTCGACAATACAAATCGAACCTTCTTCTCGCTCTCACTATCTCTTATCATTCTCTCCACATCATCATGATAGTCTATCAGCGGCAGACTAGCCACCTCACTCCTACCTCTCTTCTTGTAGTACAAAAAGTCCATCGCTACATACCCAAGTTTCTCAATCAATAGGATAAGGTTATAATAGCAGATATCACCCCTATCCACTTCTGTCTGGAAGAATTCTTCTCCTGCAGGTTTCCCCTCACAGTGAAAAACAAAAGTCCTACTGTCACCAGCCATCCTGTCACAAGATCATAAAATTCTGGAGATTAATTAATAATATGATGATAATCACATTTATCAATGAACAAGAATCGTCACAACTGAAAGCAAAATGGAAGGGGTTTTTTTTTGTCTATTCACTTTTGACCACAGAACTTGATAAATAATCATTGAGCTTACTGGCGACGACCTGTGTATCAAAGCGCCAAAATAATACAAAGTTAACAAAAAAACACTAGCAGGTTTCGCACGGGAACAAACTTTTGGAATCAACAGCACACGATGTAGAATTAAGACAACCAGTCATGAAGCATATTGGTAAATTCGATAATAATTGGTCCATATGAATTCATCTTTTGGTCGAGATTGCTAAATAACGGTTCCACTAGATCTGGTTGATTGAGCGAATTTGAGCTATATACAAGCAGGCCATCAACAGTTCCACACATCTCATGTATACAATACAAAACAAAAACCCAGCAGATCAGATTAGAGATGCACCTACTGGTAATGCAAAACCTGGAATGCACATGGTAATCCACATGGTAATCAACATGGCAAAACCTACTGGCAGGCTCACCATTGCTCATCGCCTGCGCGCCGCATCAGTTTTTTTTTTTTTTTTTGACTGAACAGGAGGTCAAGGCCTGCGACGATGGGGCAACCTGCGCCTCCCTCCTGCAGCTGAGCATCTACCAGGGGCGCGCAGGGGTCCTAAGGTCTTCACGTCAAGGTCCAGGAGCATGCTGGTCTCGTCGGAGAACATCCCTGCGGCGATCCGATCCGATCCAGTTTGGTGTCTAGGAGCGACGGCGGCGGATGCTAGGCCGGGCGCGCACGGCGCTGGGTAGGGAGGGAGTGTGACGGAGCTGGGTTGTGATGGAGAGGGACGGTGTGCGGTAGGGCGAGCGGACGGGCCGCGCTGGGAGGCGGGCGGACGGGCAGCAGATGTAGATGGGATTGTGAATGGGTTGCGATGGGATTACCTCTTAGAGTCTCGATGAGGAACGTCTTTGTGGAGAATTGCGGCGAGGACCACGTAACCAGGAGTCCACCGAAGGGGAAATTTGGTTTTTTTCCTGATCTGATAGATGGGTTTATGTACGTGCGGGAGTTTTGATATTTTAGGCAAATGCAATTGTTGTTTTGGAGGGAAATTTTATTTGGTGAGAAATTTTTGGTTGTAAATTTGACCAGTAACTGATAATATTTGGCGGGGAGCTGGGAGGAAAACTTGGTAGATGTTTTTTATTGTATTGAATAATAATCTGTGATGGGGACATACGAAATTGGGTGAGAAAAGCATATGTAAATGGAAAATTTTGTATGAATTTTTCATATGAAACTGGATAACCGGATAAGTTTAATTTTTTTCTAAAATTCAAAGCGTGTAATTTTTTTTACATTAAACAAGCTTACCATAGAGCACAAGCCACAGCCCAGCCCCACAGGGTGCTTGACGAGTTGGCGGCCGGGAGTCGGGCGCTGGTCTGGTCCACGCCTACGGCGACGGCGTCATGGCGTGTTGCTATGTTGGCGCTCACGGGCAGACCACAGCGGGGCACCAGCTAGGACGGTGGACGGGCAATGGCAACACTCCACCAGTCCAGCGGGTGGATGTCTCGATTCGGCTTGGCCTTGATGGAGGAGTTAGCGATGGGGGCAGGCCTCGAGAGGGGGCTAGCCGCTAGCAGCCTAGCAGAGTCGCAGGCGGGGAAAACCTGTCTGTCTCGATTGCTACGCCATAGTGTGAGATCGTCGCGGATGTGGACTAACGGCTCAATTCGGCTCGGAGGATGGCGGCGACGTGCGCGTGCATGCAGCGGGGCGGGATGCGGGCTGCAGCCTGCAGGGGCTGGGGCGTCTGGGCCATGAGTTGATGCTAGCTAAGTTGTGCCGTGTGCAGAGGAAAAGGAGCATGGGGGAGGTTTAATGCAACGATTAAAGAAATTAGATGAACAGGAGATAGTTTCTCGCTCCAAATTTGGCCCACGCTGACTAGAGGTTAATGCAATGATTAAAAAAAATATTGCCACAGGAAAGAAATTGTGGCAATAAACAAACCAATTACCATGAAAAATAAAATGATATCACAACTATTTTGAACCGTGGCAATTTAGTCCCCCTAATGCAACGATTTATTTTTCATTGCAATACATAGCAACATATTGCAACGAATGTTTTTTTGTTGCAATAAAAAGCAAGCTGTTGCAACGAAAGTAAAAAATCTTACAGCACTAGAAATTTGTGGCAATATAATTGACTTATTGCCATGATATTACTAATCGGTGATAATAGAACCTATCTATTGCAACAAATTATGTGTCGTTGCAATATGTTCCGTGGCAAAAGCCTTATTTTCTTGTAGTGGCAACAACCTCTAAGAGATCTAGGAGGCGGCAACTTTCAAGAGTAACAAGTCGATGACGCTTGCTTGAAGAATCACTAGTGTCCCAGTGCTCAAACTCTTCAAATTTATGCATTAGATACTCTCACACCCTAAAAAATGTATCCACTAAGCCAAGAGCGAGAGAGGAGGAAGGAAAGAACTCAAATGAGTTGTAATGAAGTTCTAAAACCCTCCCTTGAACTAGCCAAGCGACTATATATAGGCCACACCCAAAATGTGATAGTTTGTGTTGATTTGATACTTCTGCGACACTGGCGGTCAGACCACTAGCTGTTCAACGGCTATAAAGTCATGATGATTACTTCTAACATAGGCTGGGGGTTAGACCATCAACTCTCTCGGTTAGACCGCGAGTAGGGAACAGAGTGCCAAAACTCTCTATTCCCGGGTGGTCAGACCGCTAGTTAGAGCAGAGGGTCTGAACCCCTATGTTCCTTGGTAGTCAGACTAAGCCATGCCATGGTTAGACCAGGACTGAGGTCCGAACACATCTCAAACATTGTTATACAGCGGTCAGACAACGATATTTGAAAATTAAACAGAACACCCTTTTCTATATAGCGGTTAGACTGGCCGTTCCGGCGGTCAAACCCCCACAACTCAAAAACACTAAAAGGACATCTTTCTTTGGTTTCTCTCAAACTAAATTTTCCACTCTATATGAAATGGAAGTTTGAGCAATTGTGGCACTTTAGATGTCTCAAGTAAACGCACATTAACCCCTCTTAACTGTACGACACTTATCCTATCAATCTGGTTAATTTTCTTCTCTAATCTCCTTTGGCCAGCAAAAAAATGCCCTACAATTATACCTTTGCCTTGAGCTAGCCATTTTCATATTTTTGACACATGCTTCTTTTAGCTTCACAACACCTTTATCACTAACCTTTTCATAACTCAAATATGCATGTTAGTTCACAATTTTTTTATTGTCATTAATTACTTGTCGAATATCTAACTATGGGGTATATGCGCATAACGAATATATCATATACGAACAGGGTATGTACAACACATATTAAGAAGCTTTAGATATCACAGAACCGAATCAGCGGTAGCTGATACACTCGGAATCAAGGAAGTACATATTAGGAAGGTTTCGATTGGTTACCTAACTCGATACGATTAGTACTTAAAACAGATTTATCTACTTAGACGTCAAGGAAGATAACTCCCTATCGACCACGGCTGAATAGGAGTTGGTACCTCACCCCTATATAAGGCAAAAAAGCTGGGGGGAGGAAAGAGGACGAAACACAAGAAAAGAGAGAAAGAGAACTCCAGGCAAGCATCCAAATCCTAGCAGAGAAGATACTCGACAACTTTAGTTTTAGGTTAGATCAGATCTAATATACTCTCTATAATAGATTTAGCCTCATTACTTGTACTCGAGATTATCAATATACGGCAGCAACACCCCCACAGGACGTAGGGTATTACTCCAATCGGAGACCCGAACCTGTATACATCGATTGTCTCGTCTTGTTATTAATCCCTGCACTCAAAGGTACCCAGTCAATTTATGGACACATTGTTAGGAACTAATATTCGACAGTTGGCACGCCAGGTAGGGGCCTTCTTCTGCTTTGCAGGATTAATCATGCCTCGAGCTCACATTTACGTCGGATTCTCCAACGACGGCTTCTACGACCACTTCAAGTCGATGGTGGACAGCTTCGAGTCCCCTCTCGTCGACTTGGAGATCATCTTTGGAATCATGGTTTTCTGTTGGGACAGCTAAGGTGGACTGATCCATACTGGTACCCTCAAATTCGAACCAGTGGATGCATATCGTGAGGTGGGACATCTCGAGTGGGATCCTGCGGAGCCTAATGTTCTCCACTGCGTAGACACCAATAGCGACGAGAGTAGCGACGGTGATTCTAACACTAGCCAGAGCAGCCGAACAGATCGATTCAAGTATATGGCTAGAAGCAACGACCCCCCATCGGCAAACCCAATGGTGATAGATCCAGAGGCCGTAGTCGACCACAACATGGAAATTCCCATAGACCTGGCAATAGCTGTCGCCACCAACGGTACTGGCGCCGAGTTACCACGGGAAACATCCGCGGGTAGAGCCTTGCGTGGACCCAACATGACCCTTCACCAGCGGACTACGGGAGAACAGATATCTCCTGGCCTCTCCTGGCGACTTCCGGTGGGTACGCCTCTACCCATGATGACTCACCGCTCAAGGGAGAAGCTCCCTCTGAACAGTCACCACGAAGCCTCATCGGCTCGACTGCCACCGAGCCTTGGTAACGACGTGTTTAATACTCCAAACGCTAACATACGAGGAGCGCATCTAATCCTTCGATCCCTTCTAGAGTTAGATCCGGCGAATCCACTAACTCCTATGGTCAATCAAGTCAAGACCCTACTTGATGCAGCTCTGATCCTCGTTGCTCAAGCAAATAAACCCAGCAATTCCAGGCCCCCCAGTCGGTATGGTCCTGGCTCGACGAGCCACGGGCGGGAACGCTCTCGAGTAGGGGGATCTCATACGGGAAGCTCAGGTGGTCGAGCCCGAACACAACAATGTGAGCCAAACTGTAGCCGCCCCGTCTGTAGGCGCGGAAATCAAGAAGACCTGAGAAATCATATTCCTCGCCATCAGCATGATCTACTGACGATGATCAAAAACCACCGTGAAGATGATCGCCACTACTATGATCGCAAATCTACAGGACGGGATGGTCGACATGACTCCCCTGCTCAAAGAGGCAGGCGTGACAGTCCCCCACCACCTCCTCCTGATGTGTTCAACAGAGGCTGTGAGGCTTTCGTACACGAGAAGTTCAAAGCAGGCCCGATCCATAAATATGATGGGAAAATCAATCCCAACGAGTGGTTACAGATCTACACCACTATTATTCGAGCAACCGGTGGTGACAATCGAGTAATGGCCAATTACCTGTTAACCGCCCTTGATGGACCCGCAAGGTCCTGGTTGCTAAACTTGTCGTCCAACTCAATTAGTTCATGGCAGAACTTAAGGCTCAATTTATAGCCAATTTCCAAGGCACATTCGAGCGCCGAGGAATGGAGAATGATCTCCACTAGCTACACCAAGGCGACAATGAATCTCTTCGAGATTTTATCTACCAATTCAGCAACAAGTGTAACACGATTTTGGACATCTCTGATGAGTTGGTAATCATTGCCTTCAAATGAGGTGTTCAAGACACAGATTTATGTGGAAAGATGGCTACTCGGTAGATCCATATGGTCAAAGAGCTTTTCGAGTTAACCGACAAGTGCGCAAAATGAGCAGAAGCGCAGGTGCACGCTAAAAACCTTCAATCTAGCAAGGACAAACCCGAGTCCTCGAAAAGTGGAGGAAAGAAAACCAAACCCGGTGACAAGCGCAAGGGACCCGATACGACTATAGTTACGATCGACAGGAGAAAATCGTGCAACACTAGGGACAACAAAGGCCTCAGTCAAGGTGGTGGGAAGTGGTGTCCCATCCATCGAAGCAATGAGCACAACTTGGACGAGTGCTATGTGTTCAAGAAGAAGCTTGATGAAAAGATCAAGGCGAATGCTGAGCGTCGTAATAAGTAGGCTAAGTCAAATGTTGAGGGCAGCGAGCCCCAGTTCCATGAGTCAGACCACAGCTTAGCGCACATCTTCAAAAGATCCGCCACGTACGAGTCCAAAAGGTAGTACAAGGCGGTTGAGCGAGAAGTCAGCTTGGCCCTAACTAGGCCCACTCGGTATCTTAAGTGGTCAGAACAGTCAATCACCTTTGGTAAAGCCAATCATCTGGTCATGATACCACATCCTGGTCGATACCCGGTCGTGGTTTAGCTGACCATACTCAACGTCAATGTTTCTTGAACTCTAGTCGATGGTGGTAGTTCACTCAACCTCATTTTCTCCAAAACCTTAGACAAGATGGGAATTCAGAGATCAGAGCTTAAAATAGGTGTCGAGTCTTTCCACAGCATAATTCCCAACTCATCGACCATGCCTCTCAGCCGGATCGAGCTGCCAGTCACGTTTGGCACGCCCAACAATTTCCGCACGGAAAAGCTGACCTTTGATGTCGTGGACTTCGAGACGGCGTACAATGTGATTCTAGGTCACCCAATGCTGGGCAAGTTCATAGTGGTTATTCAATATGCTTACAAAATGCTCAAGATCCCAGGTCCTAAGGGGACCATTATAGTTAAAGGGGATCAACGCGCAGTAGTCAAATGCGATAAGTAAAGCCTGGATATGGTCGAACACTTTGGTCGAGTGGCTATCATCCCCAAGGACGCAAATTCTAAGCGTCAAAGGCTCCAAGATGTCGTCGAGGCCAAAAACTCCAGGCTCGTAAGTCTTGCTAGCACCTCTAAGTCCGACAATGCCAAAGGCAAGATTATTGATGGTGTCAATGATAAGAAGATCAGTGGTTGCGTCAAGGCAGTGCTGACCCGTCTGAACCATCCAAGATGGTCAAGATTGGGGCCAATCTTGACCCCAAATAGTAACTCGAGCTCGTCACCTTCCTCCAGGCAAACCAAGACATGTTCGCATGGCAACCGTCCGATATGCCCGGGGTCCCCAGGGAGGTGATCGAGCATCGACTAGCTATTAAACCCGGCACCAAACCTGTGGTGCAGAAACAGTAAAGATTTGCGGAAGATAGGAAGCAGGCCATCCAGGAGGAGGTCGATAAACTCCTAAAGGCGGGCTTCATTCGAGAAGTGCGTCATCCTACGTTGCTCGCGAATCCCGTCCTCATCAAGAAGGCCAATGGCAGATGGAGAATGTGTGTCGACTTCACCGACCTCAACAAAGCTTGCCCTAAGGATCCTTTTCCCCTCCCGCGCATCAACCAGATCATCGACTTTACGACAGGCTGTGAATTTCTATGTTTTCTAGATGCCTATTCAGGGTATCACCAAATTAGCATAGAATTAGAGGATGAGGAAAAATTAGCTTCGGTTTTACTACTCCCTTCGGTGTATTTTGTTATGTAAAGATGGCTTTTGGTTTAAAAAACACTGGTGCTACGTATCAAAGGTGTATCCAAAACTATCTATGACCCCAAATCGAGCGCAATGTAGAAGCATACATCGATAATGTTGTAGTCCAGTCGGAAACTAGAAACACATTGGTTGACGATCTCGCGGAAACATTCGACAACCTCAGGAAGTATCGCATGATGCTCAACCCCAAAAAGTGCACGTTCGGTGTGCCGTCCGACAAGCTTCTCGGCCTCCTGGTGTCAAGTCAAGGCATTGAGGCCAACCCGCGCAAAATTGAGGCTCTTGACCAGATGCGGTCACCTCAAACAATGAAGGAGGTTCAGAAACTGACAGGTTGCATCGCTGCTCTTAGTCAGTTCATCTCTAGGATGGGCGAGCGAGGAATGCCTTTCTTTAGGTTGTTGAAGAAACAAGACCGATTCGAGTGGACAGAGGAAGCAAAACACGCCTTTCATAACGAGAAAGAGGAGCTGTTTTTGTATATTGCAGCTACCCCAAGGGTTGTAAGCATGGTACTGGTGGTCGAATAGGAATGCCCCGAGAAAAAGGCCAAGATCCAAAAAGCTGTTTATTACGTGAGCGAGGTTCTACATGATGCGCTGCTACGATACCCGCAAGTACAGAAGCTGATATATGCAGTCTTGATGTCTTCTCGGAAATTATGGCACTACTTTCAAGCATACAGGATCACGGTCATAACAACATACCTGCTGTACACATTGAAAGCTAATGGAAGAATCGCGCAATGGGCAGTAGAATAAATGAGTTTGACATAAGCTATGCACCCTTGAACGAGTCGAGGAACCTTTTATACTCCTCCCTTGGGCAGCAACTGATCATTCCAGGGACCAGCCGCCGACCAGCATAAGGACTAGGGAATGTGTCTGAGGCGAAGACCCTGCTAGAGCTGTTGGCCAACGCCGGTGATGTCAAGTGGTCTTTTGCGCGGTGCGAGGGTTATTTGGTGGTTGTCGACGAAGAGGATGACCGCGCCTCCTTAGCCGGTGACGACCTGAAGGCTCCACCGCTGAAGACCTCGATGGCGGCTTGGTCGATGATCCGGTTGAGATAACCACCATACTCAATCCTCACTCGTGCAGAGCGCTGAGTAGTCTAGCTTGAAGCATAGGTCTTGATGTAATGGCGAACATGCTGAATGAGGGGACGACGATTATCTGCGGTGGGCGCTTCTTTCCTCTCTTTCTTAGGCCTACCACTCGAGTCCTCATCGTGGGAGGAAACGATGATGATTTTAGGAGGGACCATGGAGAGAGGCCTAGGGGAAAGAACTTCTTCAATTAGTTCAGGAGGAGGAGATGGAGTGGAGGTCATGGCTTCAAGCTCTACAAATCCTAGAAGGTAATGGGCAAAGGAAACAAAGGGGGCGATATGAAAGATAGATGGCTTTGAGTCCCCTCTATTTATAGCGGGGGGAACGGGTCTTACTGTGTAAACATAGTCATCAGGATCTGAAACAATGGCGTCGCCTCGAGCACGCAGCACGTTCGGCGAATTCGAGACGTCATGATGGCATTATGGCTTGTCTCATCTCTGCAAAGAGGGATGGGCGGTCATTATGACATGTCAAATCAAGATTGCGGTGAAAAAGAGCACAAACGGGACTGGGTTTTTTAATGCCCACCTACCCGGTGGTTCAAGCTCACTCGATATTCACATCGCAGTTTAAACAATAATGCTCGGGGGCTTGCACCCTTAAGTATGCAGTCGAGGATGGTGTGTTGATGCATATGCTCCACTCTCTGTCTTGATTGCCACATCAAATAGAGAGTCGGGGGCTACATCGCATACCTTCGATGCTAGAACTTCACTCTTTGTTCGACAACATTATCGACCAATAGTACATGTATGTCCTTTTTTACTCTCCGATCGAGTAATTTCTTCCTCGACTATAGAGTCAGGGGCTACATCATAATACCATATTTCTTGCAAAATTTTACCTGGCTCTGTGTCGATCAAATTGAATAAAACCAACGGAGACATGTGTTGGGTCGATGACGGACAATTATACCTAAGGAGGCATAATGGCACAGAGATTGTCAGACATCTCACGCCTAACGGCTAAAAGGGTTCTGAAGTCCTAGTCTGCCATCACGTGTGCTCTCTATCGAGTTCATGTTTATGTGCTGATTGAATGCGCAAGTTGATAAAAGTTCGTAGAAAATCCGATATGCTCTAAGCTCTGTATTAGTCTTTTTCCTTACTATTACGGTCTTCTCGAGTCCTCGAGGGCTGCGCATCTAATAGCTTATCTAGCTATGATTTCAGGTATCACAGATAAACCATTGATCAATCTCGAGAATAACGATAGCACGCTCTGATCGATTTTGCATCTATTCGTTCTAAACTCTATTTCATAGACAAGGAAATAGTAGTGGTAGCATATTAGACAAGCAAAATATCAGCAGCGCCTCTAGTACAATTATCAAACAAGAAGAAGCCTATTACATATTTAAGGGAAAAGCTTAGGAGATATCCACCTACAAGAATGCCACTTCAAATTCCCTTCAAGGGATTTGACCGTCCTGGAAACAGCGTCGGGGTGCGAAATCTCGAGCACCGAGTATTCATCTTAGTCGTAAGCTGGACTTGTCCGATGGAAGCCCAGAGTTCAACCATGGTTGGTAATTCCTGATACTAGAGGTACAACCTTAGAAGTCAAGCCCAACAGAATTGTTTTGTCCTTCATCCAAGGGATAACTTTCGAGTCGAGAGGCTTCCAAATGAATGGAAACTAGTGTCTGAGCATTGTGTTCAGTAGGATCATCAACTTGGTCACCTCAAGATTTCAAGAAAAACACGCAAGTCGTGTCCAAGATAAGTCGAGTGCCCCCCAGACCAGGCTGCAGAGTTCGAACTCCGGCATCGACTGTTCCAATGCCGCAATGATTCCGGATGGATCCCCATCTAGGAAATCAGCAATGTACCACCAGAATTTGCTACTGGAGACTTGGAACCAGCGCAGTGGACCATCGACAAGAAACACATGCACACCCTTTGTCATCTGAAGATGAAAACATGGCATCCTCAGGCAAACGATGATGAATAATCTCCCGTCCTTTCGCACCACACATCCCTCCAGGCTTACCCAAAACACATCATAAGAGAGTGGTGGAAGGTCGGAGAACCATCTTGTCACCAGGTTGATTACTTTGCCCTTGATCTGGCGCCCTCGCTCGATGATGATCAAGAGCCCGCTTGAGGCCACTACTATCTCCCAACTGTCACCGACTAAGCCGCGGAAACGAAGATCGAAAATTGCTTTGCTCCCCAGATGATGCACCCTGATCAAGCCATCATTATGCACAAATGGTCCTTCCAAGATCCATGGTGCAAACTCTACCACCCTGTGCACTTCATGCCAAGAACTGCAGACACAACGGAAGAAAGCAAAATCCTCCGGATGCAGCAGCTTGTTGGAGATGATATCTAGTACTCCCAATGGAAGAGCAGCCCAATCGGAATTCTCAGCCATGAGAACTCAGGGAGGGTGACAAAAATCCTTGAACAAAAGTAGATGATGCTGAAAAACTTTGGAGAGGAGATCTAAAGGCAAGGTTTTGGCAAAGACTGAAAAGATGAAGTTCTCCGAGTAGAACGCGAACAATGGTGGACGAGATCGAAGGGTAGGGTTGCAATGCATGTCACGAGAGTAGGACAATAGAGCTTTCTACTCAGATAAATAGGCCATGCCTCAAGGTATGACACGGAAGATGTTTCCACTTCGGAAAAGGAAGATTTACCATCTCTTCGACAACAACGCCCGTTCTTACCATGCTTTGACTGGCATGAAAAGTGGTATGATAACAACGTGCGAATCTTTGCACACCCTTCTACCCGCATTAAATGCGCCTACACCCGCCGTTTTAAATTTTGAAAGGTTTTTTTAACTCTACTCGGAGTCGGGTGTCGATAAGTTGAGTTCTTTAGTCTTTTCCTTTAAGTCTCGAGTGCGGTTAGCTGCAGGGCACTAGACCCGACTGAGCTTCCACTCGATACTCGATGAAGGACCCGCCTATGCTCAATTCTTTCGACCATGAGACTAATCCACTTTACTTGACCAATCTTAAACTTGGAGGTACTCGAGTGGGCACTTATGCAAACCTTTCCTCCTGAGTAGAGTTAGGGGGCTACTGTCAAATATCTAACTATAGGGTATATACGCATAAGGAATATATCATATACGAACAAGGTATGTACAACACATATTAAGAAGCTTTAGATATCGCATAACCAAATCAGTGGTTCCTAATACACCTGGAATCAAGAAAGTACATATCAGGAAGGTTCCAATTGGTTACCTAACTCAATACGATTAATACTCAAAACAGATTTATCTACTTGGAAGTCAAGGAAGACAACTCCCTATCGACCACGGCTGAATAGAAGTCAGTACCTCACCCCTATATGAGGCGAAAAGACGAGGGCGGGGGGAGGAAAGAGGATGAAACACAAGAAAACAGAGAAAGAGAACTCGAGGCAAGCATCCAGATCCTAGCAGAGAAGATACTCGGCGACTTAAGCTTTAGGTTAGATTAGATCTAATATAGTCTCTGTAATAGATTTAGCCTCATTGCTTGTACTCAAGATCATCAATATACGGCAGCAACACCCCCACAGGACGTAGGGTATTACTCCAATCGGAGGCTCAAACCTGTATACATCGATTGTCTCGTCTCATAATTAATTCTTGCACTCGAAGGTACCGAGTCAATTTATGGACATATTGTTAGGAACTAATCTTCGACATTACCAAAACACAAAATAGGGGCCTAGATCACTATATGAAAAAAAAAGTCATTAGTGACAGATGCTAACTAGCATTAGTGATGGGTCCTATACCCATCACTCTTATCGCGTCACTAATGATAGGTCATTAGTGACGGATCATAACTGTGACCTGTCACTAATGTTTATTCATTAGTGACAGGTAATAACCGTGACCCATCACTATTGACTGAACATTAGTGATAGGTTGTAATCTTGGCCCATCACTAATGACCGATTAATATTTTTCATATATTTTCGACACAAAAAGTAAAAAAATATTTTTTCAGCCGAGCCATCCCAACGCAAGCTCATCCCATATGCCTCACAAGCCACGCTTCTTTCACATTGTTTTCAAGTTTGCGTTACATGTGAATCGAACCCGCTACCTCCTCCTCACACGTGTAGCCATCTTACCACCTCTGCTATCACATAGTGGTGATAGAAACCTGATATTCTATCCTTTTAACCTTGTTTGCCAAAGATCATTAGTAACGCGTTATAACCATAATCCATCACTAATGACTAATTTTGCCAAATTTCATCGAGGATTATAATTTTGCTAAATGATCTTAAATGAAAATTTTGTCAACTACAAAGATGTAGATCTCACCGAGTTCTATAATGTTCATATAAAGTTTGTCTCCATCTGACTCCGTATGAAAAAGTTTGTGTCCAACCCATGCAATATTCAGTAAAACAGCCATAACTTTTGCATACGGAGTCCGATTTTGATGTTTGACCGCTACTTTCGAATCTAACAAGGATGCGCATCCAAAAAAATACAGATCTTAGGACCTGTACCTTTCTTGACCCCCAAAAAATACTCAGAAGGCCCTTGATAGGACCTATGATGTTTTTCGTCGAAAATTTACCATCTCCGATTTGCATGTAAATTTTTACAGACATAGTGCTACATCTGAAAGTTAGTGCTGCGTAGATGTTTTTATCAATTTGAGTTACCAAACTCACGATAAAAATCTTTGAATTTGTAATTTTCAACTTTGTGACCCTATGTATGTCTTTTCAATTATTACTTTAGTTTGTGGTCCTGGGTGTGGTTCCTTCAATAGTCTTTATATATTTATTTGTGTAACTATATGGCTTCAAATAAAAAAGTGATCAAGTAAAAAGTTGTAGATCTCATCGAGTGCTACAATTTTCATATAAAGTTTTTCCCTATCTGAGTTAGTATAAAAAAGTTATGAATTGTTTACCTTACTAGAAATGACTCAGGATCTGACTAGTCATTAGTGATGGGTAACCTAAAAGCCCGTCACTAATGAGTCAGTCATTATCACCCATCACTAATGAGCGTACCCTCTCTACCCATCACTAATGACTGACTCTTTAGTGACGGGCCTTTAGGTAACCTGTCACTAATGAGTATGCTCTCTCTACCCGACACTAATGACTTCATCATTAGTGACAAGCTTTCAGGTCACCCATCACTAATGAGTGTGCTCTCTCTACCCATAAGTAATGACTCCATCATTAGTGACGAGCTTTGAGGCCACTCGTCACTAATGAGTGTGCTCTTTCTACCTATCACTAATGACTCCATCATTAGTAACGGGTTTTGAGGTCACCCGTCACTAATGAGTGTGCTCTCTCTACACGTCACTAATGACTCTATCATTAATGATGGGTTTTGAGGTGACTCGTCACTACTAACTTTAGTGACGAGTTATTCCCCCACCATCACTAATGACCCCCTCATTGGTGACGGGTCTTGGCTGAGTCCCAACTCAGGCCACACATTAGTGATGGGTCATCATTTAACCTGTCACTAATAATGCATTAGTGATGCGTATTGAGAATCTATCACTAATGACTTATCTCCTTTGATGGTTTCTTACATAGTTGATGCTTCAAACATCCCACAAATATACTAATCAATCTACACAAATGCACTATGATACATGGATAATCTTTGTGCCCCTTATTCATGGCTTGTATCTGTAATTTCATAATGTGAAGTAGAAATAGTAGCTTAAGGCAAATGGTAAACTAATTTTGTGCTTCATCGTTCTACTCATAGAGGCAAGAGATCGAGCACCTGCGATGTGATGGTGTGGAGTAGCATCCACGTACCAGACAAACTATGCTAGCTGCAAATTATGCTTGGATCTCAACAAGGACAACAATAGTGGACTTACCAGACAAACACTTGTCCCTCTTCCTCCTCCTCGGTGTCCTCTTCTGTCCTCCTAGTTAAGGCGTCCCCCCCTCAAATTCTTTCCTCCCTCCTCATCAGAAAACAAACAAAGAAATAACAAAAGGAAAGCTTTATCCTATCATCAGCGGACAAATCAGCGAAAAAGGAAATGCGAAATACGGAATCACCTCGGTTGGCATCAGTGGTCATGTCCACAAAAAAGGAAGTGTGCCATACGGAACCACCTCGGTTGGAAGGTGGCAACAAATTCCATGCAAATCACACCACACCAGATGCGTTGCCATTAGTAGTCACCTACGTGGGCCTGGATCCCAAGCGAATGGTGGGAGGAGGAGCACAGGGAGGAGGATCGGGGGGAAGGTGCCCTTGCTGGTGGTGTATGAAAAGGGGAAGGCAAATTTGAGGAGCCCTCACCAGAAGTCCGAAAGCAAATCTGAGGAGCCCGAGGGAACCGGTGTGATCTATGTGGAGGAAAGGGGACAGTTTGATCTGGGGGAGGGTCGGGGAGGAGGGGTGGGTTGGGCCGCCGGCGAGGGGATTAGAGTGAGCGGTGGGGGGGGGGGGAGCAGCGCGACGATCGCATGCGCTGCCGGTGAGGGTTCTCTGTGAGCGGGGGGGGGGGGTGTTGCGGCCTAATCTGCGCAGGGGGAAGGGATGGGCCCGGTCTTGGGAAGGGGTTAGGCCGGCTGGGTTCAGATTTTTGTTTCGGTTTTCTAGATGGGATACCGGTTTTGTCCAGTTTGTTAAAAAGGTGGGAGGTGGGATGATGGGTTTTTTCCGGTTTGCTATTAGATGGAGGTGGAAGGCAGGACGCAGACCGGGGCAGAACTAGGGGGAGTGGGAGGAGCATTGGATTGGGTCTTAAGGGTTGGATGGAGGTGCTCGACACTAAATGCATTCACGGATTTATAGTTTAGATTTAGCCGATTCACTCCTTGGTGGAAACTCTGATCCTATTTGAGACTACCTGTAGATTGCTCTTTGGGCTTTGCACTTGTCATCTTGAGGATAATTTGAGCAGAATATTCACTGTACCAATATTATTTGCTTGACTGCAGTAGCAAAATAAAAAAAGAGAAAGATTAAAAGAAAACAAAAAAAGGAAGAAGAAACGTGCTACGGTTGGCTATACAGAATCACTTTTTTGCTGCTTATAATTGTTTCCTTTGTGCAAATCTTATAGGCCTATTTACACTTGAGCATAGCTAGCGTTTCTCCATCACTTGTGCAACACGAGCTTGCTAATTTCACATTATAGCTCATTCCTTTGGTTGTATCAAGTGCCATTATCATTGTGTGTGAGTTACTTTGTTCTTCATTTATATCCTAAGATCAGCAACTAGCCAATTGATTCCTAGTTTGGATTATTATTTAACTTGACAATATTCTAGAAATTCAGATTTCTTCCTTGATTAGCCTACCAAGCTCCACATATATACTTGTGTTAGCACATTGATCTCAGCAGTGATAATCGCTCATTTAATCTCTCACTACCTATTCTACACATGAACCGCCATGGCACATACATGCATCTGGTGAGAAAGAGTAAGAACTTTGGAAGGTGAGGGTAAGTTGTGAGTGTTTTACACATACACGCATTATATCTAATTATTCTTTCGTTTCCACTAACCATGTCAGTTAATGGAGATGATGGGAGCCCCAATGAACCAGTGGCATGCTCCGAACTCCATAATTGCGAAGTACCTTGCGAAACGAAATCCAAGCTGTTGCCGCAAATATGGTGCCAAAAGATGATTTCCAAGGTGTGAAAGAAGGTGTCACCAACATTGAAGCTCAAATTGCTCTACTTTTTGCATCAATGGGGAAGTAAGGGTGCAGGATCATCCAATCCCTTACTAGCTTGTACAAAGACTGCTGCTACTCAATCCGGCGATGATTAATCAGTCGCCAACAATGGAGATGGAGTTGCTGAAACTCCACACACCCGACAACAATGACTTGAGGCCAAACGCGCTGAATGGGGGCGGTTAGGTGCCCAACAGTCTCTCTCTCTCTCTCTTGTACCTCTATTCCTTCTCCCCTCCTAGCTGAATACAGTAGAAGAGCGCGCACAACACCACCGCCGGCCAAATCCAATGAGCCCACACATTGTTCCGTCGAGCCCTAGCAAAGAGGAGTCCGAGTCGAAGTCGTGGAGCCTTCCCTGAGTCTTCTCCCATGCGAGCCCAACCCTTCCCGGCCAATTTGGCACGTCCCCCCACCAGATTGGAGCTCACACAACCGTCTTCCTCATCTCTAATGGCCCGTTTTGCACACTGCCATCAACGAGCCATCATGCTGCCTCTTCGGCCAAACTGGAACCTTGGTGAGCTTCCCCACACCATTTTCTTGCTTTTGTTCATGTCATTTTTGTGTTGGCCTATCGCCGGCGTGCGGTTCCCCATGAGCCACCCACCACCGCTCTAGGCCCTGTGCATGCGCCACCGCCGCCGTGCTATCACCACTGTGAACCGCCGCTCGTCGCTTTCTATCCATCACCATCGACCACATGTGTCTCAGTTGGGTCTGCCGTGCTGCGCTGATGCTTTGGATACTTTCCCCGGTCCACACCACCGTGCAGTTCGCCACTGGGGCACTATGCAGCTAAGCCTCAGGCCGATTTTGACCAGAGTCAAGTGCCCAGGCCCACATGCATCTCAGTGGCTAGCCGGCCAGGTGTCCAAAAACGATTAGGGCCCTTTTTATATTTTTTGAAAATGGGAAAATGTGAAGTAGGCTTATTTTTGCATTGTTAAATCGGTAGAATCTTGTAAAAAGCATGGAAAAATAAGTATAGCTCCAAAATAGTGAGTCCAATTTTTCTAGCTTTGTTTATCATGTTCTACATATTAAAAATACTAGGAGCAATGAAATATGTATTGAGATTTTTTTAATTAATGAAATATGTTTAAGCTTCATTAATTCATAATTAATTATTGGTAAATCCAAAATTGGTGAACCAATTTTGTTAATCTTGTTAATTTATGCCATGTTTAGTACAAATAATCACCCTCATGTTAATTATAATTAATTATCTAATTAGGTTTAAGTTTTGAGCTAAGCTTAATTAATTTAGGAAAAAAAAGTAAATGATTACCAATAATCCAAATTTAAGAAATCTTTGAAACTTTAACTCATAACATGAAGCATTGCATCTCCATTGCGGATCTTTCACTGCATGCCATCATACTCATTGCAATGCATCATTATTTTTATTTAGCAAACGACATTTTGGAGAGTCGCGAGTTTGAACCCGAAGGCGGACTAGAGGATTTCATTAGTGAAGAATGGCAAGCACTAGGCAACCATCTATGATATCTCTCCTACGTTTTGGTGAATAGTTGGTCAATCCGTTAGATTTTGCTATATGTCATAGATGCATGTGATAAGGAATCGATGTCGAGAATTGGGTAGATCCTATTTGTTGCATTGTACCTTCCTTTGATGAAGTTGTTAATCCTGATCCTTGTAACCTGAGTATTTTCATGACATGGTCCAACTTAAAAGTGATGCAGTAATTGCTTAGCCTTTGCATAGGTCATCGGTAAAAGTTGAGCGATGGATGTCACCGTCATTCACGAGTTACATGAATTCTACCTACAATTACAAAGGAATGATAAGATAGGATGATGAGTTGGAAAAATTGAGACGAGATGTGAGCAGGTGCTAGGGGCAGTTCGGGAGAGAAAACCCGGGTGTCATATACTGCTTGCATTGTTCAAGCACCGTCTATGGTGTCATTTGACTTAAGCACTTTCCGCACTTCCATATGTCAATCTAATGGTAAGATAAGTCGATTATCATATACCATGCTAACGCTTGCTTTGCGTCCCTATAACACATAATAGAAGAATGAGGAGAAGCAAGGTGGCGAGGAGCCGGAGGTGTCTGGGACATGCTCGCGGTAACCCTGGTGCCATAGGGGCAAGTGCAAGTGGTTAGTTCAAGGTATGAGAAAGGTTGTCTCGGGGGCCAAGAGGATGGACCCGAGTCGTGTAGGTAAAGATGTACGTCCTGCAGGGTGTAAGAACTATTTGAATTGCCGTGCTCTCGATTATGAGCATGCTTATGTTCATTAGGCAACATCATAGAGTTTCGTTCAGTTTGAGAAATGGAATGCATGTGGGCTTTGGGGAGAAGCATGTGTTGGTACTAAATTAAGTGGAGGAAGTTTATTTTATTGAGGATTATGTTTATTGTCAGTTTATGATAGCAGTTCATATCATTACATTGGTTAAAGTACTTTTCGCTGAGTCAACTTAACTTTATGGTTATTCTTTGCTATTCAACTTAATGCATTATCCTTGGAGTCGAAAATATATATACACATATTGTGTAAGTCTTGCGAGTACCTTCATACTCAGGGTGCTGCCCTTAAGTTGATGCAGGTAACGATGAACTCGTTTATGGGTACTTTTATCCCGCTGATGTTAGAGATGGCCAAGAGTAGAGATTGAATGTCTAAGCTAGTCCTGGTGGTGCCATATGGGCAATGATGCCACTTGTTTTTTGTTTTATTAATATCTTTCTGATGCGTTTGAAAGCTCTGATCTAAGTAGAAACTAAAACGTGTAACAAGGTCTGTAATAAAAGTTAAAACTTTTGCATGTTGTTCAAATCTTGTGATGAAACTATGTTGTAAACGGCATATACTGTGATCTTGAGCTTTGTTGAGCATATATTAGGACTACTAGAATTACTTCCATTTTAGTTGACTTAATTATCAATTAAGCCAGATGTAATTTGGTCAAGTCTGATAGTGTGGTATCAGGGCAAAGGTTGATAGAGTTAACCATAGATTAGTTAGTAAGTGGGTTAATTAAAATTTGAGAACTTCACTAACCGGAGCTAAAATTTGAAATTTAGCATGGATGCTCTATTTTATTCGTTCTCTATCCTAAAGTTGTTCTCATCTTATTGCTTCACCCTTAATATGGGTATATTCTTAAGGAGTGTGGCTCTCGTATTAAGAAAATTAGGTCAATAAGGGAAACCAGTTGAACTTTTAATCCATTATCTTATGCCCCTAAGTGTAATGTATTTGTACACTTATCGTTATATGAGTGATGCATAGTTTAGGGTCATGATCATCCTCATATCTCGTTGTGCATGCATATCTTATGTGTTGGAATGATTCTTCCATGCACATACATGCCACGACCCTTGTTGCCCGGAATTGCTTATCTATGCCGTATCTCTTTCACCTCCTCATTGTCACCAGTCTTGGGTTGATGGTAGAATAAGAATTTCTAAAAATCGCGGGAACGACAACCTTGAAGGCTCAAGTGAGCAGAAATCACCCACACCACCCCTTTCGTTGTAGGAAGCTGGTATTCCTAAAAATCCTTAGATATGCATGCAATCACCATCAAGAAACCAAAGTGGCCACCCTCACCTTTTTCTCTCATGAATATGAGTAGAAGTTATTACTTTGTCATGTCAGTGAACTGAGATGAGAAAGGATGATGACACCACCAGCACTCACACAACACCTACTGTTTATCTTCTAGAATCCTTGTTGAAGGATTAACTTGTCTAGGTGAATATAGCCCTCAGAAAACCTAAGACTGTTTTCGAGGTCTGAGAAATATGCCCTTACAACACCGTCGTATCATCTGGTGATGCTATTATCGTTCCATTTCTGGAACTCTTAATTTCCTCACACTCTTCCCGATTCTCACCCGAATCTTGGGACAAGATTCTTTTGGGGGGGGGGGAGTTTTGTGAGATACCAAAATTCTTAAACATATCATTAAGCATTCATGAGCGTCATTAGCGTCATAATTAAGGTTTTGAGAAAGAAATTGAGTGCAGGTAAATTTAAACAAGAATTTTTAAATTTAATTTTAAGTAATGCATTGAGAAGGAACTCACAAATTTTCTATGCAACATAGGGCTAAAAATAATTTTATAAATTATTCCGTACCATAGAAAGAATATTAATGGATTTTCCCAAATTTTTGGGAATTATTTTCAAGCCTTAAAAATCTGTGTAGGTTAGAAAAGATTGCATTTTTGAAGAATTTTAATTTAAATTTGGCTCAGGCTTTTTGGGCCGAACAAGTTCAAATGGGTTGCACATGAATTATAGTTTCACACAAAAATCTTCCTAGCATTTTGGAGCTTTGAAGGACCAGCATTTGGATCAGAGAAGTGAAGAAGGAAATTTGTTTCGGTCTGTCACTGTTCATGGGCCACAGTCATCCTCACTGCTCTCTACCCACCAGCTTTGTTGACTTCGATGGTAGGCCACCAAGCCACATCGCCAGCCACCAAGCTGCTTTGGAGAGATAGATTGCCGGCTTATTCCCATATGGCTCTCTCTCTCTCTCTCTCTCTCTCTCTCTCTCTCTCTCTCTCTATCGTACCTCTGTTCTTTCTCCCCCCCCCCTCGGTCGAACACAGCAGCAGAGCGTGTACACCACCACCACAGGGCAAATCCAATGAGCCCATACACTATACCATCGAGCCTGAGCCAAGAGGAGTTTGCGTAGAAGTCATGGAGCCTTCCCTACGTCTTCTCCCGAGCGAGCCCAATTCTTCCTGGCCGATTTGGCATGTTCCCACACTGGATTGGGGCTTGCACCACCGTCTTCCTCATCTCCAGCACACTCCGTCATTGACCAACCACCACGTAGCCTCTCTAGCCAAACTGGAACCTTGGTGAGCTTCCCCATGCCATTTTCTTGCTTTTGTGCATGTCCTTTTTGTGTTGGCCCATCGCTGACGCACGGATCTGCGTGAGCTGCCAACCACCGCCGCTCATGTACTCGTCGTCGGCCGTGCCATGGCCAGGTCCTTGTCTTGGGGACCCGCTGGCTAGCTTCCTCTTACCACGCCATAGCTACTCATTCCCTCGTTTGGCCGTAGAGCGCGCTCTTCCGCCCTGTCCTCGTGCGTGTGCCGCCGCAGCTGTGCTGTCACCGCTGTGCACCACTGCTCACCACTTTCTACCCTTTGCTATCGACCACATGTGTCGCAGTCGCGCCGTGTCACGCTGAAGCTACTTTCCTCGGTCCGTGCCGAAACATTGTTCACCGCCGAGGCACTGTGCAGTCAGGCCTCAAGCCGATTTTGACCAGAGTCAAACGCCGGGCCCATGTGCATCTCAGTGGCTAGCTGGTCGGGTGTGCAAAAAGGATTAGGGCATTTTTTATATTCGGTGAAATCAGGAAAATGCAAAGTAGGACTGTTAAATCGGTTGAATCTTAGCTTGTAAAAAGAATGAAAAATTAAGTATAGCTCCAAAATAGTGAGACCAATGTTTCTAGCTTTGTTTTATCATGCTCTACATATCAAAAATACTAGAAGCCATGAAATATGTACTGAAATTTCTTTAATTAATGAAATGTGTTTAAGCTTCATTAATTCATAATTAATTATTGTTAAATCCAAAATTGGTGAGCCAATTTTGTTAATCTTGTCAATTTATGCCTTGTTTGGTAAAAATAATCACCCTCATGTTAAGTTTAATTAATTCTCTAATTAGGTTTAAGCTTTGATCTAAGCTTAATTAATTAAGGAGAAATATTAAATGATTACCAATAATCCAAATTTAAGAAATCTTTGAAACTTTAACTCATGACATGAAGCATTTCATCTCCACTATTTTCATACACTATGGAGCATCTTTCGTTGAATGTCATAACACTCATTGCAATGCATAGTTATTTTTATTTAGCAAACGCTGTTTCGGAGAGTCGCAGTTTGAACTCGAAGGCGAACCAAAGGATTTCGTTAGCGAAGAACAAGAAGCACCAAGCAAGCATCTATGATACCTCTCCCATGTTTTGGTGAATAGTTGGTTAATCTATTAGATTTTTCTATATGTCGTAGATGCATATGATAAGGAGTCGATGTCAGAAATCGCGTAGATCATATTTCTTGCATCATACCTTCCTTCATGAAGTTGTTAATCCTGATCCTTATAACCTGAGTATTTTCATGACATGGTCCAACTTAAAAGTGATGCGGTAATTGCTTAGCCTTGCATAGGTCATCGGTAAAAGTCGAGTGATGGATGTCACCGTCGTTCATGAGTTATAGGAATTTCAAATACAATTATAAAGGAATGATAAGCTAGGATGGTGCATTAGAAAAATTGAGACGAGATGTGAGTGGGTGCTAGGGGCAGTTCGGGAGAGGAGATATCGGTGTCATAGATCGCTTGCATTATTTAAGCACCGTTTGTGGTATCATTTGGCTTAAGCACTTTTCATCCTTCCACATGTCAATTTAGTGGTAAGATAAGCTGATTATCGTATATCGTGCTAACGCTTGTCTTGCATCCCTGTGACGCATAAGAGAAAAAAAAAAGAGGAGAAGCAAGGTGGTGGGGAGCCAAAGGTGTCTAGGACACGCTCGCGGTCACCTCGGTGCCATAGGAGCAAGTGCAAGTGATCAGTTCCGGGTATGAGAAAGGTTGTCTCGGGAGCCAAGAGGATGGACCCGAGTCGTGTAGGTAAATATGTATCCCTACAGGGTGTAAGAACATTTCAAATTGACACGCTCTCGTTTATGAGCATGCTTATGTCCGTTGGGAAACATCATAGAGTTTCATTCAGCTTGGAAAATGAAAAATATGTGGGCTTTTAGGAGAAGCATGTGCTTGTACAAAATTAAGTTGAGCAAGTTTATTTTATTGAAGATTACGTTTATTGTCATTTTATGCTAGCGGTTCATGTCAGTACATTGTTATGGTACTTTTCGCTGAGTCAACTTAATTTTATGCCTATTCCTTGGAGTCAGGAATATATATACCCATATTGTGTAAGTCTTGCGAGTACCATAATACTTAGGGTACTGCCCTTAAGTTGATGCAGCTAACAACGAACTTGTTTACAGGTACTTTTATCCCACTGATGTTGGAGATGGTTAGGAGTAGAGATCGAATGTCTGAGCTAGTCTCGCTGGTGCCATATGGGTAATGGTGTCACTGGTATTTTATTTTATTAATATCTTTCCACTACATTGAAAACTCTAATCTAAGTAGAAACTGGAACTTGGAACAAGGTCTGTAATATAAGTTAAAACCTTTGCACTATGTTCACATCTTGTGATGAAACTATGTTGTGATCTTGGATTTTGTTGAGCATATATCGGGACTGCCAGAATTACTTTCGTTTTAATCGACTTAATTATCAATTAAACTGGGTGTAATTTTCTGATAAAACCAAGCCTAAACTACAATGACTATTGTGTATATATAGGGGGAAACATGAGGTGGTCGACCTAGGGTTGTGTAGCCTTGGATAGAGATGTACACAACCGAGACTCCAACTCCGACTCGATCACATGACCCGACATGGTCCAAAATGGTGATATAGTACATTATTCCTTCGACTCTAACTAACCTATAAGGAATATTTGGCTGTGTCTAGATCCATTGGAAAGGGCTTGTCATAAGCTTTTCAGCAAGCCCAAGAACACCTCAATTGGACTCCGTATGTGAGAGTTATGCCCATTCTACTGACGTGTTGTCCTGAGACTCCGAACTGAATTTGGAGTCCGACTTGAGTTAGACTTGTTGTTCGAGTAGACTTGGCACTCGAGTGATTATGCCCTGGTGAGCTTGTGACGCCTCTTCTATATTTCTAAGCAATAAAACATCACAATAATTTCGTAGTAATCCATCCAAGAAGGCATAAATAGCGAGGGATGAGTTCACCTGGTGGTTTAATTATCTCGTATGTGCTCTTGTAATTAATCCTTGTATAATTTAAAAATTATTAGTAGTGTTGCTCATACTCGAAGGAGCCATGTCCTCATCATCTCAAAACCTTGCTAGTCTTGACATGGTGAAAGAATTAGGATCGACCACATTTCACAAGCCTAAGTCATATCCTATTGAATGGTTGCACTACTACAGAAAGCCCCTTCACTGCCGGCTCCAAAACCCCCTTCACTGCCGGTTTTGGAGCCGGCAGTGGGCAACGGGCGGTGATAGTCGAGTTCTATCAATGCTGGCTCGATGGATCGGCAGTGAAGAGGGTTATCACTACCGGCTGAAGGATTTAGCCGGCAGTGATACCCAAGGCATCGGTGCCGGCTGAAGGATTCAGCCGGTAGTGATTCTCTGGCATCACTACCGGCTGTATCCTTTGGCCAGTAGTGATGCCTTAGGTATCACTAACGGCCGAAGGTTTGAGCTGAAAATATTTTCCCACTTCCCCCTCCACGGTCCTCCTCTTTGTACTCTCTCTCTCTCCTCAATCTCTTCGTATCTCTCTCAATACTTGCATACAATGATACATATATTTACTATAAATCAATAATAAAAAACCTTCATTAATACATAGTAATGAACACATATTACAAGTCAGGCATCGACAAACACACAATATTACAAGTCACCCCGTGAAAAGTCGGTTGAGTAGATCCAGCCCAGTATCCCTCTAACTCTCCCGCGACGAGGACTGCGTCCCCGCATTGACAATTGATGGCGTTAGTACTTCCAGGGACGCCGGGGGCTGATGGTGGTGGAGCGGAGGACTTGGGAACGCTTGATCGACTGCAGCATCGCCTATGCTCTAGGGTCACTGGCGTGTCAAAGACATCGAAGTCTGATGTCTGAATGCCTCTAGGTTTGAGCCTTCGGCCTCCTCCACAGCACAATGACGGGCCACCCTCTCATCCTCCTCCTCCTAGACGCGTTTACGAGATACTGCTTCTTGATCCTCTGCAGTGCACAGCTCACGAGCTAGCCTCTCATCCTCCTCCTCTTTGGCACGTTTACAAGACGTCGCTTCTTGCTCCTCCTTCGCATCATCGTTGGAAGGCCATTGTGTCCAAGAGTCGTCCGACGATACCAACTTCGCATCATACATAGTAATTAATATAATTCATTAAGAAATGGAAAAATCTATGATTTACAACTGAATAAGTCCTGGTTCTACGATATGCCATCCATTGTGAGGATGACAAGTGGGACCTGGTCCCACATGTCATTGACACACCAGTGGCAGATCGTAGAATAGGTAATGTCATTCATTAATATTGTGTGCATTGCAGAAATAGAATACGTTGTCAAGCCCCTTGGTAGCCTTCCTCCTTGTCTCATACTCTCTGCTTGAAGGTAAGGTGTCATCTAAAGAAAACTGTTTAGGCCAACCTCAGATAGTTCGTTCAGCTTGTCTTGAGAGAAGCTACTCTCTGAACTAGTAGGACTGGCACATAAATACTGACTTGAGAAGAATACTTCCTCTCTGAACCCACAAAATCAGTACTAAAGTCCTAGAAGTAATAAATAAATATAGCCTCGAGCCATATCATCATCGCCACTATTATTTGATTGATCCGCATCAGATTATGGAGATAATTATATAGGACTGCAAGCTCAATTGGGATAGTGAAAAGACGTGCAAGATGCATGTGTAATAGCCATCCTAGTCGAGCTTTACAGACATATGTATGGTAAATAGTTATCTCCTTTCATCATTTGCGACTGCAAAATATGCTTGAGGACCACCCAAATATAAAAATCAAGAAACAAAGTAGTTCATATACACTGAACATGAACATACACGTAAGTGTCATAAGTACAGAAGCAAAACCACCTCCCATCAAGCAGGATAATGAATTGAACATCATATGGATGATTGAATAAAATTGCTCTCAGATAAATATAACAATTGGCCCCAGAACTATGATATCCTACTCTCTAATTGTCCATTTGACACATCACAAGCTAGGCTAGAAGCTAAGATCACAACTAGATGTAAAACTAAAAAAAATGTTCTCTAAAATTGAGCTTTCTTCCTGGACAATGCTGCTGGACACAGCACAAGTTGGGCCATAAGGTTTTCCTGCTCTTCCAGAATTCAATCAAAACAAGATGAATTGAATGAACAAATACAGCAGCTTCTAGTCCAGGAAGCAAGCCTAACTGGCAATGTACAGACTACCAACAATAAGCACAGGGACATCACAATGGAATGCACCACTACTATCAGGGCAATCTGTGTCGATCCAACAAAAGAGAACAAACAGATTTAACACCTGTTGCACTTAGACATCTAGCCCAACCTCAGTGTTCCATTTGATCATGACAGAGCATATCACCTCCAACACAGCACCTCCACCAACACAGCATCACCACCAATCGATTGCCTGAGCACCAAAGTTCTAAACACCACAACCGAGCTCACTCGGCTCAATTTCAATTGACTAAACCACCTAGTGGTGAAACCAGAACTCAATTACCAAATCAACCATTAACCTCACAGCCTATCACTTCGCAGCAACCACAAACCCCGTCTGGGAGGTGGAGGGAGACGGTGGGCGGTGAAGTACTCACCGTGATGATGTATTGGAGCTCAGGAGGACGAGAAGGCGGTGGGGAGGAGGACGAGAATGGCGTCTGGGAGGAGGATGGTGACGCGGTGGGGAGGAGGATGACAGCGTTGAGGAGGATGGGAATGGCACTAGGCAGGAGGACAGCGATGGCGGCGAGGAGGAGGACGACGGCGTCAAGGAGGACACAGACAACGGGCATGGGCTTGTGGACCTCCGACGGTGTGGGCTCCTCGGCATCGGGAGGTATTTCGACGGATGGCATAGGGAACGAGAAAAAAATTTTAAGTGTCAAAGGGCGCAGGGTGTCGAGCTATTTTATAGGTGAGGAGTTTACTGCTGGCTCAATATGACCACTGTCAGTGAAAGGGTACCTTCACTGGTGGCTCAATAAGTACACCAACAACGAAAGTAGTTTCATTGCTGGCCCAATATGACCACCGACAGTGAAACCCCTTTCATTGCTAGTGTCACGGGGTGCAAAAAATTTGTTATAGCTTTGCGCGCGCGCAGAGACTTGAACCCAAGCCTTACACCAAGTAAGAGTAAACCTCTCGAAAGGTTAAATCTGATGTAGTCGACACAGAAATCAATGACCTCCTCGGTTCCCTAGCCCTCCTCGGCCATGCAGCCTTCCAGCCGATATCGGTTACGAACATATTTCTTAAGAACTCCCATGAACCTCTCGAAAGGGTACATTTGATGCAGAAACACGGGGCCAAGAATCCGTATCTCTTTCACAATGTGAACCAAAAAATGATGGAGGGAACAACGCCTCAAGCTGGGATAGTCTCGACCATGTCTTCCTGCAGCTTATCTAGCTTGTTCGGATTGATGGCCTTTTGTGATATCACGTTGAAGAATGAACACAGCTTTATGATTGGGTTTTGGACCTTCGACGGCAGAATACCTCTAATTGCAATTGTAAGCATCTGTGTCATCATCACATGACAATCATGAGACTTCATGCCAATTAATTTCAAGTCTTTCATGTTTACTAGTCTCTTTATGTTGGTGGAATAACCGGATGGAACTTTGATTCCATGCAAGCACTTACACATTGCAATTTTCTCCGCCTTGCTCAGATTGTAGCTCACGGGGCCAAGATATTTGTTGCCTTCTTCCATATCTTCGGGATGTAGATCATGTCTAAGTTTCAAATATTTTATGTCCTTCCATGCTTTGAGTGCATCCTTTGTTTTGCCAGGTATGTCTAATAACATACCAATCAAGCTATCACACACGTTTTTCTCAATATGCATGACATCGATTGCATGTCGAACCACCAAATCCGGCCAATATACTAAGTCATAAAAGACAAATTTCTTTTTCAGCATAGGAGCTCTAAGATTGGATTTTGGAACCGGTGTACTCCCGCATCCCTTTCCAAGGATAACCTAAGTCCCTTTACCATCTCATATACCTGTCTCCCAGTGCGATGCTTAGGAGATGGTCGAGTCTCAACATTCCCGTCAAAAGCTCTCCTGTTGCTGCGGTACGACTGATCCTTGTGAAGAAATTTACGATGACCTAGGTACACCATTTTTTGGCTGTTCTTCAGCCACAAGCTCTCTATTTCATCCAAGCAATGCATGCATGCATAGTAGCCTTTGACAGTCTGGCCCGATAGGTTGCCAAAGGCTGGCCAATCTTGGTTGTTACGAACAGCATTGCACGTAGGGTGAAGTTCTCTCGTTTGTATGCATCCCATACCTGCACACCATCGTTCCACAGTATTACAAGATCTTCCATTAATGGTTTTAGGTAGACATCGATATCGCTGCCAGATTGCCTGTCACACCCGATTTTAACGGCCAAAACCAGATGCGGCTTATGTGTGCCCAGGATGTTCAACACACATAAGGACGTCATAGGTGAAGTAACAAAAGTAATACTTTTATTAAATAAACGTTAAAATCTTACAGCAATTGACATAAATTATCTTCTATGAAGATATCTGCAGCGGAACAGAAGCACTGGTGCCCAACAACACTGCAGGCAACCGACCGGGAGACACGCGCCTAGAACGTCACAACCTCGTCTTGATAGTCTTCAACATCTTCACTCACTGAGCAGCAGCATACATGTTGAATGGTATAGGGAAAATAGCAAGTGTGAGCACATGATGCACTCAGCAAGTGGGGGAAAGTAATGATATGCAGGCTTATACTAAGAATAGGCTAACACATGGTATATTTGCGTAAATGCGAGTAATGAAAACATATTTGGACTCAAAAGCGTTAAAAAATTATTAAGTGAATATAACCCATACGATCCAACACCCACCATACAAGGCTCCCCATATTGCATACAATAACCGTCTAGTACTCCCTGTACTATAACCAAAACCACAACCATCTAGTACACCCTGTACCAGAACCATAACCACAACCATCTAGTACTCCCTGTACCAGAACCATAATCACAACCAAATCCATAACCACAACCCATAATCACAACCCACTAATCATGTGAGGATCCAAGTCTCTCATACCCGTGAGGACGGCTGTTATAACAGTTTTGCACTCTGCAGAGGTTTTTCAGCTTTCCCCACGAGTCAGTGAATTTCATGTTGCCGTGTTCGCGAAACACTTAACACACACCAGTGGTGTGCCGCCAAGAATCACTGCATGACATTTGCCACTAACCAGAGACTAATCCAGTATGTGTCTGCTCACTAGGTTTCACTGCCAGGCTTTACGCAAGCTAAGCTCCTACCCAGAAGCCCCCTTTTGTGCTGACCCAACACACACTGGATAGACTCTAATCAGTATATCATGCCTTACCCATATCAGCCTCGTGGTTGGTACGTTAATTCTTGGGTTGTCGCTCCATGAACTGATCCTTACGTAGGTTACTTGAGCAAATACTAGACCAACATCATAACCATGACAACCATCAAAACTACTTTGCTTAAGGACCATTAACAAATTAACCACCATTGTTGTATATGTTCATTAGTCAAGATTATGACACTTCTTAACATCCCAAAAGCATGACTAAGCAATCTACCCATAAAAGACACGTAACCATAAACCATCTAGATTCCAAGAGATGATAAGGGAAAATCTAGGGAAAACCCTAACATAGGTGACTACCCATCATATTGATACTGCATGCAATTTTGTAAAACAAAACATTTAAAAATATAGGTTCAAGATGATCAAGGACACTTGCCTTTTTCCCAATGCTGCTCAATGTTGTCGAAATCTTGGTCTTGAGGTCCCTCGAACTGCTTCGGAACGTTATCAACTAATCGCGAGAACTACCGACAAACAACACAAAGGAAAACACTAAAAACAACATACCAAATATCATCAAAACACTTTTAAAATACTATGGTTGGATAGGGATGATTTTAGAAATATTTAGACGCAAGAATCACCTACATCGGAGTTATGATGAAAAGAGAATAGCTTTCGGGAGATGGATTAGACTAAAAAGAAAAAACTAGTTTACTGGAGTTATCTTCCTATGGGAAAGGTTTTATTGTACATTCACTGTGTCAGGCTTGATAATATTATTGTGCAAGATTCAAGAAGTGTAGGGCAGACTAGACTTCACTGACTAGGCTAAGGAGAATGATGTGGCGCTGACTTAGCATGCTATGCAAGTACCATCTTGGATTAAAGAAGGGATACGCTGAGATCTAGTATCAACCACCTATGATGGATCAAAAAGGCTGAAGTTTGCGCTTCTAGGATAAGGATACTACTGGTCACTCTATGTAGCAGTGGTGTTTGGGTTTCGTCGGAGATGGCGATCAGGCACATGGCCACAGACATCGATTCAGCTTCAGTGGTGTTTTAGTGAAATGAGGGGAGCATGGCGTAGAACGCGGAAAGACTAACTCAGCGGTATGGTTGGTTTTGGAAGGGGTCATCCGAGGTAGCGGCAAAACAAAGAATGATTGCTTCTAGGTTTGGTGGTGACCGCGAACAAATGCAGGAACGAAGACGCTCGCATTCTAGGAGATTGACTATAAAATTTGAGGAACCGTTTGAACAAAGATGTTCATATATCCCGGGAACACAATGCTATGGTATAGTTTTGGGTAGATCATCCACTGAGAGGAAGAACGATAAGCATAGCTGAGACGGGTGATGGTTGCGACGTGTTGTGGTTGGCAATGACGTCCTGGTCGTGTCGCTGCACAAACGGGGATGGGCTCCTAGGGTAACATAGAAGACTCAATGGGACACGCCGTGACGCGGTTGGTGCATCCATACAGTTTTCAGATTGACGGGGAATGAGAATGCAAATCCGGTGCGCGCGCAGAACGCGTCCAGAAACCGGACAGCGGGTATGTCAACCTTGATTACGGTAGTTTGGCTGCTCTACTGGCCGAACCAGTTGGTGAGGGTGTTGGGAACACCATGGGACATGCACCGGTGAAAGGGTTTGGTGATTTGACCTTTGGTCGATCGGGAACATCGATGCCAATCAGCTACAGCGCGGCTGTCCACGACGGTGACGACCGTGGGGCTTTGGCCGGGGCTAGGGCTTTACTAGGGACTTAGTATGATAATAAAACAGTAGTAAGGGAGGAGAATAAGGGGTCCTCACCTTGCTTTGATGGTCGAGAAAGGAGGATTCGCGGAGAAGGCGACGTAGCGCATCACGGGCGGCGGCGGCGGCGGCTCCGGCGAACGGCGGCGCTCCGGCGATGCACGAACAAGGCAGCAGCGACTTCTAGGGATTGGGGGTATGGAATAGGGGTAGGAGAGGGCGTGCAACTCATATTTATAGGGCTAGGGGTGGCTGGTTGAGGTGGAGTCCAAACCGAACACGAATTAGATTCGAGTTCGAGTCGGTTACGGTTTCTTTTTTCGTAGCTCTATATTCCGAGGATGATATCTCCATTGTCCGGACTCCAAATTGGACGTTTCTTGATTCTAAATTGTATTAAACGAAAAGGTCTACAACTTTGGTAGTCATTGGAACTTCTGAAAATGCCATCTTAATTTCCAAAAATGCATCACAAGATAAACTGTTTGAACTCGGACTTCTTTGCGCAGCACTGATTTTGGGGGCCATAACTCCTAGCTCCATTATCCAAAAGAGGACTTTTATAGGTTCAGATCGAAGCTCTCGACGTGACCTACAACTTTGGTATTATCAAGATTTGCATTTGAGGCCGTTTTGAACTCCTAAGCGTCATGAGAAGATGAAGCTGTCCAGGACTCTGCGAAAATTTTTAGATTTCGTGGATCCTTTGTTGGGCCATCTAGAAGACTTGGCTAAGGGTTTGGACTTGAGCAAGATTGAGCCCAAATACATTTTAGGTATATCTAGGGTTTAGAAAATAAATTTTTGCAGAGAAATTTGAATAGGTTTTGAATTTGAATTGAGCTTGGAGTGAATTTAAGAGAAACAAAAAATGAGGTTAATCAAGAATAAGAGTAGATAAGGAATTTGGATTTGGATTTGGGTAGAATTTGAGAAAGAGGAGAGATTGACTTTAAACAAGGATTTGGATACGATTTGAATTGAGCTGGAGAAGGATCAGGTATGATCAAGGATTGAATAGATGATGAATTCAAAGATTTTGAATTCCAACCATTAAGATCCTTAACTTATTCACTACTGAGTTTTGTAAAAACCTTTTCAAAATCTTTTTCACTCAAAACACCAAAGAGAAATAAAAGAAAAAAAACTCTAATGCATTTACCTAGCTCCTAACAAAACTCAGCATGCAATGCACATAAAATAATAACCTATATTGATTGATTGACTAAAAAAATAGGTTTTAAACCTATACTACTAGTGAAGCTATTCAATACTCTTGGAAAATTCTAGAAATTTCAGAAATCTAAAAATCAGGGTGTTACATTGCCTCGGCCCTGGTATCAGCACCGATATCATAATGTATTTTCGCTTCATACACAAACAAGGAGAAAGGTTGTAGATATATAGAGTCACAAGCCAAGTGCTATGACTACTCCTCATATTGCCGAATGGATTCATCCCATCCGTACTCAATCCAAATCTTATATTCCTCACATCTTCTGCAAAGGGCTTCTTGTATTTCCTATTGATGTTTTTCCACTGCGTCGAATCAGTGGGGTGTCTTAGCATTCCATCATCCTTGCGCTCATCGGCGTGCCATTGCATCAGTTTGACATGCCTTTTGTTCGCGAATAAACACTCCAAACAGGGGACTATAGGAAAATATCATAGCACCTTCACGGGATGCCTTTTCTTCTTTTCTTCACCGTCGATATCATCACCGTCACGCTTGTACCGTGCTACACCACAAACGAGACACGCTTGCATGTCTACATGCTCTCTGCGATACTGAAAGTGCCTGGAGGTGGGGGGTGAATAGGCTTTTCTGAAAATTAAAACTAAACAGCGGATTAAAAGCTGCCGGATACTCCGGTGAAGGTCGAATACTCGAGCAGTCCAGAGTATCCGGTTTAGTCCGAAGTCTCCGGTTTATACAGGATATCAAGAATAACTAAGAATTAAAGCGAGCAGCTAGAATCTAAAGGTGATACTAAGTCTACTAGATATCACAAAGCTTAAACAACAATAAATACTAGCAAGATGATCACTAAGACAATTTATATGTAAATTCTCAAATCCGCACGATTAAGTAAATTTCACAAATAAGAACACAAGGGATTATCCCAGAGTTCGGTCACCTCACAAAGAAGTGCCTACGTCTCCGTTGAGGAGCTCACAAAGAGCCGGGTCTTTTCCAACCCTATCATCTTCTAGCGACCACAAAGATCAAGCTAGAATTTCCTTACTCAATTTGAAGTTGATTACAAACTTCCCGTGGCACTCCATAAAGATTAGGCGCTCTACGGGCGACGCCTTGCCGTCTAGAAGCACAAAGCTCCAAGAGAGAAGATCACAGTGAATGCTCGATGAAGAACTTAATGCTCAAGTGCCTTAATCTCACTCCAAACCCAAACTCACTAAAATTGGCACTAGAGGTGGTTGGAGGGATTTTGAATGCTCTTGGAATGCTAAGGAGTGTAGAGTTCAGCAGCAACAGCAAGCATTTAATACCATGGGGTGTGGAAGTATATATAGTCTTCTCTCAAAAACTAGTCGTTACTGTTCTGATAGACCTAACCCGGAGTATCTGGTGAACACCGGAGTATCTGGTCTCAATTCCAAAACAGCGTCAGAATGGTCACAGAATGTGTCAGAACTAGCCGTTACAGTTCTGTTAAGTTACCAAAGTCTCCGATGAACACCGGAGTCTCCGGTCCTGATAGGGCTATCACTCAGACTAAGTCTGGAGACTTGCCGGACCCTCGGACTTCTCCAGGTACCGGAGTATCCGGTGAACACCGGAGACTCCGGTCCTTTTTATTAAAAGAGTAAATATTAACTGAGCCACCCTTACCGGAGTCACCCTCGGAGACTCCGGTAAAAACATTTTCTCCTACCGGAGTATCCGGTGAACACCGGAGACTCTGGTCTTTTTCAACAAAAAATAAATGCCTAACCAATCAACCTCTGGCGGACTCCCTCAGAGACTCCGGCCTTAAAACTCACCAACTACCGGAGTATCTGGTGAACACCGGAGACTCCGGACTCAGTGAACTTCTGTCTAACATCCCGGTGTCCGTGGGTGAGTGTGTCTCTCAACTTATTGGTTCTAAAGGATATCTTGAGCATTGAGACACTAAACAAGCAATCAAATGCAACCCTCTTAATAGAGCGGCTATCCTAGACTCAATTTCAAAAAACAGAGAAATTTAAATCCTATTGAGTACTCCTCGTTGCTTCTCCTTTCTTTTCGAAGGGCGTCAAACGTCATATGTCTTCTCAATTTAGACTTAGACCTGTTCATAACTTAGATAAACATATTAGATCCTTAATCATTTTGTCATCAATAAGCCAAAACCCACTTAGGGGGTCTAGATGCACTTTCAGATACAACATGCAATCGTTTGGACATGCATGTATTTTCTGTACTTCCAACCCCAATGGGCACACAATTTGCTTGGCCTGATATGTGTTTTCTGGCAGCACATTTTCCTTTGGAAGAAATTTCTTCAAAAACAGTAACAATTCTATGAAGCTTGTATCAGACCACCCATTGCCTCCCTTCAATTGCAGCAGTGAAAGCATGATACGCAATTTTGTGTGCTCCTTCTTACAGCCTGGGAACAACGGTATTTTAAAGTCCTCTAACATACACTGGAACTTTTGAAACTCTCTTTCATTGGTGAAGTTCCCCTCCCCATCCCGTAACATCTGCTCTAGATCATCGACATCAGCGTCGGCCCACATCTCCTCTAGATCATCATCGGCCAACGTATCTCCAGCAGGCGGCATATCAATGTATTCGTCGACCGGTATATTGGCGCACATGTCTTCATCTTCTCTTTCAATGTATTTCCCTTCCTGTATGATCTCAGCTTCACCATGCTCGGTCCAATGGGTATAGCTAGGTATAAAGCTCCTTGGCATCAAGTTGGAATGTATCTGCTGGGTGGTGGAGAACTGCTTCTTGTTCTCGCAATCAACACATGACATAGGTTTATCTCCATCATTTCAAAATCTAGAGCAAGTTAGCAAATAAAATCCAAATAGAAATGGATTGGAGAGGAAATTAAACACCTTGGAACACCTAGGGTATGAGGATTCCTTAAAATTTTTGAAGCCACCAAGATCCTGATGAGCAAAAATGGCTGCCACCGAGCAAGAACAGAGCTCCTTTCTGTTGTACTCGAGCTTGCGGAAGGTGAGGGTGACTTTTATATAATCGGGACATCACTGCCAGCTCATTTAACTAGCCGGTAATGATGTTATGCTATCACTACCGGTCAGTGGATTACGCTGGCAGTGATAAAGGAGCAGGGCATCACTGCCAGCTCAATCCATTGACCGGCAGTGATGACCCTTTATCACTGCCGGATCATAAGCCATGTTGGCTGATTCTTCCCACGTGGTTTATGAACCGGCAGTGATACCATAACACTACCGGTTCCTAATTGAAATGATTGAAATGCCAGTTTTGTAGTAGTGTTGAATGATTGAAATGAAGCCTAAGTCATATCCTATTGAATGGTTGAATGGTTGTAGCATTCTCATACTTACACATGCTATTCGGGTACCGTTCGTTATCGGAGAATACAACGATGAGGTGATATGTGATGTGGTACCTAGGAAGGCATGCCATGTGTTGCCTGGACAACCGTGGCAATATGACCGTGGCTCAATAATGAAGGGAAGACAAATCAATATACATGCAGTCATCGGGGCAGGAAATATACTCTACTTCCTATGTCTCCAAAAGATGTAAATGATATGTACCTATGAAAATATAACGAAAATGAGAGTGAGCCACAATAAGAAAAGAGGCAAAAAGAGAGAAAACTGACCTCCAAATCTGTCCTTTTAGTGAGCTTGCAAGAAAAGAGAGAAATAGAATATAGGTGTAAGGAAACTAACACTTTACCTACTATTTCTAGTGTTGTTTATATATGATGATGTGCAGGTCCAATAGAAGAGGAGTTTGATTTGGGACAGCAAAAAGAGCACTGAACCACAGCCAAATCAAATGCAATAGAAAGTGCAAGATCGATTTGTGAAAAGACGGAAGAGCAGTTCATTACTGTCCTAGAACTCAGGAAAGACCTTTCCATACTTGCTTTCAATTCTATTATTTATCATAACAAATTTGTTGCACCATTGGAGTTAAGTTCTTTGCAGCACAAGATAATTAATGGTGACCTATTGTGGCTCAAAATAAGAGTGGTATGTTTGCATATCATATATACCTTCTTATTGAGAGGGAGGTACGCGGGGAGCTATTTGCAACATACATGTGCATATGCCGTTCGACAAAAGACCAAGAAGAGATCCGCAATGAGTGAAAGCTGAGGACAGCTTTTCTTGAAAAGAGGGAGGATGATGAGGATATCTTAGCTACTACATATTTGAGCTCGTCTAATTTATGTACAATAGCACCTACCCCAGATTTTTGCAATGTGACCAGGTGAATTCTTCACATAAGCTTTCTGTGCATATGTGTATGTCCAGGAAGAGCGCATGCATGCATTTTGAGTGTGAGCAAGAAATAACTCCAAGCGAGAAGCAAGGTTCTAGCATGCGAGGAGATAATTTCCGGAAAATTAAATGGAGACCGGATTTTTTTTACTGCATGCTTGTACTAGCTCGGCAAGGATTCGATTTCCTGTTTGCAAATGATGTGCCGGCAGACAAAGAAATCCTAGAACGCGTCTGGACGGCGCCCAAAAATTTTGCATGCTTAGCAAGGAAGTAAAGAAAGCATGTGAGCTCTATAACGCACAGGACCCACATGTCATCCAGGCCACCTTGATTACGTGTAAGTCCAGATCAAGTCGACATCTCTTTTTTTTTTCGGGTTGAGTCTGGTTTAGTTAGTACGAGTCGGTTTGTTACGTGAGTTTTAATCGGTCCGGTCATACAATGACATATAAAGTCATTGAGAACGGATCTTATAAGGGAACTACACAATTATTTTTCGGAGATTTAATCTATTAGCCGGAGTGCTACCGTTAGGGTTAGAACTTGAGAGTTCTCTCCTTCCTTTGTTCTTATAATTTCTCCGAGGTTGCTGGGATTGATATGTCGTGGTCGCCCAATTTGTGCTTCTGCTTACATGCTGGTTGTGTGGATTGTTTCTTTAGCGAGGATTGGGGTGTAATTGCTAATGTTGTGGTCATGTGCTCGACAGAAAGACTGCTTCAATTTCATATTGTATTGTTGCCCTCTAGTTATCAGTGTTCGTCGTTGTTCATTATCATCGCAAGATCAGGATGCCCCCTATCAACATTCTACATATTTCGTTCAAGTAAACCCGCACGGTGATACTGAACAAGAGAATTCTACACACCCAAATAAAATAGACGCAAATCGAACAACAAGGACTATATAAGGCACCGCTACGATCTAGATCATCGCACTACATCGATTCAGATCAAGTGCGCATCTCTTGTGAGAGAATCACATCAGTCACCCACTCCGATCATAAGAAAGCTGCCACGAGCTAAGAGGGAGGCGAGGAGACGAATGAACCTTGCTGAGGCCGAGGGGTGACCCCGCGGTGGCTGACGGAGTGACAGGGTAGCGGGAGAGGGAGGTGAGCGCACGTGCCCTCGCGATCGTCTGCGAGGCATCGGTGCTGACCATCATTGCAAACTGGTTTGCTAACATGCAATTGCCATTCTCCAAAACTGTTTTTTTGCCCACGAGCTTGAGGAAATACTCGTTCTTTAGCTCAGAGACCATCGCTATCTATGGTGATGAAGCAATACCACAAAATTGTTGGTCAGAGAGCATGAGCTAGCAAGACTTGTGCATCATCGGCATGTCATTTACAGTTGTTGCAGGGAGGAAGGTGACCTGCGCGATGAAGTCAGTGTATGAGTCCTGCAAGTTTATCATTTGTTATATAGATACTAGTTGAGTGCTCGTGCGTTTCAACAGGAGCTAAAAATTTACATGAAATAAAGTTTTTTTCTTCCAACAAACATCTCTAGTTCTAATAAACCACCTGAAGGAACGGTGGCCTCTAGATTTGGGAAGAACTTGGAAGCTGTTGAATTCGTCTGGATTGAAACCGGCGGGAGGATAGGTGTTTTGTGTTGGTGGTATTTGTTTATCTGCATCGGGGGAGTGATCAAGCAGTTTTGTTCTGGCGTAGCATTTGTTGGATAAGAATAAAGATGAGAGGATCGTGTGATGCAGATTGCAATAGCACGCAAGGAGGAAATGGATAGTGTAATTGATATAAATGGTCAGTAAAAGATTCACGAGCAAATGATGTTGACCGATAAAAGTGGGTGCAAATACTTGGTCCCTCAACGCTCATCCCACTAGTGCATGCACTAACCATGTCTAATATTTTCAAAGGAGTCCATGTACTAACCATGAACCATTGCTTCTTTGAATGCTGTCAATGAAATTAGCATAATCTAATTGTCCACATCTTTCCTGTGATGCCCAGGGTAGAGCTTCTTGAATATGTCAGTGCCTCAATTGCCACTAATGGTAAAAGTATGAAGCAACATGACAGATTTTAAATAGAATGCAAAGATTGGCAAAAGATACAATTATCCGTTCCAACTCACACTACATTAGAATAACACATTAATGACAGGTGATAACTATCATTAGTGACGGTTATCGCACCCGTCACTCTTATTATGTCACTAATGATAAAATATTAGTAACAGGTTGAGATCCGTCACAAATGACAATCATCAGTGACAGGTCAAAATTGAGATCCGTCACTAAAATGCGTCTCCTATGACCTGAGCAGGCCTGTTGCCCGTCACTGTAACCATCATTAGTGAGGGATGTATGTATCACCCGTCACTAATTATCAAGCCCCAGTGACAGATAGCTTTCCAACCCGTCTCTGGGACACGATCATTAGTGATGAGTGTTAACCACAACCTATCACTGGTGACCGAGTCATTAGTGACGAGTGTATTTACCACCTGTCACTAATTATTTAGAACTCATTACTGATAGCTACAACCCATCACTAGTGACTGAGTCATTAGTGACGAGTGTATTTACCACCCGTCACTAATTATCTAGAACTCATGATTGATAGCTACAACTCGTCACTGGTGATCGAGTCATCAGCGTCGGGATGTTATGAGTCATTAGTGACGAGTATCTTTCCAACCCATCTCTAATGACTAAGTTCCAGAGACGGGTTGGAAAGCTACCCGTCACTGGGACTTGGTCATCAGTGACGGGTGAATTTACCATCCGTCACTAATATTCTAGTCCTTCTAAGGGATTTACCTGTTTCCTAACTGCATTGTGAAGTAATGTCAGGATTTGACAGTCACATCACATTCATGCCATACCCACATTGTAGGGACCAAGTCACGAGATATGCAACCACAAATTACATAATCAAAAGTCCTCGACATGTACAACGGCGCAAGTCCATATCAAGATAGTTACAAATTACATAAATCGAAAGTGCAGCAAAAAAATATATAAGTTAGAGCCCCGTCTACCTACAATAGAACTTGTTTTTCGAAAAGACGACTTCGGTCATTAAGAACGAGGCAATCCGTACTCAAATGTTGGAGAGTGCAGACTCCTCGATGTTACCATCCAGTAAGGTGAAATCCTGCTGAGTGAAAGTAGTTATAGAATAAGTATGCAATTAGCATGAGCAAAATCATTTTATCATCAGATATTTATAATGAATAAAAGCAGCTATGAAAATACTATACAATTATCTTACATCTGGGATTTCATATCCTTGCTGCCATGAATAGCAGCATGTGATGTGCAACGTAGAATCCGCAGGAGTTACCAGTGGTTGTTGGTGGCACTTGAGAGGGAAAAACCGTCAGTTCAAAAAAAATGTAGTAGTAGAGTATTTACAAATATATCTGCTAGCACTTACCGTGAAGACGGTTTTATGTGTTAGTGTGCATGACTCCTTCGGATCGTACTTTGGATCACAGCATATATACATGTCAAAAGCTCTACATGAGAAGAGGGATCTAATAGTCAACATTTGGTGTAAGTTTGAAAAGTTCAATACGTAACCTAAGTCATGAAGAGTTACTCGTCGAGGATTTGTTTGATGAAAGTATAGTCACGTTGTCCTCGTTCGCTGTTAGATCCCATCACTCCTCTTGATGAATTGAGGTACCATACCAAGTTCCACTTATGGGCAATGACGGGTTATAAGGATACCCATCACAAATAACTTAACATTAGTGACGTGTTATAAGAACATCCGTCACTAATTATTTTACATTACTGATGGGTGATAAGGATATCTATCACTAATGACACATTAGTGACGGGTGAAAACTAAGACCCGTCACTAATGACTTCTAAAAAAGAGAAAAGAGATCAACTTTTAGAATAAAGGCATGCATGCAAACAGAGAGTACTTCAACAGATTCCATTCAACAGAACTGAACTGAACTTCGATGGACGACATCCTAAAGCATGTTAGGATTTGGCAGCCATCTTCACATTTTAGAACACAGATATACATCCAGAAACTTAATATCCATATATCATTACACTTGAGCATTGCAGGAGCACGTAACCTCTGATATGTAACATAGTTGAAATCTACAATACTATATATAGTACTTCATCGATATACATTAGCATATGAATTAGTGCACTATCTTTCGTTTTACATGGACGACCTAATGCTTTATCATAGACAGTAAATAATGTCTTATTAGCTGATTCATTTTCACTTAAATGAAACCTTATATCAACCTGGAAGTTGCCTTCAGCAGTGAAGTCCACTCCGAGGCCATAAAAGCTTCACCTAACATGCTCCATGGCTTGATCTAAAATAGCATAAAAGCTAATTACCGCAAAGGTGTCACCAAAAATATCCTACAAGCAAAAAAAATAAAATTATAAAAATAATATTTTGAATTCTTTTAGCATTAGAATGTTGTTTTAGCACTGAGTTTCGGATAATATCTGAAGTCATTTAGTCTAGATATGTGATGCCGATGTTGATTCCATCGAAAATTGCTACGCTGATTCCGATACCGATTAAAAAAAATATCCGGTGCTGATATTAAGCAAAAAATATCTAATACCAATTTTAAAAAACTATCCATTTTTAATTCTCATTTCAACTCGAATCTATAATAAACTATCCAAATCATTACTTAATACTAGAAGACTACCCATGGGCATACCGCGTCGTTTGTGGACCCGAGGCGGTGGTAGTAGCGGAGTCAGTGGATGGGGGCGGGCTACAAATACTCCGGCCACGTGACGCCACCGGATGCAAACCTATTTATATTCTCTCCTTAATTCCCCATCCCTCTCGTCCGCCTTCGCCTCCTCCTCCTCCCCATCCCCTCCTCCTTCCCCGACACAGCCCCGCCTCGCCCTTGCCTCCGGCCACCGAAACCCTAACCCTAGGCACCTCCGCCGCCTCCATGGCGAGCAGCAACGTCTCCACAGTCTACATCTCCGTCATCGACGACGTCATCGCCAAGGTCCGCGAGGATTTCATCACCTACGGGGTGGGCGACGCCGTCCTGAACGAGCTCCAGGCCGTAAGTATCACCGATTTCTCTAGTTCCCAGTGCCTACTCCTCTAATTTCTGCTTAATTTCAACGATTTTAACGGTTGCCTCTCGGATCCGGCCGGAAACCCTAGCTCTGGGAGATGAAGATGCTGCACTGCGGCGCAATCTCGGGGAACATCGACCGCTCCAAGACGACCGCCGCGTCCGCCGGAGGCGCCGCTGGCGCGACCCCACCAGTGCACGACCTCAACGTGCCCTACGAGGCCACATCCGAGGAGTACGCCACCCCAACCGCCGACATGCTGTTCCCACCGGTGAGGCCGAATCCCTCGATTGCCCCTCAAAATTGGCCCGATCTATGTAATAGGCATGCAGACGCCGAGGTTTTGACGGGGTTGGCTGTATTTGAGTGCAGACGCCGCTGCAGACTCCAATCCAGACTCCGCTGCCAGGGACGGACGCAGGGATGTACAACATACCCACCGGCCCTTCGGACTATGCACCATCACCGATAAGTAATGTTAGGAATGGAATGGCGATGAATGGGGTGGATCCAAAGACTGGCAGCCCAAGCCCCTACATGGTAGAGTGGATTTAAACTATGCTGTTCCATATGTCAAGTTTTTTTTCCTTGTTAGTGTTAGCTGTTTGTGATGTTTGAAAGTTTTTGCAGCAGCCACCTTCTCCTTGGATGAATCAGAGGCCGCTGGGTGTTGATGTGAATGTTGGTATGTGCATGCTTATGTCCTCTGTTTGTTCTCCATATGGGTGCTGCATTTTTAGTTTAGTCTGTTTGTACTCTGGAGCAATATCAAATGGGGAAGCAATAATGATGTGGATGATTGTCGTGACATACAGCTTACGTGGAGAGCCGTGAGGATCCGGACAGGGGAGTGGAGCCTCAGCCACTGACTCAGGTAAAATATGATATCACAGCTCATTTACCGAACAAGAAATAGTGTTATAATTGGGGTTCCAGTATTTGTTTTAGCATATCAGTTTATTTTTGAAAAATGTTGCTCCCCGATGATTTTGACAATCAGATTGCCATAGTATAAACAGAAAATGTTCCCAGAGTTAAAATTTTGATTTTGTCGATCACGATGTATGATGTAGACGCGAGACTTTGTAATAAGTTCTGAAGCCAGATGCAGTCATGCTGAAGGCTGGGATAATTGTATTCCATTATCTAAAAATTTACTGGCCTGTTTGGTAATCTTGGTAGAAGTGACATTAGTTATTGGGTCCTTTACATTGTCTAGATGGCTTTTAGGACTATTTGATATTTATTATCCTTTCACAATTGATGGTGCTCTTATAATATTCCTGGTGGGAAAACATGACTTGGAATCTTGTTCTCAAATTCTTTTGAAATACTTATTTAAAATAAACATGTATCACAAGTAGTGTTTTGTCTTTCTATGCTGCCATGTATGTTAGATTTTGAATTGGGTGCATTACAACCATCAGCAAAACTATAGAAAAAGTAAACTTCCTTTTCAACAAGTTGAAAAGGAAGAGAAATATGAATTTGGTGGAAGTGATTTTAGCATATTTCATTCCATCTTGTAATTGGACGTTTATGGACACTGCAAAATAAAGCGGCTTTAGCCTTGTATGTTGAGCCGAGGTCAATAGGATTAATTAGCTCAGTTTATTTTGATCGTTGGACTTCAATAAATGCTTTTTTGTTGTAATGCTGCCTGGTGTCTCTTGGTAGAGAAAATAGCATTTCTATTTAGAGCTAAATTAGGAAGTTTTTACATGATTCTTTTGTTGTTTTTATGTTCTCACCCCCCCCCCCCCCCCCCACACACACACACAAAATAGAAAGATAAAGTCTATGTTATCTCATGTACATAATGCATCACCTAAGTTACGAGGTTTAACATGTCTTCAGCATGAACTATCTCCTGGATTTTGACTAATTATTTAGCCCGGAGTGGTGCAAGACCAAATAAGAATTAGCAGATTTGAAATAGGTTTGAACTCAATTTACCTGTATTTACAGCTATTCAAGGGAACTTATCCATTTGCATTATTATGTTCCTGATTGCAGCAGTTTCAGATTTGGTTCATTTGATTTTGTAGGATTTCCTGATGATGTCTTCTGGAAAGCGCAAGAGGGATGAGTATCCTGGTCAGCTCCCTTCTGGTTCTTTTGTACCACAACAAGATGGAAGTTCTGATCAGATTGTAGAATTTGTTGCGTCAAAGGTACCTATCAGCGATAAGTTCAATTCACTATCTCCAAAATTACTTTTCCTTGTTATATCTTGTACGAAAGTGTGTTTGTGCTTCTTGGAGCTATTTAGTGGTGGGACTTTGGTTGCACAGTTGGAGGATTTTTTTCCATCCCTTCATTTATGGAACTCAACCAAATCCTTTTAATGGAAAAAACATGGGTCATGTAAACTAGTTAGTACAACTAAAATATACGTACACCCTACGCATCTAAACTTCATGAGATTTCCCTACTTAATTACTTGACTATTTAGTCATTTCACAGAAGGTTCAGAGCTACCAACATGTGCATATCTTTTCATGTTTTACAGGATGTGCGACTACATTAAAGTTGACTCTTTTTTTCATGTATGCATAGAAGCTACAGACATATATGCTATGGAGATTTCTGTCCTGACTAGGGTCAGGAATAGAACTTTGCTTTAAATCCTTTCTCACTTCGGAAAAATATTCACACCACCTCTTTTAGACCAATAGTGTTTGGTTCGTAGCCATGCCCTTGCTTAGGAGATTTCGACGGAACTTGGCTAGTGTTTGTTTTGTGGAAGTAAATGTGGTGTGTTACACTTTGTTTAGCACCTGGCCCACGTGTCGCAAACTCATTTTTGCCAAAATTTGCACACAAAAAGTGCGGCAAGCCACACTTTGACATGGTACTTGTGATGTAGTATGAGTACCAACCAGACAAAACTAGGAGTTATTAAATTCCTGATATGATCTAAATATCTAATGCTGTTAGTATTCTTAGTATTCCAGTGAGAAGTGAAATATGTTAGTATCGCAATGGAATACATTGAATATGTGCAATAAAAAACAACTCATTTTTACCATCTCCCTGTTTCTTACTGTTATCATCTATATTTTTCTTCATTCCTGCTTATAACAACTCTTTGAATCTTCAATCTCGAGTTGTTAGATTACTTTTCTTGTGTGGGAAGTCCTCAGTCTGTTCCTTAATCTATCTTCAGGAGAACGCACACCAACTTTGGAGTTCCATCATCAACAAGCAAGAGACATCAACTAAGACATCCTCCATCAAAAAAAGGACAGTCAGTCCAGTTGTTCCACAGCGTGATGGGATTCAAGATGACTATAATGATGTATGATTCTAAATTTAATGGCTTCATCTTAGATCTTCAAGTTCTTTGCATTTACTGTGATGTTTCTTTCTCCAGCAATTTTTCTTTCCAGGAGTCCCAACTGAAGATTATAATACCCCTGGTGAATCTGGTAAATTTATCAAAATGTGCAATTTGATGTGGACTTGAGACTCATTATTTTATCCATGTTGTTTATATTGCACATATTTTGATATGTTTTTAGTGGAGTATCGAGCTCCCACGCCTGCTGTTGAAACGCCAAAACCAAGAAACGATGTAGGGGATGATGATGAACCTCCGCTTAATGAAGATGACGATGATGACGACGAGTTAGATGACCTTGAGCAAGGGGAGGATGAACCTAACACACAACATCTTGTACTTGCACAGTTTGACAAAGTAGGCACGCTTTCTAAGTTTAAGATAATATTTGCTTTGCAGGATTAAGGTTTGCCTCCAGTTTCAGTCCATTGTGTCTTACCTCCTCTTCAATGGCTTATATAGGTGACAAGGACCAAGAATCGTTGGAAGTGCACTTTGAAGGATGGAATCATGCATTTGAATGGTAGAGATGTTCTATTTAACAAGGTGGGTAGCATAATCTTTTGGTCAAATTCATGGATATGGTTTTGAGCCTCAAGTTTTAATCTATTGTGACTAGAATAACAGTTGGATAATTGATAGTCAAGGGCACATGTTCCCTTGACGATTTCAATTCTTCAAATGAGAAGACTGTTCTGTAATTTCTAGCTAATTGGCTACATAATTAGAGTAATGAATAATTAATTGAAATCAAGCACATCTGGCACAATGAGGACTTAAGCAGAGTATGGCTGATAAGACACCAACTAGTTTCCAGATGATCTACACAGATTTACCTTACTCAATAGTGGATTGCAGTTGCTACTGTTGATACTGTCCCTTTAGGTTGCAGCTTACAAATCTACATGCTCAGGTTACCTGTCAGTAGTCAGGTGCAAGATGCTGATGCTTGCATGACTTGTTGAACCATGTAATTCTCAAGTTAAAGGAAGCATTCATGTTTTTTCTCCACCTTATTTCTCCAAATACTTCCTCAAGCCCACAAGGCCACAACTGTGGGAACTTGATGACTAATTAATTTTGGTGACTTAAAAGCTGCAATCATGCTGTTCTCCACTAGAAAATTATGCTTGATTACCTGTAATGCTTACAAAGTTTAAGTGTGGTTCACTTGTTGCATTGCTGACATGGATTTTACAAATCGATGTTGCAGGCAACAGGAGAGTTTGATTTTTGAATTTTGCGATGAAGAGGGGCTATTTTAGAAGCTGCTGTATGGACATATCTTTGTCTTCGACATAAGAACGGGGAGGTGGCGAAGTGTTATGGTGTGATGGGGTCTAGGCAGTATGGCTCTGTCGTGTTTTCTTGATGCTTAGCTTCCCCAGTTTGGTTTGTCACCGCAACTGTCGTCGCGCTGTAAAAATGTTACTGTTGGGGCTGCTGTAGACATTTCACTGGGATGGTCTCTTAAAGCTGGTGGGGATTTATGCTAGATATTTTTCCTGTAAGACTGTTGTGCCGCTCTAGCACGTCGAGCTCTGATTGCGCTCGTGTACACACTCGTCCGTATGTTCTCATCCATACAAAAACGCTGGCAGAGAGAGCGATACCTGCGGTCGTGTACGTCTACCCGTGCTGCTTGTCGTTTGTCTAGACTATTAAGGAACTTATATGTTACTGATTTAGAATTTATAGAATTTAAAGAGTGCTTGAATATTATAAAGAAGAAAAAATATAGAATAAATATGTGATGAATAAATTGACTTGTAAAGTGGATAATATTAAATTAGGATGAAATTTAGAGATGAATAGAAAACTGTTTTTAAAATTATGTTTGGCTTGTATGAGTAGTTAGTAATGTTTTTTGGGTTAATTACTGTATATAAAGTACTTTCATGCGATTGATAAACGAAGTTGTATGTATTTTTATTGGAATACTTGGTAAACTTTGATGATATTTTGATTTATAGCAAATCTCATGAGTCACATTTTGATCATCTATGTGTTGTTTTTAATATTTTGATAGATACATGTTTGTTCAGTAATTTTAAAAAGTGTATCTTTTGCATGGTTCGAATTTTTTTTCTTGGCTATGTTGTTACTCCACAGTGAATAGAGGTGGATGAAGTAAAATAAATTCGAAACCATAAAGAGCTAGCCAATTCCTGAGACTGTTACACAAGTGAGAAGCTTTCATAATTTTGCGGGTTTACATCGGTGATTTGTGTGAGATTTTAGTACCATTGTTGCTCCATTAAATATGTTCACGAAGAAAGGAATAGTTTTCAATTGGGGATCTGCATAAGAACTCTCGTTCAAGTTGTTGAAAAAGAAGCTCACTCATGCTCTATTGCTCCAACTCTTTGATTTTGGTAAGACATTTGAACTAGAATGTGATGCTAATGGGATTGTAATTGAAGGTTTGCTAATTCAAGAAGGTAAATTTGTTGCTTATTTCAGTGAGAAATTAAGTGAGCCAAGTCTGAATTATTCTACCTATAGTAAGGAATTGTATGCTTTAGTTCAAGTGCTTGAAACTTAGCAACATTATCTTTGGCCAAAAGAATTTGTTATACATTATGATCATGAATCGTTGAAACATATTAGGAGTCAAGCTAAACTGAACAAACGATATGTTAAATGGGTAGAATTTATTGAGTTGTTTTCATATATTATAAAACACAGAATAAACATGTGCTGAATGATGGATTGCTCTATCGTACTAACAAGTTATGCATTTCAGCTAGCTCCGTTCGTCTTTTGTTGTTACAGGAGGCACATGAAGTAGCATTGATGACACATTTTGGAGCAAAGAAGACTGAAAATGTTCTAGCCACTATTTTTTTTTTGCCAAAGATGAGACATGTGGTCAAGCACAACGTGTCACATGGCATCATTTGCAATAAAGCTAAGTCTCGCTTATATCCACAAGGTCTTTACATACCTCTTCCTGTTTCGAGTGCTACTTAGGAGGATATTTCTATAGATTTTGCTTTAGTATTGCCTAGGATAAAGAGGGGGAGGGAGAGTATATTTGTAGTTATGGATAGATTTTCAAAAATGGTATATTTTATACCTTGTAATAAGAGCAATGATACTACAAACATAGCTGATTTGTTTTTCAGGGAAATCGTTCAACTACATGCAGTGTCTAATAATATCGTCTCGGATCATGATACAAAGTTTTGGAGTCACTTTTGGAGATCACTTTGGAATAAACTGAGGATGAAGTTACTGTTTTTTACTACATGTCATCCCCAGACCGACAGTCAAACAGAGGTTGTCAACAGTACCTTATCGACCATGTTATGGGTTGTTCTAAAGAAAAATTTGAGAATGTGGGAAGAGTGTTTACCGCATATTTAGTTTTCTTACAATAGGTCAGTACACCACACCACCAAGCCATACTTGGGAGAAGAAGATGAGCTTGAGTCGAGAACAACTCCAATTCAAGAGGGGGAGGATGATGAGCTTATGGCTTCTTCAGATACAATCAATACTATTAATATTTCTTAAATCATAGAAGGTCTAATTAAAAGAGCACATGCACGACAATTAAACCACTAGGTGAACACGTTCCTTACTGTTCATGCTTCTTTGGATGGATTACTACTAAATTCTTGTGATATTTTATTGCTTAGGAATGTGGGAAAAGCATCACAACCTTACCCGGACGTCACCCCTCAAAGGCCAAGTCTACTCGGACTCGAGGCTGAGCTCTAGTCGTGGTCGAAGTCGTGGTCGTGGTCGTGGTTGAGTCTCAAGACAACACGTATGTAAAACGAGCATAACTATCTCATTCGAAGTTTTTTTTAGGAAATATTGGATATTATGGAAAGCTTATGACGATCCCTTTCCAATGGATCTATGCTCGACCAAATATTCCTTATAGTTTAGTCAGAGTCAAAGAAATAAGGTGCTCTATCACCGTTTTGGATCCTGTTGGGTCTTGTAATCGTGTTGGGGGTCGGAGTCCAGGTTGTGCACACCTCTTTCCATGACTGCACAACACTAGGTTGACCTCCTCACGTCCCCTTATATATACACAGTAGCCGTCAAAGTTTAGGCTTGGGTTTTGCTTAGATTATTCTGTTTTATATAGTTTCACCGTTTGTTCGGTTTGTGGAATCCCAACTTGAGCACTTCATTGTTAATTAGCAATATTTTTAGATTGCATCTACTTATTCTTGCTTGTGTTCTCGATTTGTTTGCAGAAAAAGTCTTCTTGGTGAGATCAACTGTGTCTTTGTACGGTTGATAACCATGGAGTAGTGGTGTAGTGATTGAGAGGGTTCTCGATCTATTTGGTCGGAGCCTTATGATCATCAACTTCGAAACTCCATCAATTAACTTATCATATTACCTTTGAAAGATCGGACAAACACATATCAGAAGTGCTCGAGTTGGGGTTCAACAAACCGAAAAGCAGCAAAACTATCTAAAATAGAATAATCTAAGCTAAACCTGAGCCTAAATTATGACGGCCCCTAAACCCTAAGACGGTGAGGAGGTCGACCTAGGGTTGTGCAGCCGTGGAAAGTGGCGTACACAACCTGGACTCTGACCCCGACACGATTACAAGACCCAGCAAGGTCCAAAACAGTGACGCAACGCCTTATTCTTTCGACTTTGACTGCACTATAAGAAATATTTGGTTGAGCACAGATCCATTGGAAAGGGTTCATCATAAGCTTTCCAGCAAGTCCAAGAATGCCTCAATTGGACTCCGTATGCGAGAGTAATGCCTATTTTACCGATGTGTTGTCATGAGACTCGATTATGACCACGACCATGACCACATCTAGAGCTTAGCCTCAAGTCCGAGTAGATTTGGCCTTCGAGGGGTGACGTCCGGGTAAGGTTGTGGTGCTTCTCCCACATTCCTAAGCAATAAAATATCATAAGAATTTAATAGTAATCCATCCAAGGAAGCATGAAAAGCAAGAAACGAGTTCACCTGGTGGTTTAATTGTCACGACGTGCTCTTATAATTGGACCTTATATGATTTGAGAAATATTAATAGTATTGATCGTATCTGAAGAAGCCATGGGCTCATCATCCTCCCCCTCTTGAATTGGAGTCGTCCTCGACTCAAGCCCATCTTCTTCTCCCAAGTATGGCTCGAAATATGAAATGTTAAATGTGGGACTAACCCCAATATCTTCAGATAAGTCTAGTTTGTATGCATTATCATTTATTTTCTCAATTATCTTAAACGGTCCATCAGCTCTAGACATCAACTTTGATTTTCTGAATTCTGGAAACTTATCCTTTCTCAAATACAACCAAACTAAATCACCCAGTTCAAGTTTATTTCCTTCCTACCTTTACTTCTAGCAATCCTATACTTTTCAGTCATGCTCTCTATATTCTTTTTAGTTATTTCATGCAACTTAAGAATAAATTCAGCACGTTTCTTAGCATCTAAATTAAGTCTTTCAAAAGTAGGAAAATGTAGTAAATCAATAGGAGCACAAGGATTAAATCCATACACTACCTGGAACGGACTTATGTTGGTGGTGGAGTGTACAGACCTATGGTAAGAAAATTCAATATGTCTTAAACACTCTTTCAACATTGTCAAATTTTTCTTTAAAACAACCTGTAGCATGATCGATAATGTACGGTTGACAACCTCTGTTTGACCATCAGTTTGGGGATGATACGTAGTAGAAAATAGCAACTTCGTCCCTAATTTATTCCAAAGTGATCTCCAAAAGTGACTCAAAAACTTTATGTCATGATCCGAGACGATAGTATTAGGCACTCCATGTAGTCAAACTTTTTCTCTGAAAAGCAAATCAGCTATATTTATAACATCATCGCTCTTGTGACAAGGTATAAAATGTGCTATTTTAAAAAATCGATCCACAACTACAACTATTCTATCCCTCCCCCTCTTTGTCCTAGGCAATCCTAAAACAAAATTCATAGAAATATCCTCGTAAGGTGCACTAGAACAGGAAGAGGCATGTAAAGACCATGTGGATTTAAGCGAGACTTAGCTTTATTGCAAGTGGTATAATGTGACATATAGCGCTCGACGTCACGTCTCATCTTTGACCAAAAAAATGAGCAGCCAGCAGATCTTCAGTCTTCTTTGCTCAAAAATATGCCATCAATCCTCCTCCATACGCCTCCTGCAACAACAAAAGATGAACAGAGCTAGTTGGAATGCATAGCTTGTTAGCATGATAAAACAATCTGTCATTCATCACATATTTATTCCTTGTTTTTCCTTCTTTACAATGTTCAGGCACTTCTTTAAAGTCTAAATCGGCAGCATATACATCCTTAATAGTCTCTAAACTAAAAATCTTCTGATCAAGTTGAGATAACATGGTATAACGCCATTTCTTATGTCTTAAAAAAGACTCAATAAATTCGACCCATTTAGCATATCGTTTATGCAATAGCTTCACTCCTAATATGTTTTAGCAATTCATGATCAAAATGTATAACAAATTCTTTGGACTATGGATAGTGTTGCCAAGTTTCAAGTACACAAACTAAAGCATACAATTCTTTATCATAGGTAGAATAATTCAGACTTGGTCCACTTAATTTATCACTGAAATAAGCAACATATTTACCTTCTTGAATTAGCACACCTCTAATTCTAATTCCACTAGCATCACATTCTAGTTCAAAGGTCTTACCAAAATCAGGGAGTTGGAGCAATGGAGCATGGGTGAGCTTCTTTTTCAACAACTTGAATGCTTATTCTTGTACAGGTCCCCATTTTATGGAGCAACAAATCGCTGATAGAGAGCTGCAAGACCATGAAAGCTTCTCACTTGAGTAACAATCTCAGGGGTTGGCTAGCTCTTTATGGCTTCAATTTTTGCTTTACCCACTTCTATTCCATGTGGAGTAACAATGTAGCCAAGAAAAGAGACTTGATCCGTGCAAAAGATGCACTTTTCAAGGTTACCGAACAAAGGTGCATCTCTCAAAGCATTAAAAACGGCACGTAGATGATCAAAATGTGACACATGTGAATTGCTATAAATCAAGATATCATCGAAGATACCACCACAAATGTTCCAATAAAAGCACATAAAACTTCGTTCATCAATCGCATTAAAGTACTAGGTGCATTAGTTAACCCAAAATGTATTAGTAACCACTAATACAAGCCAAACTTAGTTTTAAAAGCAGTTTTCCATTCATCTCTAATTTGGTGGTATCCACTTCGCAAGTCAATTTTAGTGAAAATTATAGAACCACTCAACTCATCAAGCATATCATCTAACCTTGGGATAGGGTGACGATATCTTATAGTAATATTATTGATGGCTCTACAATCAACAGACATACGCCAACTTCCGTCTTTCTTAGGAACCAAAAGAACAGGAACAACATAAGGACTAAAGCTTTCTCGTACGTACCCGCGATCCAATAGATCTTAGACTTGTCGCTGAATTTCCTTAGTCTCTTCCGGGTTGGTCCTATATGTAGCACGGTTTGGTAAAGTTGCTCCCGGAATCAAATCAATTTGATGTTCAATCCCTCGAATAGGTGGTAACCCCGGGGGTACCTCAGCTGAAAATACATCCACAAATTCTTGCAGAAGGCTAGCAACAACAAGAGGCAAAGAGCTAAATATATTCTCTAGTGAAACTAAGGCCTCTTTGCATATCAAAGTATAGCATAGCAGCTCATTAGCATAAATTTCAGCAAGGTTAGATTTAGTAGCAAGCATAACACACCCTTCAGTCTAATTCCATCGGACTTAGAAGGTTTTTGTAACACCCTAATTTTCAATCTTTATCAATTTATAAAATTTGCTAGAATTTAATTTAAGTTTAAACCTTAGAAAATGGCAAAAAACCTATTTTCATAAAAAGAGAATCCAATTTGACATAGGAAATATTTGTTCGAGTGCATTCATGTTGAAACAAGCATTTGGGTTTATTTGGTGTTTGTTGGATTTTATTTGGCTTTGTTTGAGTTTAGTTTGCTTTGATTTGAATTGAAAAGCATTTAAAAAGCTTTAGAAAATGAAAAAGAAAAAAAAATAAGAAAAGAACAAAACCTCTCGGGCCTCCCTTCTCTCTTCTCTCTTTCTGGCCCAACCCGCGCCGGCACACTTCTCCCGCTCTCCCTCCTCCTGGGCTGCGCCCACGGGTGCCCGAGCCGGCCCAACTGAGTTGCAGCTGCGCCCGCCGTTGAAGACGCCTGCGCTGAAGCTGTTTTCGCCGCCGTGCCACCAAGTTCGAACGGGATATCACCGCCGCTTTTAGAATCCTGTTGCGCCCCGAGCCTCCTTTTGCCACCTATATATGTACACGAGGCCCCTCGGTCTTCTCCCCAAGCCAAGTCGTCGGCTCCCATGATAACTCACCAATATCGAAGCTTGCCGAGCCGCCATTACTGTTCCAGAGCTGCTAAGCCTCACCCGAAGCCACCGGAAGAACCGCCTACCTGTGGTGAAGCTTCTCCGACCCTCGCCGTCGCCAATCAACCACTGGAGTGCCCTCACCGACGAAGATCCGAGCCCTCCGCCACCCCTCACCGCCGCTGGCTCTCTTCCCGTTCCTCCACGCCTTCGATAAGCCTTGAGATCAACTCCCTGTGAGCTTGTCATCATGTTCCGCAACTCATCATCGCGCCCTGTGGCCGACGATGAGGTTCCGTTGAGATCTCCGGCCGTCCCTCACCTTGAACCCCTCGGTGCCGCTGTCCTGCTCCCCTCTGACCACCCCCTCTGATCTGCGCCGTCCGATCTCGAGCTAACAGCTTAGATTAGATCCCTGCGTACCCCTTCGGTGTCCAATCTCGTGCTGCCATGTGGCAACCACTTAACCTAGTCAGCCTTTGCCACCTCACCTACCCAGTCACCTAGCCACATGTTCGCCACCTCAGCGTTTTGCCAACGTGTCAGCCAGCCACGCATTAAATAAGGATTTTCAATATAAAAATAATTTTAGAAATCCCTATTAATTGGTAATTTTGCATTTAGACCCCTGAACATTTCTGTAATTACAAAAAATCACTATCTTTTTATACTTAGGTCCCTAAACTTTTCTAAAATTACATATAGGTCCCTCCATTTTTACAAAAAGGTCTCTAAAACTTGCTGCTAATAAAAAATTATTCCTTTTCTTTTATAAAATAAACCCTAATCTTGTTTTTAGTGTATATTTTTCATTGTAGCTCCGTTTTAAGCGATTCTTGCGCTGTTAGATTCGTTTCTCTGAGCTCTACCTTTCTAGATAGGTTTTGTATTGTTGTTCTTTTGTTTTGCGCTCTGTTCTTAGTAATTGTGCAATTAGTCGACAGTGTCCCGTATCAATTTGAGGAATGTCAAACCAGGAGCAAGAGTACACTAAGCAGCAGCAAGGAGAAAGAAAGTGTCCTTGATCATCTTGAGACTATGTTTTTAAATGTTTTATTTTACAAAATTGCATGCAGTGTTTGTCAATATGATGGGTAGTCACCTATATTAGGGTTTTTTTCCCTAGATTTTCCCTTATCATCCGCTGGAACCTAGATGGTTTATGGTTGGGTATTTTTGGTGGGTAGATTACTTAGGCATGCTTTTGGGATACTGTGAAGTATTATAATCTGGACTAATGAACATATGCAACAATGGTGGTTAACTTGTTAATGGTCTAGCAACATGGAACCTTAGGCCTTGAGCAAAGTGGTTTTGGTGGTAGTCATGGTTATGATGTTGGTTTAGTGTTTGATCAAGGAACCTAAGTAAGGACCGGTTTGTGGAGTGACAACCCAAGAAGTAACATACTAACCACAAGGCTGATATGGGTAAGGCATGACATAATAGTTAGTCTATCCAGCGTGTGTTGTGTCAGCACAAAAGGGGGCTTCTGGGTAGGAGTTAGACTCGCGTAAACCCTGGTGGTGAAACCTAGTGGGGAGATGCATACTGGATTAGGCTCTGGTTGGTGGAAAATATCATTTAGTGATTTCTTAGCGGCACACCACTGGTGTGTGTTAAGTGTCTTGCAAACACGGCAATATGGAATTCACTGACTCGTGGGGGAAGCTGGACAATCTTTGCAGAGTGTAAAAACTGTTATAACAACCGTGCCAGAGGTTATGAGAGACTTGGATCCTCACATGATTATAAATTGTGGTTATAGATTGTGGTTATGGTTCTGGTACAAGGAGTACTATGGTTGTGGTTTTGGTTATAGTACAGAGAGTACTAGACGGTTATGGTATGCAATGTGGGGAGCCTTATATGCTAGGTGTTGGAATGTATGGGTTACATTCATTTAATAATTGTTTAATGCTTTTTTTTGAGTCCAGATATCTTTTCATTACTCGCATTTACGCAAGTATACCATGTGTTAAACTATTCTTGTTGTAAGCCTACATATCATTATTTTCCCGCACTTGCTGAGTACTCCATGTGCTCACCCTTTCTATCTTCCACAATACCTATGCTGCTCAGTGGAAGACTTTGAAGATTTTCAAGATGACGACCTGGTGTTCTAGGAGCGTGTCTTCCGGTCAGTGCCTGTGGAGTGCTTGGTCGCCGATGCTTTCGTCCCGCTGCCGTCGATTACATGCTGTCGTTTAGATATTAAAGTTGTTTAGGTGAAGTCTTTTCGTACGAAGTAAACGGTTGTAAGTTAAAGTATTGTTTTTGCTATTTCACCTATGATGTCCTTATGTGTGTTAAACTTCCTAGGCACACATAAGCCGCATCTGGTTTTGTTCGTTAAAACCAGGTGTGTCATTGTTGTTGCTTTCTCCTTTTTGGGTGGAAAAATGTTTTCCGCTACTTTCTTATTTTTAGATTCATTTTTAAACTCTTTTCTGTTATTTTTAGCTATCTCTTGTTCACATTTCACAATTTCAGTAGGGGTCAAAAGTAGAAAAGTTATTATTTTTCTTTATGCATAAGAGTGTACTTATTACTTATACCATAATGTGTTGCATCGGTATCAAACTCCCATGGTTGTCATAGCAAAAGAGGTCATGCTTGCATGAGAACTACATCAAAATCAGCACAATCAAGTTATGAACCAATAGAAAAATGCACTATAGCTGTTTGCATTACCTTCACCTTACCACTGTTGTTGAACCATTGAATATGATAAGGGTGAGGATGGTTTCTTGTCGGCAAGTCAAGCTTCTTGATCATATCTGAACTTACCAAGTTGTTGCAACTTCCTCCATCAATAATGACTCAAACACGATAATCCTTGACTATGAGGAACATCTGAAACAAATTGTAGCATTTTAGCTATTCCGCTTGACCCATTTGAGTGCTTAACACTCGTTGCACAATAAAGGTCTGATAATCCTCTGTGGCAGTGGCATCGAACACTTCCCCATGGTCGATATCTGTCTCACGTCCATCCTCGTCATCTGCATGGTTAGCTGCAAGAGTATATTCATCCTTAATATCATTAGCACTTACATATCCACCGTCTTCTATTACAATATACGCTCGCTTACTTGGGCAATCCTTCATGACGTGGCCTATTCCCTTGCTTCGGTAGCATACAATCCCAGTTGATCGGCCTATAGAAGCAACTGAAGAAGAGCTCTTGGCTGGACCCTGCACACTTACGGATTTGCTTATCTCGGAGCATGCGACGCTGTTGAAGGTACTGCTGAACACGCCCTACTCGAGAAGGGGGCAGCAGACCGTGTAGCTGAACATGGGGCTATTTTGACTTGTCCTGGTGTTGATTTTGAAGTAGTCGTACTTCCAAAATTGCTCCTTGGCGTTTGTTGTCATCCCTACAATTCTTTTTCTGCCAAACACGCAAGTTGGAACAATCTAGGCACACTATCATATTCTTTGTTATCAACCATGTCCTGAATTTCATGCCTTAATCCTCCATAAAAGCGTGCCATTACAGTCTCTTCATCCTCAATAACATCACAACACATGTAACACCCTAAATTTCAAATTTTTGAAATAGTTTAAAATTTTTCTAGAATTTAAATAGAAGTTGCCATTTTGTTCTATAGAGAGAAATTAATTTCTAAATTTAATTTGGCCATAGGTTATATATGTTTGATGCATTCATACTGTCTTAGTTGCAATAGGTTTTTATGCGTGGAAAAAGTCTGCAAAAATTCGCTAGAAGTCACTTGTGTAAAACCTCTTTTGAAATTTGTTTAAAAGCTAAAAAAATGGTTTCGAAAAATGGAAAATTTTCCTTCGGTCCGATTTCCTTCCTTCCGGCCCACTTCCCTCCCCTCTCTCCTTTCTCCCCACCTGAGCGGGTCACCCCTTTCTCCCTGCGCCAACCCGCGAGGCCGAGCTGGTCTTCCAACGCCCGAGCCGCACCCTCCCGCCCCGTCTCACCGCCAGGTGGGCCCGGCCCGAGCTGAGCCGCTCCACTCGTGCAAGAGTCGGCTCCCCTTTCTCTTCCTCTCGTCGCCTGAACCCGACCACCCCAAATCGTGCGGCCGTTTCAAATAATCACCCCCATGCCATCACTCGCCAATCAAAGTGCATGGCCATGATCCTCGCCCTAACAATCAATCGCCCGACTGTTTTCCCCCTCGAATGGCCCTCTCAATTGCTCAAACTGCCACATTTATCCCCTTTGAAGACACCGGCCAAATCCCCTCAAATTTGACCCCTCCTCTCCCTCTCTCGATTACCTTCATTACCTTCCTTACGAGGTTCCACATTCATTCCACCCTTTTACCCTTGTATTTCGCACAGATTTGACCCCGTGCCATCATCTCCATTATCCCAGTGAGAGCTCTGCCGCCGCCTTAATTCTCCATGGCCGAGCCTTTTTTGACCTCGTTCGTTGCTCCTTTGGTGTCGCAAGACTTCAAGCAATGTTTCCCGATGCTCACCGGAGCTTCTCCCACCGCCAGACACTGTCGCATCAAGCTCGAAGCTCCGTCGACCACCCCTCTCTATCGTCGGCCCTCCTCCGACCTCCTCCTCTACCGCCAAGCCCTCGGTGACATCCCCGTGCTCCCCTCTTTCTTTTGCCCTTTGTCTCGTCGCAATCCGTGGCCGGATGCGCTATTTCGCGCATCTCCAGCGAAGCTCTTGCCGTAGGCCGCCGCCTGCCCCTGCTCAGTGCCGCTGGCCAGGGCCCGGTTAAATCCTACCCGTCCGATTGTCATTTGACGGCTACAATCACGTACCCCTTCATTTTAAGGAGTTCGGTCCACCGTGGACCCGTGGACCGGCCTTAAGGCCATGGCCCATGGGCTCATGAGCCTTTTCCATGATATTTTCTAGTAGAAAAGTAAAAAGATTTTGCTTTATGACATCATAAATAACTTTCCAATATAAAAACAATTCGTTTTATTCTCGGAAATCAACTCAAATTTGTAGATAAGCCCTTGAAACTTCAAAAGCCCAATACTTATTGCTCGTAGCTTCGATTTGTGTGATTTTCGCACTCAAATGTTCGTAGTGACGTGTAAAATCTTTTTATAGGGTTTTTACCTTGTTTTAGTACTGTATGGTGTACTATTATTAGAGTTTTTACTTGTGTGCTTTTTTTGGTGTATCGCTTAGGAGGTGAGCAGTTCGGTAATCTCCAAGATCAAGCTTTCGAGGATTTTGAGCAACCCTCCTCTGATGGCAAGTGTCCTTGAGCATTTTGCCCATATTTTAGGATTCATAAGTAGTTAATTTTCCTTCAATTGCATGCTTGTCTAAATGGAATCCCACATTAGGGTTTACTAGTTTTGAATGATAATTCCTTGTTGCAACTGATGGATCATAGATTAAATGGGTAGTCTTTGCTAGTGCAATCATAAGTTGGGGAAATGTTAATATTGACTAATGAACTATGCAACAAGAAAATCGGGTAATGGTAATATTGTAGCAACATGGTGTAGGGATCCTACAGGATGGTTTGAAGTGGTGCTATACAGCAGGCTGGTGTTTGTTCCTGTGTGGGTTCCTAAGGACGGGTTCTTGAACATGTAACCAAGTGAATCCGCACAACCATGAGGCCTATATGAGTACGGCCTGGCCAACTAATTAGCCACCCCTCTAACTCTGTGGGCACCATCGGATGGTTAAGTGGCACAAGAGGGGGCTTCTGCAGCGATGTAATCATCTGTTATCGTGCATCAAAGGCGTCTTATTCTTGCCTCAAAATTTCATCATCTGCGACAGACTCCTCTTGCTCATGGGCTGCACAACGAGGATCCACATGCCCAAGGTTTGGTGGCTGATTAACCACTCGATCAAAGCATGTATTGAGCATGCAATACTGTCATTAAGTTGTTGCAATGTAGTGTTTGTCTCCGCAAGCTTCTTATCAATGTCGACATTAATAGCTTGTCGATGATCATCCAACAACATTGTGAGTTCTTCCCTCAAAACACACTCCTTCGAATAAGATATTTCACCTACTATGGTTAGTAGCAGACAGAAAATAACAAAAGATATTATCCCTATCAACTACTAGGTGGTGAAAAGTGAAGTGGAGTCACACACACTCAAGCGTCTTACCACACTCTTGCAAGTGTTCTTACCAAACACAGCAGTTGGCACAACCGGTGGCTGGTTCGTGATACCTTATCGGGTGCGAGTGAGGTAGCTGCAAGGGGAGAAACTGTTCTAATCGAGAGAAGGTGTAGCTTGGACAAGCAATATTTAGTGGCAAAGAATAGCAATAATTGAAATCAAATTAGCAAAGCTGAATAAAAGTCCACAGTATTCATCATAGTTGCTGGCCTGAACACGTTCCTAGAACTAGCTCAAGCAAGCCGAAAACTATAACAAACACAAGTACAATAGAACAAAATGCGCAATGCAAACATGATATATTTTTTTTTCTTTTTAATTCTTGCTCTTTTTTGCACTCTTTGCTTCTTTTTTTTGGCACTCTTTGCTTCTTGCTTTCTTTACGTTTTTTTGCGAGAGTGACACAAACTCAAAACTCTTCTACTGCCTTTTATAAGACCAGTAAGGTACATGGGTTAGAAACTTTTTTCAGAGAGCAGATGTAAAAAGGTAATAAAAAAGATACTATCTCTCTCTGAACTTTGGCTACCTCTGTTTCGGCTATTGTGGTCGAATCTGAGTGGGTGGTTGAAGTATGTCACGTCCTGAAATCCGTAATTGTGTGTTTTAATCCTAAAACATGCAATTTCAGCCTCATATTCCAGTTTGGGTCACTGGAGCACCTCACTTTGAATCAATGAGGTGGGAGAAGGAAAAACTAAGAGAAATAAAAGAGCTAGAAGCAAGTCTGGACTTTCCTCTAGGTAAATGGGGCCCACTTGGGTGGAAAATATCTCTCTATAGGTGGGCAACAACACTCTCTCTCCCCTAAAAAGCTTGCCCATACGTACTACTCACCCACTCCACCAGATAAGGCTTTTTGAGGAAGCAAGTTGGAGTTGGCTGTCTCTCACTCTCTCTCTTAGGCTCCCTTTTTCCCCTTTTGGATCCCTACCTCTGGGAGCAAGATCAAGGTACGTATATGGTACTCACGTGACCATCAGCTCAAGAACTACTCGTCCATCCAATTCATTTTCAGTTTCCCCGAAGGAATTCGAGCTGGTTCTGAACTTGTTTGGTGTTCTTTGGGTGAAGCAAGGAAGCAACAGTTTTTCCACTCTTCTCCAAGCCATTTTCCGTCGTTTCCTCCTTCAACTGGCGGTCACCAATCTCAGCAAAGGACATTGGGTGAGTCTGCTAGGCTCCCATGGCAAGTATGCTCATTTTTGGTTGGATAGATCTTGAATCTGGAACTAGGGTTGCAAAGTTCTTCAGTCTGGGAACAAATGAGGATTTATGTGGATTTGAGTTAGGAATCATGTTGCTTGACGGTTGAGCAAAGTCTAGACCCTGTACACCCTTCTAGGCATTTTTACCTTTGATTTAGAGAGACTTCCAGATTAGTTTAGCCTAGTTTTTCCTTTCGTAATAGCTGCTATTCTGGAGCTGCACGATGCTGATTTTACTGTAGCGCCTGTTCACCCGAGCACCCCGGGTACTGTTCACCCGAGCACCCGGGTACAGTTCACCCCGAGCACCCTCGGAGGTACTGTTCACCGAGCACCCCTCACTGTTCACCCGACCACCCGAGCACTGTTCATCCGAGCACCCGAGCACGGTGCATCCCGAGCACCCCGGTACTGTTCACCCGACCACCCGAGCACTCCACGGGTACTGTTCATCTCTGGGTACTGTTCACCGAGTACCCCGAGCACTGCCGGGTACTGTTCATCGAGCACCCCCTGGTTACTGTTCACCCCCCGAGCACCCTGGGTACCGTCCACCCCGAGCACCCCGGGTACTGCTCACCCGAGCACTCCGGGTACTGTTTATCCCGAGTACCCCGCGAGTGCTGTTCATCCCGGGCACCCCGATTACGGTTTATCAGGCTTTCCTTATAGCTGATAGCTTGTAAAATTCGTAGTTAATTCGTACGAACTCCAAACTTTATGAGATCACTTGGAAAATTCTGGTTTGGATAGTGTGATCTGGGAAAAATATTGTCATGTATTGTGGAGCATATTTTTCTTAGATGGTCGCATTTCATACATGCTCATTACATAGCACGCGTTGCTCTCTATAGTGAACGCCGATCCGTCGATCCCGGAGGCCGTGGGCGATCGTGAGGCATCCCACCTTTCTGATCCAGGGCAGCAAGGCAAGCATCGTTCATATTGCACCGTGTCTACTTGAAAATTTAATATGTTATCTACGCTTATGTATACATTGCATGTGTCGGGTACTGAGTTGGGTAGAACCTATGCCGATGCATTATCCCATTTCGGTCACGTGTCATGTGTTGTTCCTAGGAGCCTAGTGGTGTCATCGAGGTCTAATTTTAGTTCGCTATGCTTAGTGGTACTTAGGCTTTCTGGTAGAAGTCGACGACGGCGTCCACCGTTGTCGCGAGCCTAGGACTTATTACTTGTTTACACTTATGGTCGTGTTGATGATGAGTCGGTTTGGTGAGTGGTGAGTTGAGACGAGGTGTGGGCGGTGTTAGGGGTGTCATCTGCTCACGAGGAATCCTCAGGCAGTTCGGGGAGGGAACCCGGACACCGTAGACCGCTTGCACCGGTTAAGCACCGATCATCGGTGTAGTCGGCTTTAGCACATACCTTACTCACCACATGCTGATATAATGGTAGGCGAGCTGATTACCTTCGCAGACGTGGTCATGTGGGCCTCGTCATAGACGGTGTGAGTCCGGTTTGAGTCCGGGCTTTTAGCGGTATTAGTTTGCTTGGGGAGTAGTTCTAATACCGCCTCGCCGAGCTATGGTTGATCCACATGGTTGGGCCTGGTTGGGAAAGGTTGTCACGGGTACCCCCTTGTGCGCATCTTAGCGGGTGGCACAAGCCGTATGGTTCCTGTGTCGTGTGGGTCCAGGAGTATCCCCCTGCAGGGTGTATAATCAGTTCGAACTGCCGCGCTCTCGGTCATGAGCATCGCTATCGCTTATCTCCACCGAGCGACCATGTTTTGGTCGTAGAGTTTCGATGTGGGTTGTGGCATGGTTGGATTGGGGTGGTTTGGTCGGTATGTGGTTGGTGGTTTGGTGGGAATGGTTTGCTTTTATACACTTGTTGTTCATATATCTGTTCTGATCAGTTGGTTGGCAGGGTTTGAGTCGGTGGTTGGTTAAGTCAGTTTCTTACACCTAGAGTCTAGGTTGCTTACCGCTTAACGAACTTAAACATGTCTTAATCTTTGCTACAGCTTCAAATGAATGATCCTTGGAGTCGAGAATATATATACTCATACTGTGTAAGACTTGCTAGTACCTTCGTACTAAGGGGTGCTGCCCTTAAGTTGCTTTCAGGTTCGCAGGTTGGCGAGGAAGAGGCTGTGTTCGGCTACTTTGTGCTTGCCGATCAGGGTGGCGGGCAGGAGTAGCACCTTCTACTCCGAACTCCGGCGCTTTTGGTGTGGAGCCTAAGGGCATACGGCTCCATACTCTTTTGTTGTATAGGTTTTTCTTCCGCTGCTTAGTTGTTGTTGTTCCTCTTTTGTTGTAAATTGTGGAAGCAGTTGCATGTTTAATAATGGTAATCTAGTTTAATTATTTGCTCTCTATTAAACTGTGTTGTGATATTTGAGTTGGAAGGCATGTGTTCCGATCCTGGGCACAAAACACGTGCCGGGACTACCGGAATGGTATTCTGGTTAATCGTCGAGGTTGTGATTATGAATAATGATCCTCCTGATGATTAATTAGAATACTATTTGGACGGTTCCTCACAAAGTACCTGGTCGGACCCAAAGTGGGTTGTCGGAGTGACTGGTCGAGACTCTAAGTGGGTGGTCAGAGTGACAGGTCAGGACCCTAAGTGGGTGGTCAGAGTGACTGGTCAAGACCCCAGGTCGGAGTGACTAGTAGGGACCCCGAGTTGGTGGTCAGATTGACTTGTTGGGACCCCGAGCAAGGACACAAACTCAGTTATAGCAGACTAGGGCAAGCCGAGTAACTCGACAACTAAATTAGCAAAGACTTGACACTAGAAATTAGAACATGATGACATGACCAGGAATAAAGACATCGACGATGGACTCAAACTCAACAACATGAAAACTAAAAGCAAAATTGCGAAGGGCACAAAGTGGTTTGGACAACGAAAAACTAAGATCTAAATCCTTTTTTTGTGGGGCAATTTTCTGGACTATAGGTAATGGAACTCGACAAAATAAAAGGGATAATTGAGATTACCTAACGGGCAACCGAGGCTCTGATACCACTTAATACACATTTGTCCCATCTTTCGAAGGTAATATGATAAGTCGATTGGTGGAGTTTTGACGTTGATAATCCAAATGCTCCGACCAGAACAAATTGAGAACTCTCACAACCACTACACCACTACTCCATGGTTATCAACCGTGCCAAGACGCAGTTGACCTTGCCAAGAAAGCTTTTCCTACAAGCGAATCAAGAACACAAGCAAGAACAGGTAGATGCAATCTGAATATTGCTATTTACCAATGAAGTGCTTGAGTCGGTGTTCAACAAATCGATAAATGGTGAAACTGTCTAAAACAAAATAATCTAAGCTAAACCCATGCCTAAACTATGATGGCTACTGTATATTTATAGGGGGATGTGAGGAGGTTGACTTAGGGTTGTGCAGCTGTGGAAAGAGGTGTACAACCTGGACTGCTAGCCCGACATGATTACAAGACCCGACAGGGTCCAAAGTGATGATGCAACACCTTATTCCTTCGACTCTAACTACACTATAAGGAATATTTGGTCAAGCATAAAGCCATTGGAAAGGGTTCGTTATAAGCTTTTCAGTAAGTGCAAGAACGCCTCAATTGGACTCTGTATGCGAGAGTTATGCCTGTTTTACTGACGTGCTGTCTTGAGACTCGACAACGACCATGACCATGACCACAACTTCGACCACGACCACGTCTAGAGCTCAGCCTCGAGTTTGAGTAGATTTAGCCTTCGAGGGATGACATCCAGGTAAGGTTGTGGTGCTTCTCCTACATTCCTAAGCAATAATCTGGTGGTGATGGATACATAGGGTAACTAAGGAGAACCGGGTGGAGCAGTGGCGACCTCGTTGTCCCCGGTTACTGCGTACTCCTCGATCCTGGGACTGATAGGGCCTCCTTCTAGATTTCTGACTCAGCGAAGTCCCTCTGGAACCTTTGGAGACGAGCTCCAAAGGTGGTCCTTGACCCTTCGGGTTCCTTAGCAACTGTCTGAGTTGAAGGTGATGATGTGTCAGAGGCGCAGCTAAAGGCTAGGCAAGAGAGGTGCTCCGTGACCCTCCCCGACCCTTAGCCGCTGCCCAGCTCCGGAGAGATTCCGTTCGGAGCTTGGCGATAGCACGTCGAAGGCAAAGCCGAAGGTTAGGTAGGAGAGGTGGTCCGAGACCCCCTCAACCCTTAGCTGTTGCCTGGCTCTGGAGGTACTCTGTCCAGGGCCTGGTGACAGCGCATCGGAGGCGAAGCCGAAGGCTAGGTGGGAAAGGTGGTCCACGACCCCCTCGGCCCTTAGCCGCTCCCTGGCTCTGGAGGTACTCTGTCTGGAGTTTGGTGATGGCGTGTTGGAGGCGAAGCCAAAGTTTAGGTGGGAGAGGTGGTCCTTGGCCCCCTCAGCCCTTAGCCGTTGCCCAACTCTGGAGGTATTCCGTTCGGAGCCTGGCGATGGAGCACCGGAGGCAAAGCTGAAGGCTAGGAGGGAGAGGTGGTCCATAACCCCCTCGGCCCTTAGCCGCTGCCCGGCTCAGAGGTACTCTATCCGGAGACTAGTGACGGTGCGTCGGAGGCAAAGTCAAAGGCTAGGTGGGAGAGTAGGTCCGCGACCCCCTTGGCCCTTAGCCGCTGCCTGGCTCCGGGAGTATTCTGTCCGAAGCCTGCGATGGTGTGTCAGAGGTGAAGCCAAAGGCTAGGTGGGAGAGGTGGTCCACGACCCCCTAGGCCCTTAGCTGTTCCCCAGCTCTAGAGGTACTCCGTCCGGAGCCTAGCGATGGCATGTTAGAGGTGAAGCCGAAGGCTAGGTAGGAGAGGTGGTCGGGACCCCCTCGGCCCTTAGTCGCTGCTATGAATTGCGGTCTCTGCAATGGATAGTCGAGGGTTCCACTATGTTTCTCGTGCCACGAAGCATGGGCTTTTATTAAATGTTATTACAACACTCATAAAATGATATATGAAAAGTGTTTTTAAAGGAGATGGCAGGGTAATGATTTTACCTTTTACCATATGTGTTTGAGTCGCGTGGGTACCCCTTTGATTTGTGCGCGGTGCTCTTTGGAGGCTAGCGGGTTCCATATCCCTTCGGCATGGAGGCATTAGCCTTCAAGATACCGGGGTACTTTTCCCGTTAGGTTCTTTCAGAACCTTTTTGCCTTGTGGAGTTTCTAAAAATCCATCTCCGTCACGGGGGTTTTTGGAAGTCTCTCTGTTTTGCCGGAGGTTTTGTAAAGCTCTCCATTTTTATCGGAGGTTTGGTAGAGCTCTCCGTTTTTACTGGAGGTTTTTGGTAGTGCTCTCCGTTTTGCCGGAGGTTTGGTAAAGCTCTCCGTTTTTATCGGAGGTTTGGTAAGACTCTCCATTTTTACCGGAGGTTTGGTAAGGCTCTCCACTTTTGCTGGAGGTTTTGTAAGACTCTCCATTTTTGCCGGAGGTTTGGTAAAGCTCTCCGTTTTTATCGGAGTTTTTTGTAAGGTTCTCCATTTTTGTCGGAGGTTTTCGTAAGACTCTCCGTTTTTGCTGGAGGTTTTTGTAAGACTCTCCATTTTTGTCGGAGGTTTTTGTAAGACTCTCCGTTTTTGTCGGAGGTTTTTTTGAGACTCTCCGTTTTTGTCAGAGGTTTTTGTAAGACTCTCCGTTTTTGTCGAAGGTTTTTGTAAGACTCTCCGTTTTTGCCAGAGGTTTTTGCGAAACTCCTTCGCATGTATTAATGACAAAGGTCCTACACACTATCGGAGCTATGCAATACCTTCCAGGAAACCTAGGCAGCCTTGCCTTCCAGGTGACCAAGGCATGCTACGCCCACGGTGTGTAGGTTTGTCGTGCTCCCAAGGAAATGCCCGGGGTGCACCGCAACACTGTTCACCAAGGACGTGCCCTGGCGTGTGGCATTTATATGACCAAAGCTATGCAATGCCTTCCAGGGCACCTTGGGCATAATCTGCCTTGCAGGTGACCTAGGCATAAGCGGCGCCCGCGGTGTGTGGACCTCACTGTATACCGAGACTAACAATGCCTTCTAGGAAATCTAGGCAGCCTTGCCTTCCAGTTGACCTAGGCATGCTACGTTCGCGGTACGTGGGCTTGTCACGCCACCAGAGGACGTCCTACGGGTGGTGCCGCAACGCGGTCTATCAAGGAAATCTCTTGAGATGTGGCAACTACACTTCCGAGGCTGCATAATGCCGTCCAGGAGACCTGGGCAGACCCGCCCCCCAGGCAACCTAGGCACGATGCGTCAGCGGGAGTGTAGGGATTTTGCATGGTTATACTATCTAAGTTTTGCAGTCTACTATTGGCAATAAGAAGCTAGATGTAGCATAAAACATAGCTAGGTTATATAACTGTTCATGCTAAGTGAGAATGTAAATTAAGTTCTGTTGCTTCTACCTAGTGGCTATTTATTGAAAAAAGACTTATAGCAATAAGGTTGGAGGCCTCCAACAGACTCTAACCTGGCCGTATGAAAGACATATTACTAGGTAAACTACTTGGTGGTTAATAGCAGGCGTACCTTTGTAGGAATAAGGCCTCTATTGTGAGGTTTGGTGGCCTCGAAGCCTGTGGCTAGGCTGGGAGGGGCGGTGCTTGACCCCCTCAGCCTTTAGTTGTTGCCCAGCCACATAGGTAATCCATTCAGGGCCTGGCGACGGAATGTGGGAGGCGTAGTCAAAGGTTAGTGGGGAGAGGTGGTCCGCGACCCCCTCAACCCTAAGCTGATACCAGGCTCCGGAGGTACTCCGTCCGGAGCCTGGCAATGGCGTGTCCGCGACTCGGTTCTTGTTGCTGGTTGTGGTACCGTTGTTAGGGTTGGTAGCTACGGTGTAGGGTTGAGGGGTCGGGGATTTACCTGGGAGTTGGCCTAAGGCCTTTGGACCCTGCGTCATCCTTTGCCTGTTCTTTCTGTGGTCATGTATTCTGCTTGCCTTCCGAGGTATTCCTCCCGGAAGGTCATGAGGGTGCGGCAGTTGTTGGTGTTGTGGCCGCGCCTTGGTCCGTGCAGGACGCACCCGTGTGCCTCCGAGGGCGCCAGAGCATGGAGTTGTCATTGGTGTCATTGCCAAAGGCGGTGTGTCCCGTATCCTATGGTTTCCCCCGGGTCTGCTTCCCCCTTTGGAGACCATCGAGGCTTCCCGGTGCACCGGCCTTTGGGGCTGAAGTGTTTCTGACTATACTTTCCCGGACGAGGTGGGCTAGGGGTTTCCTGTGCACGGTTGGCGTTGCAAGGGCGGCGTTGGAGGCGCTAGTGTGGTCCGCGCACCCCGGAGTTCTTAGTCTCCTTGGAATCCTCTTTTGCATGAGGGGCCCAAGGAGGGCGCTGGGTGGACAAACTTTCCAAAGATGTTGGCTCGCTCGGGGTATGCCAGGTGTGGTCGAAGGGGATACCTGGGGACCAAGTCCTGGTGGGAGCACTCATGGGTTGGACCACCCAGAACCATTAGAAGGCAGCTTGCTTGACCGTGGCTTCGGTCACATCCTCTCCTGAGGCGGTGAGGTCTTCGTCGTGTAGAGGCTGGAAGGTCTCTGCGCCGTCTAGAGTTCCTATACCGACCCAAGGTTCTGAGTTGGCCAAGGTCGGAGGAACGCTGTCCCACACGGTAACAGGGCTGGAGCATGCATACGGTGCGTATGGCTGAGGTAGCCACGCATATGGTTGCATGCTTGCAACGGTGGGTATGGTGGTTTTAGCTAACCCTTTGATGGCTTTCCTGGTGGATTCCTATCTCTCTTAGCACTTCTGTGTTCGTGTCCCCACGGACGGCGCCACTGTTGGAACAAAAGTTCGTCTTGCCCTAGCAAGTATGGCGAGAGTTTCTTCTAAGGAGGAGACTCAAGCTTGGAGATGAAGTCTAAGGAGGAGACTCAAGCTATGTCATGTACACATCCTCACTTAGATTTCCATTAAGGAAAGCCATTTTGACATCTATCTGCCATATCTCATAGTCATAATATGCGGCACTTGCTAGGATGATTCGGATATACTTTAACATTGCGATGGGCGAAAATGTTTCATCATAATCAACACCTTGAATCTGTCTAAAACCTTTTGCCACTAATCGTGATTTATAGATGTGAAGATTTCCATCAACGTCTATCTTTTTCTTAAACCCATTTGCATTCAACTGCTTTGACACCATCAGGTGGATCAACAAAGTTCCAAACTTGATTATCATGCATGGATTCTATCTCCGATCTCGTGGCTCCAAGCCATCTCTCAGAGTCCAGTCCCACCACTATTTCTGAGTAAGTCTTAAGTTCATCATTGTCCAATAATAATATATCACGCTGCTCCGTGGTTAGGAACATAAACCTCTCAGGTGCGCGACTGATCATTTCCAACCGTCGTAGGGCTGGTGTCTCCACAACATGTTTTGTAACATCCAATTGTGGTTCAGTAGGAGCTAAAACACTTTCTGATGGTTCCCAAATCTCTTCAAGTTGCACCGTGCTCCCACTGATATTCCTTGAGAGAAACTCTTTCTCCAGAAAAATACCGTTTCGGGCGACAAACACTTTGCCTTGTTCTCGGTTATGAAAATAGTATCCTTTGGTTTCCCTAGGATACCCCAAAAAGAAGCATTTATCTGATTTGGGAGTGAGCTTTTCTGACGTCAAACGTTTTACATAGACCTCATAACCCCAGATCTTAAGGAAAGATAACCCGAGATGCTTCCTGGTCCATATCTCATATAGTGTCTTCTCTACAGCTTTAGATGGAACCCTATTTAAAGTGAACACATCAGTTTCTAGAGTGTATCCTCAGAAGGATAATGGAAGATCAGATTGGCTCATAATGGATTAGACCATGTCTAACAAAGTATGGTTCCTCCGTTCGGACACTCCATTCCATTGAGGTGTCCCGGTGGAGTCAACTGTAGAACAATTTCACATTGCTTTAGGTGATGACCAAACTCATGGCTCAAATATTCACCTCCACGATCAGATCGTAGAAATTTAATTGTCTTGCCAAGTTGATTTTCTGTTTCATTCTAAAACTCCTTGAACTTTTCAAAGGACTCAGACTTGTGCCTCATTAGGTAGATAGAGCTCATTGGTCCACATACATCAGTATGTACAAGGGCTAACAACTCACTCGACCTCTATCCTTGACAGGTCAAAGGCGCCTTAGTCATCTTGCCAAGTAAACAAAATTTGCATGTATCAAATGATTCAAAATCAAATGAATCAAGAAGACCATCTTTATGGAGCCACTGCATGCATTTCTCATTTATATGACCTAAGCGATAGTGCCAAATAAAAGTGGTATTCAAATCATTAAGCCAAGGCTTCTTTGTATTAATGTTATAGACATGGACATCCTCAAGATCTAGAATATATAATCCATTTACCAATGGACAATTACCATAGAACATACCATTAAAATAAATTGAACAACACTTGTTCTTTATTATGAAATCATATCCATCTTCTTCCAAACATGAAGAAGAGATAATGTTTTTACCCAAGGCAGGAATGTAATAACAATTATTTAATTCTAACACTAATCCTGAGGGTAGCAATAAGGAATAAACACTGATGGCCAACCCAACAACTTTTGCACCATTGCCGACACAAGCATCCATCTCGCCTCTTGCACATTTCCTAGTCCTTTTCAGTCCCTGCAACAATTTGCAAGTATGAATCATCAATCCGGTATCAAATACCCATTAATCTTTAGGTTGAGTAGCAAGATTAATTTCAATAACATTTATACATGAAGTGGAAGTCTTACTTCCCTTCTTTTTCTTGAGTTCTTCCAAGTATAGCTTGCAGTTCCTCTGCCAATGGACAAGCTTATGGCTGTTGTGGCAAGCATCAGAAGCAGCAGGTCCAGCCTTGGACTCTCCAATAGGTTTAGGCTTTGAGCTCAAGATCTCATCTAACGCTTTAGCCTTGGCCTTGCGCTTTCTCTTCTTGCTATCTTTTTGAACCATTATCACATGACTAGAGCTTTTCTTAATGCTTTCCTCAGCATTCTTAAGCATCCCATGCAATTCAGCCATGCTCTTCTCCATGCTATTCATATGAAAAATCAAAATGAATAGCTCGAAGCTCGCAGAGAGTGACTGGAGAATTACATCCATAGCCAACTGTGAGGAACAGTCCAAATAGTATTCTAATTAATCATCAGGAGGATCATTATTCATAATCACAACCTCGACGATTAACCAGAATACCATTCCGGTAGTCCCGGCACGTGTTTTGTGCCCAGGATCGGAACACATGCCTTCCAACTCAAATATCACAACACAGTTTAATAGAGAGCAAATAATTAAACTGGATTACCATTATTAAACATGCAACTGCTTCCACAATTTACAACAAAAGAGGAACAACAACAACTACGCAGCGGAAGATAAACCTATACAACAAAAGAATATGGAGCCGTATGCCCTTAGGCTCCATACCACAAGCGCCGGAGTTCGGAGTAGAAGGTGCTACTCCTGCCCGCCACCCTGATCGGCAGGCACAAAGTAGACGAACACTGCCTCTTCCTCGCCAACCTGCGAACCTGAAAGCAACTTAAGGGTAGCACCCCTTAGTACGAAGGTACTAGCAAGTCATACACAGTATGAGTATATATATTCTCGACTCCAAGGATCATGCATTTAAAGCTGTAGCAAGGATTAAGACATGTTTAAGTTCATTAAGCGGTAAGCAACCTAGACTCTAAGTGTAAGCAACTGACTTAACCAACCACCGACTCAAACCCTGCCAACCAACTGATCAGAACAGATATATGAACAACAAGTGTATAAAAGCAAACCATTCCCACCAACCACATACCGACCAAACCACCCCAATCCAACCATGCCACAACCCACATCGAAACTCTACGACCAAAACATGGTCGCTCGGTGGAGATAAGCGATAGCGATGCTCATGACCGAGAGCGCGGCAGTTCGAACTGATTATACACCCTGCAGGGGGATACTCCTGGACCCACACGACACAGGGACCATACGGCTTGTGCCACCCGCTAAGATGCACACAAGGGGGTACCCGTGACAACCTTTCCCAACCAGGCCCAACCATGTTGATCAACCATAGCTCGGCGAGGCGGTATTAGAACTACTCCCCGAGCAAACTAATACCGCTAAAAGCCCGGACTCAAACCGGACTCACACCGTCTATGACGAGGCCCACATGACCACGTCTGCGAAGGTAATCAGCTCGCCTACCATTATATCAGCATGTGGTGAGTAAGGTATGTGCTAAAGCCGACTACACCGATGATCGGTGCTTAACCGGTGCAAGCGGTCTACGGTGTCCGGGTTCCCTCCCCGAACTGCCTGAGGACTCCTCGTGAGCAGATGACACCCCTAACACCGCTCACACCTCGTCTCAACTCACCACTCACCAAACCGACTCATCATCAACACAACCATAAGTGTGAACAAGTAATAAGTCCTAGGCTCGCGACAACGGTGGACGCCGTCGTCGACTTCTACCGGAAAGTCTAAGTACCACTAAGCATAGCGAACTAAAATTAGACCTCGATGACACCACTAGGCTCCTAGGAACAACACATGACACGTGACCGAAATGGGATAATGCATCGGCATAGGTTCTACCCAACTCAGTACCCGACACATGCAATGTATGCATAAGCGTAGATAACATATTAAATTTTCAAGTAGACACGGTGCAATATGAACGATGCTTGCCTTGCTGCCTTGGATCAGAAAGGTGGGGTGCCTCACAATCGCCCACGGCCTCCGGGATCGACGGATCGGCGTTCACTATAGAGAGCAACGCGTGCAATGTAATGAGCATGTATGAAATGCGACCATATAAGAAAAATATGCTCCACAATACATGAAAATATTTTTCCCAGATCGTACTGTCCAAACCAGAATTTTCCAAGTGGTCTCATAAAGTTTGGAGTTCGTACGAATTAACTACGAATTTTACAAGCTATCAGCTATCAGGAAAGCCTGATAAAACGTGCTCGGGGTGCCCGG